>NC_140594.1:271383441-271977041 GCF_964204655.1 Triturus cristatus
TATGGCCCGGAAACCTTTTGCGGTAATCCTGTAGCATAGACGGCAGACCTTTTAACAAACACAATGGTAGCTGTACTTGAGATGGAGGAGCTGAATGTTCTGGACCATGGAAGTATGTATAGTGATATTTAGCTTGGGGATTGTAATAATGTCCATGATAAGATTGCTCTTCCTCATCTTCGTCATCCTGATATTTGACCTGCAATTCAGAAGGGCTATGTGCAGCTCCAAAGGACCCCTCATATTTTGAATTATCCACGTCATCCAGTAGATGGTGTGGAGAATAAGGAGACACTTTGCTGGAGGAAGTGTCATGAGGCTTCAAAATGTTTTTTTAAAGTTGTTTTGTCGATGACGGCAACAACGATGGTTCCATAGACGATGGTGTTGATGGCATCGCCTACGAAGTGTCCGTCGACACTGGATCCGATGACTAAAGCTTTGTCAACAATGGATCTAACAACAACAGCTTCATCAATGGTGGGGCCGACGACAACATCGTAGTCGACGGTAATGGCAATATAGGTGGCAGGATCATCAACAGTGGAGATACCAGTGGAATAGTCTACAAGGAGATATGAGTCGACAGAATAGGTGCATTAATGGTAGAAGTGTTCTTTGTCAGCTTTGCAGACGGTGTAGAGTTCGAGACAGAGATGATCGTTGATGTAGTGCTAGTCGACTAGGGAGATTTAATCGATGGTACCTTTGAATCATAGCTCTTGACATTGATGGCTCAGATGATGTCTGCGAATGCTTTGAGGACTCGGAAGTAGGGGCAGTTGGCTCTGGGGAAGCACTCTTTGATGAGAATTTCTTTTTCCAAGGATTTTAAAAGTCATTTTGGTAAGTCTTTTGTGCCTTCCTGCTTTCTTCAGAGGCCCCATGGTCATGGGACCTTTCCCTCTTATGAGGCTTGGTAGAAGTGTCACTGTCCTCACCTAAAGAGGCAGTGTTTGATTTCTGAAGGCATAACAAAAGCCTTCCCTCTCTATCTTGCAATGTTTTTAAAGAAAAAGTGCGACAAACTCTGCAGTCCTTCAAAGAATAATGATGATGAAGGCAATAGAGGCATTCCTTATGCGGGTTGTCCACATGTAATCTTTTCTTCCTAAAAGATCTAAAGAGTCCTTTTTCAGAAGAATCAGACATGTTGAGATGAAGAAAAAACTGAGCAGAGCTCAGGGAGATTCCCTTACACGACGTGTGGTAGAAAATCGGAGTAAAACATTCTTTGGAAAGGTTGTAGAGGGTGCTTTCGCATGATTGGTCATAGGTCAGGTTTTGTTCTTCTTTTAAAAAGAGGACATAGACTACTAAGCTAACTTTCTATTGCCATTATAGCCTATTATACTACTACATACTGCTTTACTATGGTACTGTGTTACTCCCACTTCAACGATGGAGAATGATCCAAGCATGTGACTAGATGAAAACCCCAATACTGGATCACAATTTATTTTTCATGGGCATTATCTTATATTGCACAAGGAGTTTATTGTATTCTTAATTCTTTCCACTTTTGTGATTTGTTGTTTGTCTGGGGTTGCTAACTGAGTGAGATTCAAGTAGTGTGTGGTTCTTTCCACGCACCTCAGGACCTCAGACAACTCGAGGAATAATAGTTTTAAGTTCACTTGGTTAATTTTGTACAGTGCAGAAAGCGGATATCTTGTGCTGCCCGTCACCTTTCCCCCCCAAAAGAAAACCATTGCACAGAGAAGCACCTTAAAGGTCTGGTTCAGTAATAGTTGAGCCCTGCTGGAATATAGTACTTCTTCTTGGCCTTTTAGGTGGAAACATTTGCAGCCCTATGGGCGATGACATTTTACATATTTTGAAAACATATTCTCTCAAAATGAATGAGTCCTTCTCTGTGTTGACTGTTCAAGTACCACATTATCACTACTATTCTGACACTCGTCTCAAGTAGGTGTACAATCTGCATACTGTGGGACAGAAGAAACCACAACGACACAGATTGCAGAGCATTGGAAGAAATAACTTGCAAATGGTTGCATTGCGCTGATGGTTCCAATGATAAAGCAGCAGGTGGGAACAGAGTATGAGACTGTTCCGTCACAAATAGATTCTGAAAGATACATTCCTGGAAGAAGGCACCAGCAATGTTCCCTTTTTCTAATTATAACACTAGTGTAGCTTACTTATGAATTGGACCCATGAAAGAATGTTTAGATAAAAACTTAATCGTGAGGAAAGTGCAGCTTTTACATGTGGTCATGGTCCTTCTGATGAATGGAAACTCATTCAGCCCTACACTTGTCATGAACACCATTCTTGGTTTTATTACCTTAAACAATGATAGGAGGACATAAGCCTGGGCGGCCAACATAGTGGCCACTTTTCTAGAAAGCTTCTCTCGTCTCCCAAGCTAGTCTGCTTAAATCCTGGCTGGTGATGGTAGATTAAGTGCTCATTACCTTTGTAATGGATTGCAATAAGGAGGGTCAATTCGTCCAGGGCGCTCTGCCAACTCAACACTCTGGGGCATGATTATTTTGGACTGAAGCCTGGTGCTTATTGCCGCACCGGGCAGACGCCGATCGCTCTGTGTGGTGTACCTCTTAGGTGGGCCTCTCACAGGGTGGAGTTGACCTGAACACAGTAGAGAGGTTTATTTGATAGAGACTTCTAGTCGCAGATTCCTCCCCTTAGAATTATCCCCAGGCATTAGGCTGAATCCGTAAATGTTTCATGAGCAGTACCCTTGTGTGCCGGTAGGTGGCATCCTTCAGCTCCGTGTGGGGTCGTTAGTGTTATCATCGCTGGAATTGACGTTCGCGGTGCCTATATAGGCGCTACCCAGGTGCGCTGACAGTTCTTTTCTTTCCACTCCAGCCAGTGCAGAACCGGGAAGAGCTACCCCTTTCAACATTTTGTCAATGTCTTCTTTGAGATTTACCTCCTGGTGTGGCTGAGATGTCCTCCAAGAAGGCCACCTACAAGCCCTGCAGCACCTGTCACTGGCAGATGTCACAACCCGAAAGCCCGTTCCGACTGCCGTGTTATGCACCCGAAGGCCTGAGAGAGCGGCTCAATGTGCGATGCTGCGATGATCACGTTCCCGGTCAAGAGGAAGGGAGTGGTCGCAGAGCCCTTTGGGTATGTCCAAGTCCCACAAGAAGAAATCGCAGCATGCTTCAACTTCACCTCATCTGTCTGCCGACGACACGAGAGAGTGTAGCCACTCGAGGCCCGCCTTCACGGGGGAGCAGCGTCTGGTTCGGCTCAACTCCTCCCTGAGTTTCCAGGAGCCGGACCAGCCCCCTGTCCAATTAGGAGAGTTTAATGAGGCTGTGCACCTCATCTTTGGTGTCCCGTTCCCTCTAGGGTGCCTTTGGGCCCGCGGGTTCAGGAAGGCCACTCCTGGACCCACTCCATCGGCTCTGGTGTAAGTCGAGCCCAAGGATCCACAGATGGATCTAGACCAGCACCGTTCTTACCCCCTCAACCTTCCCCAACAATAATCCAGAGGATGACGCTGTTGGCACCGCCACCGTCCACCAGCAGCACCATTGCCATTCTCATCCCTGACTCCGCACAGAGCCGGAGGGGCTTCTTCCAATACCCGCTCCGGTGCCAACTGGAGCCATGCCTTCCAGGCTGAAGCCTGAGCCCTATTCCTACGGGCTATGACTTGGGGAGGATTGGGAGGGGTCGCTGGACCCTGAAGATTATCAGCCTTATGAAGAACAATTGGAATGGGCTGAGCATCTGGGTGAAGCCAGTAGATTGGCTGCTTCCCCAGATACTGGCATACCTTCTCCCCCTTTTGTGGCTATAGAGGAGAAAGCTTCATTCAGAATGGTGGTGCAGAGGGCAACTGAGGTCCTGGACCTTAGTTTGCCCCCGACGGCAGTCAAGATTAATGTCTTGATGGAAGTGCTTCAGCCAGGAGTGTCCCCATCAGAACCACTTCTCCCTTCAATGAGGCTCTTACCGACATCCTGCTTAGGACTTGGTCCAAGCCCAGCACTGGGGCTCCTGTTAACAGGGTGTTTGCCCGCTGCCACTGCCCTGCTCCAGGGGTACTCCCATTTCCTCACCCAACACCCTCCCCTGGGGAGCTTGGTGGTCCAAGCCTCCACGTCCCATGTAAATCCTGTTGCATTCCCTACCGCAACCCCGGACAGGGAGTCCAGGAGCCTGTACAATCTTGTAAAGAAGATGTTTTCTTCCCCTAGCCTGGCACTGCTGTCTGTGAACACCAAGTGCCTTTTGGGCCGCTATTCTCACGCGCTGTGGGTTATGGTTGAGTAGGTGCTGTCAACGGCCCGGAGGAGGCCAGGGCCGTGCTTTCCCATGCTACTGCCAATGGAGGGATGCAGCGAAGTTCACCATCTGTTGTTGACTTGACACCACTGACTCCCTAGGCAAAGCAGTTTCGTTGGCAGTGGCCCTGTGATGCCATGCCTGGTTGACAGCTACTGACTTTTCTGGCTATGTTCAGTCCTCACTTATGCTCTTTGATGGTTCCCGTCGCTTGGAGACACTGCGTGTTCGGCGCTGGATCGCTTTAAGGATAGCAGGGCTACGGCCATGTCCTTGGACCTTTCTGTGGTCCCTCATCACCCTCAATCTGCCTTCGTGGCCACGGAAGGGGTGTGCAACCGGATCTTTACCTGCCTAGCCACTGCGGCGCAAATTTTCCAGTCTCTGCATGGCCACAGATTTAGTTCCTACTGGCCCCGTGGTACGGGTGGACAGCAGTTGGGTCAGTCCACCAACCCCCCTACAATCCCAGCCTCCAAACTGTCCTTGTCTGCCCACTTATCATCATGTGCACCCAGTAGGCGACAGGATTCGCCATTGCCTGGCCCACTGGCAGTCCATAACATCGTACACGTGGGTTTTGCATAATATCTGAAGCGGCTACTCCCTCCCCTTCGAGTCTACCCCTCCCTCCATCCCACCTTCTTACCACAGACTGATGGAGGATCACTTATCTCGTCTCTGCCAGGAAGGAACAGCTCTTTTGGACAAAGGAGCCATAGAGAGTGCGCTGGGGCCATGAGTAGGTCGTGGTTGCTATTCCAGCTACTCTTTGTTGCCCAAGAAGGACGGAGGCCTTTGTCCTGTCCTCGACCTACGCTCTCTCAATTTCTTCCTCAAGAATGAGACATTCAAGATGCTCACTCTTTCTCAGGTCCTGTCTGCCCTTGACCCTGGAGACTAGACTGTAGCATTGGACTTGCTGGACATATACTTCCACATTCCCGTCCTGCCTGCCTACAGGTGTTACCTGTGGTTCACGATGGGCCACAAGCATTTTCAGGTCGCTGTGCTCCCTTTTGGCCTCACCAGTGCCCCTTGGATGTTCACCATGGTAATGGCAGTGGTTGTTGCTCATCTGCGGAGCTCAGGGATTCCAGTCTTCCTCTATCTTGATGACTGGCTGTTGAAGGAGGGCTCTCCCCAGGCTGTCATCTCCCACCTCAAGACTATGGCGGACATTCTGCATTCACTGGGGTTCACTGTTAGCATGCCGAAGTCACACCTGACTCCCTCTCAGACGCTCTTTCATCGGAGCTGTTGTGGACATGCTTCAGATTCTGACCTATCTTCCCAAACGACGAGTCCAGGATATTCAGGCTATGATACCCTTGTTTCAGCCTCTATCCTGGATTTCAGTGAGACTGCCTCTGAGACTGCTATGCCTCATTGCCTCCTGCATCCAGCTTGTGACACATACCAGTTTGCATTATTCGGGCTCTGCAGTGGGACCTGAACTTCCAGTGGGCGCAGCACATGGGGAATCTCTTTGACCTGGTCTATATCTCGGAGGGAATTGCAAACGTCCTGCAGTGGTACCTTACGAACCGCGATTGGGTCAGTGATAGACCCCTCTCCCTTCCCCAACCAGATCTGACAGTGGTGACAGGTGTGTCACTGCCGGGATGGGGTGGCCATCTGGGAGAGGTGGAGATCAGAGGACTCTGGTCTCTGGCGAAATCCGGACTCCCCACCAATCTGTTGGGCTCCGAGTGATCCGATTGGCATTGAGGGCCTTTCTACCTTCTATCCAAGGAAGGATAGTGCAAGTGTTCACAGGCAACATCACCGCCATGTGATACTGCAACAAACAGGATGAGGTCGTGGACCCTTTGTTAAGAGGTCCTGCATCTCTGGACATGGCCGGAACGTCAGGGCATTTCCTTGGAGGTTTAACACCTGGCAGGCTCTCTGAACGCCAGGACGGACGAACTCAACTACAGATGTCTAGCGGCTCATGAATTTTATCCCCATCCGGAGGTGGTGCAGGGTCTCTTTCAGAAGTGGGGAGAGCCTTTTTTAGATCTGTCCACCACAGACGAGAACATGTAGTGTCAGCTGTTCTGCATGTTGGCGGCTCTCCCTTGGGGAAAGTTTTCATCTTGACTGTAGCTCAGGCCTCCTGTAGGCCTTTCTGCCCTACCACTCCTGGCCAGAGTTCTCAAGAAGACCAGGAACAACAGGGCCCAAGTCATCCTTGTGGCTTCTAATTTGGCATGGAGAGTCTGGTGTCCCAAGCTGTTGAGCATGGCATTGGTCCTCCGATTAGGCTGCCCCTTTGAGAAGATCTTCTGTCAGAGCAGCAGGGGAGGGTTCTCCACCCGAACCTCTCAACACTCTGCCTTCTTGCGTGGAGATTGAGCGGCAACAGATAATTGCCTTCAACATTCCGCCCGAAGTCTGTAATGATATCTTGGCAGCCAGGCATCCCTTTACGAAGATGGTTTACACCTGCTGTTGGGCTAAATTTGTGGCATGGTGTTCAGATATACACATTGATCCCCTTTCTGCCCCGCTTTCTCAAGTGCTCCTGTTTCTTGCCCTTGCCTAGCAGGGCTCTGCTCTGGGCACCATTGAGGCATATCTACCTGCAATTTCTGCTTTTCTTGGGTTGCCTGACCAACCTTCCCTTTTCCAATCCTCTATTGTACATAGTATTTTGAAATATTGCAACATATGTTCCTTCCACTCCCTTTGTTATGACCCAGTGGAATCTGAATGTTGTCCTCACCTTCCCTATGTGTGCTCCCTTTGAGCCTTTGTGCAATTGTCCACTCAGGCTCCTTATTATCAAGACAGCGTTTCTTGTGGCAATAACATCTTCCCAGAGGGTCAGTGAACTTTAGGCTTTGTGTTCCAAGCCTTCTAATATCAATATCTACCCAAACAAACTGGTGCTTTGGAGAAGTGCTTCCTTTCTTCCGAAAGGGTTCACTCCATTTCATATAGGCCAAACCATTACTCTGCCTACTTTTTACGCTCTGCCTCAGCCCTTTAAGGAAGAAGAACGAGTCCACCGTCTGGACCCAAAAAGAGCGTTGTCGTTTTACCTTGACCTCACAAGTGAGTTCCGGGTGGATGAGCAACTCTTCGTGGAGTATGTCTGAGCGAAGAAGGGCATGTCTGTGCAGAAGTGGACCATCTCTAGATGGATCGTGCTTTGCATTAAAATCTGCTACACATTGGCTAGGAAGCAACCCCATGAGAGTTTGCATGCTAATTCCACAAGAGCTAAACCTGCAACCACTGTGTGAACTCCTGCAGTTCCAGTCCTGGATATCTGCGAGGCAGCAACGTGAGCCGCATTGCACATGTTCATCAAACATTACTGTCTGGATAGTCAGTTTTTTAGAGATGGGCAGTTTGCCCATTCAGTCCAACAGAATTTCCTCATGTGAAAATGGTCCACAGACCCACCTGCAGGGAGGTATTGCTTGGGTATCTATTCTGAGGTAAGGAATCTGCGGCTGGAAGTCCTGATCAGATAAACAAGTTACTTACCTTAGGTAACGCCTTATCTGGTAGAGACTCTAGCTACAGATTCCTTATCGACCCACCCATCTTCCCTACTCTTGGAATGGAATCTGGCAGGCAAGAGAGGATGGTAGCTCTCTGGGGTCTACAGCATGGAACAAGCTCATCCTAGAACTCTGTGCTGTTAGTAATCCAGCAATGTTTAGAAAAAGCCTGAAAACCTGGCTCTTTAGACAGGTCTAAAATGACAGAACATACTATCTCTTCGACCTCTGCAGTGCGTCGGGACTCCATGCGCTGAACATTTGACTGTGAGGAAGGCATTTTGTGTAGTCACTAGCTACTAGTGTTTTGTTCTTAGCACTGCCGCTCGATGTAATTGGGAACAGGAGGGGGCTGTCAATACCGGTATCCCCTTAATAGGGGGGCTGATAATACTGCTTTTTGCGCTGACATCTGTTTTTAAAGTTTCCTAATGTTTTAAATAGCACCAAAATCGTAGTTCTCTTACCCACACGTTAAAAACTTTACTTCACATCTCGCTGCTTTTAGCGGGATTCAGGGGCTCTCACTCTCCCTTCCAGCACCATCTTTGTTAGCTCTCTAGTGTTGTGGGCTGATTAGTATATGCCTGCTTATTTAGGACGGGCAATGCAAGCGCGTGCGCAGCGGGCGCGCCAGAGTCTAGCCCGTCCGTGGCCCGGTCGCGCTCAGCGCGAGCCATGCTGCCTGTCCGAATCAAGGTCAAGACAGGATTAGATACTCCAGGGAACAACTGCTTAATATAGGTGAGAAGGAGGCATGGGGGAAACACCAAGATGCTCTTGTTCATGATAAAAACATTTTAAACTGCTGCTTGATTAACAGCAGGTCTCTGATGAAGCATTATCAAGAGATATCTAATATGTTAGAGGACATGGACTTGGATGCTCTTTTCCTAACAGAGACATGGACTAACATTGACTCCCCCGTACAAATGGGCTTTGCTTGCCCAGATGGCTATAAAATGTTCCATGAACCAAGGGCTGCAGGGAGAGGAGGAGGGGTTGGGGTGATTTTTAAAGAAAAATGGGACTTTGCACTACTAGGGGGAGATGATGTTGCGGGGATCGAACAATTGGGTTTTTCATTGCAAGAGGCCAAAGGTAGGCTATTAACTGGGATGGTCTGCTATAGACCTCCAGGTTTAGATACCCAATATCAAGCATTACTTGACACTATTACCAACCTGACCCTAACATAATCAAGAATGATTTTATTGGGTGATTTTAACTTATGGGACAACAGGAACCTAGGCAACCATTTGAGAGATCTAAGGCAAACATGTGAGAATCTCAGTCTGTACCAATTGGTGCAACAGCCAACCCATCAAGGAGGTCATGTTTTAGATATCCTGTTCGCCAAGCAGACCGAGAAAGAGGTGGTTGCATTTTGCCTCAAAGCTGGACTGATCATTTTCTAATCCAGTTTAGGATTATGTTGCCTGGTCCAGTGAACAACAATAATAATCAGTCAGTAACTTACCGAAAGGGTAGAGAGTGGACAAAGGTAATAAGAAACAAAACAGACCCGACATTTTTGAATCAGAACCTCTTCGCCCCTAATGACTCAGTGGAAAATAATTATCAAACATATTGCAATTACATAACTGGAACACTGGACTTGCTAGCCCCAGTAAAAAGAATTAAGAATAGGAGGAAAGGTTCAGCCCCTTGGTATAGTGAGGAGCTGAAATGAATGCGGGCTACATGCAAGAAGGCTGAAATGGAGAAGGTTTTATTTAGAGCTGGAAAAGAAAGAATTAAAGTTGGCACAGGCCCGGTACAAGGAGTCGATCTCCAGGTCAAACGCAGATTTCTACACCAAGTCTATTCTGCAAGCGCCTAACAGTACGAAAGCACTTTTTAATATCTTTAGGGACCTGTCCAGTCCTGCCTGTACGAGCAATAAGGTGGTCGCATCGCAAAATCTTTGCGATGAGATTGCTACCCATTTCAATGAAAAGATCTCCAAAATTGTTGGAGGTCTTGATTCAAGCAATATCAGCGGTCAGGAGGATTCACCTCACTCGCTAGGCGGAGATTTTCGGGTAGAAACTTCCCTGGAGCACTTTCCACATCTTACGTAGGACTTTTTAAATAGCGTGGCCCAAAGTGTTTCCTCTGGATCTCCCCTAGACCCTCTTCCACACAGGATTTGGAAGGAGTTTAGGCAAGAAATCTTCCCCTGGCTGAGGCATATCTGCTGTCAGTCTCTGGAAGTGACGCCCCGCTCAAGAAATCCTCTCTGGACCCTACAGTTCCAGCTAATTTTGGACCCATCTCCCTCCTGCCATATCGGGTTAAAATTCTGGAAAAAGCAGTTAGCAAAACTTTATCTTGCTATCTTGAGGTTAACCATCTGCTGGATAGGGACCAGTTTGGCTTTCGTCCAGGCCACGGTACTGAAACAGCTCTGGCAACCGTATTGGACAACCTACGAATGCGTGCCGACAATGGAAATCCTTCTGTGTTAGTATTACTGGATATGTCGGCCGCATTTGACACGGTGAGCCATACGGTACTGGTGGAAAGGCTGGAAAAGATAGGAGTGAAAGGGCAGGCTTTGATGTGGCTGAAGTCTATCTATCAGGGAGACAATAGGTCGTGAATATGACACCGTTCACCTCAAGCAAGTCCCTGGTGCGCTACGGGGTGCGGCAGGGCTCTGCGATCAGCCCTATCTTGTTTAATATCTACCTGCGTCCCTTGATTCCTGTTATTAAATCTTTTGGAATTGATGTGGTCAACTACGCTGATGACACACAATTGGTGTTTTCCCTGGAAGGGAAACAAGCGGTGTCTATGGGTGCGTTTCAGGAATGTATGCGTCGGACCGCCTGCTGGCTCAGGAAGAACTCCCTGCAATTCAATGGGGGGCAAAACAGAGGTGATATACTGTTCTACCACTAGAATACCTCAGCATCTTCCATTGGAGTTTGGACTTACCCCAGAGGACGAACCTCTGGCATCAGTTAAAATGGTGCGCAATCTGGGGGTCTTGGTAGATGATAACCTCCAGATGGAGTCACAGGCTAATAAAATAGCTAGTGTCTGTTTCTCCTTGCTGCGCGTACTTCGGCAGATTCTTCCGCTACTGCCTAGTGATACGAGACCTTGTAGTAAGGAGTATAATTCTGAGTAGACTGGATTACTTCAATTCCCTGTTTCTGGGAGCACCACAATACATCTTGCAGGGGTTGCAGAGAGTCCAGTCTACAGCAGCAAAATTGGCGCTAAATAGACAGCGCAGGTCCTCTACGGCGATGGCCTTGAGGGATCTTCACTGGTTGCCGATTAAGGAAAGAGTCTGCTTTAAATCTCTTTGTGTTGTGTTTAGAGTAGTACATGGACTTGGCCCTGTACCGATGCAGGAGAAATTTACTTGGTATAAGTCCAAGAGGCAGCTCCGTTCCTCCAGCGCAAATCTGGTAGTGACTACCAGATTTAAGAGGTTCAGGTCGGGAGGCAGAGCTTTTGGTGTTGCGGCCGCACGACTGTGGAATGAGCTGCCTCAGAACATCAGACAGACCGAGTCTTTGACATGTTTTAGGAAGAGTCTGAAAACCTGGCTGTTCCCAAAGGCTGAACATATTGCTTCCCATTGATAAACTGGTCGATGTCCCTGGGGGTCCATTTTTTAAGTCTTAGCGCCAGGATACCCGTAGGGTGACAGTTCGCACTTTATAAATATTCAAAACAATACAATACTTTACGGAGTAGTTGTGAACAAAACAAGTCACTTTCATCATCATCATCATCAGTATATCACTGTGACTGACATTCAGGTGTAAACTCTGGTCACTCCATAAACTGTGTTGTGTGTCTATCAACTTCTCAGCCTTTTCTGCTGTGGCAAACATCCTTTTAAAAAGGAAGAAGAAAAGGTAAAATGTACACTTCTAAAGAAACAGAACCCCAACATAAAACTTTAAAGGCTCCCTAAACTACATTTTTGTGTCTTGAGAGGGACTATAAGAAGGGAAGGTTGAGGCCCCAACCTTTGTCATCTGCCAAGCAGCTAGACGACGGGCTGTGTGAGAAGAAGCTCTGCAACACTTCTACCTGTGACCAGGACTGGGGGCCAAGGCCTGCTTGATTCACTGTTGGGTGTGTGACCATCACCCGGGGAAACCAAGACTACCTGCCCTGGAGGCTGGACATCGCACACATGTGCCTGCTTGCCAAGACCAGTGTGCCCTGTGAGGAAGAGGAGAGCGTGTGGACACTCTGTGCGATGTTTCGGCTTTATTTTGCCCATGTGGAAGGTTATTTTCAGCCACCCCCATATGCCAGGGGAGGGCCGCGGTGGACTGAGCCACGCATCGAATGCTCTGCAGGTAGCGCCAAGCCTGTACTGCCTTGTTGCGGTGACCCCGTATGCCTGAGTGGCCGACCGTTTAAGTATTTGTTTGTGTGACCAGCTTGCCAGGACTCATGAACAGCTTAGCAGTGTTCCCACATGCCAGCAGGGGCTGCCGTGTTGTGGGCAATTGTGCCAGGGGAGTCTACATTGTGTCCGGGGGTACCGCGACAACCCCGTATGCCATATTCCAGACTGTTCTATCTACATTTTGATGGGAATTGCTTACTTAGTTCTTCAACTAAAGTTGTACAGCAGTATGAAACAGGCATTACTAAATTGCTAAATGCTAATCAAGTGGTTCCATTGAGACCACCTCTTTTTCAGCTGATTGTCCTACAAGTCTTTCACAATTAAGTCATCAGACTTTTGGCAGGTGCCACCTCATCCTCCTTTTCCTCAGACACCAGCCTCAAGTTGAAGAGGGAAATTATAGTAACAATGGGGTGACCCAGTATCCCTCAGAACCTGGGCGTTCATATACAAAACAAACAATTGGTTCTGTCGGGTGTGTACTATTTCTTAAAACATTGGATCAATCATAGGTTAATTCACATAAAGGACAAATTCTCATAAGCAACACACATAGAGACCAAAAGAGGGGGTATTTGAAAAGTTTTATAAATTACGTCATTTATAAATCCCCACATTCAATTTGCATGGCTGTCACGACAAAAGGTAAACTGTAATTTGTGACAAAGTGACATGTGGTGCTCAGTGCTGTGGTGAGGTGCGTAATATATACAAAGTGACTTTCCTATCTACTCCAGCTACGTTCTGGAACGTAGCTGGAGTAGATAGGACGTTTGCCTGCACCCGCTGACCGGAATAATTTGTTTTTCCCGGTTTCATCTAGAATCGCACAGTGATCTTCATGATCACAGGAGACAGGACGATTGCCTGTGACCCTTCACCACACCGATCTTTTAACTTTTAGAAGACAGGAGTTGATTCCCTTCACTGGGAAGCTCAAATTTGGAAGAATTCTTGCAGTACACCCTTGCTACTGCGTGCACACTCGCCCTCTGAATCACCCCGGGCCCCGGTAGGCTGTCCCCATTGTCCTTGTCCTGATGAAGACCCGCATTGACTAAGACAGTAATGCCCCCCTGGGTTGAAACGTCGACATATCCCCTGGACCAGTTGAAAGACTCTGTATAAAGACCCACTTATTCAGTCTACAGAACTATTCAAACAGCTGTTGTATTCTGGCCTTTTATCAAAGAAACGTCAATACCACGAAAGTCACTTTGTATATATTACGCACCTCACCACAGCACTGAGCACCACATGTCACTTTGTCACAAATTACAGTTTACCTTTTGTCGTGACAGCCATGCAAATTGAATGTGGGGATTTATAAATGACGTAATTTATAAAACTTTTCAAATACCCCCTCTTTTGGTCTCTGTGTGTTGCTTATGAGAATTTGTCCTCAAGTTGAAGAGGGGGCCTGTTCCCTGTCTCAAGTAATGTCAGGAACAACCAGTGACTTTACAGGGATTTGCCATTGATTTCTGTGTAATTTCAGGCAGCCCAGTTGGCTTAAGAGAAAATGGCTTCTTCCCGTAAAGGGGTACAAAACACAACTCCTTGAACGTTTGTAATGAAAAAGGCATTTGCCTCTGTCCCATTTTAGATCTGTTTAGTACCTGAATCAGTCTTCTCCCAATCAATGTGCAGGCATGTTCAAGAAAGCAATTTTGCCTCCGGTTTTGGCTGATTGTCTGTAGGTTTCACAGGAGACTTACTTTTATGTAGCCATTCTGCAGTAACACAGGAAATACCTTGGTTTTACAGTATGAAACCATTACATTCACTGCAATATTTAGCAAGATCATGGCCACAGTGGCAACCTTTCTAGCTCTGCATAATGTCAACTGCTACCTCTTTCTGGACGATTATACTCGGAGACAAAGTCACTGTTTGCCTTGGGTCTCAGGGCCCTTTTACCATCTTTGGTTCTCAGTGAACTACCACAGATCCATTTTCTGGTGCCCTTCAAGAGGATACTTGATTGGGGGAGGTAGATCCGGTCCTGGGGGAGGTGGGCACCTTGATATTCTATGTTGGAACGAGAATGGTCTGAGAGTCAAAAGAAGACAGCGCCTGGTCCTGCAATATCTTAAGGAGAGTTCAGCCAGGATTTTCATGCTCCAAGAGACCCACCTATTAAGTTCAGAATGTAAGGCACTGTTTAATAAGCTAAGATGGGTCGATAAGATTGTAGCCTCAGATCAACAATGTTGCTCGAAGGGAGTAGTCATAATTTTAAAAGTAATTTCGGGGGTAAAGCTTATCAAGTCGCAGGTGGATGAGAGAGGACGTTGGGTAATAGCTGAGGTGAGGAGTCAGGGTGTCATCTATACGTTGGCTAACTACTATGGCCCTAATGAAGATGATATCACCCCTTTAAATCATCTTTGTCTCTCTTTGGCAGACTTTGAAGCTCCCTTGATACTTGGCGGAGACTTCAATGTCCTTCTAAATAATAAGTTAGATAGCTCCTCCCCTAGAACTCAGATTGCGGCACCACGGGTTAAAGCTCATCTCTCTGCAATATTAATAAATCTTAACCTTTGTGATGTTTGGCGGAAGAAAAAGGGTTATGCTAGGGAATATTCCTTCTACAGTAAGAAAAACGGCCATTACTCGAGGATTGATTGCATCTTTATAGAACTCATGATACTAGGAAAAGTACTGGTAATGGAGTATCAACCTATCCATCTCTCTGATCATGGGGCAATAGCCTTGAGCATATAACTTCCCTCTGAGCTTATTTTGAGGAGATGGACCCTGAATAGGAGACTTCTCCTACAGCCATGTATCCCAGACATGATAAAGAGGGAAACAGTTATCTTTTTTCAGCATAATTTGGATTCGACCCCTATATATAGTGTGGGATGCCTTTAAGGCTTGGCTGAGAGGGATTTTAAAGGGTGCCGCTACGGGTTGGGCTAGATCGGAAAAAAGGAAGATGGCCGACTTGGAAGAGCAGCTAGCAGAGGCTGAGGCAGCTTTAAAAGGCGGGCAGGCTTCTGGCACTGAGAAAGAAAGTTTACTAGAGAAGGTCGAGGATCTCCAGCTGAAGTTTAGACTTGAAACTGAAGAGATCATGCTTCAGAAGTGGGAAGTAAGCAACATGAGGGACTTCGACCATGGAGAGAATTGTGACAAACTGCTTGCCATGAAGAGCAGAGTAGATAGATCATCCAATTATATCAGTAAGATCAAAGTGGGTAGCTAAGTTGTGGAGGGCAAAGGGGATATTGAGCAGGCTTTTACCAAATTATTTCAAGATCTATATCGGGAGGATATATTGGTTGAGGAATACGCCTTAGACCAGTGGCTTGCTGGGAAACTGCTCCCAAAGCTGAATTCGGACAGCCCAAAAATACTCACCCAAGATATAACAGGAAATTAAATACTTGCTGTCCTTAATAAAGCTAAGAAAGGGAAAGCTGCAGGACCGGATGCGATTCCAATTGAGATCTACGCTTTATTAATCGACAAAATTATTCCGGTCTGGATGAAACTATTTAATGATATTCTAAGGGCACATCACCTTTACCTGCTTCGTGGAGTGAGGCTGTCATCTCGCTGATTCTGAAGCACGGGAAGAACCCACCCCAATGCCAGTCTTACTGGCCAATATCATTCTTAAATTGCGATTATAAGACCTTTGCAGGGATACTGAATGCCCGTTTTTTTAAGATCGTGGGGCCGATAATACATGAGGATCAAAAGGGCTTTCTTGCGGGTAGGCAGATGTCGGATTTGGTTATACTTTAATTGGTTCGATCGATCTGGCAACAGCACAGGGCGTCCCTCTTTCAATTATTACCATTGACGCAGCAAAAGCCTTTGACCGAGTCAACTGGCACTACTTAAATAGGGCTTGAAAGGCTTTTGGTTTTGGCGACATCTTTAGGGAGGTCCTTAAGAAAATATATAAAGCCCCTCGGGCTCAGATTTTGGTCAATGGTAGCCTCACTGCGGCGGTCACAATAGAGCGTGGTACAAGGGAGGGGTGCCTGCTGTCTCCCAATCTTTTATCCTTTTGATTTGTATATTGAGCCTTTGGCCCAGAGTTTAAAGCAAGAATGAAAAGATCATCCCCTTTGCTGCAAATGGGTTCATGAGGAATCTAGGCTTGTATGCTGATGACTTGATTTTACTATCATCAAACGTCAACCTTACTTTATCCGAGCTACTTATTAAAGTTCAGGCTTTCGGGCAACTGTCTGGCTACAAGGTTAACAATGATAAGACAGAAATTATGGCCTGGAACATCACAGCTCAAGGGGCGAAGCTCTCCAAGGAGTTAAGATATCTTGGAGTAACAATAACCCAGGATCTTAGAGATATTCATAAAATAAACTTGGAGAGAGTCTCCAAGTAGGTGGATGTACTATTGAAAAGGTGGCAGAACATCCAGCTGTCCCATTTTGGGCAGGTCAATTTGATTAAAATGTGTGTTCTTCCTAAGTATGCCTACCTTTTTAATAACATCCCTTTGGAATTTGACAGCAGTGGATTACTTAAAATACAGGGCAAGATATCGTCTTTTATCTGGGCAGGTAAAGGGATTAGGTTGTCCTGGAAGAAATTAAGGCGTAAACTTTCACATGGTGGTATGAGCTTACCAGATCTCCAGCTTTACTGCTGGGCATACCAATAAAAGAACTGTAGGATGTTACTTCTTAGGCCAGATAGCTCTTTGATTGGCAGCATGTTTAAAGCTATGCTGCTGGATTTTGCTGAGGAAGGTTTTTTTTTTTTTAAAACACTTTTTATTGATAACCAAGACAGCGAGATGAACAAATACAATGACAATACGAAGATGTCTGCCTTTACTATTACCTCCATACCTCCGCCCCCTTCACCACACAGCAGACCAACATCACTGCGATTCCATGTATAACGATCGCCCCCTGTGGCACCTGTTTGTTGTACCATCCATTTAACCAGGAGTCCTCCTGTCTAGCGGCCTCTCGGGACCCTTTACTCAGTGTTATGCTGATCCTGTGCTGCCCCTCCCAGTATCCGTTGTCTCTCATTCCTAAGTTCAATCGTCGGAGAGATACAGATGTTACCTCTATACTTATTCCATTTTCCCCATTTGTGATCCCATTTCCGTTCTCTTTGAACACCGTTTTCTCCGCTAGCATGGCATGATCCATATCCTTGGCCCAATCCACCATTTTTGGTGATGTGCCTACCCCCCATCACTGTGTAATGTTCCTCTTGGCTACATGAGGCCCAATCTTGCTCAATTTGCGTGAGGTCCGTCGCGACCCAGATGTTCAGCAGGCACAGCGTGGGTGTCGGGTGTATTGTCTTATCGCAAGCCCTGGCCATTTGCCTGGTGACATTGACCCAGTATTCCTGTATGCGGGGGCATTCCCATAGGATGTAGAAGAATGTGCCAATCAGTGCACATTGCCGGAGGCATTGCGAGTCTGGTCGCCTATTGAGTCTGTGTAACAATATGGCGTCGAAATATACCCTGTGTAGGACTTTGAGTTGCACCAGCCGAAGACGCATAGGGATAGCCACTTGTCTGGGCGAGGACAATGCCTCCCTCCAGTCTTCGTCGGGTAAGACCCCGAGGTCGGCCTCCCAGGCCGCTCTAAGCCTAGTCATAGGGTCCCCTCTATTATTAATCAGCTTCTTGTACGTGAGCGATATGGCCTTGCGGTTCATAGGGTCCAACAAGAGCCTATGTCTATAGCATGCCTAATCTGTAGGTAGCGAAATCCCTCTGTTGGGGCTAACTGGTACTTGGCCTGAAGCTCCGGGAAAGATGCCTTTCTCCCTTTTACCCACACGTCGCCCACTCTAGAGATTCCGATTAAATCCCATTTATCGAATCCTGCGTAGGAACTGAGTCTCCCCAGTATGTCCGGTCGGTTCCCATAGTGGGGTTGCCTTCGTCAGGCGACCCCTCCATCCCATCTGATTCTGTACCACATGCCACACTTCCACCGCGCGCGCCGTTGGGCCTGTCAGTCCCAACTTCTTGTGATTGGTATATAGGGCTCTGTTATATCCCCCTTTTCCCAACAGCCAGTGGTCCGTGCGGAAGCTTGGATCATCGTGTCTCCCAAACACCCAACTATTTATGACCGTCAGTTGCGAGGCCTGATAATACCGGCGCAGGTCCGGCAGACCTATTCCCCCATCCCATGTTTAGCTTAGCCATCGCAATACGTGGCGGCTTATTGTCCCATAGCAATTCACGTACCGCGGCCTCGATTTGCACAAAATAGGAGTTGGGAACCGGATTGGGCGTATTCTGTAACTCATATAGAAAACGGGGTAGAGCGAGCATCTTATATAGGGACGCCCTCCCCAACAATGTGAGAGGAAGGGTTTTCCAGTGTGCCACATCCGCGCGAAATCGCCGTAATACCCCCAGGAGATTCCTCTCCAAGAACAGCGCAACGTCGGTGGTGATGAATATCCCCAAGTAAAGGAACCCCTGACGGGCCATCGGGATGGTGTAGCCTCTAGGACTTAGAGGAAGTTCACCCCAGAGGGAATACATCTGGGATTTAGACCAGTTTATTTGGTACCCTGAGTGCGCCCCAAAAATGTGGAAGATATGGAGTACCTGACGGAGCGACCGAGCGGGGGAAGCTAGATATAGCAAGATATCATCAGCATACAGCGATATACGATCCTCGTGCTCATCCTTCCACCTCAAGCCTCTGATCTCGGGGTCCCCCCCGTATCCACACCGCCAATGGCTCGAGAACCATAGCAAAGAGTAGGGGCGACAGTGGGCAGCCCTGCCTGGTGCCCCGCCCGAGGGGGAAGAGGAGGATCGATAGTTGTTCACCATGACGTGTTCCCTAGGTTGCGCATATAACCGCTGAATCCATCTCTTAAATTTGGGGCCGAATCCCATTCGGTCGAGGACAGCAAATAGATATTCCCATGCCACGGTGTCAAATGTCATACTCGCATCAAGCGCCAGCAGTATGGCCTCTTCCTCAAGGGTATGTACCCGCCCAATGACTCCGTTGACCCGACGCAGATTACGCGCTGTATTCCACCCAGGCATGAATCCAGACTGGTCCGGATGGATCAAGTCTGGCAAAAAAGGGAGCAGTCGGTTCGCCAATAACTTGGCCAAAATCTTTGCCTCAATGGCTATCAGAGAGATAGGCCTATATGACTGGCACTCGTCCACCGGCTTACCGGGTTTGTGGATAACCACAGTAGCGGCCTCTCGGACATCTTCTGGCAGCAGGGCAAGCTCGCAGCTTTCATTATAGAGGCCGAGCAGGTGGGGTGCCAGCAATGAGGCCATCGGCTTAAGTAATTCCACCGGGATGCCATTGGGGCCAGCCGCTTTCCCGGACCGGACGTCTAGTATGGCCTTATGGACCTCCTCCGTGGACAACTCAGCCTCTAGTGCCCTACCGTCCTGTTCGGACAGGCCCCTGACCTTGATAGTGGCCAGGAGATCAGCCGCCCAGGCCGCCTGGGAGGCCTCTGGTGCTGCATAGACTGATGTGTAATGTCGGGCAAATGTTTCCGCGATTTCTCGCGGATCTGTAATCTGGATACCACCAGCCCCTTTGAGTGCGCGCACCCAACGTGATGCCTGTTCCCTCCGCTCCAGCCAGGCCAATAGCTTCCCAGTGCGCTCCCCTTGCTCATAGATTCTATGTCGGCTGGCCAACAGTCTCCTGCTTACGTCCTCGAATAACAGCTGTTTGTGAGGAAGGTTTATGTATATTTGGCACTCCTAAATTCTTTTAAAAAGTCCGGCTGAAGATTTTATTCACAGTGGCCAAGCTGTGGTTGGACTGTCGGGTCTGTCTGGGATTGTCCTATTACAGTGAATGGGCACCAGTGTGGAACTCCCCAGGAACACCAGAGTGCCTCTCAGACGCTTTAGTCCAGCCGTGAAAAGACGCAGGTGTTGCACACTGGAAGGACATCGTGGATGATAACAAATGTTTTCCCTGGGATTTTTGGAGGACTCTTACTAGTGGTGCACTCTTCAGGTTTAAGTACTATCAAATTTCATCATGGTGTAAAAGTCAGAACTGGCTTTCTCCGGAGGACAATTCTATGGAAGACGAGTTACAAGATCAGAAACCGAAAAGGAAAAAAGTAGCACATTGGTATAATCATCTCCTTGCTGCAGCTGATAGGAAGCTGGAACATCCATATTTTATCTCGGAGAAGTACTTGCCGAGCGAGGAGCTGGAAAATCTATGGCAAGTATCTTTAAACACACTCAACCCGTTGATTAAATCTGCTGCACTAAGGAGAAAACACTTTTTTACGCTCTACAGGATATACTGATCCCCACTCAAACTCTCCAAAATCAAGGGCAATGGAGAAGCAAAGTGTATGAGATGTGGTGCCCTGAAGGCGGATGATATACATGTGTTTGCTTCTTGACCCCTGATTCTAGAGTTCTGGGGCAACATGGGTAAGACTCTGTCTGACGTTCTGGGGGCTGAGGTGGAGGTAAGCCCTTCTGTTATCTTATTTGGCACTGTATTGAGGCCCGAAGGGGCCTTAGGCCTTAACGGGATGCAGATTAAATTGGTTTTCTATTTGATCCTTTTGGCAAGAAGGGAGATCTGTAAGTTATGGCGTCAGCCGCTACCCCCCACATGGAGAGCTTGGTGGAATTCAGTAAGATACTTTAGGGATTTAGATCAGAAGGTTAATGTATACAGAGAAATAACTGAACTTGGGTTATTTTGGAATCTGTTGGACCCTTTAGACCCTGATTAGACTGCTACATAGTGTCCAATGATTATAGCTGTTGGTCAGCTCATGATGTGGTGTGTGGGTTGTTCTTGCAAGATCATCAGCTGAGACTGAACCCCCAAGTTACGAGCAGCAGGGGTGGATCAGACCGAGAGGTTGCTTAAGCTACGGAGGTCATACGAGGAAAGAAAATAGAGGATACTTATTGGAAGAATTTTTTACCCTAGTCTTCTCAAGACTTTCCCTCATCAAATGAGGGTGGAGTCTGTCAGCAAGATGGTGCACCTCTTATTGAGCAATGAGATAGTGTGGGTCTGGTGGTTTCAGTTACTTAAGGAACAACAGAAATCCTGTATAGATGTGATACCCTTTGATAAATTCTCTGCATTCGCATCTGTTGAAACGCTGTAGCCATTCCAACCCCTCCAAGTCTTTTTATCTTTTGTCACAACCTTGCGTTGTGGCCATATGCTCCCAACTGGCCCCATCTGCAGCTTGCAGACACAGTTGATTTATTAGATTATGGGTGAGGTGCCTGCTCTTCATTGTTGGCCTTGTAGGACAGATCGGATTTGTCACTCCACTTTAGTGTTGTAGCAAATGACAATCTTTTAGCATTGAAAGTGTTCCAGCTGGTGGCATCTGGAGGTGACACATGAAATAACATGCTTGTCTTCTATTTAAGTTAACATTTATTCGCCCAAGCTCTGACAGCTGACCAATACAAATGAGATTTGTTACACATTGTTACTGCTACTTTCCCTCATATCAGAGATTGAAAGCACGAGAGCGAACAGGCTGAGTGTGCGTCTCCACCCACTATATGAATGGGAAATTTCTTCTTAAGTCTCTACACCCATCTTGGAAGCCTGGGTCGGCCAGCCATATATGCCTTTGCTAATCTCTTTAACCGCAGATGATATCAGTGTGTGTAGGAGAGTAGGCTCTGCTTCTTATGGTTACCCCCACTTTTTGCTGATGTTTCACTGTTTGTCGACTTTAGTCTGGCTGGGGCCCCGCTATCCAGGACCCCAGCCTAGCTGCTTCCTCTCTAAATTGATTACTAGTACTTTAGGTACACTACAGATTGGATTCTGTGGTATACTTATAAGTCCCTAGTATATGGTATACTAAGTACCGAGGGCATAGGTACCCCAGAGGCCTACCAGGGGCTGCAGCATGTATTATGCCACCCCTGGGAAGCCATCCAAAATGACATGCACCCCTTACTGAGATATAGGTTCACTATATCTCACCCTGTCACTGCACATATAAACCTATCAGTCACCCCTATGGCAGGCCTTATCAATCCTGAAGGCAGGGGGCTTGGTTTTATGTGAGAGGGTGTCCATGCATGAGCAGAGCCCCTCTACAGCCTTCGGAATCTATTCTCCGGGGTAGTCTATGATGCAGCCAGACCATATACTCTTAAGTGCATTATAACCTCGCAGTAAATGCTAACTTTGGGATGGCTGCACGGAAACATGTTGTGTTTGTTGTAAAACACTTTAGAATCATACCCTCGCACCAGTAACTGGTGTCGGATTATGATCCCACTGTTCTAGAGGTAGAGGCATGACAGCACCTGTATACCCTGTACCAGCTAACTGAGCCCTGGCATCACAAAATGGATGCTGCCAGCCACAGACACGAGTCTGCCCTCCTGCTGCTGGACGAAACTCCATCAGGGGAGGCCTGGACAATAGATTTCCTGTCACAGGGAGGTGTTATCACCTCCCAGACAGGCTTTCGTGGATTGGGGCTGGGTGGATGCACTCCAAGAGTGCTTTGAAGTCTGCACTGGGGGCACATTTGATGTCCCTGTGCATAGTCCAGCTCAAACTGGTTGCAGGGGCTACCAGCCCCTGATCTGGCGCGAATCTGGACAAAGAAAATGGGTGGAGCCACCCCTCTTTCCTGACTCTCCCATAGGTGGGTCCCCAGAGTATGTTCAACCCCTTCATTGGGTATAAAGAAGGAACCCCTGACTACAGAACTTTAGATATCCCTGGATGAAACTCTGATACTGAATCCTGGAATTTCAACGATCTGCACGACGCCATATGACTGAAGAATCTCCCTTGGAGTAAAGGAGTTACTCCCCTGCTTGGCGGGCACCAAAGACGCAACAGTCCGGTTTGCATCTCCAAAGCTCCTGAGGACTCCGAAGAATTTTGCAACACAGGAGGTGGGTTCCCGTGGTCTCTGAGGCAGATCTGTGCGCTCAGCAACTCTGAGGCCTGTATCCCTTGTGGAGACCGTGCAACCCGAACCCCTGGACACCGCGACGATTTGCAGAAGCAACAGCTTAGAGGTGACCTCTGCAGCTGAGCTTTGGGCTACTTATAACCCTGACCCCGAGCTGCATTTGCACCGAAGATTGCCAGCCTACACTCCACAAGTGTTCCGTGAGCTGGCCCTTTGTGTTTTCTCTCGAGGTCCCTTCGCGATCCCTGGTCTGTCGACTAACGGGTCCCTGTGAAGGCAACTTTAAAACTAATTGGGCTTCCCTGGTTGCTCCAGACGTGCCCTAACTCTCCATCGCTGGGGGAGTCCCCAGGATCTTGCTGGTCCGCACCGAAGCATCTTTTCTCTTCCTGCGTGGTTTGCTGTTGCCAAGGCTTGTTGTGTCGAATCCGGGCACTGACGCTGCAGCACTCGACATCCTTCATGGGATAGCTCGAATCCAGCTCCTGGTCATCCTCGACGCCTCCTGCTTCTTGTGGCTGTAGAGTCAAGCTTCACCTCTTCGCATCTGAAGCACCTGACATCGGTGTGCATTCGTCTGTCGTGCCCCTGGTCACTGCCCAGTGACCCAGACTCTGTCCCCTCTGCTTTCAGGTTCTTCACATCTTCGATCCAGGCTTGGATCACTTCGGACACTTCTCTTCACGGCAGCAGCACTTTGCAGCATCTCGCCATTGTAATCAACGAAGATGCCCGACACCATTTGACACCTATGCACCCGGCGTCCCTGGTTTAGGTAACACTAGTACTCCGGTGCTCCCGTGGGTGTTGGCCCTAGAACCATCTAAGTCCAAAAGGGTTTGTTCCTAGTCCACCTCTAAGTGTCCTTAAACTCTAATTTTCCAACTGCGACTTTCCCATAGTATTGTACGGGGATCGCGCCTGTGTTCATACACTGCACCCATCCCCCGTGGGTCTCCTGTGTCACTACCTTGGGTGGTTCCGTGGGGTCCCAGCAATTCTATGTGCCCTAGGCACTGTGTCTAGGCAAGTGGTGGGTCTTATATCACTTTCTTAGTATATGTTCACTCCTAGTGATTGCTACTTCGCCTCATCAAGTTCGAATCACAGGCCTGATGAATTTGTCACAGGGACCACATCTCCCGCCCAAAGAGAAGAGGCCACCTGGTCAGGTGGTAAAGTGCTGAAACCGTCCGTACTATTGCTGAACTGAAGTACATGGTCCCTGAAGAGCTCCTTTGCACTCCTAGGCCTCTATGCAGAGAATCTGGCCGTCCTTTGTCTTATAGGAAGTTCCCCCACCCCACATCTTTATACATTGCCATTTTTTAAAGGTATTAACTCAGCCACCAAACAGTGGATGGTGCATCTATTTTTGCACCCTCTAAATAATGCAGAGAAGCACAGGTGCTTTTGAAAACAAATAGGCCACCCTGTGGCTCTTAATGTCTCTCAGAACAAATCCAGAGTCCTCCGCACCCAGTAAAGCTATCAACATACATCTAAATGGCCTGTTCCTTCTTTACCCTCTGATGAAGCACTCTTCCGTTTATTGGAACCTCAATCCTTTGTGTAGTTGGCCTAGTATAAACAAACGTCTGTCATGGAATGCCTCTTTCTTGGTGGGCATAACATCGGCCTCATGCATACGTAAGCAACAAGTCCTTCTCATGTCTGAACCATTCACTTTATTTCACCCAGACTATATGATCCTGAACACTCATCCCACCTTCATACCGTCAGATTTCCATTTGAAAAAATATATTTCTACTTAAATTCTTTACAGGTTTGCATTCATGCTTGGCTAGGGGTAGCCTTTGCAACTTTTACATCAGGTATGCTGTGTGATGTCACATTTATAGAACCTACCTGTTTTCTGCTGACCAATTAGTTGTGGCTATTGAAAGAAATTATGCTGGCCATTCATTAGTTAAGGCCTTCGTTGCCTAATATATTATGTCATGCATCACACACTCCTACTCTCAGCATGGGCCTATGCTTCCATTCAGTGTCTGGGCACACTACACTAGGCTAAAGATGCTGCCGGAGATGTTCTCCAGCCATGAACCTGGCAAGCAGCTGTATGCGATGGTGTACACACAGTCTGTTAACTATGATTTAGATGCTTCCTCCAAGAACAAGGCAAACTTTGGCCCTGAAGCTCTGTGCAATCTCTTTGCCTAATCTGCCTAAGCTGCATTATGCTTCCTCTATCTTTATTCAGTCATAATTGCTGTGGGATCTAAGACAAAATTGAGTAGTGGAAGATGCTGATACATGAGAGTAGGATAAAATTACCTATATTTGGAAGCTGTTACTTTAAATCCACAGACTCTTTCTTCTTACCAATACCCTACCAACAGTCCCTCAAGCATTAGCAAAAAAAAAAATGCACACCAATTAGCTCCTTTTTGCATTCATGGAGCCTGCGAGATGTCTATGCATACATGTATGGAATACGTTGCTTACGATCAAGTATGATACTGCATGGAACGCTTTAATGTACCTGATTATGAAGCAGCGTCCCTTTACACTGCAAGACAAAGAGGTATCCAGGCTTTCATAATAGGAAGAAGCCTATGAACATATAGAGTCACCATACAGGTAACTCTATCCTTTCATAAGTCCCTGACTAACCTGTTCTTGAGCCCAATGGTTCAAGCTGATCATTTCATAAGTACCCATGTTTCCAAAGAATCATGTCGCTATGTCTATAAACATCGTAACGCCTTTTGCCAAGTCTTCTACCCCGAAGGATTAGACACTACAGACAC
Source organism: Triturus cristatus (assembly GCF_964204655.1). Lineage (NCBI taxonomy): Eukaryota > Metazoa > Chordata > Amphibia > Caudata > Salamandridae > Triturus > Triturus cristatus. Next base: position 271,409,334 of record NC_140594.1, read on the forward strand.
TGAAAGCTCAATCCACTCTTATATTTTAACTTGGTGGCACATAAGAGTTGGATTATGAAGACAATTTCAAGTGCCTTCTAGCCCAGGCAGTGAAGGACTAGTTTTTCCAAACCATTAATCTGTAGATCGCTTTTTTTTTTTGTATGTAACTGTTAGTAGAATGCCCAGCAGTCGTTTCCAGCCTAATTAATATGAGTGAAAGCGACTTTTGTAGCATCTAAGGAAAGTAAACTTTTCTTAATTTACTTTTTAAAAATCAAATGTATTGATTTTGCAACTTTTAAAACCCACAATACAGTGCAAGCAATAAAGAGCATCGAGGATAAAAGACAGCCATCACAATTCATTACATCGCTTAAATCGAATATAGCTATAATTCCACACTTTACCTCAGATCTTCGTATGCTTTTTGAGGGGGGGGGACCTTTTGCTACATAAATAGGTCTTTCCTATTTTACACACCAGTCCATGGTAGAGCACTATGTCGCCCGGTAGAATTGGTCAGCAGAATTCCAATTATGTGCATTGTCCCATTTTTGGGATCATGTTTTCCTAACCAACCAGTGCTCAGTCTCCTCTATAGCTCCCAGAATCTTCTATGAGTCCCAACAGTCCAATATGACGTGTGGTTTCAATCGGTGTCACCAGGATGTGTGAGAGGATGGAGAAGACAGCCAATCAGTATGTCGCAACCATTGGACATTTCCAAACTATGTGAAAGAAGTATCCATCTTCAACTTGGTATCTGAGCATATACGAGTGGGTCATTGTTGTGCCCCCCCACAGCCTCTGTGGTAACAAGTAGGTGGTGTGTAAATACTTTAATTGTATGACTAGAAGCATTCTAGCATCTCTCTAATCAATGTTGTCTGGGGACCCACTTCCCATTTTTCTTTCAGTGGTCTGGTATGTTAATAACTAGATATTTATTAATGCGGGAGATGCCCCCTTTCCCCAATAAACCCATAAGAATTTTGTCCTCCATTGGACTAAATTCTGGGTCCTTTTCTAGGGAATCACCATGTGAGAGAAGAGTGTGGCAGGGCTGCAGGAATTTCTATAGGGATTTGTGGAGCTTGAACTCAATTTGGACCTCTTGAAAAGATTTCATGAGAGACACTCGCCAAACATCCCCCACTTTCGAGATACTGATGCAGTCCCATCTGCTAAAACCCTCCTGCCTCGCCACCTGTCTGAGATATTAGCCCCGCCACAATTGGGTTTCCAAAGTAAGTTTACGGTCTCACCCCATCCAATCTTGGGCCTACCTCCAGGTCAATAGCATTTACTCTGGACAGTTCTGGCAATGTACAGGGAAAGGGGGGTCCCATATATCATGGATATGACATTGCTGCACCCTATAAAGGAGATTTCTGTCCTGAAGGTGGAGTCTTACCACCCTCGTTTATCTAGTCATTCAGTACCAGCAACTGCAGTGCCCAGTAATATTAATGTAAATTCGCCATGCCCAGACCCCCATTGATGATGGACGGCGTACATTTGACAGAGGCGCTGCAGATAGATTGGTTTCCCCAGACAAATGAACACATTTTAACTTGAAGGTTCCGGACCTAAGTCTGTGGTATGAACAGCGGGACATTCTGGAGGACACGCAGGAATTATGGCAGAACCATCATTTTAAATAAAGCCATCCTCTACAATATATTGGGTGGCAATGTGGCCCATTTTATTTTCCCAGGGATATAAGATTGGGACTCCATATTAAATTGGGGAGAAGTGAAATATGGGTATTGAGGTATTGAAAGCTAATTCTGTGGACTGGAAGCCGATTTTGCCAGTTGACTGCTTCTCTGCCTCTGGAGAGAGGCACTAAAAGGGAGATGAACAAATATACCTGCGGTTTGCCCATATAAGTTCAGTATATGGAGTAGCCTAGGCCCCGTGATGGCAGGATGTGATAGAAACAGCAGAATATCATCCAAGTAAAATTTGATGCGGTCTTCTATATCACCCACTCTCCTCCCCCAGGGTAACCCCCAGATCTGAACATCACATCTAATCCAGGCTACCAATGGTTCTAGTGCTAAATCAAATAACGGGAGATAGCGGGCATCCCAACCAGGTGCCTCTCTGAATCAGGAAGGATCGGGATAGTATCAAATTTACTCTCACTTGAGACCTTGGTTGGGGGGTATAACACTCGGAAATAGATGAACCACAGCCCAAACCCGGAGCGTCCAAGCATCACCATGAGGAAATCACAATTTAGGGAGTTGTAAGAAATTGGGTTACTAGTTGAGGGGAGGATAAAACCCTAACCAATCAGAAACCACAATCCTTGTCAGGGTAAATTCACAAGCAAACCCTAAATTAACCTGTGCTCAACTCTGGTAGCTTGGCACAGAGCAATCAGACTTCACTTAGAGCCAATTTGTAAACTATTTGTGCAACACTTCAAACAGTACTAAATTGAAACACAACTGAAGAAGAATCCCACACCAGATTGGAAAAATAGAGTATGTTTTTAATAAATAAAACAACACAAAAACAACACAAAAACAATCCGTAGAACTGGAGATATGCAATTTTAAAGATTGCAGTGAAAATAGTGCCAAAAAGCACAAAGCTCCAACTGCTGTTACCTGGTCACGCCAGATCATGACAAAGTCACAAGTTCAGGCCAACTGAGATGAAGCGTGAGCTGGCTACAGTGACCCAATTAGGAGCAGTGAACAAGAGTACCTTAAATCCTGGGTGCGAAGCATTGCAAGATCCCACATCAAGGCTGCATTGCGTAGCCGAGGCGATGCAAGGTCCGGGTTCGGGATGCGTTGCGCAGCGTCGCTTCCGTGGCGGTGCAGAGTCCTTTGCTGTTGTTGAGACTGCTATCGATGAAAGGCCTGCAATGTGAGGTTCTGCAATGAGACTGTTTGAGCGATGCGAAGTCCTGACCCTGAGAAAGTCCACGCAGCAGAGACGATGCGTCTGTTATGCTCAGGGTTGTGCCATGCAGGAGAGGAGATGTGTCGGTTCTGCTGCGTCCACAGATCGTCTGGCAGCGCACCTTCAGGCCCACTTCCAAGGATCCCATACAGGGGTGGTACCACTTGGCAGGGTAGGACTCACAGTTGCAGAGTCCTGGTGCTGGATACAAGAGACAATCCCTTGGAATCACTCTGGTGGTTTTAGGTACAGGTTGCAGGCCCAGTCCTTCTCACCCAGGTAAGGGGGCATCAGGGCATCAGTCCAGCAGAGTGGCAGTCCTTCTTCCTGGGACACTTCTACAGATCCAGAAGTGTACTGAATAGTTGGTGTCTGAGGTTCAATATTTATATCTGGTGCCCACTTTGAAGTGGCTGAAGCTTCCAGATGATTCCCCCCACCACCGTCCTGGGGTGCTTGGAATTTCCTGTCTCCCTGCCCTGGACCCAGATTGTCTGGGGTCACAATATACCAGTTTCAAACCATTTGTAAGAATTCTCAGGCTGGACATTTGTAATGTGCAAGTGTGGTAGGTAAGAGCTTCTCCCCCCCTTAAGCCCATCCTGCCAACACTTAGATTCCCTTTGTCTCACTGTCTGGGAGAAATACTCCAAGATCAACTATAAAATACACCTAGTCATGTGACCCAGGATACATGCAACAGACACCAAACGGTTAGATCAAGAAAATGCCAACTTTCTAAAAGAGGTATTTTCAGAATTGTGACTAAAAATCTGACTTTACCATTAAAGAGGGCTTTTAACTACATTTCTTTAGACCCCAATTTCAACCTGTCTGTGCAGTGGCAGGTCTGAGACATGTTTAAAGGGCTACATAAGTGGGTGGCACAATAAGTGCTGCAGGCCTGCGAGTAACATTTAATTTACAGGTTGTGGGTACATGTAGTACCACTTTACTAGGGACTTACATGTAAATTAAATGTGCCAATTGGATGTAAGACAATTCTATCATGTTTAAAGGAGGGAGCACAAACACTTTAGCACTGGTTAGAAATGGTAAAGTGTACAGAGTCCTAAAAGCCAGCAAAAAGTAGTTCGTAAAACCGAAGGGTGAAGGCAAAAAGTCTGGGGATTGCAGAAAGGGCGAAGTACAACAGGAGTAAAATGATTTCTCGAAGTTGGTAAGCATAAGTACACATGGACTTGTGAGCCAGTGATGGTGTACCAGCGCCTCTTGTACTCTCCTTATATAGTGTGATGAGGGATGAAAACGCATTAGTCCGGATGGACCAGTGCTCTAACAATCTTAAGAGGTCTATTGGCTAATACTTAAGTTTGCTATGTATCAGGAAGATAAGGTGTTTTGGGGAACAGCGGTCAGGGGGTCTTCCCACATTGTGTAGGACAACGATCATGGCCAAGCCTAGATCTCGAGGGAATCAACCCCTCTGAATCAATTCATTAAACAGAGAGAGTAGGGGAGGTATGAGGAGTGTACAAAAGTTTTGGTAGTTGAAAGGAAGCCCATTGGGCCCTGGGTTCTTGCTTGGATTCATGTCCTTGAAGGCCTCCTCCAGCTCCATAAGCTCCAGTGGGTACTGTAGTTTGTGTATGTCGAGCATGGAAAGAGTTGATTGAGGCAGGTCTGCAATAAGAAGCATGGAGCTTTTCCACCCAGGTCTGGAGCGCTTGGTATATAGTGCTTTGTGGTAACCAGTAAAGGCAAATGTAATTGAGAGAGCATCTGTGATGGTTTACCTTTTGAGATCGACCATCCTGGACACTCTGTCATGGGTTGCCAGCCAATACAGCAGTTTGCCAGACTTATCTCCCCACTTGTATACCCTTCATATGGAAGCATTATTGTGCTTCATTAAGGCACAGTTGTCTAAGGGATAATCTGTTGATGGGTAGATGGCGATCCTCCCAACCATCTGCTCCCACTCTCCCTCCTGCCTGCTAAAGTTGCAGGATTTGGGCCTGAAGCTTGGTCATCTTCTGCAGTTTCTCCCTCTCTCAAGCCTTAAGTTTCGATTTGGCAGTCTTCCTCATACATGCCTTCCCAGCTGTGCCCAAAGTGCCTGGTGCATCTACTGAGTCCGTGTTGAGATCTAGGTATGCCTGTAACTCCTGCACCAGAAAATGTGTGACCTCCCATTTGACCAGGTATTAAGCTGCCAGTTTGGGCACCCAGGCGGATCACCCCTGGGGAATGCTCTGATATTCCCCAGGGAAGGATTTGCGCTTCCGTCGCAGTGAGCAAGTCAAAAAGAGACCAGTCCTTGATCTGGATTTAGGAGCTGCTGATGTGCATGTATTCCTAAGTTGTAGGGTTTCTGACACACCATGCATCGAAGAGACCCAAGCTTGCCGCCCATTAAAACAACCTTATGTCCTTTTCCCAGTTACTGACCTCAACGTTGGATTGAGGTCCATCTGGGAAAACATCACCCTGTTGAACTCCCCTTTCCAGATCGTGACCCCAGATGGAAGCTTGAGGATACAGGATTTAACATTCTCTAATGTGGCTCCAGTTAGATGTGGGGGAAACATCAACACTAATCGGTTTATACACCTGCCCCTCCAGCACCCCCTCCAGTGTCACGTAGTGCCCCTAGGTATTTATTACTATTCGTGAGACCACTTATGGAAAGGTTTTTGGAGAATATTGGCCGCACCTCTTGAGCCTCTGGGATGACCTGCGTGATAAATGTTTATCATAGCTGTATCTGACCAGAAAATAAATAAATGGGTTTCATGTAGCAACAGGACTGCTGGTGTGTGTTGTTTTTCAAACCTAATGTCTTTTGATATGGTCATTCACCCCATTGATGTTCCATGTCATATCCTTGAATTCATGCATGGTATGATGTGTGATGAACAGATGATAGCAAGGGGTCAACCACACCAATGGTGCTTCCTTCGGATGGGCTCCACGCACTCACCCTCACTGGCAAGAAGCTGCTTTGTGTGTTGATGAGATGCACTGTGAATAAAGCTTGCAAGTAAAAAAGAAATACATTGGGCAACCGGTCCAAAACCAAACTTCTCCAACTCCCAACACCCCACACTTCAACCCCAGAAGTATCAGTCGCCCCAACATGTGATTGAAATCAGATTTTCCTGGAGTTAAAGATGCTGCACACGGGAAAGCCTCTCCAGGCCCTGTTACCAAAATCTTTGTGCAAAGGGTACATTATTGCTGGCATGTTTTAAATTGAAGGCTATACAACTGACAAAAATAACAGGGTTAAGTATATCTTAATACAGATGAGGTGCCACTCCAGCACAAATTAGCTAGAATTCAGTAGCATGGGGTTTTCATCTGGATCGGCTTGTTGGGAGTGGGTTGGGCCCTTGTCTGATTGAGTTTAACTCCGTTTCCTTCTGGCCCCCATTGTCTTCAGAGCCTGAAGTATGAAGATCCTTTAGAGGTTCCCCTCCTCCTGTTCGAGCCTCTGTGTTCATTTGTCTCTGGGCTCGGGCGGGACTGTGGTACCCACGACCTGTTGTCCAATGTGCCAGCAAAGGGTTGCATCCAAGAGACCTTTGTTCCAATACCCATCCTGCCTCTGGGCTATCAAAGAATAAGGATTTAGAAGCGTGCTGCGCTTTAAGCTTAGCAGGGAACAAGAGCATGTATTGAAGTTTTTGGCCCTTAGTTATTGCTTGTCCAAGGATTTGTCCTGTTGCTGAACTTGTTTAGTGTAGTCCAAGAACACTATGATCCTAGCCGTCTTGTAAGTGTGCGACTCCCTGTCCAGAATGGCCCTAAGGATTGCTTCTCGGTCCCTGTAGTCCGGTATCATGGTGATCATAGGGTGGGGAAGGTCGCTGGGCGGCAACCTTAACGCCAGTGCCCAGTTGGCTCTTTCGATGATAAAGCAAGTGGACAACCCATCCGTTCGCATCCAAGAGGCGACCCATTGCTCCAGGAATTTTTTTAGAAAGATGCCCTCCGGGAACCCTGTAAAACAAAGGTTGCTCGCTCTTGCATAGTTTTCTGTGTCTTCGGCATGTTCCTCCAGAGCATAGGATGTGCATGACAGTCATGCCACCGTAATCTTAAGCTCATGAACTGTGTCCTTCAGCTGAAATATCTGTCCCTGTGCCTAAATAGCTTCCAGGATAACGCTGTTGCCTGCCAACTCCAAGCATTCCGTAGTGGGCCTCCCTCAATTGTTGTCTTTAACATCTAGAAAACTAGAGCTGTGAACTTGACTGTTTTGGTTTGTGCCTGATCCGTGTGGGGTCTGTCACGCCCCATGTTTGTCTGGTTTTCCACACAACACAAGCCCCACGGAAACAAATGTTTGTAGGGGGCGGCACGCATAGGGCCTGGCCATCAGACTCAGCCGGCGGCATCACTCTGAGACCACCTTGAGCTGGCCACGTGTCGTGGCCCCAAGTCCACCGCATTTCCAGGACCCCCACAAATAGCACAGCCACCATTGGTTTTGTCTTCAGCCCCACCACGCTGCCATTTTGAGAGCCGCTCGCTCCCAGAGCCCAAAATGCTGTTTTATGTATTCAGGTGCTCCACCACAGTCGGGGAAAGACCTCGCCCTTGCTTCAGAACCCCAGAGGGTACCGACATAAATAGGATTTGTTCTAGTTGTGGCTCGTCCCCGGAGCTCTGTCATCTTGGCCGGCCAGACCAGGCCTCTCAGCAATTTTATTTCTTAAGGCATTATTGCTTGCACGTGAATTATGAAATGGTATGTCTAATGTGACAAGTGTGCTTCAGATGCCTTTAAGTTTTTCTGGCCTCCTCTCGACCTATTTAATGTGTTAGAGAGCTGGGGAGTAACACATGCCTCTAACAATGCAAAGAATTAAAGTGTGTTCAACCTGGCAACTTTTGGCGTGTTTCCCCTGTCTTTTTGCTTACTGACCTCCCGCTTTTGACTCTGTTTTTGCTGGTTTTAGTTGTGTGCGCACTTTCTCACTGCTGTTCAGTGTTAAAGTGCAAGCGCTCCTGTTGTAAATTGTGTATGGATTGGTGTGTCCATGATTGGCATTTTTGGTTTACTAGTTAGTCTCTAGTAAAGTGCACTGAGAGTGTCAGAGGCTGTAAATCAAATGCTGCTAGTGGGCTTGCAGCAATGATTGTGCCACCCACCCAAGCAGCCCTGAAAAGGGGTCTCAGACCTGCCACTGCAATGTCTGCGAGCAGTTTGTAACTGCCATATCGACCTGGCAAGTGCACTCACTTGCCAGGCTCTAATCTTCCCTTTTCTTACATGTAACTCACCCCTAAGGTAAACCCAAGGTACCCCTGTGGGCAGGGTGCTGTGTATGTTAAAGGTAGGACATGTACTGGTGTGTGTGACGTGTCCTGGTGGTGAATTACAGTGTATTTCGATTTTTACCACTGCAAGGCTATCTGTCCCATAAGATAGAATAGGAGGTTGGTTATAACTTCTTATAAGCATATCTTCCCATTGGGACAAGATAGGGGAATGGGGATTGGTAAGCGTGGTCTCAGAATGTAATAATGCATCTTTTAGTAAGGATGAATTTTATGTTCTGTTTTTGAAAATACCACTTTTAGAAAGTAGGTATTTTCTTGCTTAGCCATACTGTGTGCCTCTGCTGGTTTTGTGGATTGACTAACTAGCTTTGGAGTGACAGGGGCTGGGGTGTGCATTCACTGTAGACAAAGCAAACACAAGGAGATGATGGACGGAGTGCTCCCCGGGAATGTTCCCATGAGGCACAGGGTCAAGACTGATTTGCATATAGCTGAGTCTGACCTGAGGTGGCGAAGTGAGCTAAAGAAAGATGATGGATTCAACCCAGATCTGTGACTGGGGGTGAGTATCTGAAAAATGTTGGCGCTCCGTCCATCATCTCTTTGTGTTTGCTTTGTTCACCCTAAGATACCAGGGTGTGCCCAGACGTGGGTCCCTTGCTCACTTTGCCACTGGATTCAAGCTAGCCTGGCTGATGAGGGGTGTTGCCCTGAAACCGGTCCCAGAATGCTTGTTTCCGATACAGGGAAGACCTGGCTTGGCAGTTCAGGCTGGACTGTTCCCATGAGGCACAGGGTCAAGACTGATTTGCATATAGCTGGGTCTGAACTGAGGTGGCGGAGTGAGCTAAAAAACAACGATGGATTCAACCCAGATCTGTGACTGGGGGCGAGTGTCTGAAAAGTTTCAGCGCTCCGTCGATCATCTCTTTGTGTTTGCTTCACTGTAGACAGCGACTGGGGAGGGGATTGAGGTGTGTCCTGCCTTTCTTGGATGAGTCCAGGCTGGGCTGAATAGACCTGGGCTGCATTTAGAGTAGTGGGAGGAGATTTCCTTGCACCTGAATGGGCCTGGTCTGCCTTACACAATGCTGTGTCCACCTCCTGCTGGGAAGCTGGGCCAGAGAGGAGGACAGAACTGGTTTGGAGTGAGCCCAGGGTCTCTCTGCCTGAGAGAACAAAGATAAACGGAGTATAGTTATTGGGGCCCAAACCGCAGGACTTTAGAACTCACTGAGATCAAGGAAGCTAGCCAAGAAGAATAGCTGGAAGAACTGCCAGGAGGAGCACTGCCCCTTTGCTGTGTTGTTGCTTTGCGGGGTTGGCCTGCAGTGGGCACTGAAAGGATTGGACTGAACTTTCTTTACTTGTGCTGAGTATCTCCAAGGGCTTGAAGTAGAGCTTGCCTCCTGTTCAGAAGTCTCAGGGACGGCAAAGACTTCACCAACCTCCTGGGTACCGCCTGTGGAACCGTGTTTGAGTTGCCACAGAGGGGGAAAGCAAACGACTCCGTCACCGGCTCTGTGTCTTGAAGGCATCACAGAGGGCACCATCCGCATCTCGCACCGCAACCCTGGTCTCACCGACGTCGACGACCGACGGCACAGAGCCCCTGCTTTCAACGTGACCTGTGGGCACCTAACTCATCACCGTCTCGCTTCACTTCGCCATCCTGGTCTCACCGACACCGTCCTTGCACGCTGACTGCGACTTCCGTGACCGCATCATGGATGGGGGCACCACTCGTAAGTCTCACGACGCACTGCCCTGTCCCACACCGCAGTATACACCGACCGATGCCAGCTGCCCGCAACCTACTGTTGCCTGCACCATGATCTGTCAGCACCGCAACGAGCACCGCCTTCCCTCCGCACCGCAGCCCTGGTCTCACTGACACCGCTGGACGACCGTCACCGAGCCACTGCTTCCACCGCGACTTGAGGGCTCCGCACGCCGGACTGCTACATTGCGCCTAGCAACCGCGACGGTTACTGTGACTGGACCACACCAATGTGTCGGCCGCAACACAAAAGGTACTGTTTACGAGTCTGTCAAATTTCCTGACCAACGCGGTCAGATGGAACTGTTGAATTCTGTTGTTTACAGCACCATGGTAGCACCGGACGGACATACCGACTTCAAGGAACTGTGTTTTTAAAGTATCCGGGCAAGGTGCATATTTTAAAAGGATTGTATGTTGGATTTTTGTTGTTTTGGATATATAAAAATATTGGATATTTTTCTAAACTGGTGGGGTGACCTTTTGTAGTGTTTTAAATGTATTACTGTTGCTTATGTGCAAATGCTTTACACACTGCCTCTGAGATAAGCCTGACTGCTCGTGCCAAGCTACCAAGGGGTTGAGCAGGGGTTATTTCAGTACTGGATCACCCTTATCCTGACTAGAACAAAGGGTACCTACTTGGACAAAGGTGCAAACCATTGCCAACTAGACACTCCCATTTCTAGCAATGTGCGTTTATGAACTGTGTGGTAGTTGTTTAAGATGAAAAAATTGTTACAGGTAAGAACTCTTTTTCTGATATTTTGCTGTATATTTCAATTTTTTTTTTCGAGTTTCACATTGTCTCTCATATTTTAACATAACTGGTTAAAATATTCCCGGTTTTAGGTTTCCTTGAATGCATTTTTTTGCTGCTGTTCCCCACTTCACTTTTCTGAACACTTTTCAGTTTGTAATTTAACTTGCTAGTTAGTAACAGTGTCTTCCCTTAAATTAATTTTTACGTTCACTTCTTAGTGTTACTTTCCAAACGATGTATTTTATATCGTCGGTGGGGGTTGAATACTTTGTGGCTGCTCATGGGCTTTATTTAAATTTTTTCTAATTTTATCCTTTAACAATGTTTATTTTTACTCAGCTGTGTTTGACATGATGTGCCTGCTAAATCAAATTGTGTACAAAAGAATAATAAACAACGGATTCCAGCTGTCCTTTAAGGCGTGTATGCAAAATCTGTGCTGTACAAGCTGGCCTGTGTGTTTATGCAAGCTGTCCACAAGGATTGTTATGCCAAGAGTAAAATGTATACGATGGATTTGAGCTGGCCGAGGCAGATTCATGTGGAATTTCGTACACCTGTCCATATCTCTTTGAGGGAGGAGGTAAAAACGGTACCTCTTTTGGAGATTACTTTGTTGTCATTTGCTGCTTTGTGGTTTTTAAAAAATAGTTATGTGTGAATAATCTCAGTGGGAACTAGGAAATTGTACAACTAGTTTGAACCCAAAATATTGTTTTGTAAATGTAAAAGATTTGATGATGGTTGTAAGTTATTGTTTTGGTGTCTCATAGCGGCAGAGGCAGGTATGTGTTGCAGAATGGAACAAATACTCCTGGAAAAGTGTCATGGCTGTTAGCCTTTCAAAACGTGGATGGTTTAATAGACGGCAGCAAATAGTGGTGGCTAAACAAGTTTAACAGTGGTATGGGGTAAATTACCAGTACAAAATTGCAAACAGCGAGAGGGCAAAGTGAGCAAACCATAATTCCTTCAGTGGTGTTTGAAGAAGGGAGTATCAGTGGTGTGTGCGGGAGAAGGTTGGGTAGGTTCATTCCTTCAGAAATATAATGGACAAATGAACCCAACCAGTGCATTTTAGAGGATAAATGTATATTTAAACCTGCTAAAAAGATCTAGTTTCCGAAAGAGCATCTAGTCCAGAACATTCACTATATAACAAGGAAGCATGACCCTCACAAGGGGGGTTTGGGGTTTTAAACTTTGAAAAACTATGGCACAGCCATACATGTTTCAGCAGTTTCAAAAAACTATGGGAAAAATTGCTACCAATATGTCAGGGATGCTCCTCATCAAGCCAGAGATGCCATAAGATTAGCTGGCGCCTGATTCTGAAACGCTGTGGGTCGGGAGTGTGACAGGGAGTTTAATGTAATAGAGAACCGGAGTGATATAGGTAAACGGATGGTGATAGGTATGAGAATGGTGATAGGGAATAGGGCATCGGGGAGTAGCCCCAGAAAATAAATGCCCCCCTCTTTGACCTACATCCGGTATGGCTCTCTATAATCGTCATCCCTCCTCTTTTCTCTCCCATCTTGTACTTCTCTATCTCTCTAATCTCCCCTTTTCGCTCATCTCCCTTTCCTGTGTTTCCCTTCTCCATTGTCTCTCTCCTACAATAGCACTCCTTCCTATTTTTGCCTTCCCTTCCCTGTTGACCTTTTTTACCTCTTTCATCTCCTTCCTCTCATTCTCTTTTCCTTTTCCCTCTCCTCTTTTGCCCTCCAATCACACTGTTCTCTTTATGCCTATCTCTGTATCGCGCATGTCTCACCCTATTCCATTTGAAAAAAAGGTATCACACCTGAAAAGGATTGCATCTTTATTCGACAAACAGGTTTGGTGTTTTTCTTCCATAAAGGCCAAGATTAATATCAAAATAAAGTGGTTGAAAACTAGATGTGACAGCTAGAAATGCGGTTCTAACGCTTCCTACTTTGAGCGAAATACATTCTAGTTGATAACAAGCATTTGCAATGCAATAGGTCTCACATTACTGAAAGTTTGAGCTATTAGCGTACCAAGTAATAATGCAACACAATTAGCTCAAACTTTCAGTAATGCGAGACCTATTGCATTGCAAAGGCTTGTTGAAAATGCCATCAATTATTGTGTTGTGCAGGAAGGTGTCCCTTCATGCACAAAAACGATCATCCCTGCAACGCAGGCACCCTTGCAACATGACGTAAGGGTACCTGTGCTGGTGCATGGCAGCCCCACGCCAGTGCAGGGGAAAGCACACGATTGCGTCAGATTGATTTTATTACAACGCATCCCTGTGCTTTTAAAATGATGCAGCTCAGCGTCAATTTGTAGTAAATGAGGCCCATAATACGTAAATACAAATGCAAGCTGCAATTCAGAATAGATATGCATTATGTGTGATTTTGAGTTGTCTTAGTAGTAACCATACAGCACAGTGAAAGTCCCAACGACACTGGATAGAGAGAGAGTCTTAGTTTTCTCAGTACATGGCTGCATGAGGGTCATCCTGGACAGCCTTTTTTGACACTGCAGGAAATGTCAAGACAGATCATGTAGTTAGAGTACCCAGTAATTCCCAGATGGTAACAGCATTGTTAAATATGGGCCCAGATTTACTAAACTTTGCACTACCGCAGGCTGTGACTAGAGGTCCCTGTTGAGTCAGGCTCAAGAGCTGGGTGCACTCCCACAAGCCCTTACTAGAGGTCCCTGTAGAGCCAGGCTCTAGTTCTGGCTTCACTCGTGCACTGCCACAGTCTGTGACTAGAGGTTCCTGTAGAGTCAGGCTCCAGTGCTGGGTGCACTCCCACAGGCCGTTACTAGAGGTCCCTGTAGAGCCAGGCACTAGTGCCGGCTTCACTTGTGCACTACCACAGGCAGTGCCGGCTCTAGGGCGGTGCGATCGGTGCCACCGCAGCGGGCGCTGACTTGGGGTGGGGGCGTCATTTTTTGCGAGTATTTTATCATTTTTAAAACACCTGCTGCCGCGTTCCTGGCATCAATTAAAATGTCAAGATAACTCCGGTGATTAATCGTCTTCCTTGAAAGAGACCAGAGGTTTGTATAGTGAAAGTTTTGATTCATTTTAAGGTAGCACACAGGGTTAAAATGTCTGCTGCTAAAAACGTGTACCATGCAGATCACAAAGTGCACATAATGTAAATAGGTCAGTGAGTTATTGCTTTTGCAAGAGAGATACTTTTGTTACTACAGTTTTTAAGTCCAAATCCTTATATAGAACATTGAGCTATTTATTAACCATCATCAAAGAGCTGCATGACATCTGCATATGTTAGAGCTACATGTTTTTTCCCAGTATTTCACTATTCTAATCTCGCCAAAAGGGTTCATTTAGATGGAAAACAATTCTTATTATTGCAGAAAGAACCACTGACAATGGCGTTATGTTTTATATCCTGAACTGGGCGTTTCCAGAATAAGGACTCAAACTATATTGCCTACCAGTATCTTGGATATGTCACTCCTACACTACACCTTGTAGTCCTGTCTGATGAACATTTCCTATACACTGATTTACACACCTATGATTGTCTCTGTGCAATGTGTGTGTGATGTAAAGTGCTCTGACTCCTTACACTGGTATGAGTGGTTCTATAAAGCTAAATGAATTTGAGAGACGGTGGATTATGGAAACTTAAAGGGTGCTAGTGAGGGAATCCGTGGCAGAGGTGGTCATTGGGGGGGCGCCAACAAACATGGTCACACAGGGCGCCACCAGTGTCAAAGCCGGCCCTGACCACAGGACTTTACCAGAGGACCCTGTAGAGCCTGGCTCCAGCACTGGGACTCGGCGGGTAAAGAACCATATGTCTGTGCACAGAGATCACGGCAGTAGGTGTTCAGCTCACGTACCAATTCATATCAGTACTGTTTTAAGCCAATTATACCTGATAAAATGTTATTACTTCTCAAGTTGAAAACCTGCTCAGGATTCTAAAGAGCATCATTATTGTGCAGTCCTCCGTTTAATTAATTTTCCCTAAGCATTGCATTAAAGAACTGATGAGAAAAATAGATTTTACTGAGACATACATTCGAGTAAGTTATTGGGAAACGGCGGCTCTGCTTTTATTTATGCGCCTTCCTAACACATCCAGAAATAGACAAAAGATGCCACATGACCGACAGGCGCTCAGACACCAAGCAGAGGGAGCGTTTAGATGCTACATATTTTTCCAGGATCGGTTTATTTACTCAACTATCTCCTCTGTGATAGAAATGCTCCAGAAAATAAAAAAAAGACAATTGTCGAAGGGTAAGCTCTTTACTTTTAATAAAGAAAACGGGATAGTACATTATTATATGGCAATATCGGACTCTAGCACCATGAACGAATCTTCACTTCTTCCGCCATATGAGCAAAAACCTCACACATTAAACAAATTAAACAAGCAATCATGCAGTGTGGGGAAAGTGATCTGAAACGCATGCAAGCACTATGGACGATGCAGCAGGGAGGGGGGACTACGTGGGTGCAATAAATAGTACTTCAATTACATCGGGAGCACCGGATTTGCACGGATTAAATTTGAAATAATCTGTGTTTAGTCCCGGCTGCACAGCCAGCGTTGGAAGTGACGTTTTGACTGCACTGGACACAGACGGGCTCCAAGCCCTTTACTGAATACAGCAGAGTCTTAAAGCGAGACGCATGCGCTAGCGCATGCATCCGCAGGCTTGACCCTAAAAAATCATTATTTTCTTCAATCTTCAAAGTCTGATAGGGAAAACAGTTTTCGTTTTTTTTTAGTACTTAGGGCAAGATACTTTTAACTTGGGATATAGATTTCACCATCATGTAGGAAACCCAAGTTTGGCAAACGCTCCAACAGAAGTAGTTTATTAAAGAAGAGTGGGGTAGACAAAGGCAAGTGAGGACTTGCTCTCTCAAATACACCTTTTGTCCACACAAAAAACAAACGTCTGACCTGCCATGGAACTGGATTAGAAAGGCTGGACGCCCTTTTTCGGTCTCTCACTGGAGATAAAACAGCCCGTGGAGGGCTTCTGGAGGTTGTAGTTCTACGTAGTCGTGCCGTCAGCAAGAGAAACAACCCCATCAACATCGGTCACTGTAACATGACAACCGAGCTCCAGTTAGTTGGCCGCCCAGTGCTATGGGAGCCAGGGGACCCTCATGGCCCCACAGGCCCGCTCAAGTTGCTGGAGCGGGGGATATAACAGATATGGGAAGGTCACAGGTATGAGGTTGGACAGATACAGGCAGTGGTTGAAGTGCCTTTTAAAAAGTATGGAAACTATAATGCTGCTCGCAATCGGGGTGGGGTGAGTGAGCATGGGGCGTGGTCAAAGGCTTGCCTAAAGAAACAATATATTCAGTAACTTTTTTTGGTCTTTCACCTTCAGGTAACTAGATATAAAATAACACACGGTTTAAATGAAAATTAAATGGAAGTTATGTCAGTGGGAAAATGCACTATCGTACATTATTAAACCTCTGTTAGTTAATGCACTGCACCAGAGAGCCCCAGAATGTAATCCTGGTTGGTGCAGTGGAGAATAATTAATTGTGTATTTTTAGTGCCGCAAGGTCCCAGGTTGTGACAAAGTACTGTGAACATGTAAGTCATTGTTTTAAGCTTGCATTACATACTTTTTAAGATACACTGCTATAAAATGTGCAAAATCGTTTAAGATAAAAAAGTGCTTCTAAAATATAGATTTTAGTAATAACTAAACTGTATATAGTGCATGTTCTTTATAATTGTCTTTTAAAAGCACACACTTCACATCTTAGTTGATAGCTCCCTTACAATAACAAAAAAATAAATGTGTGTCATCAGAAAGCTTCAAGTGATTCCATCAATTAAAGCCAAAACCGGCTTCCAAAGATCCTTTACATTGCAGACTAACCAGTTACACAGATTTATATTTCTATCAGGCAAGCAGGCACCCTCGCAAGAAGGCTTCTATCTGCCTCTCCCTCGAGTTCATTGCATAGGAGACATCCCTGACGTATGCTTCAGTTGAAGCATTTCAACTCCCAGAATCAATCGTCCCCGGACGGTTGCATTTTCATTAAAAGTAGGGGGACTGTCTTTCTGAAATTAAAAAAAAGTATAGGCATATCATGACCCTTCAAAACCAAGAACTTACTTCATTCCAAGCTAAGTACTGTTTTCAATAGCAATTCGTACAGGTAAGTAAAGCTTTTAAAATTGTGCGCCTTTATGCAGACTGCAATCCTTAGGAAGGACAAGTCAGAGATGCATAAAGGTAGATACAGTTGCTTTCAGGGGTTCACCTTCGGGGTTCAGAGTTGTAGTAGGTGAAGGTCCAAAGTGCTACCAGCAGTTCTTTAGGAACTGCCCAGTTTTACAGGGAACAGGGTGCTGGTGAAGTTGGTAACTGGTGTGCAGTGGAGAAGGGGGGCCACCAAAAACCAGACTGCACAGGGGTTTTTGGAGACAAGTTTCAATCATGTAAAGGGGAGGGAGAGAGAAGGGAAGCAATGATCCATTCAACTTCCAAAAGTCATGCAAAATATCAATAGGGGAATGGATCACTTGTAACCACTCTACCAGGGTTTGTAAGTTAGTTGTTCCTTCTTAAAAACCCTCATACACATACGTAACTGGAACTGGAAAGCGTGACTGCATAGTCATAGGATTTGTTGGGTATGCTGACCTCCACCCGGAGATTAACCACTGGTATTCACAGTAGTGTCCAGAGACAAAAAAGTTAAAAAATGATTGTGGTATGGTAAGATTAAAATTCTTCAAACATCCTCACTTGATTGAAAATATTTATTGGTGGGTGGGAGTTTAAAAAATTAAAATGGTGAGCGTGTGCCTTTAGACCGTGTTACTATGTCTGACACACTAAAAATGTCCATTTATACGGTCGACCTGTTTCAGCCCCGTTTCCCCAGCCGGGTCTGGTGGGCTTTCTTCAGGACCAGAGAGAGTATATCTGTGCAATTACAGTTTGTATTGCACTTCTCAGCTGGGTTAATATTAGCCCGCTGTGAGGATTAGGTCCACAGTACCTGTAATTTGTGAAAAAAAGAAAAAAGGAAGGAGGGGAGAAAACTAAGTCAGTACCTCCCTTTGATACATTCCGGGTTTTCATCTTTACATTCAGATTATTATCAGAATAGTAAGACAATTAAGGCTCATATTTTATGCCATCTGGCTCATTTCACTATTCAAATACACATCATAGAAATTATGGCATTACTTCCGATGGTCGTGCGTTAGTTGTAAGGTCTCATAATATTAGTTTAGTTTATTATCTTAAGAGTACTTCTTGATCCATATTGCCACGTAAAGTAGTGAGGCATAGTCATCGTGAATTAACAAAGTTGGGTTCTCAAAGAGGTGCCGATTATGGCTCAGTAAAGAGACTCCAATGCAGTTGCTGGTTTACCTTTAAAGCCACTCGTTATGGCATTTTCGGGGCTCGTCAAGTATGTCCCAGCTTGCTGTAAAGGGAAAACTGTATTTAATAAAGGCCTTACCTTGATTATGTCAAGCGTGGTCCTTCGGCGTCTTCTCTCACCTGCAGCATGGGATGTTATCTGCTTGTGCTTGCTCTGCCCTCGGTGGTGCCGGTTGTTCTTGGTGCCTTATTTTATTTCATTGTCTCAATAGACATGGAAAAAATACTCCATGGCTTGTGTTCAGTGGGTGTTTCATAATTTCAATAGACATGGAATAAATAAAGTTTTATTGGTGTAGTTAATATATCGTGAGAAATTAAAAAATCAATTTGCGGATCTTAAACGTTCGTATGAACAGTATATAATTAATGATTTTGGGACACAGTGATTAATTAAAGTGACTAAGGTGTGGCTTAAGAGTTCAGTGAACTCATTCTTTTGGTTGCGATTAAGTAGTGAGTTTTCTAAGTACAACTAAATCCATATTTTATATAGTAAATAGGCTAATTTTTAATTACAGGAATTTAGACAGGGAATAATGTCCATTCAACTGGTGTTCTTCAGACAGAGAATATTGTAAATTAAACTGTTGCCACGGTATATCGTCGTTCAGTCCGTGCACATTAGTTTTTAAACGGTGGACCCAACGCTGTTCTTTCTCAAACAAGACGTTCTGCATTCTGATATTTGTTGGTTAGCATCTCTGATTTTCCAGTGGAGGTCCTCAACTGTATGGTCGGAGTTTGTAATGTTTGCTCATTTCGGTCATTGCTTTTTTACATTTGATGTTACTTTTATGTTCTCTGATCCGCCGTTTTACTTTGACATGTCATCCCAATGTATCTGATCCCACATGGGCACGTGATCATGTAGATCATTTGCGTTGAATTGCAATTAGTATGGTGTCGCGGTGTCCATACTAAATTATCAGATAGAGACAGAGTTTTTGTTGCAGTCGGTATTTTGCCGACTACACAGGAACCGCATGGATAGTGTACTGTGATCGGACTCAGGCTCCCAGCTGTAGTAATGCCTTCTCTTTTCACCTTAGGTGCAGGTCGGGTATGCACCAGAAGGTCTTTCAGGTATCTTGTCCTCTTATTCGCATACCTTGGTTTTGGCCATTTTCGGTTGCCGGAAGTGATGATCTTCCAATTTTTATTCACAATCTTTTTTAGTGTTACTGGCAATATATGTTGTCATACATGTGATTAAGTTCTCACTTGTCTCTTTAGGAATGGTATTGAGCAGACATTCTCGTGGTTGGTGTCTCGCTCTTTTTTGGCATTTGTGAATCGTCTTTATGGGGTAGTCTCTTTTTACCAACCTTTTGGTTAGATCCTCGGCTTGTTGCTTATAGTCTTCCCGCTTACTTTTGAGACGTAAAAATTGACTGTAGGGGAGATTGTCCCTTAGAGGTCTAGGATGAAAGCTATTGTAAGATAACAGGCTATTCTTTGCAGTTGGTTTGTAATAGGTTTTTGTTTGAATGCTGTTATTCTCTATGTAGAGCGAAATGTCCAGGAAATCTAATCTGCTCTTGTCAGCTGTGTAAGTGAATTTGAGGCATTCATCTCTACTGTTAATCCAGTGTATGAAGTCCTGGAGGTTGTCACTAGTATCATTCCAAATCACGATAATATGATCTATATATTGCTTCCAGAATAATATTCTGGAAGCGAAAGGATTTTGGTCGTTGAGTATATGTTGTTGCTCAAAATTGCTCACATACAGACCTGCTACTGATGGGGCAAAAGCGCTGCCCATGGATGTTCCGTGGCTTTGTTCATCCAGTGATCCATTATACTCAAAGAAGTTTTCCGTGAGGGCTAGTCTGCAACACTCTAGGATGAAATGTGTTGCAGACTAGCCCTCACGGAAAACTTCTTTGAGTATATTATTATTCTGGAAGCGATATATAGACGATATTATCGTGAGAAGCTAGCAGGGGCAAAATCAAGGCCGCTAGGCTACTCATTAAGTGGTCTCAGCGATGCTGATGTCCCTCGACGGCTGCTTGGTCGTGGTGCAGTGGGAGTCTGGACTGGACTCTCAGTGTTGTTGTTTGGTGATGCACAGCTCTGGTTGGTCCTGGTGTCCTCACATTCGTTGGGGAGACAGATCTGCCTTTCAAGAGCACAAGTACCTTCTCCTTTTGGGCCAGGGAGCTACAAGGCAGTGGACCGACTCTGTTAGTCCGTGCCTACTGTCTGCAGGGGAAGTAGCTCCTCTACTCCAAGGGAGACTTAGGGGATTTTCAAAGTACTGGCAGGCTATGCAAGACTTTGGTAGTTCTCCAGCTTGCAGGATGAGTCACACTGTCGCGACTTTCGAGAGAGTGCTGAGGATGGGCAGGGTTTTGCACCAAAAGTCCACATTTCTACTGCAGTTCTCGCCAGGCAGGGATTCTTTGTCAACGTTCTTCTCTTGATCCATTGAATCTGAGTTCTTGGGTTCAGCTGTGCCAAATAAATACTCAATTTTGGGGCGTTAATGGGAGTGGCAGGTAGTAGTCAACGAGCTATGTACCTTTAGGGTGCCTATATAACCACTTACTATGGGAAGTGGGAATAGCCCTGACCTTAGACTGCTAATTCCGTCCAAAGCAAGATGGAGGAATCTGAAAAGTGGGGTCGACAGTAGCTGTTCCGCCCTATGGGTGGTGCTGGCTGAATGTGGGGCCTGCCTAATCTTGCTAATTTTCTAGCCTGTCTTGCCATCAAAAAGTGGGAGCTGGGCAGGGGGTGGGCATCTCCACTATCTGGAGAGGCCTGGGTCGCATATCAAAGGCGGCAGGGCCTTTGATGCCTTCCACCCTGGAATGCGCATCTTGCGTGGAGCAGTGTTTGTTCCTGGCCCCTGAGAGTGAAGGCTTTCAAATCAGGAGGTCAGAAACCTGTCTATGGTGGCTAGCTGGTGGAGACCAGTCACTCATCACACTAGTAGTCAGTAGGTTATCAGGGGGAACCTCTAAGGTGCCCTCTGGGTGCATTGTTTAATAAATCCGCCACTGGCATCAGTGTGGGTTTATCAAGACGGAATGTTTGGTACAAAACACCTTGGGGTACAGGGAAGCCATCATGTAGCCAGGGAACTCACAATCACAAGTGTCCAGCCCATGCACTAGACATGGCTTTCCTGTGCACCTGTAATATCTAAAGTTCTGCTTAGATATCACAGGGACGCATCCACTCGCATGGATATGCCCACACATGTGGTATTGTGCACCCTGCCTTACAGCTGTAAAGCCTGTTGTAGGGGTGAGTTACCTATACCACGCAATGTTTTGCTGGCATGGCAGACCAGGGTGTGTGCCATGTTCACTCTTCATTTTTCTCTGCACCAAGGCACGTAGACTGCATAGCAGTTTGCATGAGCTTGGTGAGGGGCTCTTTAGGGTGGCACAATTCGTGCTGTATCCCTTAGGGGACCCATTTAGTTCCAAGGCCTCAGGTACCAATTACTAGGGACTTCCAGGTATCCTAAAAGGGAACAATGGTACAGTTTAGGCAAAGAAAACTGGGGACCTTGTTAGCAGGAACCTAGTACACTTTAAAAGTTGCACCAGATACCAGGCAAAAAGTGTGTGTGTGTGGGGGGGGGGAGGGGTAACCATTTGAAATGGGGCAGTTTCCTACAAAGTGTGACAGATGGCAAAGGTACGTTCGACTGGATGGTGTACAGGGATGGAAATGATGACGGAGGAGGATGGTAAATTAATGGGGAGCGTGACAGGTCAAGATAGTGACAGATTTGTAGGATTACAGGGATGTAGAGGGTGGCAGGGACACAGTGGCTGGTACTGGGAGGGTGACGGAGTGTGACTGGGATTAGAAGTGTTAGTGAAAGTGTAAGCGGTAAAGATAGGTTGAGAGTGACAGGGAGGCTAAGAGGGATAGGGGGTGGTGACAAGGCTAGTTGCATAAGACAGATGGCAGCGGTAGGCATTTGGAGCACAACTGAAATAAGTGTGCCAGAGATTGGGATGGTGAAAGTGACTGGTTAGGTGACACGGAATTGGAGGAGGTACACTACTGTCACTCTCTTCTGCCCCTTGCTGAACCTCTACATTTGTAGAATGTCACATCTATGAGCAGAAAAGAACTAAGCACTCCCTCTAGTGACATGGTTGTGGGATGGAGACAATCAGGACCTCACCAATGCTAAATAGATCTACCCCTGTCACTAAGCACCTGTCCCACAACTTTTCCCTTCCCTCATTTACTACTCACCCACATGCTCCATATGCCTTTGGCTCTGCCACAGTAGCTGTCAGTCAATCCCAAGACCACTGTCCCAGCCATAGTCTTTACCTGCCCTTCCATACACCTGCCCCCTGATTAACTACCCTTCTTCCTCCTATGCCCCTGCCTGACTCACTTCTCACCTTCCCCACCTCCACCACTAACAACCTGCTGCCACTATGTACCTCCTATATATACCCCATCCATCCCCATCTGTCTGACCACCACAGCCACACCCATATCCAACACACTACCCATGTGCCCCGCACATCTGCCAAACCTCATTTACTAATCACCAGCCTCCTATATACCTCATTCTATTCTAAATAGGTTTCTAAAGCACACGGTTACCCATCTGCTTCCCAGCGTTAGCCAAGCCATATTTAAACACCTGAGCTTCACTAAGACCAGTATTAGGTAGCTGTTAATTGCGAAAGAGCCATACTTATCCGCCAGCCTTAGACTGATAGGCAGTGAGTTCCATAGTTTTGGGACTAGGTGGGAGAAGGAGCCTCCAACCCATTGTGTCCTCCGTATTTGGGGCACTTCCAAAAGTCGGGCAGTGGTTGACCTCAGTGCCCTGCTTAGGTTACAGGGCATCAGCAAGGCTCTCAGTAGAGAGCATGAAGTACTCTATGTCCAAGGCATAATTCCTTGAACTTCATCCGTTGCTCAACATTAAGCCAATGAAGGGAAACCAAGGCATTCTTAACCTAGATGTGTTTTGGAACATTGAGCAGCAGCCAAGCCGCCACGTTTTGAACGACTTTTAGCCTTTTTGTCACATGTCGTGGAAAACCTAGGTATAGGGAATTCCTATATCCAAGACAAGATAATACTAGGGCCTGGACAACAAGTCTTCTGGAAGGGAGGGAAAACAAATCTAAGTTTTTTCTTAAGAGTTCTGAGAATGCCATAACAGCTTGTGGCAAGTTTCCTAGCCTATGCTTGCATAGAAAGAGATTTGTCAAGCCACATCTCCAGGCTTTTAATGGGGGTGTTAGGGGTTGGTGCATTACCTACACACTCTAGGGCTCTCCAGTGTCAACTGGGGGTTAGGATTATTCCCCAGTATCATTATCTCTGTCATCTCCCCATTTAGCTCGAGGCAGCAGCTTGCCGTCCTACTAGTTATTCTCACCAGACAGAGATCCAGTTGTTGAAGTTGTGCTCCTTGTCCTGGTTTGAGTGAGACAACTAATTGTGTGTCATCTGCATAGGAAACAGTTGAAAGGCCGAATTTAAGTACAATGTCAATGCGCGGGCAAATGTAGAGGTTAAAAAGTGTGGAACTGAGCGCAGAGCCTTGAGGCACCCAGCTCTTCAGGGGGAAGATGTCCGAGTAACAGAATTATACACAGACCTGAAATGTCCTGTCGTATATTAAGGAAATTAGCTAATTTAGAGCATTATCTTCTATTCCGGCTTCACTCATTCTTTAGGTATGTATTTCATGGACTACTGTGTCGAAAGCCACACTCAGATCGAGAAGGATGATAGCAGTGGGTCCCTCCCTAGTCCAGCAGCATCTTAAGCTCCTCCGTGGCCGCTAGGAGTGAGGTTTCAGTGCTGTGTTATGGGCAGAACCCTGTCTTTGGGGTGAAGGAGTGAATTTAATTACAAGACAGGAGGCTACCATTATGCATAACCGTTTGTTGCCACTCCTGACAGCAGCCCCTTTAAAGAAAAGTTTGTCAAAACAACCCAGAACTGTAATTTTCATAGTCAATAAATGTCCCAAGCATAGAACGCTCATCCTCTTGTAAAAGCTGCTCCTGTACAGATAAGTACCTTTTAACAATCAACCTTTTTTGAATGCGCTTTGAATAATTTTGTATTGTTGATTGATTTGTCTTTAGTGGTTTATTTGAGCATTTGAAAATCCTAGCTTTTAATTTTTAGAAGCAGTGTTTGTGTGGTTTGGTTGTTTATTTAAATTTACGTTCTTCGAGATCTATTCCGCTTGGTAAGTGCGAAGTATGAGCAGATTGGTCAATTTTAAATGATTTAATTTATGTAGAAGTCATGTTTGGCAGCGTACGCATTAAGAATTAGGAAAATACTGCGGTGCGCGACCTTATCGAGTCAGTTTATTGTGGTGGGAGCTGGCGGAGGGGTCAGTATGAGGGCAGAAGGAAGGTCTCCCGCTTTTCCTCAAGGATCAAGAGAAGCGTAAGAGAAGTCTCTGGCAGTTGGCCTCGCGAGATAGTGCGAGCTGGCTTCTGATGTGATGGTGTGATGACTGTTAGAGGTCGAGGCATCAGATTGGATGTCGAAGTCTCGAGAGAAGCAGCAGCTATTTTGGATTGGGGACTTTTGTATGCTGAAATAAGGAGATCATGGGTGCGTGTGCACGGGATGATCTAAATACATTTTTATTTGTTTAGAGAAAGTTTGTTTTGGGGATTTTATAGAAAGGCTGGATGATGACTTCTGAAGAGGCTAGCGTTAGTCAACAGACAGTTGACGGAAGAGTTAGCGAGGAGAGCTTAAGTAGGCTAATTCAAAGAGCGGTGAAGAGTTCTATAAAAAATAAAAGAGGTGGTTGAAATTGTTATGGACAAAAAAAGGAAGGAGTTAAGGTCAGAGTAGGATTTTTGGTCTTTCTCAGAGAAAGAGCATGTAAGGAGAGAGAAGAGGCCAGTTAAAAGCCCTTGGATAAAAAAAAGAGAAAGATGGATTCAACTCCATAAAG
Source organism: Triturus cristatus (assembly GCF_964204655.1). Taxonomy (NCBI): domain Eukaryota; kingdom Metazoa; phylum Chordata; class Amphibia; order Caudata; family Salamandridae; genus Triturus; species Triturus cristatus. The sequence continues at coordinate 271,434,384 of NC_140594.1, forward strand.
AAGAGTGGTGCCCTTGCCGGTACATAAAGTAGAGGTATCCATGGTGGGACGCAGGATTTCTCTGATGAGCAGTTTATTATGGAAATAGATTAGAGAAATGACAAAAGAGGTGAAAAAACTTTTGACAAGTTTGTTTTAGTTGTGAATAAGGAGGATGATTTTAATGAAGATTTAAAGGCAGATCTAACCTCTTCTTTAAAAGTAGTAATAAAAGATCCTCTTGGGAGGACATTTTTAGCCCTTATGAGTTGCTGCATCCTAGATGTGCAGACTGGTGGCCACTGGACCATGTGGCAAAGTTTATCAGACAGTGGATACGCAAGCCTCTGCAGAAAATGGTTAGGGGATTTTTGAAAGTAGCGTTCTCGAGGCCTCAAATTGATAACAAAGTCTGCTATACTCCTAATCTGGACCCTGATTTAATTTAATTTCCTATTTATTTAAGTTGGGGAAAGAGCCACGAAAAGGGCTGGAATGGTCACTTAAACAGTGCCAAGACAGATTGCTAGATATATTAGGTCCATTAGATAAGATTATGGACATGGCTGAGGAAGCGTACATTAATGGTGATCAGAATGATGTGCAGCTATTGCGTGGATGGAGCCAGAGGGCTATGGTCTTTTTGGGAGATGCAAACACAACTTTATTGGCAGAAAGGAGAAAGTCCGTTTTAATGAAAATAAATCCAAAGTTGGGAGATATAAGGAACCCAGTGAGGAGCCGAAGGACTTGCTTTTTGCAGAAGGGTTTGTTAAAGGTTTGGGAAAACCTGTATCAACTTTTACAGAGCTGGAGAAGGCGCAGGTTAACATGAGGAACGTTTTGGGTGGTGTTTTTGCCAGGGCCGGGAGACAGGGACCGTATGCTGGCCATGGTTTTCAGAGGTCCCAATACAGCTACTCCACCAGAGGTTCAGGAAGGGGCTTCCAGAGTTCCTCAGGCCTCTTCCCCCAAAGAGGTAGATACACCAGATCAAGAGGTGGAAGGGGAAGAAGTCAGTTGGGCCAGAGTATTCGAGGTGAGTATGCAGATTATTTCTGGTTCTTCCCAAGAAAGAGTAGGAGGTCGTTTAAGGTTTTTTCCAAGAAGCATGGCTGAGAATTACATGCAGTTCTTAGGTTTTTTTATGGTAGTTCAAGGATTCGAAATAGAGTTTGTGCAGATTCCAGTTCAGAATGTGCAGCCAAGAAGTTTAGTTTTGACTCGGGATCAAGAAGAAATTGCAGATTTAGAGGTAAAGGAGATGGTAAAGAAAGGAGCAATTTGAATGATAGAGGAGCATATGAAAGGGTTTGTTAGTACCTTGTTTTTAATAGAGAAAACGGACAAGGGATGGAGACCAGTGATAAATTTAAGAAATTGGAATCATTCTCTCGTTTACGGACACTTCAGAATGGAGGGAATGCATATTTTGAGAGACCTGTTGCAATCAAAGGATTGGTTGGGGAAGTTGGATTTGAAGGCTGCCTACTTCACAGTCCCTATGAAGGAGAGAAGTCAGACGTTTCTTCAGCTTGAGTGGAAAGGCCGATTGTTTTCAATTCCTGTCTTCCTTTTGGCCGGTCTTCAGCACCTTGATGGTTCACGAAGTTGATGAGGGCAGTAATGGCTTACTTCAGAGAGAGAAGTTACCGTTTAATTGTGTATTTGGATGATTTGGATTGTGTATGATGGAAATAATGTTAAACATTTTTAATAAATTATGGTATTATAAGGATTATTAGGTATTAATGGAATTTATTTAATGGATAGGATAAGTTGAGTAAGATATATTATAATAAGTTGTTTTTTGTTTGCAGATTCACAGTCATAGGATAGGTTACGCTGATGTGGAGTTGGGATGAAGGAAGATGGAGAGTACACTTTGCAGGATTGCCTTTAAAAGAGGATGAGCGTTCTATGCTTGGGACATTTATTGACCATGAAAATTCCAGTTCTGGATTGTTTTGATGAAGTTTTCTTTAAAGGGGCTGCTGTCAGGAGTGGCAATAAAAAGTTATGCATTATGTTAGCCTCTGTGTCTTTAATGAAATCCTGCTTCTCTAGTCATTTTAATCTGGGAATCGTCATTCTACTCCAGGAATAGGGAAAGATTTTGATTAACAGGCTTTTTAAATATCTTACCCACTACCGGAAGCAGGGATGTAGGACTATAGTTGCCTGGACATGAGGGGTCAAAATAGATTTTTTTAAAATAATGGTGTTACGACAGCGTGTTTTCACGGAGAGGAGACAACACCAGTAGTTATTGAGAGGTTAAGAAGATCCAATAGAGCTGGAAAGATGCATTTTTCTCCTGGAAGGAGTGTGTGGGTGGGGGCAGGGTCTAGAGGGGAATTAGATTTCACTTTACTAAAAAGTGGTGGGAGCCGTTCATTGGTAATGATGGGGAAGATTGTTAGGCATATTGTGGGTGTGTCCAAATGTCTTTCCCTCTGGGATGGAGTTAATTGTGCTCTTTGTACTTTGGAGAGATAATTTTTTTGAAAAAACGATGCCAGATCATTGCAACTTGCGGCCCTAGGTTCTGGGCAGTTACTGTCTGACTTTGTTGAACAAAGGGATTTAACAATTTGGAATTATTCCCTTGAGGAGATAGCTGCCTTGTCAATCTTGGCTTCAAAATAGCATGCTTGGGCCTTTTTAATACCTTGGTGAAAATTCCTAAGGGCCATACAGTAGGTTTTTTTTCTCCCGCTCTAATCATATGGTTTCCTCCAGTTTCTTTCCAACTTATAGCACTCTTTTTTTTTTTTTTTTAAGGTCAGTAGGTGAGAGGTGAATCAAGGGGAGGATTTAGCCTTATGGCCTGATTTAATCAATTTAAGTGGGATCACCTCATCTAGGGATTGTTTAACCTAGGCGTTATATTTGTCAGTGTGGTATGTTTCACAATGCAGGTTTGGAGGAGTCAAGAATGGAGTTCCAGTTTTCCTTGTTAAGTTTCGACCATCTACGGTCATTTTAGTTGCTGGTGTGGGGCATGGTGATGGGGATTCACCATGTAGTGTCATTTTTATAAGGTAACAGTCTGACTACAGCATAAGATAAGTAAAATTAACTTTGAGATTGGGGTCAATGAGCTGTCCTTTTTTCGTGGGTGGGTCCACCCACTCTTTGAGTTAGCTATAATGACCGAGATCATGTATTATACCTAATGTTAGTGAGTTATTAGTGTCGTCAAAATGAACATTAAGGTCCCCCAGTGGGGTCAGGTTAGGTTTTCCAATTGCTAGGCTGACAATTAAATCAGAGAAGCCCTCTGAAAATTGGGTGCACAGCCTGGGGGTCTGTAAATCAGGACCCCAAAAAGGAGAATGTTGGGGTCATAGAGATAGTAAATGAGAGGTTCTCACCGTTGGGAATGAGGATGGGGTTATATGAGGATCTTAAAAAGTCTTTAAGTCTTCTGGCTATTCCCCCACCCACTTTGTTTAGGTGGTCTCTCCTGCATATGTAATATCCCCCAGGTAGAGCTTGGATTATGTCAGGTGTGGAATTCTCATGTAACCATGTTCCCGTAAGAACGATATGTCTGGTTGTTCTTCAATAAGGGAGAAAAGGTCAAATTGTGTTGCACAAGAGACCTGCAATTATTCAAATAAAGACGCTAGCCATTAGCTGAAATCTGTACAACCCTGTCCTTTCTAGGCACATGTAAGGTGAACGAGTAGTTAGTACATTGCAGCGCCACACTATCTACGTCCATGGAATTATAGTCCTTAGGGCATGTAATTGTTGATAATTGTTGAGAGGAATAACATATCTTACTTGTGGTAAAATTAACAGAGTTTCTGGTCCCTGGTCCTGTTCTGGCATGGTCAGGCGCAAACGGGCTTGCCTTTGGCTCACCTTTGGTGCGCCAGCGACGCACCCACTGTGCGCCTGCACACCAGAGTCTTCATTTATACCGACTGATTCAGAGAGAGACTAGAGCGCCGACCTGACTTGGCGACTCTAGTGTAGTTAAAGTGTAAATGTTTGGTTCCCAGTTCCCTTTGTATTCCTTTCCCTCTTATTTGTCATTAAAAACACTTTAAAAATACATGAAACCATCCAGACCATCAAGAATTAAAAAAGATATGTGTCTCCTAGGTGGAGTGCGGTGCAGCATCAGGCTCAGCTGCCACACCTTAGACACTACTCATGTGCCCCACCTGCTCCTGCCTCACCTCAGTCACCACCCAGTTGCTACTGCCCTGCTGTCCCACCACTCCTACCAAAACTGACTCACCCTCCCCTGTCTCGCTTCAGCGTTTGCCCAGTTGTCCCTATCCAAGTCACTACACAGTTGCCACCATAGTGCTACCTTGCCTGAGACACTACCAACCTACCACCAACATTCTTGCCCCCTACATCACCATCCTCCTCATTACCACACCCATGGCCCCCTCAGCCGCGACAGCGCTGCCCCTCCCACCCTGGATACAGTGGACCTACCTACACACCGCTGTCAATACCAAAGTGAAAGAATCATCCCCAGGCCTGCCAGCCCCAGAGACACTATTCAGCAACACATGCTATATCTTTTCCCCTGAATGTTCTGCATGGGGCCTGGGAACACCAGACACCTATTCCGTCTGCTCCCACTCTGTTACTTAGTTTTGCAATCCTTGCCTCATCTCCTTCCTTCTTTTGACCCAGGCCGTTTGATCATTAGAGATTTAGGGAAGACCCCCCACTCTGTTTACCTCAGTCTAACGTGCTTTGCACACATGATCACTTACATGAAAGGTTATTAGCCTGCCTCCTTTCATTAGGTCCTCTTTAAACCTCCCACAGCAGCGACACTGCTGCTTTTTCATTTTAGTCTTCTTCCACCGTCTTCCTAATAGTATCCGCACGCTCCACCCGCAGATGGATCATGACCTCTGAATGGGTGATCGAAGAAAGCAAACACAATGAATTACAGAGTATTTACACAAAACATTGAAAGCAATTAATTTGCAAAATTTAAATCAATAGAATGAGGACTCAACACAGTTTTTCAAATAAATTAAATACATTCTAATCTTTCAGATGTATCGAATGTATTTTTGTAGAAGTTGTCACCTGTACATCAGGGCCCATAGTGAGACTTCAGGATAATCAAAAACCAAACCAGGGTGGATGTGATTCCTTTGCTTACTTGTTCCATGCACCACTGATGTTCAAATGTGTGCTGCTGCTCAAAATATTGAATCTAACAAATTCCATTATTGTCCCTGTGGCATATGCCCTTTGCAACTTTTGATTTCAAGCTCCACGTTAGTTATGTCCTGTGAATCCTTCATGGGTTTTTCCACCAGAGGATTACCATTTGCCATCGTAGTTGTCTCGTTTTTAGAAGAGCGAAAGTTAGACTTTGTAAATTGTATGGGGTAACAATGATGTTTTATGTCGAGGCAGATTTGCAGTAACGTTAACCTTTAATTAGGAGGTACCCTGGGCTTCTATGTTACATACTGGAGTCCTCCATTTCCTTGGGGATCTTTGTATATTGAAGACCTGTTTGGATGTTTATGCAGAGTGTATTTTCTCTTTTTAAAATGGCAACGATCTGCCTCATTTTATCCTCACAGTTACTTTAATTATGATCCCTTCCCTGGGGTGTTAGGAGACCTCAATGTGGAAGGTCACTTTTGATCTTTGGATCTTTTCCCTAACCAAGTGATGTTAGAGAGGTGGCTTTATAGTTCTCACTCATTGCCATAGCCTGTATCCTAATATATATTCTTTGTATTGGTCATAAATCTCACGACGTTACTTTCTCACACGTTCCACTTTGATGTGTTATTTTTTGCTTTGGACTTGTGCCCATGCCGTTAAGGACATTTGGACAGAGCCCTCTGAGAGCTGGGCTGTGGTTCAGAGATCATGCACTGGGGGCTATTCTTGGAGGACTGAATCATCCTGATCTCTAAAGCTCCATCTGTGTGCAGTTAATCCTCTGCCATTAGGTCTCAGAAAAGCCAGGGGAGAACCATGCTGCTCAGTAGATCCAGATTCAATTCAAGAAGTATTGTTGCTGACATTTGCCCTTTTGCACATTACATGCATACATTTGCTTGCTTGATTTTCACTCCTTCACCAAATAGTATATTGTCTGTGTTGTGCATAATGAAGTATTAGGTGTGGAATAAGGTTTATTGAATTAATCAATGATTACAAATATTCAAGATAAATATAAACTCTCATACCCCTTAAAAATACATTCAGTACAAAACAATGATTGAGATACAAAGTAAAATTGGCATGCAGTGTAACTTCTTAGTAGCTTGTTTAAGATCATAAGCTTGATGAAGAAATTTCATAAGTTTACTAATAAAGAAATTTGCTTGTGCATTAAAACAAAGCTTTATGGCCTCGTCTACTGTCCTCACATTCGATTCATGAACAAGTTACCATAAATATTTATTTTGTAAGTCTAATAACTTTGGACACAGGGAGATAATGTGACCAATAGATTCCCTCCTATAGCCACACAGCCTGCATCCAGTGTTACCAGCGCAGCGTATATTCCATGTTCCTTCAAACTGGAAAATTGATATAGACAATAGTCTGATTCGTAAGAATTTCATTTTTAAGGAATATCAGTACAGGTTTGTATTAGTTAATAATGCTTAACTCTTTAAGTGAAAAGGTCTTTATGCTTTGCACGGGCCCTTATGTTACTGTCTTTAGGGAAGGCTTTTATGAGTCTCACAGATACTGTAGAAGTTTTGAGGAGAACACAAGTATGTTGCTCTGACTGCTCCAGAATGTAATATCAACGATTTGTGCTATGCATTTTACGGTGGCTTAGAAAAAATTATGATGCATTTCATCGACTCTGTTAATAGGGTCTGGAAGTGAAGATTCACTTTGAATTATATTGGCTCTTGACAGGAGAGGTTATCAGGTGACCCTGGCTTTAGAGAATCAAGGGTGATAGGCAATGTTCCCTCTAATTATTTTCCTTTGCATGCGGCAACAAAAGGTCTTTGTGCACTTCAGCCTCGGCTATGTGCACCAAAGATTTGAAATATTACAATGCAAGTGAGTGCAGCACATGAGATACTAAAATCAGTGGAGTTTCTCCCTCCAAAGGGACACATTTTTGTTCAGTTTAGTTGCATCCAATAGTCACATGTGCAGCGGCGGCTGGCACAGGTAAGTGTGGTGAGGCGAGGCAGGGCGCGGCAGGGGGGAGTCGAAATACGACAGAATAGATATTATTTATTTATTTAATTACACCTATTCTGTCGACTTAACCCCCTCCCAGCCTGCCCTGCCACATTAACCTCTGCTGGCCGCCGCTGCAAATGTGAAACATAAATTATTTCCCATCCAACATGATGCTAAAGATACTGCAGCAATGGATCACTTTACAATCTCTCTGTTATGGAAAAATGTGGGTTCAAACAACATACCGGAGTATTTCAATATCTGATCTAAGATAACTCCTCATTCAGGTTCCATGCATCGATAGTATTGTACAGAATACAATCCTCAGAGTTACTCAACTTCTGGTGGGTTGTGGACAACAACTTACATGTCACATCTAATCAACATTATCTGTTAACATGTCAATTGGTAATTGCCTGACTACTATTATAGTAGTTTTTCTATCCCCCCAACAATTGTCTGTCTTACCTGGGACCTTGGCCTATATACATTTAAAACATTTATAGGGATCAAAACAATGTCAGTACATCCCATTTTCTACAAAGGCTCCAACCAAAGTACTAGATATTGTAATTTACCCACTGAATCAGATGTGCTGTTATATATTTTAGATTATTGGAAGCATGTTTTCCAGCAGACATGGCATCACTGATGAAGGTGAAACACGGGGTTTTTGTACCTCAGAGTAAAATTGCTTTTGGCACTGCAAAAGCACAAAACAATCCCCAATGCAAACTACATACAAGCTTGACTACTTAATGTTTGTGTCTCTATTACCCAACTGTCAAAATTGTTAGCACTTGCTAAATGGTTAAATGTCAGTCTTAAACATAATATAAATAGTTGATATTCACATATTTGTCTCCAAACGAGAGAGAGAAAAGAGGAATGTCATAGGATATTAGAATTTTGCATAGCCCGTATGCAGTCTTTAAGCTGCTTCCAAGTGCTGTGTGAGAATAGAAATAGGAAATGAGTGACAGGAGAGAGAAGATGAGGAGAGAAAACAGGGATCTTTTAGGGCATTCTGGAGGTTTGTGTAGTGCATGTGCTATCCTAAGGCTTCTCCCAAGCGAACAAGGGAGATGAGGTGGAAGAGGAGAACAATACAGCATGTTGGGTGCTCGTTTAATTGTTGTGCTGCCCAAGACTGCTTCAAAGTGCAAAATGGGGAAAGAACCAGGGAGTAATGAATCATGAGCGACAGGTGGGTCAGGAAATATGGACTTATATAGCTTCATATAAAGGATTACACTTCACCTTCCACTCTATCTTATCACTTCCCTATGTAGCTTTTTGAAGCAGCCTTCGGGCGGCATAAGAGTTGATCAAGTACCCAATCAGCCAGAATGTTTCCCTCTTTCCTCTACCTCTGATTCTGTTCCCGTTCAGCAATTTAAAAAAGACTTATGGTAGCATATTTTCTTTATGCAAACAACTTCCTATAAAGTTCCCTTATTCCTCCACTCATCTTTCCTGTACACTCATTGAAACATCTGTTCGCATGCATCCTTTGTAGGCATTCTTTTGATGTACATAACTATGTTTTATTACGCAATATAAAGATTAATATTTTCGATGCCTCGTCAGGTGTTCTAAGCGCTATATAAATTCAATTTAATTAAAACAAGCATTCTTTGCGACCAAAGGTGATGATTTTTACCATCAAAAGTCTGGTACTGCGATGGGCACCTGCTTCGCCCCCAGTTACGCAAATTTATTCGTGGGCTGGTGGGAGGAGCAGGTGTCCAGAACACCTGGACTGATTGACTACAACAGGGTAATCAGTTGGTATAGATATATCGATGATCTCTGTATTATCTGGGATGGTTCTTTTGAGTCAGCCTCTATTTTCATTGATAGTTTGAACAAGAATGCTGTCAATCTGGAATTTAGTGGGGAAGTCAGTTCTGAAACTGTTAACTTCCTTGATTTAAAGATCAGAGTGGTAAATAACCAATTATCTGTATCCCCGTACCGTAAACCCACAGCCGGTAACTCGACCTTGCACGCTACGAGTAATCATCTCCCTGGGCTAGTAAGAAACATCCCCTATGGTGAATTCTTGCGGTTGAAGCGGAATAGTACCAGGGTGGATGATTTTGAAAATGCGGCTAAGGATAGTATCAGCAGATTTGTAACAAGAGGATATAATAAAGTATTCCTTGAGACTACTCTTCAGCGAGTCAGAAATATACCTAGGGCTACTCTGTTGAATGAGGACCAGAATGGGGATACACAGGCAAAGAAAAAGAGAAGTAAGAAAAATAAAATGGATGAGTCAGATACCAATAAATTTAGGATGGTGACTACCTTTTCGAATGATGCCAATCAATTGAAAAAAAAATTGAGAAAAAATTGGCACATTCTGAAAACGGATCATATTATTGGTCCAGATATTCCTTCTGCTCCTTTAGTAACTTTTAGGAAAGCTAGATCTCTAAGGGATAGTCTGGTACAAAGTCATCTATCTACTAGTCCCAAGGTGATGGGAACCCTAAGGGATCTTAGGGGTTTCTTCCCTTGTGGCAAGTGTAAAGCCTGTGTCGGTAGTAAAAGGACATTAACTTATCAGGTCACTGGCTTAAAGAATCCTCGGCCCATTAAAAAGTTCCTAACCTATAATACCAACTATGTGGTTTATTGCCTGGAATGCCCGTGCGGCTTGCGCTACGTGGGCAGTACGATCCACTGTGTTAAGATTCGCATCTTAGAACATATGCGAGCGATAGCTAAGAATGACATCACTTATTCTGTCGCGAGACATTATTCTGAGAAGCATAGTAGCAATAGGGAACTATTGCGTTATTATGGTCTGGATCAGGTCCCTGCGAGTGTCGGGGGAGGAGACAGAATTAAACAACTGCGCAGGCTTGAGTCACGATACATTATAGATCTGGGAACTAAGAATCCGGCTGGTATGAATGTGGGGGAGGAATTATCTGTTCATCTTGGGGATTGAGGAATAAGAAGTGAAATGACAGTAAAAGAGAGTGATGAAAAGCAATGTGTATCATGAAGATAAGATTTTCCATTAATTAAGTGGTATTGGTTTTGTGCGATAACTTTTAATGCATATCTTTTGAATTTATATAATAATTTTTGACAGAGGCTTCTATTTGTGGGTCATGCAACTGCTTCAATGGTAGCAATAGTAATGGGGTTCAGGCCGATACACGGCATTATGTTAGCAAATTTTGCTTGCAAACGGGGCAACCGATACACGGTTAAATGCTCTCCTTTTATATTTAATATGAAGTAATACATCCTTCTATTGCTTTGAGGTCCACTATGCAGTGATGGCAGCCGATATACGGCTTTATTATGGTCAACTTTGAGGGACTTTGTGAGCCTATATACGGCATAATATCTAACAATTTAAGGCTCATATTTATGAGTTTTAACAATTGCATTTCAAATTGACGGCTGACATTGCGAGCCGATATACGGCGAAATGTTTAGTAATTTGAAACTTGTATCTATACATCTTGGTAACTGCTTTTCAATATGGCGGCTGATTTTCTAAGGTGATTGTCCTATTTTGTTGTCCATGTAAGGTAATACCATGTGACTCACGTAATGCCTCTTTAAATATTATGCTGCTTTTTGGTGCGAACTTTGCTAAACATTCGACTAAGGCATAGCCGAAACGCGTCATGTTTTTTTATGCTCGCCATGCAATAAATGATTTAATAACTGCAGGAGTGTCCCGCTGAGTGCTTTTCCGAGTTCCTGAAAGTGACTGGGAGTGAGCGCGCATTTATGAACGCGATTGCACCTTCGCGTTTCAAAGCACCCGTCTATTGAGTGCGCTGGTTTGGAGGTGCAGATGGAGCAATATATATATATATATATATATATATATTTTTTTTTTAAACCATAAGTTTTATATATATTTGTACAAAAAAATGCACATATCTAACTATATACATATAATCAAATTATACATGTTTACATACCGAGGCATATGCTGTACATTTGTGTTTTGTGTATGGTGATCATGTAGGAAAGCGCCAACTCTTGACTAGTCTTCAGAAGATCTTATGTTTGGGGGTGGTGAATTCCATAGTTTGGCTGCTAGGACAGAGAAAGATGTACCACCCAGGTTTTTTTCTTTTATGTTGGAGTTTTGAGGCAAGGTGCCAATCTGGAGCGGTTGTTCGTTTGTTGTATGTATTTGGAGATTTTATTCCTGATGAAAAGTGCTCCTGTTCCATGTATTGCTTTGTTACAAGATGCAAAGCAGCTTCAAGGTGGATCTTCTGGAAACCGGTAACCAATGTAGGGCCCTCAAGGCAGGGTGATGTGGGTTTGTGGCTTTACATGTAGAAGTAGTCTGGCAGCAGAGTTCTGAATCTTTTGTTGTCTTTTCATAGTTGATAAAGATGATCCGTGGTAGAGGCAATTGGCGCGAACAATTCTAGACAGTATGAAAAAATCGTAGCTTGGACCTTTTTTTTGTTTTTTTTGTCCTCATACGCCATTATACAGATCCAGAGCTTCTTTGTTTGAACTCTTCGGCCCACAGTTCGTTTACACGCACAGAAAATCTCAGATCTTAATAGCTTGCTCTTTACACAGAACCGCTCGTATTGGACAGTTTTTACCTTTATATGGATACCGAAACACTGACCCGAGTGGTAAAGTAATTCTATGTAAGCGCATAATCATTGGACATGTAGAGACCCAAATTAGAGATTATTCAGCCACTCTATGTATGGTGCCCAAAAGGCTATCTTCTTACTGCTTTTCCTAGATGCTATATCTAGCTTCATTACATACTTGACTGAATTAATCCAGTCTAAAAATGTCGGAGCATTGCTTTTAATCCAGCATTTACATATTTCTCGTCGAGCCATTAAAATAAGAAAAAAACATAATTTGTTATATTCTAGAGATAGATTTGCATAGTTCTCAAAAATTCCCCCAAAAATTAAATGGATGCTCACCTGGATGTCAAATCCAAATATACCTTCCATACCTCTTATCACTGGATCCCAAAATTGATGTAAATTAGGGCAACTTAAAAACATGTGCTCATCATTAGCTTTCTCTTGCCGACATTTCGGGCAGCACGGAATGGATCCCTTGGCAAACTTTGAAAGCTTAAAGGGAGACCAGTATACTCTGTGAAGAGAGAAGAGGTGATTCCTTCTTAAATTTGCAGATGAGACTGTAGAATATAATAAGTCAAAAGATACTTGCCATAATGCTGCTGCTTCGGAACCCAGCAAGCACTCGCCCCACAGCTGTGAAGGAAGGGAAAAGGCACCATCCGACAGTTTGATCAGGAGCCAGTAGAGATTAGCCACTTCTCTCTTGTTTCGTTGCCTTGTCATTAAAGCAGTCTCTAAATCATTTGTGTGGCCCACATCCATAGCAGTCGCTTGTAACCAGCTTTTTATTTGCAGATATTTAAATCTAGATAACTGGTTATCCGTGATTGAATTGAGATGTTCCCAGGATAACAACGAGCCTTCAGGGATAAGCGTCACCCAGCTATCTATCCCAGCTTCTTTAAGTGGTAATACTAATGCATCCTTAGTCCAGTTGGGAGATCCTGGTGTGTCCCAAATAGGTGCCATGGCAGAATAGTAACTAATTTTTAGAAGCTTCCTGATTTTAAACCAGGTGAGTGCTAAGTCTTTTAATGATTTCAGCCAAACCTTCTTAAAAAAGCGTGGATCACCAAATTTATATATATAGGCATTTTCCGCTCCTTTTAAACTTTGCAGCATTTCCCTATACATATGCCCTATATCTGAACTATTGGGCTCCGACAGAAGCATTTTACCGGCTTTAATCAAGAAAACCCATGCATACAAAATTAAATCCGGAGCACACAATCCTCCCTTGTTCTTTTTTAGCTGAAGTTTTTTCCAGGAGATCCTTATACCCTTGGAGGCCCATATAAAAGAATTAATTTTTGCCTGGATTTTCCTCAACATTTTTTCATTAAAGGCTAATGGTATATTTTGGAATACAAATATCATTTTTGGTAAGAGCATCATTTTCACTAAATTAATCCTTCCAATTAAAGATAAAGGTAAGTATGACCAGCTTTTCATAGAGTCTACTAATTCCTTATCTAGCTTGGACCTTGTGTGGAAATCCTAGGTGGGGGAAGATGCGTCGCAGAATTTTCATATTAATGAAGTTTGATCTTATAAGTTATCCACTTGGACATTCATCGATAGCTTGGAGTCCGTGGTAATTCCAAGGTTTCTTGCTCCCTGGAATACTTTAGGGGGTGGTCCCAGACTGTCAGGCCAGATTCAGAGTGGATCATAATTTTACCAGTCGCCACGCGAGTATTTCAGCTTTGCGCACATTAAATTTGAGATGGCTCCATGTCATCCACTGATCTACAGCTCTGTGACAACTAAAGATTTTTGAGTTTCCAATGTCTTTTGGGCTTTCAAGTTTAAGAAGTATTTGTGTGCCAACTGCGTAGGTATAGATAGCATGTCAGCCGAAAGTCATTGCTCATTATGGTAAAGACTTCATGCAAATGTTGAAAGGTATGGGTGAGATGATAGAGCCTTGAGGGGACTCCTTCTTTTGTGGAGTACAGTTTGGTTGAGGAAGGGGTAGTATAGGTGATATTTGTTCTGTTTTGAAGGTAGGATGTGAACCAGTCGAGAGCAGTGCCCTCTATGCATGCTTCATAGGATTAGAGTATTATGATCAACTGTGTTGAAGGCAGCTGAAAGGTCCAATAGAAGGAGTGCAGTGACCTTGTTCCAGTCTACAGTGTTTTTAGGTCATCCCATGTGGTGATGAGGGCAGATTCTGTGCCTCTTCCTGGACTGAAAGTCGGACAATATGGAGTTGTCTTCAATGAATTGTGACATCTGGGTGCGTGCTGGTCTTTTCATCAGTATGCCCAGGGAAGGTCAATTTGCAATCGGTCTGTAGTTGTTGGGGTTAATGGGCATATGTGTGCCTGTTTCAGTCTTCTGGAAAGACTCATGTAATTAAAGAATTATTGATGATTGTTCTTACTGGTGCGGCAGCTGTGGTGGATGAAAGAATGTTCTTGAAGATTTGCGGTTGACAAGGGTCAGAAGGGCAGCTGGCTGACCTGCTTGCTTTGACAAGATCCATAAATTCAGTTTCTGATAGCTGTTTGAAGGAAAGTAGAGGCTGGGTTATCCTACTCTTGGAGGGGATTGTTGGAAATGGGTTGGTGCTGGTGGTTTTTCTTTGTTTTAAATAGGAGTCCAACATGTCTGTTTTGGTTGTGTAATGATTAGCCAGTTTGTAAGTAAATTCTTGAGAAATTGGACGAGTTCCTTCTGTGCATTTCGGTTTACAAAATACTGTGAGAATTTTATTAAAGTATTTATTTGCACATTTGGCATTTTTAATTCTGTTTGAATAGTAACTTTCTTTTAGGTTTTTTGAGTGTTGACTTGTATATTATGTTAAGTTTGTGTAGGTGAAGTTTGTCTCTTTTGTTTTGAGCCAGTTGCATTGGTGCTTTGCAATTTGTTGATTATCTTTTTAATTTCTGCAAACATCCAAAGTGCTGTTTTCTTTTGTCTAGTTGTTTATATTGGTATTAGGATATCAAAAGCTTCCTAGAGCCACAATGAACAGAGTCTATTGTGTCTAGATTTGTGTTGGATGTTAGTTGTGTTTCTAAGTATTCAAATTTGAGTTTGTTCCATGGTCGATAAGTTGTTGCGTCTAAAGTGGCCTTATGTGTTGTGATTTTTTGTGTTTTGTGTTGGAAAGCTACCAAACGGCGTTCCAAATGTGATTGGAGTAATACTTTGAAAGATGACTCATTCTTGATTTGCAAAAATTACATCTAGGATGTGTCCTTGATGTGTGTGGGTTTGTGGACTATCTGATGTAGATTCAGTGTGTCTAGGCCAGTCATGATAGGTCTTGGGTGAGGTATGTTTGGTTTGTCACACCATATGTTTAGGTCACCAAAGATGGCATAGGTTGGAGTGTAGTGTCATGAGGTTTGAAACTGTGTCTAGAAATCTGTCTGGGAATGTTGCATTGCTAGGTGGTGGTCTTTGAATATAACCGCTCGTCTGCCTTCTGTTTTGCCTGTGTGATTTTGCGTGACAGGTTGATAGAATGGAGGAACAGCTTCGTGCAACACTGAAGCCATGTCAACTCCCAACCATGATTCAGTTATGAAGAGTAAGTCAGGTTGTGCATCAGTGATGAGATTGTAGATGTCGTGCTTGTTTTTAGTGAGTGATGGAGCATTTATTAGTAGGCAGTCTATATATTGTGTTTTGGCGATGTATCATTTGTGTTGGTATTAACTGTATCAGGATATTTGTCTATATCATGATCCTCGTTCAGCAGGCTTGGAAGGTATTTTGTGGGGTCTGTGTGCAGGTGGTGGAGATGGCGGTTGAGAGTTAGTTGGTGGGCTCTGCTGTTTTTATATAGTAAAGCACCAAGGTGCCGTGGATAGGCCGAATGGCAGACACACAAACTTCCACATACTCTCCTTCCAGTGGAATCTCAAAACTTCTGATGTTGCTCCCAAATAGGAATTGCCAGATAAGCATCCTATAAATCTAAACGAGTCATTCAGTCTCCCTTCTGTAGTACATCTTTCAACAAATGCATCCCTTCCATCTTGAAGTGATGGTACACTACCCACTCGTTCAGATCTCTAAAAGTTATCACAGGACCTTTTGTCTTTTTTCTCGACCAGAAAGATATTGATCACAAACCCTTCTGTTAAGTCCAACTCTCTCACCACTGCCCCTTTTGCAACTAGCTCTTGAATCTCTACATCTATAATTCTTTCCTGATCTCTTTGAAAGACTAACCTCTTGGGCATACTTGCTTGCACCGGATAACCAATAAACTCTATTCGAAATCCCTGAACAGTCTCCAACACCCAAGGATCCCTTGTAATCACTGACCAATTTTGCTGAAATTGGGCAAGTCTGCTGCCCAACTTTAAGGGGATAACTGAAAGGCCTTGACTTACTTTTGTGCGGAAAGCAGAGGCACAGTTGGTATCTTCCACAAGATTTACTCCTCTGCGGAAATAATCCACCTCCATAGTTGGATTGTTGTCCTTGAAAACCTCTAGAAAAGGAGCCTCTAGTGATGACCTGACCACGGCCGGCGAACCGACTCCTCATTCTCCCGGCCGAGCCAAAAACACGCTCCTGAAAAACATTCTTGATCTCCTTCTGTGGTTTTTGCAGGAAACTAAAAGCACCAACATATCTGGAGGGGTCTTTTATGAAAGCATCACCAAATAAAAGGCCATTAGCCAAGGGTCCTTCCTCCTTCCCTGCTAACTCTGCCAATTTAGGGCCAATTTTCAATAATATACCTTTTCTTCTCTCAATAGATAAGGCCGTATTGGCATTCCCCAGAAGACAAATTGCGCTCTGAATCCACTGGCGAATCTCCTTGACATTTACATTCTTTTTATTTACATAGGCCTCCTCAGCTAAATCAAAGACCTGAGATAAAGGTCCCAAAACATCCAAGAGCCTGTCTTGGCAAGATCTCAATCCTTTGTCCAGACACTTCCTAGGGTCGCGCCCCCCTTTAGCAATAAAAGCAATCCTCTTTGCGTCCAACTCTGGAGTCGCAACCACTTTTTTGTCTACAGAGGGCCTAGGACATTCAGACCTCAATCTGACCCTAACATCTTTTGGTATTTCCCTTCTAATCCGATAATCAATATATTGAGCCACATGCTCAGAAGAGGACCATTTGGGTGACAAAGGATGTTTAATCAGGAGAGGGTCAAACATCGAGTGAGCATAAGGATCCAATATAGTTCTATCATCCTTATCCAATTTTCTCTCCTTTGCCAAATTGTCATCTGATAAATCCTCCTCCGAGGAATCAAAATCAGAGGAACAACTAAGTTCTACCTCCGCACTACCAGAGAACTCATCGCAAATCACCACCTTGTGTTTACGACCTTTCAATCTTTTACCAGAACCACTCTGTGTTCCTTCATTTCGCCCATCATGGATTCCCTCAGCATCTTCCATATTATTATTATTATTATTTAAAATCTTATATAGCGCGCAGCTACCCTTGGGCATCCCGGCGCTTCAAGACAAACATCCGATGAGAGGTGAAGGACAGCGTTGACACATTATCCAGGAAACAAAAAGGTTTTAAGACCCTTGCGAAAGCGCAGTGTACAGGGCTCAGCGCGTAGTTTAAGCGGAAGCGAGTTCCAAAGCTTTGCCGTATTAAATGAGAATCTTCTTCCACCTGTTCGGGCCTTTTTTACTCTAGGAACAAGCAAGAGGTGTTGCCTCTCTGAACGCAGCGTTCTGCTTGCTTTGTATGCCGTAACTAGATTTTTTAGGATGAGGGGGCCTTTCCCCAGGAGGATTTTATGAGCCGTACAAAGTGCCTTAAAAGTCATTCTCTCCCGCACAGGGAGCCAGTGCAATGCCTTTAATGCCGGCTTCGCAGATTGCGTCCTCGGGATGTCCATGAGCAGCCTTGCCGCCGCGTTTTGGACCTGTTGAAGGATCTTAAAAGTGGATTCAGGGGCGCCCAAGAAAATAGCATTGCTATAATCAAGTCTAGATGTTATAAGACCCTGAATCAACAGCTTCCTCGATGTAGACGGAAGAAGAGGAAAGATTTTCCGAGCCGACCTAAGTAAGGCATAACACACTCCTGCTGTTTTCTTGGCTTGAGTGCGAAGTGACAGGTCCGGTTCTAACCAGACTCCAAGGCTCTTAATTGCTTCCTTGGGGGCTGGAGGCTCACCCATACAACTAGGCCAGCTGAGTGGGGGAAGGAGGGTAGCTTTACTCCCCAGCAGCAGTAATTCCGTCTTTGAGCCGTTTAGCTTGAGGGAGGACTCTCCCATCCAAGTATGGACATCCACCAGACAGGACTTCAAGATGTCCGGGTTGTCGGCCAGATGGGACAGAGAAACAACTAGCTGCGTATCGTCAGCATAACTGACGATTTTGATGTCATAGGGGGAGACTACATCCTCCAGCGGGGCCATATAAACATTGAATAATGTAGGGCTCAACAAGGAGCCCTGTGGCACTCCACACTGGAGGGGGATTGATTTAGATCTCTCCGATCCATCCCAAACCTGGTAAGTTCGATCCGATAGGAAAGATCTCAACCACTGCAGAGCCACCCCCGACACCCCGACCTCAGCCAGCCGCTGTATCAGCAACTGATGGCTCACGGTGTCAAATGCCGCGCTGAGGTCCAGGAGGATCACTGCCACTGATCCTCCTGAGTCTAAGATCCGTCTGGCCTCATCCACGACCGCCACTAGAGCTGTGTCGGTGCCCTGACCCGGGCGAAATCCAGTTTGAGATGGCCGGAGGAGACCATTCAGCTCCAAAAAGGCAGACAGTTGCTTATTGGCCAGTCGCTCAGCGACTTTGCCGAGGCCCGGCAGCAAGGAGATGGGCCTAAAATTCGAGAGGACCGAAGAATCCAAATTGGATTTTTTTAATAAAGCCCTAACAACTGCCATTTTCCAAGTGGGTGGGACCAGACCCTGGGTGAAAGAGGCGTTCATTAGGTCAGTCACGGGGGCTGCAATGGCCGCTGTAACCTGCTTAAGGAACTTCATGGGGACCGGGTCCATGGGGGAGCCACTTTTAATCAACGATAGAGTTTTGGTGACGCCGCTCACTGACACCGGGCCGAAGGCGTCAAGGCCGGGAGCGCTTTCTCTGTCCTGAGTTCCCCCAATCCGTTTGCCGTCGCCCTGCGATGACCTGGGCTGGGGAAGGGAGATTAAGATCTTCTCAATTTTCGTGTGGAAGAACTCCGCTAGTTCCGTACTTTTTTGTTTATCATGCATGGCAACCGGCTCCGGAACTTTGAGCAGTTCTCTGAGCACTCTGAAACTTTCCCTGGAGGAACTAGAAGCGGATTTAATCCGATCCTCAAAGAAAAGGGCTTTCGCAAGTCGTACAGCTGACTTGTAGCCCCTCATTGCAGCACGATATTCTTCTCTCCTATGATCTTCCCAGTTCTTCCTCCATAGCCTCTCCATCCTTTTACATTCTTTCCTAAGAGTGCGAAGTTCTACCGAATACCACGGAGCTGAACCGACTCGTTTCTCCCTCTTTTGGACTCTCTTTTTAGGAATCAGAGTATCAAGGGAGGCAGATAGCCAGTTGCTAATGTTGGTATCGGCCGTAACTGGGTCCGACGCACAAGGAGGGATCGTATCTTCCAATTTCAAGGTCCATTTCTCCACCGATAGTCTGGACCAGGCTCGATCCACCAGGAAGGCCTGTTTGGTACGTACAGGTAGTGGGTCAATTTGCCAGCAAGCTGGGACCAAAAAATGGTCTGACCAAGGGAGAGAGAGGGCGGGCTTCGCTGTAAGGCGGGGAATGTTCGAGAACATCGGGTCAAGTAAGTGTCCTTTTTCGTGAGTAGGCCCAGAATTAATTAGGTTCAGGTCACACTCTTTTAAAACGCTCTGGAGATCAATAGCCGTTTGGTCAATGGACTCGTTGAAGTGAAGATTAAGGTCACCCAACACCATAAAATTAGCCGTCGATGTGGCAAGAGTCGTGACTGATTCAACAAGGGAACTCACGAAATTGCCCACTACACCTGGGGGGCGGTAGATCAGCAGGCCCGATATAGACACTGTCGGGGATATCCTGAGGGCAAAATGGCAGCTCTCACAATCCGAGAGTTGGCCGTTCTGTGCCCTGCAAACGAACAGACTCCTGTAAATAATAGCGAGGCCACCCCCTCGCCCCTCTGATCTATCTACATGACAAATCAGGTAGCCTGGCGGAAGGGCCTCCACGATGTCTGCATCGGAGCTGGGGGTCAGCCACGTTTCCGTTAGCAGCAAAACGTCTAGGGCAGAGTCTTGGATAAGCAAATTGACTTCTGTCGCATGACGAGGGAGGGATCTGCAATTCAGCAGACCTATGGCCAGGTCGTTTTTACCTTTAATGGCCGAGGGATTTCTCCTTACCTCTCTGACGAAAGGGGGGGAGGGACGTCGCGTAAAAAGGTCCTCGCTGTTAGGTAGTGCATGCCGAAGAGCCATGAGTTCGGTGCGCTCGTAAGAGCGCAACGCAGCCTTAGGTTTCGCCATAGTATCCTGCCCTACGCCCGTCTGGGCCCGGACGGGCACAGACGGGCTGGACTCTGGCGTGACTCCGGCGCTGAGACGGCGCTTCCGCTGCACGTCACCGCTGCGCGTTGTCATGGCAGCTTTAAGTAGGGGCCCCGCCTCCTGTGTCTCCAACTAGAGCACACGCGGAAGGGGCGCCTCTACAGAGTCCTCTACACTACCCCCAAGATGGCGGCGCTGCACTGTCCCAGACTGACGGCTAACGGCCTGCGAAAAGCGCAGTGAAGGTCCCAGTTTAAAATGCAGGTAAGTGCTACTCTAACGATCATTAACACGGGTACAACCAATAATAAAAATAAACAATGTATTTACACAAAGAAACGGGCACTCGGTTTAAAAAAGCGCTGCCAATTCCGCGCGCTGTTCTAACTTAAAAAGCACCCACACTCAATTGCGCAGGAAATACGTGCTGACCGCTGCGAGGTTGGTAGGACGATGTCAAGGAATGACCTGCTTGTTCCCCTCGTCTTAAGTAGGGGCCCCGCCTCCTGTGTCTCCAACTAGAGCACACGCGGAAGGGGCGCCTCTACAGAGTCCTCTACACTACCCCCAAGATGGCGGCGCTGCACTGTCCCAGACTGACGGCTAACGGCCTGCGAAAAGCGCAGTGAAGGTCCCAGTTTAAAATGCAGGTAAGTGCTACTCTAACGATCATTAACACGGGTACAACCAATAATAAAAATAAACAATGTATTTACACAAAGAAACGGGCACTCGGTTTAAAAACGCGCTGCCCATTCCGCGCGCTGTTCTAACTTAAAAAGCACCCACACTCAATTGCGCAGGAAATACGTGCTGACCGCTGCGAGGTTGGTAGGACGATGTCAAGGATATGGCTGTCTCTACAGCAAACATGTTCTACCTTTGTAGATTTCATTCTTTTTGACAAGCCTTCATTGCTTGCGACATCCTTCCTTTTCTGTGAAGCCTTTCTTGCTGAACTTTTGGCTACTTCAGCCTCAGTAGCCGGCCAGAATTGCTCCTCTTCTGGCACACTCGATTTCTTTGCAAGTAACTCCAACTTCCAAGTAACTCCAACTTCCTCTTCATTCCTTGAGAAACCTCACAAGTAATTTTTTCAGTAGCTTTATTCAGCCTCTCTTCAAGAGAAATATCCACGGATCTCTCTCCTTGTTCCATATTCTCACTATACACTAAAAAGTTAGTCAAAAACACCAAAAGGACTAACTTCACTAAAACAAAACTACCAAAGAAAAAAAGAGTAGAAAACACCAAAATAATTTTCCACTCTCCACAATACCTAAATCCTGTCTTCTAAACACAATTCTACCACTAATCGCAAAGATTTAATGAAGAGCAATCAGCGCTGTGGCAAAAGGCCAAACAGCGAAGTACGATCTGCCAAATCCCTTCAGAAGCAAACGTTCTGAAAGAAGCGTTCAATATGGCATCTCAACATGCTCAACATTCCCCCGATTTTGAAGTGCGCGCACCAAGAACGTGTGCACGCTCACCCCAGCTCAATACGTCACAATAGACCCGCTGAGTCAATAGAGCTGCGCAAAGTCCCGTGCGAGAAGCTGACAACCAGCAGAAGAACCCGACTAAATGGTGAGCGAGCCTTGTGTCCCCATGGTAACGTCCCCGCGAGCCTCTCCATTTAAAAGTATACCGGTTAAGGCTTGCGTGGACGTGAATTTAGAAAAGATCGAAGAAAATGCCTATAATTTCAATTTTACTTCAAGCAAACACAGAAGCTCCTCCATTAAATTTCATTAAAAGGACATATAAGCCGAAAACTACTTAAACCAACATTCTTAAAATACGGCAAAATAAACGGAGTTATAAAATCACAACATAAATACATACTCACAAAAGTATCACTAAACAAAACCAACCAGTCTATCATTAATACTCTCCCCAAAAGGCACATTTTAAACACCATTCAACAAAATTATTAATAACAAACAATAGTACTTATCTGAGAGAGCAGCAGCAATAAAGCAGGAAGTGGACTGGTTGCTGGGGGTTTTATGCCTTTGGAATGTTTTGTATGTTCTAAGTTCTAAGTCTAGAATCTTTGAATATGCTGCTGAGTGGTGGCAATAAACAAAATATTGCATAAGATTAGCCTCCGGGTCTTACCATAAAATTTGGTAGTATAGCTGGTTTAGGATCTTGATAATTTGTGTGGTCATGAGGGGTGGGAATGGGTGTTTATATTTTGTGATGGAATGTAGTATGAAATTGTGTGAGAGATTTTGGTGTGCTGCTGTGAGTGTTTTTGTGGAGTAGTGAGATAAGAAATGTATGCAGTGAATTTCTGTGAAGGATTTGGATGTAAAGTACTATTGGTGAGTGGAAGTTGAATGGTAAAGGGTGTGGTGATGTGCCTTGAAGTGTTGGGTCTATGTGGTGTGTGAGAGGAATGAGCATAGGTTGAGTGTCTGTATCAGATATGGTAGCAGTAAGAGGTAATATGTGTGGTAGAGTGGAGTGGAGTGTAAGTGTTTTGTTGTGTTTTTATCGTAAAAAGAGGAGGAGGGTGTTGGTGGATGATATGAGATTTGATAGTGGTATAGGACAGATTGGTGTGGTTTGTGTGTGAGTGAAGTGGTAGAAGGTTGTATAGATGTGGTTTGTGGGGTTTTGTATTGGTTGGGACATTTCAATATTGTCAGTTTGTATGTTGTAAATGTGCAGTGCGTGTTCGCAGAGATTGTGATTGTATGTTTGAATATGTGGCGGGTTTAAGGTTATGCTGGTAAATGGAAACTACCTATTATGGTTTTACCTGCCCTGAATAACGCCTCAGGTATGCCCTTCCAAAATTCATAAAGTCCATAATGGTTTGTAATTTTTCTAATGTACGTGGAGGGTGTCTGTTGATATATTTTTTCATAAATTCTGGAGTCAATCCTTGCTTTCGCTGGATAGTCTATATCCTAAAAATATTACACTAAGGAAGGCAATCTTAGACTTGTGGAAACTTTTCTTATATCCTTGCTGATCTGTTTGGTTTTGCAGCATGTTTGTTTAAATTATGATCAGTAAATTAGACATACTTGATGGAGAAATTACCTTTAGAATCCTTCTATAGGAGTTCCTTAATTCAAGTTCAGAAAAGTCCTGGACTTATCTTCTTACCTTTCATTAATTGGGTATGCACATATTGAGTAACCTCATACCTGAAGGCTGTTGGATATTGTGACTCGGAAGCTATAGATTGAATAAAGTTAGCTACGTTACGAGGAGTTCTATACTTCTCACATACCTGATGCATCATTAATCCAGTCCTGTGGGCATTGTGTGGGAGTTCAGATTCATATGTTATAATACAATAGGCGTGACCCATCTGGTTTAACCATTGGGAAGCTAGGAGTTTTCATTGTGGAATGACTAGGTACTATTACTACCTGATATTGTAATTCTTTTTTATAGGATCTTTCTATTATTGATAGTCATAAATATTCACATATCTCACACTCTAGGCATAGGCAAAGCTTCTCGTGAATGCTTTCACTACACTGAGAACAGACACATAATTGATGAGGCTCCCAGTTTTCCGTTTCTACAGATAAATACAGACACAAAACAATGGGTTTCCTGTCTATATTTATTTTTAAAAGTAGAAAAATATAGAAAATTGTGCTTCTTGTGAGTTACTTTCAACGCTGTTCTTCATGAATACCAAGTCAATATTTGAGCAGATAGACGAAACATGCAGAGTTAACATTTAAAAAAAAGGATGAGATTTCCTTAAATACAGGCATATGTTAACATACATTTGTATATAATGCTAATATTTACATGTGGGTATAGTATTTTCCTTAATTAGCTGCTTAATTTGTTAATGCAATAGGCATCAAAGTATATGAGTGCATATTTATCAGTTAAATAAATATGGAAATATACCATGTTACCACTCCATTCATTCTTAAAACTAAATACTAATAAGATGGCCAAAAATACATATGGATAAATACAGACAGAAATGTTTAAAAAAAAGAAAATGAATAACATAAAACCAGAATCCCTAATCATTAATCACAACATCGAAGCAGTCTCCGGTAGAATCTGGACTGCACATCAACCTTCTGGAGCTCCAGGTGATCCGACTGACCTTTGTACCTTCCATCAAGGGAAGGCTTGTGCAAGTGTTTGTGGACAACACCACTGCTATGTGGTATTGCAACACATAGGACGGGGCTGGAGTCATGGACCCCTTTGTCAAGAGGCCCTGCATCTCTGGAATGGCTGGAACATCAAGTCATTTCCCTTGCGGTTCAACACTGGCGGGCTCTCTGAACAACGAAGCAGATGAACTTAGCTGAAGATGCCTAGCAGATCACAAATGGCGTCTCCATCCAATAGTGGTGCAAGATCTCTTTCAGCAGTGGGGAGAGCCTTGGTTAGAGCTGTTCACCACCACTGAGAACACGCCATATCATCAGTTCTGTGTGCTGGAGTTTCCAAGGCAGCTCTCCATTGGAGACAAATTTCATCTTGAGTGTGGCTCAGGCCTCCTGTACACATTTCCTCCCATACCCCTCCTGCCCAGAGTTCTCAAGTATATCAGGAACGATCTGGCCCATCTTTGGTGCTCTGGATTGGGCTTGTTTGGTATCCCGAGCTATTGAGCTTCTCAGCCTTTCTGCGGTTGCCTGACCAGCCATCCCTCTTCAAATCCATATTGTACATAGGTTCTTGAAAGGTTTGCAACATGTTTCCTCCTTCTCCCTTTATCATACCTCAGTGGGACTTTAATCTCATCCTGACGATCCTGATGTGTGCTCCCTTTGAGCGCTTGCAAAACTGTCCTCTCAAGCTCCTTACCATTAATACGGCCTGCCTGGTGGCAATAACATCTGCCCAGAGGTTTGGTCAGCTTCAGGCTTTGTCATCCAAGCCTCCATACCTGAACATCTAACCCGACAAGCTGGTTCTCGGAACTATAGCTTATTTTCTACCGAAAGTAGTAAATTCCTATCGGGTAGCCAGTG
The DNA here is from genome assembly GCF_964204655.1 of Triturus cristatus. Taxonomy (NCBI): domain Eukaryota; kingdom Metazoa; phylum Chordata; class Amphibia; order Caudata; family Salamandridae; genus Triturus; species Triturus cristatus. The sequence goes on from NC_140594.1 coordinate 271,459,611, forward strand.
CTTCACTCTGCCTACTTTTTACGCCACATCCCTCTAAAGAAGAGGAGCGACTTCACTGACTGGACCCAAAAAGAACTTTGTCGTTCTACCTTGACCGCATCAGAGAGTTCCATGTGGACGACCAACTCTTGGTAGGGCAAAGAAGGGAAAAGTATGGATCGTGCTCTGCATTAAAATCTGCTACACATTAGCCCAAAAGCAACCACCTGAAGGCTTGCATGCGCATTCCACCAGAGCCAAGGCTTTGACCACTGTGTTAGCACGCTGAGTCTCGGTCTTGGACATGTGCCAGGCAGCAACCTGGACTTCTCTGCACACGTTCACAAAACACTGATGCCTGGACAGTTAAGTCTGTCGGGACGGGCACAATGTCCGTTCGGTCTTGCAGGAATATTTAGTTTAATATTGTGTCACCGACCCACCTTCGTGGAGGTATTGCTTGGGTATCTATTCTAAGGTAAGGAATCTGCGATTAGAAATCTCTATCAGATTAACAAGTTACTTACCTTTGGTAATGTCTTATCTGGTTGAGACTCTATTTAGCATCAGATTCCTTACCAACCACCCATCCTCCCCACTGTGCAAACCGATTTCTAGGTACAGAGATGTTCGCTTTTTAGGGCACTAGTTTTCCCACACCAGTGGCAGTGTTCTTCTTGGCTCCGTGCTCGCGGTGTGGAAAGTCACGAAAAGAAACTGAAGTCACAATGATACCACACTGAGCCAATTGACGCCACCTACCGGCACACAGGGTTACTGCTCATGAAAAAAATTCTGGATCCAGTCTGGGGATAATTATAAGGTAAGGAAACTGCAACTAGATAGTCTCTACCAGATAAGACGTTACCGAAGGTAAGTAACTAGCCATCATTCAGGGGTTTAAACAGAAGCTTCTGGATAGTCTGGCAGTCTATTGTGATCTTTGCCATTGTGCCTAGGAGTGCTGGTATGGCATTTCTGTCAAGCAGGAGAACTTTCGTTTTCTAAGGCATAGTGTTTCTTAGTGAATAATACTGCCACTTTCTTTTCCTCGAAGTGAGTTTTTAATTTTTTTTCTCTTTTCTTTAAATGCTCTGTTGTTAAGGCTACCCTTTGTCACAAGCTTTTTCTCTGTAGTAGACTTCTTTTCTCTGATACTCAGGGCAGTCACTCTTGCTCACCTCAGAGTGTCTTCCCCAGTTTCTTTTATGCCCAGTATCCTGGCAATAATGGTCATCATCATATTGATAGAGACCTAGTTTTTTTTATTCCTCAAATTGTAGCTTTCTGTGGTTTTGGAGAGCCAGTCCAACACTTATTTGCACCCTTCTGGTGTTTCTTTGCATCTTTCACATTATTTGTCAGGGTCCTTTCTATCTCTGCCTATGACTCAGTTGTGGTGTAGATGGTGAAATGATTTTAGATAGTTCTACCTCTCACTGGTCAAATACGATTGTCAGGATTACTGCATCATTCCGAATATTACTCAGACCTGTTACAGTAACGTTCTTAAAATTACTCAATAATTTCATGCCCTGATCCATCGCCAGAGCACCTTTGAGTTCATTTTGAATTAGATTTGAAGCATCTGTCAACAAACTGGACTATTGGAGGTAGACGTGGTATAGACGCACACACACCCACACTCATAACATACCATACCATGATTTACATCTAGTCAATATTCTGTGCCTTTCTTGGGGCAACCAATTGATTTGTTTTAGGTGTGATCCAAAAAGGCATTTCATTTTGCTTATTGGGCAGTTTGCCCATTACTGTATTAGTGCTCTGTGGACTTATTGGAATTGCAAGTGCGCCATATGAAAATGCAGATTTGTCTGTGTTACTATGGTTTGTATCTGTTTAAGCAGCGTAAATATACTTCCAATTTCTGTCAGCATAGCTTTTAACTAGTCAGTAGATCAATTATCATCAAAGAGTGGGCCTGGATCCCACTAACACTGCCCATTCCCCCCAAAAGCTCAATGGTTCCATTCATACTGATGCTGTAACATAAGGTAGCTACTTGAGGTAGCTCCCCATTAAACCAATCCATATGCTTTTGAAGGTGTATAGAAATTGTCTGATTCTGATATGGTATAAATCTAGAAGTGGGTTAGAAGTGCTTATACCTTACGAAGTGTTAAGTGGCTTGCTCCGCTGGTTTGTTCCCGACCCATGAGTAAATATTTTTTTTCGGGTACTCTGGACTGTCAGTAACTACCAGTATTACTTCCTCCTGTAGTCTGAAATCCTTTTGATGTTAAATGATCGATCAACAAACTTTGATGTTCTATTTACATTCGCCATTTTTTAATAGATTCAGCTGCTGATTCAAAATTAAAGTGATCAAGGAGGAATCCAATTTTAATAGTTAAGCTTAACAAACCCATTCATCCGCAGAACAGGTGGTGCTTTCCTGTCTTATCAAAGATAGAAATCTTTACCAATGGAAGCTTGATGTCTTCGTTTTGGTACTGTGTGTGACTTTTAAGACTAATCAGTTTAAAAGTCCCATGTTGTAGTGCAATGCCATGATACCAAACAGTTTAGGCTATACTGTTAGAATTCCCTTGGCCCACAGGTACACCAGTTTACCATTTGTAGTGAAGAAAACCGACTGGTGCCTCATGGAACTCTCTTTTACCTGACCTAGAAAAGATCCATGTTGGGAACAGTTCAACCATCCTGAGACAACAGGTTATATTTTAGGTTCTCCTCACCCTTTTCCCTGAAAAAGTACACACACTAGACATCTGAATTAGTGCAGTTGGTGGTTTTTACAGTAGGGCGAACATGTACACAATGTATGCAAATATCACACTTAATGTGGCAATTGAAAGTATTACAGATGTAAATATTATGAAAAATTTTAGGCTGATATTAATTATTGGCATTTCTCATTCCTTCAAAACACCTGCAGATAAGTTTTAGCACCAAAGAAGTCTGTTATCATAAGAGGTGGTATTCAGCAGTTGCTCATCTGTTTTCACTGGCAAGACGCCCTTGGCTCACAGAGATCACAGTCTATGGCAACTTGTGTTGGCTAGTGTGTACTTGGACTAATATCTGCCCTCAAGGGAAAAGAAGACCTCTCTACTTGAGACAGAACTTCAGATCCTATATATCCTTCTTTTGTACGCAAACTATCACAAGGTGCTCTCTTGATAAGTACTATGTGAAGAATATTGTGGGCATTCCTCTTGCAAATACACCTAGGTATATATCTATATTTGGAAAAGCAATGTTATGCCCAAAGAATAAATTATTCTACATTAGTAATATTTATGTATGAATGAACCAAAGGGACACGTCATTATACTAATATATATTTAAATATATATGTATATATATTTGCTGCAAGTACATTTATTGCATACCGGCTCGTGGGAGGAGCCAGTTTGCAATAAATTCACTTGCAGCATTTCGAGGTGTCTGTGAGTTTCCTGTCTATTGGGAGAAACTGATTTTTTCATAGAACGGGCTGCCAGAACCCGATTCAGACTGCTGCATTTGAAATATCCCCAAGCTTTTCTGGGTCACGCTGGGGATCGAAGATATATATATATATATATATATATATCACTTTCTCACCACCCGTCAATTCAGCATTTTTTCATGTGAATTAATCTGAACAAAAAGTATTTAACCAAAACCAGGATACAAGAGGTTAAATGTGTGCAGTCAGGTAAAGTCACATTGAAAACATTATGTGACTATTAGCAGAGTTGGTTCCCTGTGTAACGTTATTGTTACATGCAATCAGTAAACAGGGTTTTTCTGATGTCAGTCTTCATATTGTTTTAATAAACTCAATTTTGGCCTGTTCATTGTATTAATAGATATGTAGTTTGTGTTTTAGTACAGTGCTTGAAATAATGTGGGTTTGGGCACATTTATTTTCACTGTCATGGCGTATGTATATATACAACATAGCAAAGTAGTTGGGTGGCCAAAGGCTATTAGGTGTTACTAGGAACTAATATTGTGTGTACATACAATTGGGAACATTCCTTCTCATGTGGAGAGCACCATCACTGGCCTTTACCAGTGCTGCATATCACTCAGGAGTTCCCACCTTGTAGTGGATGATCACTTCCACCTGAGAGGTAGCAGAATGCTGCTCTCTGCATACAGGTGGCTGGACTTTGTAAAAAAAAAAAAAAACTCCTGAAGCTATCCTTCAGGTTTTCAACCACTGACCGTAAACCTTTTCTTCTCATATGTCTTGTATTGACCACCAATATCAATGAAAATAGTAGATAAATTCCCAAAGTTAACCCTTACAATTTGTTTAGGGCAACACCATTGTGATACTGTAGGCACCATACATAACAGTAAAGGCTCTGTGGGCACCAACTATAACTATCTATGCTTTATCATGATTCTTAACCAATAAAATATCAAAGTAGTTCTAGGTTGCTGGGCTACCACAGCTGAAGATGTGAATGATTTGTGTAAACGGGAACCTGAACAACATCGCAAAATGTTATGTGGTCCAGTAAATACTTTAGGCACTTCATAGTTTACAAAAACGGAAAAAGAATATGATTGATCAGGTCACCAGGGTGTGATAATTAAACCTATATTCTTGTTAGCTTATGCAGATAACTGGACAATTGTATCTGCACGCAAGTAAGTATAATGCATTTTTATAAAGTAAATATTTCTGTTCAGCATTTATTGTATAATTGTTATGTACTTATTTTAAGGAAGTGTCATTTTGTTGTATATTTAAAAGGTTTGATAAGACCAAAACCAACAAATAGTTATTTTACTTCACAAAACCCTTGTAATGTTTCTATTATGGAGTACAAAGACATTGTGCAGCCTTTTTAATGCAGATGTGCTTTTCAGTAATGCATATACCTTCTTTTAGGTGGAGACCGAGAAGCCCGAACAGCAAAAGCCTGCTGAGCTGTTACCAAATGGCATGGTCAAAGCACAGGAGGATGAGCCAGAGAATAGAAGCAAGCTCAATGCCGAGGATCTGAGTAGGATAGAAGAGGAAGAAGTACTGGATAAGATGGTATGATACACTGTGTCTGTGTTATAGGCCCCCTTATCACAATTTAGACTCATACATAAATTAAGTTTCTGAGGGCTGTGTGCTTCTTTACTAGTTTCTCTGGGTAAACTGTACTAAAGCAGGGTACACCTGTCACTGGGAAGTGCATACATATCAATGGTGCAGAAAGTGTCCAGTGGTATGAAGTGCCCTCGGAACAATGATTATTATTGTATTTACTACCTAACCCATGGTCAGAGGACTCAATATCCTTGTTTTCAGTAGAGCCTTTGCCAGTGGTCACCAAACCACATGGATACTGTTATAAGAATACTGGTGACCGCTGTGCCCAGTTTGAGTGGGTGGTAAAGGATATTGAGTACTGGTGCCTTATGCACCACTAAGAACAACAACATTGACTTGTTTTGCTGTTCAAAGAGGATGTAGCCTAGCATTTCAGGTTAGATTTCCCATGTTGGAGAGGGGCCAAAAAACGATTTGGAAATTAATCAAAGTTTTCAAACCATTACGTTTTGTGTTCTCAGTGTGTGTGCTACACCAAACAGGAAGAGAAATGTAACACATCTCAAATAATTTCAGTTTATAGACCTAAATGTCGTTTAACTATCACTAGTCACTTGTCCCCTTACATCATGTATTTGATCGTTCTTTTGCTTTTTGTGCAGCTGGATAAAACAACAGATTTTGAAGAGAGGCGACTAATTAGATCAGCAATGAGAGAACTGCGGCAGAAGAAGAGAGGTATTGCTTCACTGTTTGTGGTAGAGGAAAAAGTTAAGACTGGATCGGGGACAGGCGTCTGGTGTCGCTGCAGTAAAGCACCATTAGGGCTAGCCTGGTAGTTTGTGTCCTTTATTGAGAACAAATAATTCCCATCATTTCTGGAATGTGAGACCCTCCCATGTGGTGCTGTGGTCATGCCTAGCTTCTAAGACATTTATAGTCTAGCTCTTAGACGATTGGGTAGTCATCATTCTGTATATTACAGATGTTTATGTTGCCTATCAAAATTTTAACTTGTTGTACTGTAAATTGAGGCATTCCCTTGCCTAGTTTCAGTGAATGATCCTATGCGAACCAAAATGTAGTACGTGCTTAAGCTGTTTCTATGAGATGGCGGGTTCCTTGTGCTTCTTTGATCTAAGAGAACTGTGCTGCTGTGATATGAGACATTGCTGGTGTCTCCTGTCTCTTTGAGTTAAGTATATCCTGGAACAAAGCTCACCCCATATTGTTGTGATGAAGTGACGTCACGGGGCCACAGTGATCCCTGTGCTGCTGAGAAACAATGATCTATTACTGTCGAGTCTCTCCCAATATTCCTGTTACCAGGTGATCTTGGTGCTGATGTAGCTAAGTGTTCCCCGGGGCGTGTGAAATCACTGCTCCTGTTTCTGCTGTAAGAGTGATTGAACTCATAGCTGATAGGAACATCCTGAGTTGAATGTACGACAGACAATCCTCAGAATTGCGTGAAAGCTTGTGAACCCTATACTCTTTAAAAAAAAAAAAAAGAGAGGTGCCTCATTTTGGAATACAGTACATTTTTAGTTTCTACTGTCACTGATCCATGGTGCTCAAAGTTTGGCCAAGTTTATTTGCAGTCTTCCTAGCTGTGATGTCTTGATTAAATGTTTGCTGACAGCCCTGTGTCTTATTTACATTGTTTTCTTGTTTATGGTGTAGATCAGCGTGAGAAAGAGCGAGACCAGCGTTTGCAGGAGTTAAAATCAAAAAGCAAAGATGAAAGAACTGCCAAAGGGGCTCGCTGCATGGAGGCAACAATGAGCCAGAGTGAAAAATCGGCAGATGGATCATCGATCAGTACCCTCACGAAAACACAAAGACTTGTCCAGTCTAGTAAGAGCTCATTAAACTTTTGCCAACTGTCTTTGCATATAGTATGCATACTCTAGTCAAGCAAATGAATCTCTGCTTGGGTATGAAATACCTTTAAGTGTAGAACTGGTTGCCCTTTGCTGCTTTTCTTTCAGTTTCCTAGCTCTAGGGAGGAATACAAATATTACTAAAGACATTTGTAGTGTAGAAGAAGTATCTCACTCATGATATGCTAATCATAAAAAAACTTGTGTGTTTGTAGGTGGGTGGGGTTCCAGCTGACGCTGAATTACCAAGTCATCCACGGACATTCATCTAGTTCCCAAATACAAAAGCAGGGGATGTTATGTTATGTTAAACGCTTTTATAAAGCGCACAGCTGCCCCAACAAAGGGGCGTCCCGGCGCTAACCACAAGAATCCAGAGGAGGGAAGAGGAGATCAAGCCACAGGGAAGAGGGCAGTCTTGATAGCTTTGCGGAATGAGGTCAAGCAGTCCAGACTGCGGATTGAAAATGGCAGGGAGTTCCAAAGCTTGGGTGCCAAGAAACGAAAAGACTTGCCACCAGCTCTGGATCTCTTAACTCTGGGGACAGCAGCCAGCATCAATTCAGAAGAGCGCAGCATGTGCCTGGGGATGTAGGGGGTGATTAGGTCAGACAGGATCTTGGGAGTAGCAAATTTAAGAATTTTGAAGGTGAGACAGAGGGATTTATATTCAATTCTTTTGGAGATGGGAAGCCAATGAAGGCGTCGGATAGCCCCTCTTCCAGAGCATAATCTAGAAAGGCCAAGGATGGCGCGAGCTGCGGAGTTTTGAGTGCGCTGAAGACGGTTAAGCTCCGCTTTATTGGCCCCTAGCAGCAAAGAGTTGGCATAGTCCAATCTTGAAAGAATGGTTGCTTGGACTATAAGTTGGCGAGTAGCTGAATCAAAGAAGCGGAGCGAAGGTCTTAAAGCGCGTAAAAGCCCAAAGCAGGTGCCAGCTATTTTTTTGGTATGTTCTTGAAAGCTTAAGGTCGAGTCGAACAAAAAACCGAGGTTCTTCACCACCAATTTGGGGGGGGGGGCAGGTCCCAGGGATGGATGCACCTTTTAAATCAACAATTGGAAGCACAATTAAAATGAGCCTCAGAAGATTGGTACAATATTGTTATAATTTTGATCAGCTGTTCAGACCTTTAGTTTGCTTGACAAACAGCCACTCAACAAAATAATACCCTTCTAATAATAGTAGCCCTAGGTTGCAGCAGTATGGGGGCTTGACTCCTGGACTAGTGAGTTCACCTAAAACATGCAATTAGGCGCCATTGGGTCAAACAAAAAGGGTTCTCCGTAACACTGTACTAGACAAAGGACACTCTTAATAGACCTAGTATCGTGTCAGCCCAGGGTGCGAAGCACAGATTTTGAGAATCCTCAGTGGTAGCACATCTATCCATGGAACAAGGGGACACAGGATGACAGACCCTACCTATCTATTGCAGAACAGCAGTTGTGAATATTTGCTTCCAAAATTAGTTAAGTCCCTAGTCAGTGAATTTTGTCCTAGAATAGCAAACACAGTGTTTGCGATTTTAAGCTAAGAGATGCAGTGAAATCATGAGTTTGAAATAGTCTAAAGTTTTTTTGATTTAATTGTCTAGTTTTTCTCGGAGTAGATGGGTGGATTGTTTTCTGTAGCATTGTACAAAAATATATCTATGCTTTTTCTCCTGTGTGTCTACTCTCTGCTTATATAGTTACTGAAATACTTCAAATGCATTAGGACTCTCTCTAGCTTGGATTCTCTCAAACTCTAGTCTGGAGGAGGTTACATTGATTCACAGACCGTATGTGGATATCCTGAAAACACAGAGAATTCTTTATGCACATCCAAAATGTCTGACCAGAGACAATAGCATATTTCTGCATCACACCATAGTATTCCTCCGATTAAAAGCAAACTTTTCTCCCATGTTTTCAGCTCCCAGCCTCTTATTTAGACCCATCATATTCTCATTCCCATGGATATTTCTCTGACCAAACAAAGCTTAGCTGGTGAGGCCCAACCCACCCATCAACCGTCTCTGGCTAAATTTAAATTGCAAGATTTCAAACACGCTCTGAAAACACAATTCCCTTCTCTGACAGGGAATGTAGACAAACATATTCTCCAGTTTAACAGTTGGATTTCTGCCTCCTTGAAGTCTGTCTCTTTGCCTAAGCACACTAACTCCTACCTCTTTGGGACATAAACCATCTGTCTCCTTGTTCTTAATCATGCAAAAAAGGGCAAAAAGTAAATGTAAAGGCCTAGAAAGAATATTGATGGCCATTTACGACCTCTCTGCCAAGACCCTGTACAAGGCAGAATAAAAAATAAAAAACTTATAATGTAGACCCAAGAAAATACCACAAACTTCAAAGTTAGATCCAATCTGATTTCTTGCCTGAGAGAATCACATGGTCAAAAAATGGCACTAAAGAAATGTTCAATATAATTGAGGTCAGTTTGAGAACATGTGCTAAATTGAAAAGGGAAAACGTTTCCTCTTCTAGTTATTGCTGAATAGGTTGCATCTGAATCATAGAACCATGGACATCGTCTCTCCTGAAGAACTTCGTACAGCTCATCAGTACTTCCAGCATCCACTTTTTTTTCCACTTTTTTTTTTTTTTAATTATTTTATTGGGTTATAAAGGAACATGAACAAGACATGTATAAGGTTGTCATATAGTTTCAGCCCGAGAGAAACAGGCGTTATGTACATCGGAAGTACAGTTGACATATACGTAGCTTAGCCAGTACAACATCAGGCAGATATATCACTTTCAAAAATGTGTAACATTACGGTGCATGTAACAATGCACCATGAGACAGTGCATGTCTGTATAACAAACCATCCCCCGCCTCCATCAACCCCCCTCAGAAGAAAAAACATATCTGCCAAATTGTGCTGCATTTCACAATTTGAAATTAATGAATAGAGAAGGTCCCATTGTCTAACTGTCGGAACATCGACCTTGTGTGCACCATGTAAGAAAGGGGGGACCATGGCAATAGTAGAGCCGAACAAGGGCAGCAACATCACGCAGCACAGGATAAGTCAGTGTCCTTTCCTTGTACTTTGAAGCTTACTAGTATGGCATCCCCTTCCATGGCTATGGGCCATTTACGTATCCCCTGGTATTCCTCTCAACGGAGTGAAGAGCTCTCAGCCAACCCCCATCGCCAAACCTCATCTAGCTATCCAATCACTAAAGGTGTGGTGGAGGATTTCCAGAGGCGTGTTATCTGTCGCTTGGCCGGAAGAAGTGCTAGGTCTACAAATCGTGTTTCAGTTTTTAATGTTTGGGTCCAGGGTATCCAGCATCCCCTTTTTAATATTTCTTATTTTCCTTCTATGTCCTAAGAGGCACCCAGCACCTATTTTGAAACCATGCCCATAACAAAGTCTGTCTTTTAGTTTTATGCTTTGCTTTTCACTTATTTATTTTAGCTTTAATTCATTTCCTTGTAGTGTTTGAGGCAAGAAAGTGTCTGCTCAAACTCCGGATCTGCTGGCTTCACCTTTTTTTTTTTTTTTGTGCCCCCCACCTTGTTTTTACTGCGCCATAAGCACAGCACGTTCTACTCTCTGGCTGGCTGAGTCACCCAATTACGCCTTCCTGGTACCACAGCAGGATTTTTTAGAGGCGCTGCTGCACATCCGTGCCGGTGACATGCCAAAGGCACGCCCGGCTGTGCTGGATTGCGCCCTTTTATTCCAAACTATGCCCGATAAACTGCAACCTCCAAATCTAGGTGTTCGTATTCGGCAGACAGCCTTAAAGCTCTTCAACTGTTTAGGAAGTACACCTCAGTGTTTGCTAATACATGTGCTCTTTGGCCCAATTTCCTGCAATTATTGCCATTACTCCACAGTTGTGGGAAAAAAAACCTTTAGCCCGATGTAAAGCACATCCAGTCTGCTGCAAACGTTTCATTATTTAATCTCATAACATTTCAAAATTTAAATCTCTGGTTATTCATGGTTAGATCACTGGTCAAACATTACTAGAGATATTCAAAAGGATAATTGACGCCAAAATTTGATGCTCTTTAAAGCCTTGAGCATGTTCCACACAGCTGACTATGAGGAGGCAGACAACTCTCACCCACCTCATTACTCTGATGTTGGAATATATCTTCATCTCCAAAATGCAATTTGCTCTGACACCACCAGAGACTGAACTGTGTATGCCCTTGGGCTCCCTGACAGAGGAAAGTGCCTCTTATGCAGTACTAGTAGTATGCAGATTCACAGAGGTGTGAAGATTTATAGTTGCCTACAGTGGAGACTAAAGCTAACCTTTTAACCAAGATTTTGCAGTCTTGACCATCAACTTCAAAGCCCTTGCTGTAATTTAATGAAGCCCAGACCAAACCCCTCATCCTGGCCTGGTCCAATCCTTGAAAGACTCGCAGTGAGTCACCCAACTACGTGATGACACAGACTTGTCAGGTGATCCATTCTTTCTGATGCAGAATCCTACCCTTGTGAGTCTTATCATTCCAGTCTCTAATAGCAAAGTCAATCTGAGTTCTTTTCCCACTGTACCACCAGACAGAGAATCCAAGAAATTCACTAGCGGCAAGAGTGTCCCCTTTTCACCATGTGTTTCTCATTGAATGCTGTTTGCGTCTTGAGTCACTACACTCCGACACTCTGGATTAAGCCAATTTAGATTTTGCTTGCTTTATAATAGGTTTTCATGAACTCCATTGCCCGGTTGTAACAGAATGGTCAGGACATGCCAATGTAGATTTTGTCATCTGGTCTGGACACTATGGTTTGTGTTGCCAAGGATATCAGCACCATTGTTACTATCTGACATTACACTTGGATGCGTGACACCAGGTTTTCCTGGGACATTAAAACTTCTAAGCGAATTCCTGCACGTTTTGTTGGGTCAACTGTTTAACGAGAAGGCAGAACATTTTAAAAACAGTAGAGCAATGGCTTGTTCAATGGAGCTACTTTACCCCGCTCAGCATTTTTACTAGAAATATTGGAAGTTACACGGTTTCTCAAGCGGAGACGTATTGCCAGCTTGCAACCTGTACAAAAATTGTTCCTACCCTTTCGTGACTCCCTAAGGCAGGGGCAATGGTAGGGCATGTAGGCATCAGCAGATGCAGCAGCCCCCTTCCTTATCTTTGTCTGCCACCGCTAAGCTGCTTTAGAATTTCCTCCATCAGCTATTTGGAGGAGAATGGGTCAGAATTCAGTCTCGTCTTTCCAGTTGCCCTGCAATTACTTTGGACCAGTGAGTCTTTCAGATTACCCTCAGTTGCTTGATTACTCCTTGCCTCATTCTTACAGTTTGGAGGATCAGGTCAGTGTTCTCTCCAAAGAAGTGCTCCTGTTGCTAGCTAAGGGAAATATCAAGGTGTTGCTGATGAGGAGAGGGGTGTGACATGCTACTTACGATAATTTGTGGTCCATAATGAAGGCAGGGATTTAGATCCATGTTGGACTTCAGCCTCGTAAAAGTCCTTTGTCAGGAAAGAGAAATTCAAAATGTTGATGCTTACTCAGGCCCTGTTAGCCTTTAACTTGCAGGGTACGTACCTGCCTATGCCGAAGTATACCGCAGGAGGTATCTCTACTCAGGAGATATCTCGACTCTGCGGTGGGTGTCATAACATTTTCAATTAACCGTCCTCCCCTTTGGAATTAACCCACTCCTATGTTCACAGAGGTCATGGTGGCGAATGGGGCCCATCTTCACAGGTTGAGGATACATGTATTCCTGCATCTAAGCAATTGGCTCATGAATTTGGGCTTAACTCCGTTATTAGTGGACCACCTGCAGGCAACTGTATCATTGCTGTCTGCTATGGGGTTCTCTGTCAACGAACTAAAACGACATCTTCAGCCTCAGCAGAAACTTCCTTTTAATCAAGCCATCTTAGATTCAGTAGCTTTGAAGGCCTTTCCACCCCATAACGAGTCCAGGAAATTCAGGCTATGATCCGAATGTTTCAGGCAAAAGCATTTGTTCCTACTTGATAGTCTGAAACGTCTGGGGATCATCCCATTTTGCATCCAGCTGGTGCCTCACACCTGTTGGCACACACAAGCCCTTCAGGGGAATCTTTGCCCTCAATAGACTCATCACTGATGATGCATTCCAGACAGCAATTGGATGAAGCAGACAGGACCTTCTTGTGGTGTATGATAGATGCCATAGAGACAACACGTGGCAGACTATTTCCTTGCCCTGATCTGAAGCTCACAGGGGTGATAGACATGTCATCTCTGTGCTGTGGAGCTTATATGACTGACTTAGAAATCAGGGTACTCTCGTCTCTGATGGTGCTATGACATAAGTCTTTTGGAGCTGCGCATCATCCATCTGGTCCTCCTGGTTTTTCTGCTGTCCTTCAAAATGCAAGTTGAGCCAAGTTTTGACAGACAATACAACTGGGGACCTCCAGAGGTGATGAGGCTGTTGCTGGATCTACACAAAATCTTCCAGAAAGTAAGTCAGCTGGCAGGGTGCCTCAACATTATGGAAAATCAGCTCAGTAGGCGTCATCTTGCAATTCACAAGTGGTGCCTGCATTCAGTGGTGATGCAGGTTATCTCCACCGAGTGGAGTGTGCCTTCAGTAGACCTTTGCGGTACCTCCAAATACTTGTCAGTGTCCCTCCTTCTACCCTCTAGAGGTTTCTAGTCAAGGGTCTCTAGGGAACGCCTTTCGCCTTCACTAGGATTTATGCCTCTGATCTCTTGGTTATGTAGAAATTCAGATGGGACTAAGTACAGCTGATTCTGGTGGCCCGGATTGGTCCAAGAGGGTTTGGTACTCCAGACTGCTCTTCTATTGGACTTTCCCAGCTCTTCAGTTTTCTTTCAGGAGGATCTGCAATTCCAGCAAAAGTAAAAGGTGTTACACCCGAACCTCCACAATCTACCACTTGAATGCATAGAGATTTGGCCGAGCCAGCGATAAAGCTTTGATAAACCATCTGAGGTGGTGAATGTCATTTTGGCCACTCGCCGCCCTTCCTCAAAATCAATTTTCTCCATCCTTCGTCCAAGTTTGTCGCCTGGGGCGACAAGAAGCAGGTTGACCTTCTACAAGCTTAGTTGTTAAAGTCATATTGTTCATGAGTTGTTTTTTTTTGACCCAGCAAAGCTTTCTGTGAGTACTGTTAAATGTTAAATGTTGGCCCTTTCGGCCTTACTTTAGCTGCCTGATCAGCCCTCTTTATTAAAATCATGAGTTGTGATGGATTTCTTAAAAGGCCTTTGTCATATGTTTTCTCCTGTCCCCGTTATTTTGATGCAGTGGGACCTCAGTTTAGTTCTGATATTCTTGATGTATGCTCCTTTCGAGCCTCCCCAGAGTTGGATGCTGAGACTTCTGACTGAATGTTCCCCATTGCAAAGCTCTAGCTGTAGGCACTGTTAGTTCAGTCACAGCACATTACCTTCTTTCTTGACAGACTGGTACTTAGGATATGTGCACGGTTTCTTCTGAAAAGTGGTGTCACCCTTCCATGTGGAGCAGTCCATCATCCTCCCTTCATTCCTCTCTCTGTTTCATCCATCTAAGGAAAAAGAGCAGTTACACAGGTTGGATACATCGTGGACCCTTAGCTTGTTCATTGATAGAACTAGCAAGTACTAGGTGGACAATCAGTTTTCAGTCCGATGTTTAAGGAACTGGCCTTATTACAGTGGATTGTCAACTGCTTAAACTGAGGCCTGGTTTATTCTATCAGGTCAAAAACACAACTGCATGCCTGACTCTGTGTGTCCCTTTTTTTGGACATTTGCTGGTTAGCAACTTGGATATCTATCCATACTTTCACCTGCCACTAATGTATCGATTATCAGGTCCACTGGCAGGGCCATTTTGAGTTCTTGGTCCCGCAGGACACCCTTGGTTAAAGTTCACACCTTGGAGGCGGGCATTATTTCGGAATCGATTTACAAATCAATTAGGTCCGAAGAATAAGTTGCTTACTATTGGGGATGCAACCTGACCACTTCAAATGGGTTACAATCATACCACTAAAACCAACGGCCTACCCCTAGGTACTAATTACCAGAAGGCCAATCTTAGATCTCACCTATACATACAAAATATTTAAAGGCAGAATCAGAAGACGACGACAGGACTTGATTAACAACACAAAGCACTATGGGCCATATGTACGAAATTTCATTTTTCCATTTCCTAAATAGCGAATCCTAAGAAATAGGGAATGCAAAATGGAATGTACAAAAATAGAAATTTCCTAATAGCGATTCCTACAGAGTAGGAATAACTATTAGGAAGTCGCTATTTAGGAAATACCACCCCATTCGTTCCTATGGGCCTAAAGGCCCATCTGTACGAATGGTTTTGCATTTCCTAATTTGCGATTTCCTAATAGAAAATCTCAAATTAGGAAATGCTAAAGTAAGAGTGACTATCGGCCTAAGGCCCCCTTGATGCACCCCGAAGAAAGTGGTGCACATGTAAATAAAGTGCACACATGCCCCAAAGGGGATGTGTGCGCTCTATAGCACTTTTTAAAAAAAAAGTATTTTGGATTTTTTTTTTTTGTTGAGCATGGTTACCAGTGACTTGGAGTGGATGGTAATTGCATCTCCTAATTGCCCATTTCGCATTTAGGAAATACTTTGTACATGTGCTTAGGCAATCGCAAATAGGAAATCCCTATTAACGTTTTCCTATCTGGGTATCGCAAAATGCGATTTATACAGAGCAGAAATCACATTTTATGATTCCCAAACGGTATTTTTCAATGTAGAAAGGCCATTTAGCATTTCTTAACGGCCCGAAATAACAATTCGGTCCATTAAGAAATGCTATATGCTTTCGTACATCTGGCCCTAAGTATCAGCAGAAGGTAAGTGATGTTAACATATTAGCTATGACCTGCTCATGACCTTAGATGAAAAGATATCCTTAATTTTATGACCTCTCCACAATGTACAAGAATGCATTCCACTTAGGCTCTGATTCACAGTTGTGTGGAATTGTGACGGTATTTACAACAAAATCTGATTCGCCTTGGTGGTGCTGTACAAAATGTTGAAAAAAACATGTTCCAGGTTTTTTGCAGACGTTTTGTGTATTTTCCGAAGCATTTCTCCCGGTGCATTTTGCCAGGTTTTTGTTGTCGAAATCTGTCTGGGTAAACTCCAGGGGGTCTGACTCGGTACGATAATTCTTGTTCTACTGAGGATTGTGTTGTAAGTAGATTAGATAGGCATCAGGACACGTCTTCAGGTTACAAGATAGATTTATTAAGATAGCACAGCAGAGATAAAGCACTTCGCTAGCTGACCAGACCATCAACTTCCAAGACTAGAACATTAACATACCAGATAGAACACTCATAGGTAGTGAGGGAGGTTGAGGAGACATAAACACAAAGAATGGACTACTGACCCCAAGTAGCCATAACAAAGCAAGCACATATATACAACATATCTTCTTCCTTTACAGAAAAACACAATAAAGGCTTCAAACACCCAACAAAAGCTCAAAGCATGAAAAGGAAAAGCAAGAAAACATAAAACATGTAGGAGGTCAACGACCTCTTGGACTTCCAGATGACGAAAGCAAAGGGCAGGATAAGAAGAGGATCACAATGAGAATCATAACGAATATCACGATGACATGACCACCATCTTCCCTTCGATTGACAAAAAACAAAAAAAAACAGTCTACTCTCTACAATCCGTCCTTGTGGCCATCAAAAACGGGAAGAGACAGCTTACGTTCTCCAATCAGTTTTTCGTCTGTCGCGGCTTACTGCACACAGTTGAAGATAGAAAAGTTCAACAAACGCCTCTAATGCTCAACAGTTCTGGAAGAATGCTCCCTAAGAAAAATTTTAGCCAGAGTTCTTACAGTCCAAAAATGACGTTCTGGTTCTTTTCTTGGGTTAAAGGCCTCACGATGTAGTTCGGGCCTCTACATAAAACTTAAAATTAAATTTCTTTGTTGACAAACTGTCTCAGTACTAAGGGCTAAAAAGCCCGGCTCTAGTCGCGAAACATTTGTACCGGTAGAAAGAACCTCCATGTCACGATTTTGTCTCGTGGTACTGGAACTCTTGTCGTCACAACTCTAGGTCGTGAACACTCCTGGTCAAAGGACACATTCCCCTTTCTTTTCCTTTCCCGGTACTGATTTTAGGACATCTGTTGTCTCCCGCTAGATAGGTTGGAACTTTAGTTCTCTCATTTAGGATGTCCTCTCGCGGTTTCTGGTTTCGCCGGTGCTGGGACTACCATTGTCCTCTCCCGGTCGTGGTCCAAAGCTCACTTCCTTAGTCCTTACTTTTCCCTGAAACAGGGTTAGGGTTGAAATATCTTCCCTAAACAAAATTTTAAATAGAAATTCCACTTTGCAATTTCAAATTTTCCACTTGCGTCTTGCAGTTTTTCCATTTACATTGCAATTTTCCCACTAGCGTCTTTCAATTTTCCATTTACTTTGCAATTTTTCCATTTGCATTTCAACTCTTTAAAATTTACAAAACTTCAATACTTTTGAAAGGTGGCATCTTTTTTTATCCTTTATCTGCCACACCTGCTATCGAACTGCTCTCTGTGAACGCTAGAATTAAATCAATTACCCTCTCCAAAAGTTGATGCCAGTTGACGAAGATATATTTTTTTTCCCTTTCATCTTAGCTACTTTACCATATATATGTGCTATTGAACATCGCCACGAAAACAATTACTGTTCCAGTTCTTAACCTACACGGTTTTATAACTCTGACGCTGTTCTCACTTTAACTCTCACTGCCGTAGATTTATTCCGGCTTACCCATGCAGATCAAAAGAGCAATGCAGGCATAGGCTTTACTATTCACAAGGAATATTTCCATGTCACACTCCTTTTGCTAAATGAAAGTGACAATCCACATTATGAAACACATATTACAAAAAAAAACTCTTTAGAAAATCCACCAGGTGGCACTCTCGTAAGTGGATTCATAACTTTGACCTCAACTCGCAAAACTTACTAGCGTTGTTCCTGTTGCTCTTGTGTCAAGGATAAACTTGGGGCGCCTTGTCGCGCACCTTCTAGATTCAGCAGATGGTACCGATTCCTTCCGCTTTTCTACACCAGCGTTACGTTTTTAGATGAGCACTGAGTGTTTACCTCTCGGTATCCAGGCAACCTTCCGCTGACACAAGTCTTCACGCGAACGCTGAAATAATTACGTCTCTACGTAGAGAGACGGTGTTGACGCCACAGTATCCAGGCAACTTTATCCTTCTGCGCATGTGAGGAAATAAGCTTTCTCTCGATAACGAACTGCGTAGGGTCCCGCAGATGCGATTACCATGGGAACCACCCAACAACATTGGCTTCCTGACATTGCGTGTTGCGCAGTGACGAGCACACGCTGGCAACACGGAAAGAATTCTTGAGGATTCCTTAACCGTGACGGTGGAGAGATGACGCCCACATGGAATGCGCTCTCCGCCGACACCACCGGAGATTCCAAGACGTCATCATTTTCAGGATGGCAGCGATGAGGGAAGGATCGGTCTAAACAGCAACGGTAAGGCGGAGGCTATGACACGCCTCACTGCTCTCTTCAAAAGTCTCGTTTTTCAACCAGATTAACGCCGCTTGTCACAAGAAGTCTCTTTGAGAAGAAAACAAATCTCATAACATGCCTCAGTCAAGCATATCATTTACCGCGACACACAGTTCCAGCTAGGTTTAAAATATGTCAGTTTCAGGAAAACATACACGCATCACGTTTGCTATTGCTGACATGTCGCCTAGTGTGAATATTCTTTAACGGAGATGAGCTCATGGCAGCGCTTACAGAAAGTGTCCCACATACCTGTCAGGTCGTGTTGAGACAGGATAGACAACAAATGGAGTAGTTTAGATGATTTCCTTTAGTTTCTTTTTCCTCAGGTTTTCAGTTTCTCAGGTTACCAGTCTCTTTCACCTTTTTAGTTAAATAACTTGCGACAGATATCTTCTTGCTTTCAACATTGTTCATTTAAATAACTTGCGACAGTTTTTCTTCTTCTCTTGGTGACTCTGTCGGTTTATTCATATTTTGGTTGAAAATTTCTTCCATACAGCAGGTTTCTTTAAGTTTTGCGGCATACCAGTGGTATCTTATTTATTCCAGTTGCTTTCAGCCGCAGATGGATGACAAGGTGTCTTGGGTTCTTGATGCGAAGTGTTTCTCGTGCTGCGCTGTGCTTCTGCCTTGGTCTGGTCAGTCAATTCGTCGCCAAAATGTTGTAAGTAGATTAGATAGGCATCAGGACACGTCTTCAGGTTACAAGATAGATTTATTAAGATAGCACAGCAGAGATAAAGCACTTCGCTAGCTGACCAGACCATCAACTTCCAAGACTAGAACATTAACATGGTGGTCATGTCATCGTGATATTCGTTATGATTCTCATTGTGATCCTCTTCTTATCCTGCCCTTTGCTTTCGTCATCTGGAAGTCCAAGAGGTCGTTGACCTCCTACATGTTTTATGTTTTCTTGCTTTTCCTTTTCATGCTTTGAGCTTTTGTTGGGTGTTTGAAGCCTTTATTGTGTTTTTCTGTAAAGGAAGAAGATATGTTGTATATATGTGCTTGCTTTGTTATGGCTACTTGGGGTCAGTAGTCCATTCTTTGTGTTTATGTCTCCTCAACCTCCCTCACTACCTATGAGTGTTCTATCTGGTATGTTAATGTTCTAGTCTTGGAAGTTGATGGTCTGGTCAGCTAGCGAAGTGCTTTATCTCTGCTGTGCTATCTTAATAAATCTATCTTGTAACCTGAAGACGTGTCCTGATGCCTATCTAATCTACTTACAACAGATTGTTATCAGAGTTTAAACTGCTCTTTACAGCTGGATCGATATTTTCCCCAAAGCTCCGAGTGTGGGCATTAGTGGCTTTAATGTTAACAAGGGCTAAACTGCGCTACTTATGAGCGGACCTGATCCTTCCACGTGACTTGCATTCAATCTATTGTGTTGACCATATTAAACTTTTCATGGGAGTACCTTTGGATTCATCCTAACCACAACATTTTGAACATATTCCTGTGCCCACTTGCCCATTTCTTTGAAACACACAATCAACAATTCCAGATGTAAGCAAGTGAACCAAGAATCAGCTCTGAATGAATGAATGAAGGAGAGGAATTTAGTATAGCGCACAGCGACTCAAAAAGTGTCCCGGTGCTGGCAGAGCATGTGGCAGGACTCTGAAGCGCACCTAATTTTTTAAAAAGCCAGGTTTTAAGATGTTTCTTGAAAATAGATAGATTTGTAATGGCTCTCAGTGCGGCAGGTATTTATTCCATGCCTGTGCGCCCAGGTGCCTGGTACGCTCTGCTTATTAAATGAATCTGGGAAATAAACCATTTCACCTTGTTTGATTCAAATAAACCATTTCATGACTGAAAGCCTGTAGTGTTGCATTTGCATAAAGAAAGAATTTTTACTGGACATCGCCAAAGCTATAACAATATGATTAGCTTCCTCCCGGCCCTGGGCACATGCTTATCCCTGACAACAAATTGCAGCCATCCTTCTATCACTAGCAGCATGGCTCAGTAAGTTAGTGTGGCGTTAAGATGTGTGGTGGTGTGCAAGTCTCAGGTTTGAAAAAGATTAGTACCTGTTATTTACAGCACCAAGAAACAGACAATTGTGGTAGGAAGTTCAATGTAAATAAAAAAAAAATAAGGTGATTATTATGGAATGTTTGGTCTAAGCGTTAAATCGGATCTATCATTCATGAAAAATAAAAACTACGGCTGTAATAGGAACCAATTCATAGCTTTCTTCTCCTCAAAGTTGTATAAGTTCTTTAAATTACCATTACATGGCCCTGACTAGTCTTAGCTCAGCAAATGTGATGTAATTTGGTCTACTCTAGGTAACAGAGGAGCTTATTGACACAGTACAAGTTATTCAGGCTTACAAGTAAGCCTGAATTAATCTTCTGGTTATTTTAAATTGTTGTCTTTGAAAAAGATGGTTTTATTATTTTTACATGAGAAGAGGCATTTTTCTTAGAATGAACGTTCTCATGGTAGCAGAGCACTGTACACTTTTCTTTCCCTAGTAATGTCCAGGTTAAACTGATTTTATATATTATGAAAATTTGTTTCATTCTAGTGAATTGTAAATGGATTTTACTTACTAAGATATTATTTGTTTTATATGTAATTGTGCAATACGTTATATTTCTATAAGATGTATTCTTGGAAAGAACTTAATTAATTTGCACACGAGGACACACAACATGACCTGCGTGTATGAATCCTGGCTTGCTTTAGCTTTGCTTACATTTCCTTGTACCTCAGTGTCTCCAGAAGAGAAAACAACGGTTCCTAGCGGAATCAGTAGGTTGCATAATCATCAAATGACTGTGAGTAAAAACTAAGGTGGACGGAACTCGCTGAATTTCACTCGGTGGAATTCTGCAGAGTTACATGAAACTCAGCGAGATTCTGCAGAATTCCTCCAATGAGTAGAAATCGCCACGTTGCCCTGCTTGCGCTGATGTTTAGGGCCGGGAGCATGTTCTGCGCTGCAAAATCAGCACAAACGGCACCAAGCAGCACATCAAAGTGCACTGTTTCTTTGCAGCTGCTCAAGTAGATTTTCTACTCGAACAGCTGCTTTTTCACCACGACCGGTTGCGACCGCCCATGACCACCGCGTTGGGAATATTTTGCTGGGTGCACTCCTAGCGCCTGAAAATCACACTAGGGAATGCCAATTCACGCTTGCCAACTTACCATTGGATAGTCGCGTGCAAGAAAACACTCCGCCACACAGTAGTTGGCGGGATTTGGCCGGAACTCTGCGTTAAATGTGTAACGCAGAGTGGTCAACACTTTGCAGACAGAGCGGAATTTATCGCCCACCCCGAATAAAAACAATCAATGAACATAGTTTCTGAGATAACAATATATATTTTTTTTAGTTAATATGCAGAAAAAATTAAATAAGTGACCATAGGCGTAAGGTCAGTAACGGGTACAAGCAACAGACATAATGTTCGTGTAATTGGACTTTTTTGACTAACCCCATAATGTTTTGATACATACTGATGACCTGTACAAACAATAATTGATTGCAGTGTCCGTTGCCTTCCTCTGTTTTATTACACACCCAGTTGTGTTCCTTTTATCTTTTCTTCACTTTGTGATCACTCGAGCACAGAGGACTGTTACGGCTAAGTATATACACTTTGACTGATCTTAATGCTTTTGTCTCTTTTTTTCATTTGTTCTCTATATGAACTAAAAAAAAGGCTATAATTGACATAGAAGATATCTTCATTGATTGTTTCTACTTCAAGTCATCTGATGATTAGGTAATCTACTGACACCGCTAGCGACTGTTGTTCATTATACTCAAGATTGCCCCTGGTGCCGGATGTTCAGCGGGCAGCCTGTGTTTCTTATACACTCCAGGAGAGAAAACACTATTACCAGGTCCTGTGGGCCAAAGCAGCAATTTGGCAAGCAATATCACAGATGTGTTCATACAGTTTACTAGTTTTCCAGTTTATGAATGCATTCTTGGGACTAATGCATAGATATTCATTTGCCTTAACCAAAATCTCAGCCATTGTCTGCCTTTTCTCTGGTGAATAAATCCTGGAAAAAGAACATATTTGAACTAATTTTCTGGTAGACGTTCATGAATCCTGTCATCTGTCTCCAAATAAAAAATCCTAGTTAATACAGACACTAACGATGAGAGTGGATCTTTAGCTCCTTCTACACAATTCCATTGTGTAATGAAACAGCCTGTTGAGACTTTGGGTTTTCTTCCAACTTTTAAGACTGCCACTACAGTACTTTTTGTGTTTCACTTGGAAATACCTAATTTGGGATGTAGACACGAAGTACAGAAACTAAAATGACTGCTGGTGCAGGGGATAATGACATAGTGGAGATTCTTTCTCCCTGAAAGAAGGAATAGTAAATGTCAGTTTTGTGAAACTGCTTCCTATCTGCCTTCTTTGCTCTCCTTTTCTTTCATTTAATTTGTTCCAATCCATCCATTAGCTCAGCCACATGACTGCGGCAATAAAGGAACAGCATGCTGCTATTCATCATGCAGGACATCATAACAATTCCAAAAACCACAAGCTACACCCTTCCAACAAGACACAGCCGTAACAAAAAGCTTAACCTCTGTATCCCTCACATGCTTTTACTCCACTGCATGCTCAAGAGCATGCAGTACAAGTCATGAGTACCATTCTGGAATAACGCCTAATGCCAAAACACAGATTCATCAAGAGGCAGATGTTAAGCTTTCTATGCGAATCATGTGTGAGCTTTTCTTAGAATTCCCAAAACCAGTAATATCCTACTATGTAAAGCGGTCTCAACCTAAATGGACTTATCATAGTATTGGTAAAATTAAATGTTCCGTACTTTGCATTAATCTTTAATTAGTTGAATTTTTGTTGCATATTATAATTCCTTGGCACGTCTTTATTTATTGACAGATGATGGCAACAAAACCTCCAGGACAACCACAATGGAGTCAAGTTACATGCAGAGATCAGAAGGTATGACATTTGCTTTATTCCTCATCTATTCATATTTGCAGAGTTTAGCTTGGTCTTCCTGGAGGTGCCCAGTGCCAGTATTATGCTCAGGGTTCCCTAGCTCTGTAGACTGTTCCAACAATAATGCTTTGCTGTGGAAAGCTATAACTCGAATGGGGATGGATATTTGTATTAAACTAGAGTGACTGCCTCGAAGATCTCTTGTATTGAGCTGCTGCGTCATACTCTAGATTCTCTCTCTGCAAATAGTACATTGTCACTCTAGGGCATTGATTCCTAAACTTTTTAGAACCGTGACCCACTTTTTAGAACAACAATCTTTTGTGACCCACCTACCTTTAATGGAGATGTTTCAATGTAAACTAAAGCACCACGTGGTAGTGGATTGTCTACAGCAGACAGCATATTTTCCACTGATACGGCCAGTAAATCTACACAGACATCCAGTTGTATAGCTAAAACTATATAGCACACAAATGATAATGTGTGGAAATCGAGTTTCTTTGAACAGGTATCATTTGTGTATCAACAAGTAAGTGTCTTGGTTTGTTTTGATCCTATTAAAATCTGTTTCCAGCACATTTCAGAACTACAAAAATGTGCTTCATTTTTGCTTTCCCAGCTACTGGATGCATATAGGTCATTTACAGGTATTAACATTTTGTTGTGTATTGCAAAAAACAACAACCTAGATTGTCACATAATTCACTCTAAAAACGCCTCTCACTTTGCATTCAGAGAAAGAAAAGTAAACACCAATTCCAATGTTAAAAAAATAAGCCAGCCTAACATTTGACCTCTGTCTTTGAATCACCAGAACATGTGATAAGTTAAACACAGAATATAAAGGCATCTTTATTCATTGCACTGACTTTCGCGACCCATCAAAAATCAGCTTGCTACCCAGTCTGCAAAGGACTGCTCAAAGGTATTCATTTGTATAGTTGTACAGCATCTCTAACTGTCTGTGAAGAGCTATGGTACCTGATTAATGAGACCCTTCTGTATTGAGGTGAATATACTTTATCCCACTGCTACATATTGTTTCAGTGCCTGAATTCGGAATCCATAATAATAGACGACTGCAGAATCCTATGGATGAGTAGCTATAGACTTGCAGTGATCTCATGAATAGTAAAACTGCATTTTGTCTTTTAAATACTGTTTGCTTCATAGTACTGCAGTATTGCACTAAGCCATCTGAAGTATATTTTTTTTACTGCAGTGGGCAATTCTTTCTCCCTGTGCCATACAAATCCAAAGTGTCAGGTTCAATGTACTGATGCTTTTTTAGAGTGATGAATTCCTATGTGTGAAGATGTTGAGTGGGACTTCGAGAATATCTTCTAGGAATAGGTCAGTTCATGCATCCGTTCTCCTAGTACACAAATCAGTTCCTGCAGCATGAATGAACCCCTACATTATTAACATACAGTGAGTTTCATTGCATTTGTGTATGTTCTCCATATGCACTCATATTACAATGTTCCTTGGTACTAGAGGCATATTTTAGGAATGTTTTAAGGAACGCATAGCTATGCACTCAAACGCCTAAATGGCTTTCATGAGGTCTTTCTGTGATCCTCTCACTTTTCTTTTTTCTGCTCTTGTCCCCAGAGTATATTCAAAAGGAGTTTACTCATGCATATAGCATATAAAAAGTTGCCCCCTTCTTGCAGGTGATCCTGTATGAACTGCTATTAACCACCAGGTTTTCATGTCCAGATGTAGACAAATACTGTGTCCTCTTAGTGCTATCAACTTAAAGTATATTTGCCTCTGCAGTATGTGCTGTTTATTTGCTCTGCATTATCGGATCTTGTTAGATATTTTTCCACATTAGGCTACCTCCACTAATGTACAACATTCAAGTCCCATTTTCTCTCGAAAAATTAATTTAGATGGTGCTGGTCTTTTGGATATAATGTTTTATCAATGCTTTCTATTAAATGATGTTGACCTGTTATGTAAACATGTTGAGTCATTCTGAATCTTGAAGTATTGCCGTGAAGCACAAATGAAGGTCACACCTTCTACTACCCAAAGAATGGGTGTTCTTTCTGTGTTTTGACTGCATGGAATCAGCTAAGAGCACTGATCCTTTTGTGGTGGGACACTCACATCTCAATAGATCGCCTGCACTAAGTGGGAGAATAGCCAGCTTCTATTCGAGCGGCATGTCTCATCAAATGGAAGCTTCCACATCTCCATATACGTGCAGAATAATACTGGAACACATTTCAAAAGCTACGTTGTGTTAAAAGTAATCCTATCCAGATAACATGCCAAGATTAGGCAACATTTTGAGTCCAATATCCAAAGCCACTTTGCAGTCTCAAAGCTTGCCATTTGCAAAATCACAGGGTTTGTGACCGCAAAATGGATTTTCAAAATGTATTAAACCCATTTTGCTATTCGGTAACAGATTATGGAATCGCAAAATGGGTTTTGAAGCCCATGGTGAATTGCTATTTGGAAGGGGTGGGTTTTAGGGAGACTCATTAAGGTATGTATGAGTGTCTTGCCAACACCTCAAAGGTTTATGAAGGCGTAAGCAGTGGTCCATGGGCCACTGACAACTTTCAAACAAACAAACAAAAAAATATATTTTCTTTTTAAAAGCAGCCTATTTTCTTTAAGGAAAATGGTCTGCATTTGGAAAAAATAGTTGACTTTAGTAATAGTTGACTTTATTTAAAAATGGGATGACAGAAATAGTGGTCTGCTAACCTCCAGCAGGCTATCACCCCTGTAGTGGAATCCAAGCGTAGTGGGTTGCAATTTTCAACCTACCTAATGAATATTGATGAGATAAGTTGGATTGCGATCCACCACGATGTGGAATTTTGTAAAAACGACCTATTGGTCATTGGTCGGTTCGCAAAATTCCTTTCCATTTGCAAATCATAGGTTTGTTAATTTCCACTACATTTTGCAATTGGAAATTGCGAGCATCAGTCCCTTACTTTATTTTATACACGTTAATTAAAACATATTTTTAACATTATGAAATTCATAGGTCTAAAACTCACAATATAATTGTCCACCCCACCTCTAAAGAAGAAAGAAACAAACCAGAAATGGCTCAGATAAGTATTACTTCTTATGCAGAACAATAGTGACAGTTCTGTTAGGAATCTAAGTGCCCTACTGTCCCAGAACGTGCAACAGTGCCAGTTGATGTTTCCACTCTTTTGAGTGAAGCTCCGAAAACCTAGTAACAGAAGGAGTAATATTGTTAAGCATTTATACTGTCATTCAACATTTTTAATGTCCGATGCATGGTTTATCTTTTAGTCCTTCTCTCATGGCATCCTCAAACCCCATTGTCTTCTCAAAAGTAGTATTTGATGGGGTTTTCCTCTCAGGGTTAGAGTCTGTCAGGGATTCTTTTGCTGTTTCCATGTGAGGGATTGTATCAGTTTGCCAAAGCACCTTCAGTGGTAAAATATGTGAAGCTGTTGCTGGGCTTTACTTTCTTCGAAGGACATCACTGCCTGGAACTATGCTAATTTGCAGCAAAACTGCACAGTAGAAAATGCCCCTATATTGTTCTTTGCTACCCTTCCTGACAACCCTCTGAGGTTTCTTTGCGATTAGGCACAGTTTTTGCTCAATAGCTGTCATTACACTCTTATGTGGGACATGGCAGCATTGACGCCTTCTGTAGATGCTGACATCTTCGTTTATGTTGACAGTTTTCATTGTTGAGATGGCTTCTTTATATGATGTTCGCAGCAGAGATCCCTCTATGGTATTCATCTTCTCCAGCTTTGGATCATTCATAGATTCACATATTTGTGGCATCCCGTCGTTGAGCTGGGTGTTCAAGTGAAACATCACAATCCCTTGTTGAGCATAACCTAGAGCAGGTGTCTCCAACCTTTTTTGTAATAAGAGCTAGTCATGGTAAATAAAAATCATCCTGAGCTACTAATATTATTAGTGTGGTGATAGTGACGACGTCAGACAAGATTCCATTAGTGACCACTCCAAGCAAGATTACCAACAGTGATCATCTAATTGCATCGCACAGAATGTCAGCAGTACAGCAGTAATGTGAAAAAGGCTTTATCAATTTGGAATGTATGGTTAATAGATGATCGCAGTAGTTGCAAAGCTACTTGCACCAATGTAATAATACTAGCAATAGGTATTCCCATTGACTCATGTTTGAGCAATCAAAAATCACCTGGCGAGCAACTTACAAGTAGCTGGAGAGCTACCAGTAGCTCACGAGCTGCTTGTTGGAGAAGCCTGGTCTAGAGGCTGTAACAGTGTCTAGTGAGTAATCTAGCCACGTCATGTTAAAAAAACAAACTTCAGCCAATCGGAGACCATCAGATTGAAGGCTACACCCTGAGAATGCACTATCCATCAGACTTCTAACACTCGTGATGAGTGAAGGGAGCCCCATTAAGCTCTGCTCAAATCACCTCGGATAAATCATTTTGTAAGATTTTCCCTTACATGTACGACATCTTATACAGTTGTTTGAGTTGTTTCCTCCTAACAACTCCCTCAGGATGTCAAATAGTACTAAGAGCCTTTTTATGCATGTTACCAGTTGATGTATGTTAAAGGAAACCAGTCCACCAAGTGTTTCCCTGTTTAGACATCTGGCTGCTAACAGGTCCAGTATACAATTTCTAAACCTCTTCAAAAAAGTGGGCCTCACAGCCAGTGCTAAAAAATCATTAAGCAATTCACTGACCAAAATCTAACTTCTGGGTGCAATTCTGGACTCAAGAAAAGGAAAAGTATTTCCTTCTGAGAAGCGATTTCAAGTTCTAGCAGTTCGGATTTGATCCAAGAAATGGGTTACAGTACATCAAATCAGATGTCTTCTAGGCATGATTTCCACAGGTATTCCACTGATTCCTTTCTGTCATCTACAGTTGAGACCTCTCTAAGAATGTCTAAACTGCCAGTGGGACCAAAAGTGTAGATCCTTCAAGAACAAGATCAAAATAATGATGACGCGAGTTGAGTTGTTATGGTGGACAATATGGCAAAGGTTCTCAGTTTCTTAATAGAACCCACACATTTTATTATGGCAATGGACACTTCAATGGAAGGATGAAGGGCTCATCTCAAAGACCTAACCATGAATGGCAGGTGGACTCTAGAGGAGAGCCACCCATATTGAAGTCTGCTGGATCTTCAAGCAGTGCTCCTGGGTCTTTAATCCTTCCTTCCAAGAGTAAGAGCTTCATCAGTGTTTATGCACATTGGCAATACCACCACTATGTTTTACCTAAACAAATACGGACAAGATCAGAAAAACCTGTCACAGTAACCACTGACCTTTTGGAATTAGGCAATACACCACAAGAAATCTTTAACAGCAGAACATATTTCAGGGCAGAACAATGAGTTGACAGGCGTTCTGAGTCGCAGTACACTGGAATATCATGAGTAACAACTAAAATAGAACCAAGTCAACAAGGTGTAGATAACATGGGGCAAACCAGAGATTTATCCCTTTGCAACAAACATAAATCACAAATTCCAATACTATGCAAGCAGCCACAAGCTATCAGAGTTTTGGGGAATGCCCTATTGATTGCATGCCCTATTGATTGCATGCTCAATGGCATTTGCATATGCATTTCGACCTGTTCCCCTCATTCCATTGTTACTGACAAAAATTATAAAGGAGCCATGCTGAATAATTCTGATTACATCACAATGGCAGAGGCAAGTTTAGTTTATGGAACTCCTGGTGCTCTCAGGGACTCCACAGAGCCTGTTGGTTCCACAACAGTGCCCTCTGACCAGAGCCAGATTTCTGAAATTACACTCTTGGCTCTTGAACACAATGAATTTTTCCAATCTAAACATCCCAGAAGTCTGCAGAAAAATGTATTTTTGGCACAGGCAAATCAACCAGGAGAACGTATTCGTCTAAATGTTAAAACAATGTTCCTGGTGCAAACTGCAAGATCTGCATCCTATATATCTGCAATGCTATATGGAATTCCTACCGGTTTGTTTAGTCTTAGCTAGTTGGGCCTGGCTCATGCATTAATCAGAGTTCATGTAGCTGTTATTTTTTCGTTTCAGAAGGAAACTCAATAGCCCTTCCCTTTTTACTAGTAGACTGATTAAGGAATTCTTGAAAGAGTTCTTCAGGTCTTTCCATCCAGTATGAAAATCTGCAGTGCCTTGGCAACTCTATAAAGTGTTGTCTAGACTATGTTTAACATAGGTCTGTTAATATAATGTAACTGTGCAACTCCCAACTCAACGATAGGGATGATTCAAGCATGTGAATATGTCAAAGATACCAATACTGGAAAACAACCATAACAGGTTAGTAACTTTTTTCTTCTGTCCCAGGATGTCTGTTTTATTGAGATGGTGAAAAGGGGGACACACATTGCACCGAATGGGGTTTAGCTGTTTAGAGGGCTGAGATGATGACTAATATGTCACTCTCAGTAGGCCCCTCGTGACTTTCTGAATTTGGTGTTCAGTTAGAGGGGTGCCCTATGACCAAAGGGTGCCGGTGCTGAGGCTTCAAGGTCCTCCTCCATGACAGAGGTCATCTTTAGAATGCTGTCCTGGACCATGAATTTAAACCTCGTTCCTGGTGTATA
Organism: Triturus cristatus; assembly: GCF_964204655.1. NCBI lineage: Eukaryota > Metazoa > Chordata > Amphibia > Caudata > Salamandridae > Triturus > Triturus cristatus. The sequence continues at coordinate 271,489,643 of NC_140594.1, forward strand.
TATTAGATGTGTGGCTGTGGCATGAAAGTAGAACTTCATTCAGAAAACCTTTTTATTTTTTGCTTTGGTATAAATTTGTTCAGTAAATGTTGAGATAGCTGCTTTTTTTTTTTAAAAGGTGTCATCCAAACAACAAACCAGCATTTCGATTTTGGAGATGGGCACCATTTTGCCAAGTTTGTAAGCTTCGGTGAATTCATGAATTTAGGATAAAAAAAGGAAAGAGGTTTGAGGGAGGAGAGGGTTAAGTCAGAAGTCCCATGGCTGAGTGGAAGGCTTGGTGGGGTGCGTGGGCAGTTGGGCCAGGGACAGCGTCAAATAGAATTAACCCTATCCTCCAGACACTTAATGCAGGAGGGAAGGGTAAGACCTGAATAATGTGCTGCTAACATATTATGTGCCTCGCACAAAAGTACTTTCTATGCTGAAGGTATTGGAAGAGTGTTAAAATGATTACAATTTGTTTGAAATTCAGCTGTATTTCGCACCAGAAAGTAGCAGAACTTCAGTTTCTTTTCCAATGAAGGTATATGGTCTGCTCAAGTAAAACGGCTATATGTATTTATCATGCAGAACCAAGGGCACAGAAAAACTGAACATGAGGTATGACAGATAACCACATATTGAGTATAGTATCCACTGAGAGTTATGACCGTATAAACCTTGTGGGGGTTAAGGCAGTGACTAGTTGGTGTTCAGAGTTTACAAAACAATACAAGGTATTCTCAACAGTTATTGTCCACGCTAATTTTGTGGATATAAGCAAAAAATGTTACAATGTACGAAGTCAATGACAACCACATTGTGTGTTTGCCAACAAGCTTATGCCCCATTTAGAGTTTGGAATGATCGGAAATTGCTACAGTTTGTAGCTGTAATTTCCTATGAAGAGGACAATCCACTAGTTGAATTTCATCCCTCTGTGATTTCTACCTCGTATTTGGAGTGTACTCCAGATATTGGAGGTGTTTCAGTTTCTCGAGTATTGTATCTTTCATAGCTTCACATGCTTGACTCATTCCCAGTCGTCGTGGTGGAAGTCCCATGGTACCTTTTAAAGCAGTAGCACTAGTATACCTAACTTAGAATTGCAAATAACATTGATTTTAATAGCTTATCTACATAATTTATAATGAACCAGCCAATCTGGCGATAGCATCCTGTAGAACACTCCCTGCAGAAGCATCTTCCCTCAGATTTTCTATCACACGTAGTGTGAAAGGAAGTCTCCCTGAGCTCTACTCAGGTCGTCTGCTATTACCTTGATTGGCATCATTCACTTGCACTGAAATGTCAGAACCGCTGCAAAAAGGACTTTTCAGACCCTGTGAAACCTGTGGAAAGAAGAGGTTAATCTCTGAAGATCCTCACAAGGAGTGTTTCTACTGCCTTCCTCCCACCCACAAGGTAAACGACTGTAAAATCTGTCAGACTGTTTCAGCTAAACATTCCAAGGATAGACAGAGAAGGCTTTTATTGTGGTTACAAAACTTTAAATTAAAACAACTGCCATTTCTGATGAGAAGGGCTGTGAGGATTCCATCACTGCACAGGAAATGTCAAAGAAAAGAGAGAGGTTGTGCCAGACGCATAGAAAAGCCATGAAAAAGACTCACCATGAGTCTTCAGAAGGCACTTCTCACAGAGAGAAAAAGGAAAAAAACCTTCTAGGACGCCACAAGATCAGATCCTACAACTCCCTCTTCAGTCCTTGTATTACGTCCTGGGAAATCCTCCTTAGAGCCAGCCATTGTAAAATCTCAACTGGCGATAAAGGTCTTGTCAATAACAACACACCATCGAAAAAATCATTCACGGCGACCACGTTGACTACCAAATCCCCATTGATGACGACAACCTTGTCGATGGCCACCTTCCCGACACCGTTAATGATGATATCGTCAGTGAAGACCTGGTCAACAGCAGCAACATCGCCGATGATAAAATCGTTGACAAAGAAGTCACCAATGTTACATTTGATGCCTGACCTGATAACCACATTGTTGTTGATACCATTAACGACATCGTCTATGACAGACAAACCACTACAGGAATATATACACTCACAAAATACTTCACCTAGCGAGGTGTCCCCCTTGCAGCCAAGTCATCTTTTAGATTTGGAGGATTCCCATGATGAGGAGGACCCATTTGGTACAGCTCATAGTCCCTCGGAACTTAATATCAAGTACCAAGAAGAAGATGAGGGGAGCTACAATGTAAGGCAACAATACACAGAGAAGCCTAGTTAAAATGAGGAGCAATTTCAGCACTTCGCTCTGCCTCCAACTCAAGAAGGCATTTTTTAGGTTCCTGTGGTTCAGACTTACAGGGCATGTTATAGGACTATTATGAATGCTCTTCTGAACCAGCAAGGTCAACATCTCCGAAGCATCCACAACCTCCAGTACAGAAATCGCTTGACCCTATGCCACCACCTGCAACTCCAAGAATGGCCCCAGTATCTAATATTGCCATGCCTCCTCAGGAAGACCTGTCCTCATCGGATGACAGTAGAGAGGATGGTGAAATCCCAGAAAATCAGTCTGTGCCCAATGAATGGAATGATTATCTAATCGCGTCACTTTCACCTCCTGGACCATAATCTGCGAATTCCCCACCGAACGATATCAGTGGTTTCCATGCCCTTATGGAGAGAGAAGCCAACCTTTTCCAACCTCAAATAACAATCAAACAATGAGATTGTTTTCTATATGATTTTGAGTGACAAACTAGAAAGGCAGTAAGAGCAATTCCAATTGTTGTTTACATCGGGGGGAGGGGGGAGGAATACAAATTATGAAAAATCCTGCTATGGTCACAGCGGTCCTGCCAAGGATCTATTAAAAAAAATACAAAGCTCCTCAGGACTCGCTAGCATATTTAGTTGGACACCCAAAACCAGACTGTCATAACACAGGCGGCCAACATGGTCACAGACCCCTTCCTCAACAACCTCAGCCCTGCCTTAAAAGAAGGCAGACACCTCGATAACATTGGAAAGAGGTTCTCAACCATGTCAGGAACGACAGTCTGAGCAGCTAATTCGCTGGCAATGCTAAGCAGATATGACCAACAGATGTGGTTAGACCTTGTTACATATATGGATTACCTGCTGGAAGACAAAAGAGAGGAAGTAAAATAGATTCTGCAAGAAGGAGAAAGATCCTCATTGGAAATTATAGATTGTGCGATGGATATAGCTCAATAGGATTCCAACAACTTGCAGGATCAGCGGTCCTTAGATTGCAAGGATGGCTAAGGCACAACTTTCAGACATGCTGGACATGATATATGATGATGACGCTCTGTTTGGCAAGTTAGTTGACGACGCCTTGCAAACAATAAAGACGGACACTGATACCGCAAAGTCTTTGGGCACATTACAGTTTTATAAAACACCTTTTAGACGGGTGAGTGGAAGAGGCTCTTATTTATATTGAGGAGGATACCAGAGGTATTAATATTATTCCTTTTGGCAGCCCTTTAGCTCAGCTTACCAACAACACCAACCATATAAAACACTGGCAGCGGCAGCCTACTCCAAGCAACCAACAAGGAGAAAGCAGGCAGCTTAAGGCAAGAGACACTGGCAGAAAACAGTGACAACTTTATAGTGTTGGTTGCGCCGCCTCCATATCACCATCCTGAGGGAGCCAAAATTTCAAAATGTTTTCATCAATGGTGGAAAATAACATCGGACAAGTTGGCACTGGATCTCATCACATATGACCACAGTTTGGAGTTCACCCAGATTCCGCCCACCACTCCACCAAAACGAAGTCACCAACCTCATCTCCATCTACTGCGGAAGGAATTGCTAGCTATACTAAGCAAGAGTGCCATAGAGAAAGTCCCACATTTTCAACAAGGAATGGGCTTGTGGTGTCAGTGGATAAAAGCTTGTAACTTTTAATTTCAAAAAATGATTTGTCACATTTGTTATTGACGGCATTGTTTGCGTTTTTTAAAAGCCATTTAGTTGTCTTTCTTTGTGTAATACTTGTAGACGTCGCAAGAAGTGTCAGTTGTCTAAAGCCTTCAGAGAGCCAGTTGTAATGCTTTCCCACTTCTGTAACTTGGTTGTGGGGAGAGAAAGTTCTGAGATGGGAGTCAAGTGGAGAGAAGTGGCCTGTTTCTGTTTGGAGCATGGTTGGTCACTGTTGCTGTAGTAGTTTATGTCGGGAGGTTAATAAAGGAAATGAGATGGAAGTCACTTCAGGTTATGAGTAGATTTCCTATTATTGTGAAGATTTCCTATTTTTGTGGGGGATCGGAATGCATTGTTACCTAGCCAGTTTTCAATCATGATCAGGCAATCTAACTTTGAGTCAGAAATCGGGTCCTTGCTCACTTATTTCCAACTTGACCACTGTGTGCTTCACTTCGCTTGCTTGCCACCTAAGAACCAAAGAATGACCTGTATTGTCAAGAGTCAAAAGAAGTAACTTCCACCTGCATCCCTTGCTGTTATTTTGCCCCCAGGTAACATTGCACATTTGAGATTATACACACACATTGACTGCTATGCATCAATTGAGTGTGTGCCCAGACATTGCGATGCTGTCAATCTAACTGAAAAGTACACCACATACTATTTGATTGAGGTGTAGTCAGCATGGTAATCAAAATAATACAATCTGCCAGTGTTCATTGACTTAACAGCCGCATTAGTCAACTGGATGCAGCCCGCCTGAATGACAGATGTCCAAAACCCCTCTATCCAAGTCTATTTCCCCAGCATGTATTTTAGTCTACTCAGTGGCAGTCTCCAATTAACAATATTATTTTGACACTGGTACCATAGCAGAAACAATTGAGGGAATGAAATTGTTTACATTTCTTTGGAATCCGGAGCAAAGGAAGAAATGAACCAGTCAGAACTTACGCAGGAGAACCACAAACACCAATGGTTAATGGATGTTGCCCATCATTGAGCAAGACATTTTTCTTTTTTAAATAGCTGCTAATGTTTTATCTATGGAAAAGTAGTTGAATGCCAAACTAGGACAAGTGATGTTTCGTGCGATCAGTATGATTTTCATATGTGTAGCAGTCTGTTTCACACACAACTTTTCGTTTTTACTATGATAATGTGTTTCATCTGCCACTTTAATTATCATCATCCATAAATAACAAACCTCTTGGGTGAATCACAAACTTCCTTCCTTCTTGCACTAGCTACAAAGACCAGGGGCGCAAGGGGCACCCTACCTTCCAAATATATCTGCATTTCATACCTGCTTTGGAGACAAGGTTCCCATTTTCCTTTCTTGCGTTAGCAACAGTAGCTCCATTGATATGTGGCTGCCTGTGCTGCATACCTCTCACCTCTAATAATCTGGGAGCTGACTGACAGGCTTCCAGTGCAGTGAAATACTATTGTCTAGGTCAACTCTTCCTACTGCCTTATCTTAAGCCTGTGGATTCCACCTCTTAAGAGGTCAAAAAAGCCTCCATACTGGAAAAACCTTACCAACAATTGTCTTGAAGCCACCCATTATATTAAAGGCTTGCCCCATATCAACTATTAGAGTTACTAATACTGTGAGTGTATTTTCACCTTTCAGCATGCAGTATTCTCTTAGTCACCACTGTCACCTGACCCTTAACATCTTGGGCCATCAGTTTCATCTGTTAAGGAGCAAAGTCCGTATATTCGAGAGGTAACACTTAACATTATAGAAGGACTGAGACTAAAACAGTGAGGCAGGTAAGACTACAAATTACCTGCATGCCATAACTGAAGTATTTTCCCTATCTGATCAGAATGCAGACCAACCTAGAATGTGGCACATTGTAAAGGTATGCAGGATGGAAACAGACAATGAATGGGACAGGAAAACAGAGTATACCAGAATGCAGGATAGAAACAGATCAAGAGCTGAATACAGACACTAGGAAAGAATTAGGGACTGAGTCTAAGGGCTTAAATTACACTAACACTAAGGAACACAAAACGCCAAGGAGAAATCTAACCTAGAGAGTTGTAGTAGGGGATATGTATATACATGTTCTTTTTAGGTAGAACCTTCAAGGGTGGAACTTAGAGTGTGTAGAATGTTTGTGTTCTGATATATGGCACTATGGAATGTGGGGACAGTGGAAGAAATGATGCAGACGGCTGAGGAGCATAAATGCATCCTTGTATCAAGAGATAAGCAATAAACGTCTGGGAACAACAATTGTTGTGCGAGTTACCACAGTTATTTGACAATGGGTGGGAAGCCGATTCGAGTCTTTATATATCTGCTGTAAATTTATGGACCTGGGTTTATATGTGCTGTATCAGATACTTCAGTTGCATGAAGGGGAAGCACAGGAGGATTACTCGCCACGGTTCGAGGAATTTAAAAGTTCTTGCCAGTGTAGTCAAATTTTGAGTTGTCCTCCAGTGTGTTAGGCTGTGCTGCATTTGAATTTAGCTTTCATGTGTGGTAACCGTTCCTTGGTGCCATTGGAGGTTTAGGCTGCAGTGGTGATCGACATTCAAACGTTGCATCCTTTTGTGCATTGTGTGCGGGCAAGTGCATTGCCTGAACTTCACCAGCAGTGTGTGCATGCAAATATTCGGAGCGCAAAAGTAAACTTACTTGCCATTTGTCATCTTGTAAGGTCAATTTGACGTGCAACCATCTTGACTGTGCACCCTCGCTGTGAACCCAGCCATACATCAGCGAGCATGGTCAACTCGATGTGGGGGCCATCTCGGATGTACTTCATATATTCAGCCTCATAGGGAAACCAATCGTGTCACCGTGCATTGCATGTTAGAATTTGTGTTGCGTGCTGAGGAAAGACTGCCGGCACACACCAGATGTGGAAAATTATCATTCTGACGCTAATCGCAGCATCAGCGCAATCAGAATAATTGTGATACAAGGATGTATGCAGTTTGTTAAGTACTTTTCTGGTCAAGGTAAAGATTTTTTTTTATTAATTCAACAGTGTCTGCATTCACACATTGCCTTCTAGTGACAAGTTCATCAGTTTCTGGCAATGTGATTGTGCATCCAATGCACCTCAGTTCACCAAAGGAGTTTTTTGCAACTCCCGGGGAATCAGCAGTTCAGTGGGTTGAACGGAAAGAGTACTTCCCCAACTATATTGCTAATATGGAAGTACTGGGGTGTTATCACCAGAAAGAAACAAAAGAATACTAATGTACTGTCTTGTCTTGGTCCTGAGGGGCTACGTATTTATAATCAGCTACAAAAGATGGAAAGGAGCGCCGGCGATATGGATGTATTTAAAAGTGCTACATTGGATTTGAGTGAGCACTTTTCACCTACAGTGTGTGTAACAATAACGAGGCACGTCGTCTTAAAAAAAACAAGACAAATATGAATCTATCGAGGATTTGGTGTCCGTGTTGAAGAAGTTGCCAGTCAGGTTCAAAGTTGGCAGTTTGCATGATGATTTGATATGGAACCAAATTGTGATGTATACCAAGATTAAATCCATCCAGGAAAAATTGTGGATAGAAGGAGATGCCAGTCTCAAAGACATCAAGGCGATAGTGAAGAAGGCAGAATTGTCTGAGCAGTGTGCCAAGGCTACATTATCTCAGAAGAGGAAGGAGAATTTGAATCCAGTTAATAAAGCATCTGACAGTAAACAACAGAAGATGCAGATTAGTGGGAGTTATAATGACTAAAGGAAGGATAAATGAAAGGGGGATAATACTGAACAAGTGAAGAGTATGAAATTAATATTGTGTGTTTTCGTTGTAGTAGTACATTGTATTTGGCAAGGTTTGATAAATGATCTGCAAAATCTGCCAAATGCTTAGAATGGGGCTTAATAGGTCATTATGCTAGGGTATGCAAGAGGAAAGCAAAGAAAAAATATAATAGCAAAGTGACGTGTGTGAGGGAGAGTGAAGACGATTCCTCTTTGGATGAAAATACCGAGGATTTGGAGATGATGAATGACTTTCAAAAGAAAGTAGTGTTAAATATAACTAGGGAAGCGAACAACAAACTATTGTATTGAGTCTTGTTTGGAGGGATTTCCTTGCAAGTGGCGGCCGATTCTGGGTCACCGAACACAATCGTTGCAGAAAGCATGTGGGTAAAACACTTCATTGGGAATATTGCCAATCACTTAGAACTGCCAGCTTTTAACCCAGAAAGCTATACAGGGGTAAGGATTGACACAGTGGGGTATAGACAGTTAGTGTTTAGATTTTTTTTAGACATGAATAGTGCAAACTGTACGTTTCAAAGGAAGGACCCTCAGTATTAGCTTGGAAAGATCAGAGAAAGTTGAGTATTATCTTAGATCCTAACAGTGTTGAGCAGGTGTTAGTAGCATGTGAAGGAGAAGACACTAAAAAATGGGTGTTACAATAATTTCCTTCAGTGTTTAATGGTAAGATTGGTAAACTGAAGGAGTTTGATCATCAGATAAGGTTAAAGATTAGTGCCAAATCTAAAATACACGCAATATACCATTTATTGTCAAAGACTAACTCAAAAAAGATTTAGAAAGGTTACTTGAGTCACATATTATAGAATCAGTGGAAGAATCAGAATGGGTATCACCTTTGGTCATTGCTAGGAAGGCAAATAGGAAGGTGGATCTATGTATTGACTTGAGGGGGCTTCATAATAATATCGTAGTGGATCAGTTCCCATTATCAGGGATAGACAAAATGTTGTTATTAACTAGATAAGCTAAGTGGTTTTCAACGGTGGACTTCTCTGCTGTGTACTATCGGGTGGTACTGGATCCCAGTAGCAGACATCTTACAACATTTTGCACACCTTTCCACTGCTACCAGTTTAGACTTATGCCTTTTGGGCTAGTGTCTGCTGCATCTGTGTTATAGAGACTCATGACACAAGTGTTTCTTTCAGGGTGACATTTTAGCTATGGGCAAAAGTAAAAAACATCATGATGAAGTGTTAAGCGAGGAGTTACACCTCCTAGAAAAGAATGGGTTGTCAGCAGAAAGTGCAAAATGCAAATTTGCAGAGTAGAAAGTCACGTACCTAGGTCATAAAATATGCGATGTGGGAATTAAACCTAAAGAGAAATTGGTGGAAGCCACTAATAAAGCTGCATCCTCTACATCTAAGGATGAACTCAAGTCATTCTTAGGCTCAATAGAGTTTTGTTCAAAATTCGTTGAAAATTTCTCACAAAAAACGTGTGACAACCGAACGTTGCAGAACTAAACGAAGTTTGTATGGAGTGAGGCATGTCAAAAAGCAGGTGGGTGTTGACTTGATGGACACTTGGCATGAAGAATAAGATGATATTGGAGATGGGACGCCACCCTGTGACACAAATTGCTTTTTATAGAGAATAATATAATAAGAGGAGGATCTAAATACCTGATACTGAAGATTGGACAACTCTAATGAAGTCCCTATGGGACAAAACGCGTTGGCTGGGCTAAATGGACTGCTTCTGTCAAAAAGAATTGTTTGAATAAAGTTAGATTCAAAGAGATATACAAGACTCCTGAGTTTTTACTTTGAACTGGAACATGATGAATTGTTTGAGACGAATATAATCTTTGGTATTGTTGAAAGGACATTTATGTATTGAATTTAATGCTGCTTTTCCTTTGTAGTCCTGTCAAAGCATTCCTGGATATTAAGCAATCAATCAGTAATGCCCCAGTGTTGCAAGGTCTTAATCTCACTGCTGACACAATTGTAACAACAGATGCCAGTGGAAAGGGTTTAGGTAGTGTGCTTTCCCAAAGAACTGAACAGGGAAAAGATGTGCTTATAGCGTTTGTGTGTCGGTCTTTATCACTCACAAAGGAAAAGTACTGTGTGATAGAGAGAGGCTAGTGTATGGGAGTTGGAACACTTTCAGAAGTTCTTGTGGGGGAGAAACATTGTACTAAGGTCTGACCATAAACCATTAGCCAAATTGTTAACTACAGAGGGTTTATCCAGAGCTTCTGCAAGAATTGCCAGGCTATCTATGCAGTTACAAGATTTCCTGTATGAAGTTCAATATGTACCAGGTGTAAAAAATGTTACAGCTGATTTCCTAAGTAGTCTGTCACTACCTCTCAGTGAAGTTGATCAGGATCCATGGAATGAATGTTGGGGGACAAGGATATTTACCAATGAGAGTGTGGCTGGAAGCTTACGACAAGGACGGTGTCCTTAAAAATGTTAGAAATAGGATTTAAAATTAATGAGAAAAAGGTTTTAAAAAGAAGGCAATAGATGAAATGAAAGCATTTACTTGTTGAATTAAGTGTGGATGAGGTGTTTGTTTTCTGAGGTGTCAAAATTATTCCGCTTAGTACAGTAAGAGAGAAAATAATTAAAATTTCTCATGAGGGACATTCAGGTATTACACGCACTAAATGCCATGTGCAAATGTTGTATTGGTGGTCTAAAGTGGATCTGGAAATAGAAATGTTTGAGAGGGTATATAGATTGTCGAAATGCCGCAAGTACCAGAAAACTTTGAATCCACCAATGTAATCTTTGGGATGTCCCAAATTGCCATTGAATGGCCTAGGGCTGGATATCATGGGGCCGATTGCGGGCTGTGATGGGTCATGTAGATATATCTTAGTTATTATTGATAAGTTTTCTAGATGGATTGAATTGGATGTGGTGAAAAAAGTGGATACAAATACAGTAATTGAATTTCAGGAGGTAATTTTTTTAAGAGAAGCATTTTTTGCCTTGATTCTGACAGACAATGGAGTTCAATTTAAGTCAGAACAAATGAAAAACTGTCACAATGGACGGCATAAAGCAGAAATTCACTGTGCTATATCATCCCAGGGTTAATGCTGTTGTGGGAAGGGCCGATAGAGTGATAGAGTATAATACAATTGGCCTGTAGAGGAAGGAAACATTGGGAGTGTGAGCTGAAGCAGATGCTGTGGTCTTACAGGGTTACGATCAGCGGCGGCTGGCACGGATTAGGGGGTGGACGGGGAATGTAAAAAATAATAATTAAAAAAACCTACTTACCTTCACCGCATCCTGCGTCGCTGCTCCATCTCCCCTCCATTGGACTCGGGCCAGGAACGGGGTCAGGATCCTCGAAGCACACCCAGGCTCCCCTGACCAATCACAACGCTGCAGTGCAGCGAAGAAAGGGGGTCTGGGCATGTTCTCCATGCAAGCTTTAATGCAGCCTGCGTGGAGAACATGCAAAGTGCGCATGACTGTTTCGCCGGCCCCAGAGGGCCAGCCAAGCATTCATGCACACTTGGAGTGGGCAAACCACTCCTCCCTTGCTCTGAGAGCAGAGCAGCCCGCCTACCCACAAAGCAGCTGGGAACAATAAAATGATAATAACATTGAGTTCTTAGCATTTTATATTTCCTTTACTTACACTGCTTAAAAGCAGTGGGGCGACGCTTCTCCACCTTAGCGGAGGTTCTGCCACTGGTTACGATGCATGATACTGTGGGTGAGAGCCCTTCATAAAGGCTTCCACTCATTATACCAGGTGCTAAAACGTCAACCCAGTACTAACTACTGCACATTCTCTATTCCAAAGTGAATCCGGGGTGGATGAAAAGAAGTAAAAAGTTGAATTAAGATGCCACTGAAATAAGGAAATGCCTAATGGATTCGCAAGAAAGAAACAAGGCATATTTTGATTGTAAACGTCTGGCACGTCCAGTGCATGTCCAAGAGGGTCAATGGGTGCTTGTTAAGTCAGCTAAAAAGGTGACTGAAGGAGAAAGTAAATTTAGCAGTCCAGAGAAAGCGGTGAAAGTCACGAATAGCTCGGTATTGTTGGAAGATGGCAGTACCTGTCACATGAGTTTTGGCCAAGAATTGCCATGTAGGGTTAAACAGTGAAGTAGGAAGAAATAGTAAAGATAGATGTGTTGGGAAAATCTGGGTGGTTCGAAATGTCTAATGAGAATGTGCAGGAGATGAGAAGGGAAGTTAATGTGAGTGAGGTAAATAGGCAGGGATGCAGGAGTAGAAGTGTTGAAGGTGGCAAGAATGTAACTCGCGTGCAAATGGGCGGAACTGCAATAATGGGAGTGATGAAGGTGGTGAAGACGTTCAAAATATTCAATTGGATGTGGCGAGACAAGACGCTGAATGGTGTAGCATAAAAATAAGCACTTTCGTAAGAGTTATTAAGAAACCTAAGAAATTAGATAACTTTGTGTGTAAATAGGATATAAAACTTCAATAATTGATGCTTTATTTTAGGGTACGTTATTTAATTGCAATTTGTGGGGATTGTGTTATGTTTTGTTATTCTCATGTTTGAAAAGAGGGGGATGTATATACTTGTTCTCTTTAAGTAGAACCTTGAAGGGTGGAACTTAGAGTGGGTAGAATGTTTGTGTTCTGAGATATATATCTCCATTCCGTCACCTTTAGGATTTCTCCAAACACGGACCCAACAATGAGTGCTTGCAATTATTTTATTGCTCCGTCGCCATTACGCGTTTCGGCTCGTCCGAGCCTTGTTCACATGACATGGCAAGTTCATTTTGATTTCATTTTTAAAGTGACAAGAGCGTTGTGGAATGTATCACGTGACAGTGAAAACCATAGACATAGAAGAGTAACAGAGAATAACATTCTAAAATAAGGCAACTCATGTCAGTATTTGTTCACATGTTGTTTAGGCAGTTATGACATTTGAAATAGATGTCCGTCCTTGATAATTTGGCGGTTTGTGCAACATACCGGCTTTTTGTCAAACATTGAATTGTTTAAATAAAATTAACATTAAATATGTCCAAGTTGCGTCACTCTTATCATGTTTTGTAATTATTTGCATATCGAGGAATATCACATCACATGTTTAACTTATGTGAGCAAAAGAACCATCGTTTTATAAATGCATTAAAAACATGATAGATGTCATAAAATTCAATCCCCCATAACTGACTTTGTGCAGCCGATGGTGTACATGAATAAGTTATACAAGGCCGAACGGAAAGGCAGAGAAATAAGCAGAAACGAAAGTGAGATGTGAGGCAGTTCATCTCGGAGATAAAGCCGGATTCTTCACCACAACCACATGAAACAAGGCAAGAAACAGCAAAGGAAGTAATAGGAATCTGGAATATTCAGATTCACAATGCAGGTAATTAGGGCACAGAGCAGAAAGTACCAGAGTCGGCGTTTGATGGAACGAAATCTGTAGAAAGAAAGCTCATTGTGGGGCTGATTGTAACGAATAATGTGTGCACAGGCAGCAGCACAAAGCAGGTGAAAAGAGTTAACAGCCGTTTCCCTGCCTTTTTCCTGAAAGAGTAAAAATAATTTCAAGTGAACATAATGACACTATATAAGGGAATGACCAGTAGGTCTGGCTTCAGATCTTGGCGGGAAAATATGCCAACAGAGCCCTAAGCTCTAAGTGAAGACATACAAGTACCAGAATTTAGTTATTTATGCAAAGCAAACCCCAGAATGGCATCTGGAATGAGTCTACTCTCAAATAAAGTCAGTGAAGCTAGTGAATCAGCAGAGAAGCATGCCACATGCCCTAAAGTACAGTTGATGCTGCAGATAGTCACAGTAGGTGTCCAAGTAGCTCTATCTGGTGGTAGAATTCTGGCAACATCTAGTCCCTGTCTTCCCCATCATCCTCCACATGCACAGCCATCACTAGTTTGATTGGCCCCTCTTGCTGCATATTGGTGGTATTTCTTGGCACATTGTGGGCATTAGTGGCATAACGCGGGCCATGATATAATGTTGAGAATCCTTTGCATATTAAGAGCGTCCTTGGCATAGCGGTGCACACACTTGCATAATGATGGTAATTGTAATCATTTTTGTATTCATGTTATGATGTAATCCACACTTGACTTAGTTGTGGTGGAAATCTTTGGCATGTGATGAGCATCTCTGGCACTTTATACTAATACATGGGCATGCTGTGAAGAATCTATTCATGTATGGCATTAGACCAAGTGAATATTTGATGATGGCAACAGTGATAATGAGGGACAGCATGTGCATTTTTTTATGAAACTGATGTCCATTGATCCAAATTGAAAAGTTAGTAGTTGATAGAAGAATGTGAATGTTTCCATAAAGCGAAACACTGATATTTAATGGCAAAAGGATTGCATTTATGAACATATGAGGCTTCTAGAGTGTGAACCTAAATGTAAAGCACCAGAGTGTGGTACAAGAAAAGTATTACTGTGGAGCTTAATATCAAGATAGGACATGAGACGCTGCTTAAGGGACAGTGAATGGAGCTATCGCTGAGACGGAGGGAAGGAATGTGGCTGGGTTGAGGAGAACTTAGAAGTGAGCTACAGTGGGGGGCGTTGAGGAATGTGGTCTGCTTTACTGCAGGGAGCTGAGTGGGAATGTTTGACAACCCCCTTATACTTCTCCCTTATGCTTCTCTTCTTTCTCATAGAATAGTTGTGAATTAGCCTTTGATCTATCTAATATATTGTCAGGTTTCATCTGTCCCATAAGATTTTTTTTCCCTTGATTTTCTTCCACCATTTGCCTTCAAGTTGCACTAAAGGTGGTATAGAGTAACCATAAGAGGATGTTACCTTTTACTTCAGCTGAAAAGTTGTAAGTTTGGCAGTGAGTTGTTTTTTAGGTTCCCTTCAACATGAAAATATAAAGTGTTTAAAAAACAACCAACACCAGATGAATTGTGTTATGTATCAAGCTTTAAGAGTTTTCCAAAGGAACTGCCTCGCATGGATCTGGAAATCTAGTAGAGAAAGGGTGGCTACTTTAGCACTTTTGAAAGAAGTACCAATAGGACATTTTGCAGGCAACTTTTTGGGGGTCTGAGGCAGGACTCTGGCTGGAAGATTGAGCATGCTTCTGCAATTAAGAATTTCAGTAAATTGTAATTTCATTAGTAGCCTATTGTTCCTCAAGCCCTCTTGCAGTAAATCCAGTGGAATGCTTTCTAAAATGAGGTATCAGCAGGTAGAACTATCTTTCTGATTGACACTTCTAACTGCAGATACCTCACCTTTAAAATTACCCAATCACAAGACTCGATGTGGAAGATTTCTCAGCATACCTTCTATGCACCTGTAGGACGTGTTGTGTGGTTCGGTGTCAACTCTACTCCTCCCTGGAAGTAACTGTTGGAGCTACACATAGGGGCCACCCAACCGCTATCACATCAGTTCCTTTCTACGAGTTTGTGTATGGATCTGGAGTTAGCTTCTACTTTTTCTCTTCCATTGACAAGCTTTTTCTCTTCAAATTTCTTTCCAGTGTGCTAGGAAACATGCCACCTCCTAAAACTACATGGTTAAGTCCTGTAGGAACTGTCCTAAACAAATGTCTGGTACAGATACCCCACACAGTGTCTCTTTGGTGTTTAGGTTTGAGCACTGCAGGACGTCACGTAAGGGCTACTTCCACTCATAGTCAAGGACAGAGACCCGTCCCCGCTCTTGGGACCAGTCTCTCGACAGTTGTCATTGTGGCCAAGTATTTGGGTAAGTCAAAATCCCAAAAGAAGCACAAGAAGTCCAAGAGTGCCTCATCCCAACATTGCCGCTCTCCATCTGATAAGTTGCGAGGATGTCAGCATGGCACGCAATCTTACTCCCGGTCCCCTACTGAGGAGCCTGTTGCGCAGCTGATTCTGATGCACCTCGAAATCCCAGGTCCGTCAATGAGTCCACAACAGATTGAGGATTTTAAAGAGGTCATGCTTTGCATCTTTGGCACCCTACCGGCTCCCGCCATTGTGACTGCAGGACCCACGGATCCTCAGAGGCCTCCAGTCGGTCTACCGCCGTTAGGTCCACCCTCAGCACAGTCTGTGCAACCTGAATACGCTCTGGTTCAGGTCTAATTTGAGATCCAACTCCACGCCTGGTACCATGATCCATGCCTATTCCAGCCACATCAATACCAATGTCGGGGAAAGACTTCAATCCCATTGTTTTTTGTTTTTTTTACTCCAAACCTAATCTGTCTTGACCTAGGCCAAAGTTGCATTCTGGCTCATTTTTGTCACCTGTACCCAACACACTCTTACTGATAAGACGGTGCCTCTGCCTAGGAGCCATCCTGGAGAGTTCTAACAACTGTTTGAATTTGACGCTGACCAGAGCCAGCCAGCTTTTGGTGACAATGGGGATAGTTTGGGCAAATGATCCCCCACAGTATGATTAGGACAATTTTTATCTCAACCTACTAAAGGCCTGTGGTCTGGACCCTTTCCCTGGCACAGAGCTGGCCTCCACTCCTGGCCCTTCCAGGGAAGAGTTTGCTTCATTTGCCATGGTCATTAAACTGGCAGCCAGAGTCTTAGATTTGTAGTTGTCTTCTGTTGAGGTAGAAGCAATGTTCTCACCTAAGTGTTACTACCTGGACAGTCCTCCTCTGAATCCATACTGCAGTTCAATAAGGCCCTGAACAAGACCCTCATTGGCACTTGTGCAAAACCCAGCCCTTGTCCACCTGTAAATGGACAAGTGGCATGTCACCACAGACCCGCTCCAGGTGACTCTCCCTTCTTAATAAAGCACCCTACTACTGAGCCTGTTAGTACAGGCCTCCATTGGCAGAGTTAACCCAAATTCTCTTTTAGGGAATTTCCATTTATTATCATAAGTACTGAATAATCCCGCCTTGTGCGAGGACCCAGGAGCACTTTTTCACAATATATTTTTTTTAGTGTAGATGTTCGCATTTCTTCAGGAAGGCCAGCAGAGTCACTTAGGATAGAAAACTGTTATGTGGCTTATAAGACTAAGCTACATTGGCCTAATTCTTCATCTTGTGCTTAAACAAGGGGCTAGGAGAATTACATTTGTGTATAGGTTCATGATGTCTTAATATAACAGCATAAATCTCTTTCACAAACCTTTTTTTGATAGAGCATAAGGATGAAGGGAAGCAGGACATAGTAGTCCCATAGACTGTCATTATATGAGTTAAAAATATAAGCTTTGCCTTTAAGAACCCAGAGACCACCAGTATCCCATTATGCTGAGCAGGTGGCAGTTGCTTTAGTTCTTTTTTCTGGTTCCTGCTGACAGGACCCTGGAATATTGAGCTCAGACAAATTGTGGCTTTTCTCTTCAAAATTCTCAACTGAATTTTGATGACAACCTTTTCATTAGACATCTTTGGTCTTTCCTTGAATTTGTTTGACAGAAATTTGAAGTTTTATGACAGAAAAATTATATCTCTTTTTGACAAATGCCCAGCCAGTGGGAGAAAAAGGCCAAGACAGACCCTCATGAGGTGTGTATACTTTGCCGCACAGTAGATCATGTTCCTAAATCTTGCCATCACTGCAGGAACTTTTCAAGACACACCCTGAGAGACCGAGAGAAGATTTGCCTTCATGGTACTGAGGAGTGAAGAAGACAACAGACGCAGTCTGAAGGTGGGACCTCAGGGTAAGGATCTCTGCCAGGGCTCTGTCATCTGTTTCTGGAGGGCATGCCAGGAAGGAAACGGCACAAAAATGGCTTTGGTCCCAGTCAACGCCGAGAGCATCAACGTCTGGGAGAGGTATGGCGCCGATCTGTTTGCCGTCTATCCATGGTTCAACATCTAGCAACTACTTCATCGACCCGCAGGCCTGGCTCGACATCGAGGAGTCCATTGACTATGAGCCCATTAAGACGGTGCTGCCGAGATCCAGGTCGATGTTGAGTCACTCCAATGTTTAGGTGTCGTCGGCTATCGCTGTCGACAAGCAGGTCGACGTCGAGGGATCAAGGTCGGTTGATGTCGAAAACTCTTTTGACATCATCAAGGCTGCAGGAGACAAGAAAGAAGAGAAGATGCATCTACTCCTCACCGGATTCGGAGTACTCTATAGCATATCTCCCCTTCTTCAGGGGTCCAACCATCTTCTCCACCACCAGCTTCATCTCCTCCTCCACTGTCTCCTCCTCCTCCACCGCCTCTTCCACCACAGCCTCTAACTCCACCTCCTCCACCACTGCCTCCAGCTCCACCTACACTGGTCTCAGATCTCGTTCCAGGTCGCTCCATCAATCTAAACGCCATCGTCACAGCCCAAGGCGCACTTCTACCTCTTCCATGCGCTCCCGCTATCATCATCATCATCATCATCTTCTTCATTCACGATCTTGGTGAAAACATCATACGGACACGTCCTCCAATTCTACTGGACGATATCCCCAATGCTTTTCGACTCTCCACCTCCACGTATATCGCTGGTGGATGATGTCACTACATTTCAAGAGTTCCGCGTAAGGGGAGTGACAAAACTTAACATTCCTAAGTTGACTTTAACACCAACGACATCAGTCTTTTTGAGACTCTACAACACAGTTCACCATCAAGACCTTTGCTGCCTCTAGTACCAGGTCTCCTTCAACCTGCTATGGACCTCTTCCTAACACCAGCCTCTGTTAAGCCAGCACCATCCAGGCTTCAAAAGAAATACCACCCTCCGGAACAAGAGTCTGCTTTTGTCCGAACAGATCCTATACCACTACTGGGTCAAAACCCTGAATCATAACTTCCCCCTCTTATGTTACCCACTCCGGTCGGTGAAAGCATCTAACATTATCTGGCAGAATGGCAAAACATAACCCAAAACGCCTGGGTACTAAATACTGTTTGCAATGGATATTGTCTGAGGTTCACCAATCCTCCACCGCCTATACCTCAGAAACCATCCAGTTTACAACTCCCATTGTTACGATCCAAGGTCAACATCCTCTTACAAAAGCTGGTTGTAGAACCTGTTCCTCACCTACAACGAGGTACAGGCATTTATTCCAGGTATTTTCTCATCAAGAAGAAAGACAAGAATGAATTCAGACCCATGCTCGACCTCAAAACAGCCAAAAAGTGGATTCAGCGAGAAAAGTTCTTATGCTTTCATCTGAAAGAGACACTTTAGTGATAGAATCCTTACCTTCGAATATCCCCAGGCGTCAGACTGGATCTGGAAAGTTTTCGTCAGCAGTACCCCTGCGCGTTGGTAGGCGTCGTCGTACGGCTCCTCGTACGTCGCTGGCATCGTAGCCGCCGAGATGACATCGTCAGAGCTACTTAGACGCGCCCACGTGCTCTGACGTCAGTTCTTTCTTTTTCCGCGCAGCAGCGCAGATCCGAGAAAAAGCGGTACCCCTAGTTAAAAGTTTTAACTTGGTTTCTGACAACTTGTTTTGTTGTGTACTTGACTCCTGGTGCAATAGAGATGCCCGGGTTTAAGTCCTGTAGGGCCTGCTGTCGAAACATGTCGGTATCGGGCCCTCCTGATGTGTGTCTCTTCTGCTTGGGGCACGCCCATGACCCCTAGGCATGCCCCGATTGTCTGGCCATGGCGCCAAAAGCTTTGCGGGAGCGTTCCCGAAAGTTGTTGGAGGTCCGGCAATCGGTTCCGTGCCGATAAAGGTTCCGATCCCGTGGGAGGTGAAGGGACCAGTCGCGGAGCTATCCACATCGCTCGTCGGAATCGGGGACAGGTAAGTCTAGGTGCCATAAAAAGTCAAAGAAGCAATGTCGCTCTTCCTCTACCCCTCACCGTAAACGGGACGCGGTGGAGGGGGCAGGCGGTAACTCTCCCGCGGCTCCGTTGGAGCCTCCGTCGTTGCCTGCGGCCTACCCTCCCCTTCCGGGGCCGCATGCGACTTCAGACGAGTTGCAGGCCTTTATGTCGGCCTTGCGCCATTTGTTCACCCCTCCGGTCCCTCCGAAGCGCCTTCGGGCCCTGCGGATCTGTCGGAATGGTTTGCCCCGTGCCGCCGCCTATGGCCCCGGCTACGCCAGCACCATACCCTGAGGCGGCTCCGGCCTCTGTGCCGGTCCTAGATCCGGCTTCGGAGCCGGCACTGGACGTGACGCCGCCGCTGACTCCGGACGGTGCCGACCAGGGACTGGTATCTTACCCTCCCATTCCATTTCTTGGAGGGGAGTTTATACCGTTCCCCAGGGCACCTCGTCCTCACCAGCCTCTTCAGCAACCGGTGGACAAAGGGGAATACTGGGAGGGGTCTGAGGACCCTCTTGCAGGATGAGCCTGTGTGGGAAGGCGACGTGGAGGGTCAAGTGGATCTGGATTTCTCTCCACACCCTGGTACTCTGCCCCCTTCTTCCGTGGCCATGGAGGAGGTTGGGACTTTTTCTGTGATTTTGCGTCCGGCAGCTGAGGCTCTTAACCTCGAGCTCCCTTCTGTACCTATCAGGACCAATCTCCTGACTGAGGTCCTGGGTCGCAGTCCTCCTCTGCGGAGCCATTACTGCCCTTCAATGAAGCGCTTACTGATATCCTGTTGGGTACCTGGATTAAACCTAACACAGGAGTCCCTGTAGACAAGGGTATGGCGCGCCGCTATCGCCCGGTGACGGGCAATCCTAGCTTTCTCACACAACACCTGAAAGTGTGGTTGTCCAGGCTTCTGTCTCGCCGAGTGCGTTCCCTTCTGCTCTTCCGGACAAGGAATCTAGGAAACTGGAGCAATTTGGGAAAAAGATTTTCACATCTGCCATCTCTGGGTTGCGGGCTGTGAACACTGCGTGCCTGCTAGGTCGCTATTCACATTCTGTGTGGGACACTGTGGCACAGGTGCTGCCTCAGTGCCCTGTGTAAGCACGGGCGGTTCTCTCCCAAGCCATTACCAAAGGGAGAGATGCTGCAAAATGTACTATTTGTTGGGCACTTGACACGGTCGATCCTCTCAGTAGGGCACTTTCCACAACTGTGGCGCTCTGTCTATATGCTTGGCTCTGAACTACTGGCTTTTCTGGGGATGTCCAGAACACCCTGTTGGACATGCCCTTTGATGGTACACGCCTCTTTGGTGATAAGGCGGATAGCACCCTAGAACGCTTTTAGGACTCTCGAGCTACTGCCCAGTCCGTGGGTCTCGCCACCACGCGTACTCCCTCGGAGTCTATTGTTCGTTCCTTTCGAGGTCAAGGTCAGGGTGCCAGGCGCATTCTGCGCAGCCACAGTCTCAGTGCAGCCGCGGTCGTGGGACCCGCCGTGGTGGGTCCAGGGGACAGCGGATGGGTCAGTCCACCACCCCCCCTGCCGCTGCCGCTTCTAAACCTTCCTAGTCCGGTGTTTCAGGCCCACCTGACGCTAGTGGGTGGCAAGATTCGCCATCATCTTCCCCACTGGCGCTCCATGACCTCGGACAGGTGGGTTCTGCAAATAGTCCACTGGGGCTATTCCCTCCCCTTCGAATTTACCCCTCCAGCCATGCCACCTCAGTACCACCGCATGTCGGGGGAACACTTTGCACTTCTCCAGCAGGAAGTTACGGCCCTCTTGGCCAAGGGGGCCATCGAGCACGTTCCGACGCCAGAAGTAGTTCGTGGTTGTTACTCCCACTACTTCTTGGTTCCGAAGAAGGACAAAGGTCTGCACCCTATCTTAAACCTCCAGAACGTCAATCGCTGGAGAGGTTCAAGATGCTCACACTAGCTCAGGTCTTGTCTGCTCTAGACCCGCAAGACTGGCTGGTAGCGTTGGACTTGCAGGATGCTTATTTTCATATCTCCATCCTGCCAGCCCACCGGCATTACCTACGGTTCACAGTGGGCCACGAGCACTTTCAATTCACTGTGCTCCCTTTCAGCCTTACCAGCACCCCTCGGTTTGTTCACGAAAGTGATGGCAGTGGTCGCATCTTCACAGATCAGGGGTATCAGTCTTCCCCTATCTCGACGACTGTCTGTTGAAGGCAGGTTCGCCACAGGCAGTCGTCTCCCACCTCCAGACTACGGCCGAACTTCTGCATTTGCTGGGGTTTTCCATCAACGTGCCGAAGTCGCACCTGATTCCCTCTCAGAAGCTCCTCTTCATCGGAGCAGTTCTGGATACGGCGCAGTTTCGGGTTTATCCTCCGGAACAGCGAGTCTGGGACATTCGGGCTATGATTCCGATCTTTCGGCCCTGGTCCTGGGTTTCGGTCAGGAAGACACTGAGGCTGCTGGGCCTCATGGTCTCCTGCATCCTGCTGATCGATCATGCCAGATAGCATATGTGGGCTCTGCAGTGGGACCTGAAGTTCCAGTGGACGCAGCATCGGGAGAACCTGTCCGACTACGTCCAGATCTCGAAGGGCACTGCACAGGACTTGCAGTGGTGGCTCATGAACCAGCATTGGGTCAGCGGCAGATCCCTCTCCCTTCCCCAACCGGAGCACACAGTGGTGAAAGACGTGTCCCTCCTGGGATGGGGCGGTCACATGGAAGAGGCGGAGATCAGAGACCTCTGGTCTGCGGCAGAGTCCAAGCTCCATATCAACCTTTTGGAGCTCAGGGCGATCCTACTTGCACTCAAAGCCATCCTTCCCTCTGTCAAGGGGAGAGTAGTGCAGGTGTTCACAGACAACACCACCGCCATGTGGTACTGCAACAAGCAGGGCGGGGTGGGGTCGTGGACCCTATTTCAGGAGGCTCTGCGTCTCTGGACATGGCTGGAATGTCAAGGCATTTCCTTGGTGGTTCAACACCTGGCAGGTACCCTGAACGACAGGGCGGACGGACTCAGCCGACGGTGCATGTTGGATCACGAATGGCATCTTCATTTGGAGGTGGTGCAAGGTCTCTTTCAGCAGTGGGGAGAACCTTGGTTAGATCTATTCGCCACCAAAGAGAACGCGCAATGTCAGCAGTTCTGCGCGTTGGAGTTTCCAAGGCGGCACTTGCTAGGCTACGCTTTTCGTTGCAAGTAGAGTTGCGGTCTGTTGTATGCCTTTCCGCCTGTACCACTTTTGCCCAGAGCGCTGAAGAAGATCAGGTGCAACCGGGCCCAAGTCATTCTTGTGGTACCGGACTGGGCTCGAAGAGTTTGGCATCCCAAGCTACTCAGTATGAGCGTGGATCCCCCAATCCGACTGCCTCTTCGGGAGGATCTCCTGTCACAGCAACAGGGGACGGTCCTGCACCCAAACCTGTCCAGCCTCCACCTCCTTGCGTGGAGATTGAGTGCAGACAGTTGATTCCATTTGACTTGCCTCCCGAAGTCTGTAATGTGATTCTGGCAGCCAGGCGTCCCTCCGCTAAAACGGTATACGCCTGTCGGTGGAAAAAATGTGTCGGCATGGTGCACAGCAAAATCTGTTGATCCTCTTGCTGCCCCTCTTTCTGAGGTCCTATTGTTCCTCCTTTCTTTGGCCCAGCAGGGCTCTGCTTTGGGCACTATCAAGGGCTACCTCTCTGCTCTTTAAGCCTTTCTTAGGTTGCCTGATCAGCCCTCTCTTTTCAAGTCCCCGGTTGTTAATAGATTTCTCAAAGGCATTACTCACCTTTTCCCTCCTATTCCTTATGTGATGCCTCAATGGGACTTGAACCTGGTTCTCACATATCTGATGTGCGTTCCATTTGAGCCTCTTCATAACTGTCCTTTGCGGTTACTGACTTAGAAAACTGTCTTCCTGGTGGCCATCCCCTCCGCTCGGCGGGTGAGTGAGCTCCAGGCTCTTTCCTGCAAACCTCCTTTCCTGGCGATTCATCCGGACATGGTTGTGCTTCAACCACATCCCTCCTTCCTACCAAAAGTAGCCTCTGCCTTTCATCTCAGGCAAACTGTAACTCTGCCCACTTTCTTTCCGCCTCCGCACCCTTCAAGAGAAGAAGAGAGGCACCACCGTCTGGACCCAAAACGTGCGCTCTCGTTCTATCTCAACCGCACACAATAGTTCCGAGTGGATGACCAGCTCTTTGTTGGCTATGTGGGTGCCAAGAAAGGCCGGCCTGTGCACAAGCGGACTATCTCCCGATGGGTTGTCTTGTGCATTAAAGCCTGTTACTCTCTGGCTAAAAAGGAACCTCCGGTTGGGCTGGGCGCCCATTCTACCAGTGCGACAGCGGCTACCACAGCATTTCGACGCGGTGTCCCCCTGCAAGACATCTGTCAGGTGGGTACTTGGGCCTCGTTGCATACTTTCACTAAGCACTACTGCTTTGACAGTCGGGTCCGGAGAGACGGCTTCTTTGGCCGTTCAGTTCTCCGTGACTTTCTGGTGTAATCTCACTTCGCAGACCCGCCACCGGGGTTGGTATTGCTTGGGTATGTATTCTAAGGTAAAGAATCTATCACTAACGTGTCTCTTTCAGATGCACAAGTTACTTACTTGTGTAACGATATATCTCTAAGAGACATTAGGTCCCTCAAAAGAATCTCAACAGCCATCATATTTTAATCCTGTTTCCCTTGTTTATATATCGATTGATCACTACAACCATTCTGCATAATGACATACTCCGCTGCTTCGATAGAGCCTTATTTAATGGCGTACGCAGATATTTTTGTTGTTGTTCCTACATGAGCAATAACCCTTGTATTTCGTCGCTATCATAGTGTCCCAGATATGATCTCGCTGCATACGGGGGACATTCAGTGTCTCTCTAAAAGCCACGTGAACAATCAAAATCCTCCTTCGAACCTGTGAAAAGGGAAATTATTAGGAAAATGAGAACAGGGACTGCAAGCGTGACAGGAAACAGCAAACCCATACGGAAACACGCACATCAGTACATTTTGTTTTCATTAAGCACATCCCGGTGTCTTTAAGGACTCTGTTCCAGTATGTGCTTCTGAAAGGGTAGTTTACGTTTCATGTTTTTCTATTGCATGCATGTATTCTACTTCTCTTTCGCATGCATGTATTCTAGCTGCGCATTACCTGTGTGTAAACTTTATTTGCTGTTGTTCGGTTACAGAGTGTCTTTTTGCTTGAGATGCAATCGCTTATTTAGTCACGGGCATCTTTCAAATTAACCTATTTCACGGTTAACTGCCCTTCTGCGCTCGGCTTTCAAACAAGTAACACGCATACGGTCAGACGCATTAAATGCAATTAAAAACAAGTGTGGCCGCTAAATTGAAAGCGACTGCCCTGCAATTAAAAAAAGTGCTCACCGATTAATTAAAGGAGACAGTATAACGCCGCAAGTAAAAGATCCCGTCCTGATGGGCGGTCCCAAAAGTAGACAGTGCGGTAACAAGGAGGGACTAAGAAGCCCTATTATCAACCAGAAGCCAGCGTTTACCATGGACGATGATGCCAGCCAATGAAAAATATGGGCGGAGCTTCCACAACACTTCTTAAAAATAACCTAATACAGCATGCCTCGCAAAGCGAGCAGCGCCTGGGCTGCAACGCTAGGCGAGACCTAAAAATGGGCTATATGTAGCAACAGACAGTTGTTAGCCAAATAGTGCATATGCATAGGAAAGGGTGATCCTGTAGGAAGCAAAAAACAAGACGTACATTGGCCCATAGAATCTTCATCACAGCACTGACAATATATACACAGCGTCTACAATACTCAGGTTCCTTCAGTCGTCAGGAGAAAACATAGATAACCCAATCAAAGAGTTTGTGAAGGGCCTGGGACAGGAGCAGTATTGATACGAAAAGAAGGGCACTGGCTCTCCGAGGAAGAAAGGAAACTCTTGTGCTTGGGCAAAGCAGAGGCAGTTGATCAACTGGTGTCAAGCTTTGTAGTCCCAACAATACGGGAAAAAATACAAAAGCAGCAAACGGTTAAGCCGCAGTAACGAGAGGGCTTTAATTAGCAAAACGGCTCTCTGGAGGCATGAGGAGACACAAACATCACGACCTGCTTTGCCCGGAACTGCCCTTCCAAACCTGTCACCTTCTACAGTGGAGAGGGTCGGGTCTGCAGCAAGAGTGCCCCCCGGCCCCCTTCCAATGATCGATGCCACAGTAGCGGAGGAGAGATCAGTCAACAGCCCGTGCGCAGCTGCTCCCCCAAGGAAGCCCACCTACTTCTACATACATAGCTGCTCTGGCCAGAGATGGGGTCCAAGCAGGCCCACCTCCGCCGCGACATCAGGCGCCTGTTTAGGAGTGCTGCCTCGTTACTCCAGCTGTTCAAACAAACCACTCCTGTAATGTCACGCAAGGCTGCTTCCACCACTGAAAATAATCCCGCTGCTCCCAACCAAAACCAAATTTTAATCCGCAGTCGTCTTCGTGACATGATATGCCTGGAACAGGGTGAGGGTTTCTGTGAGGACATACCAGGCAAACACAGAAGGAGAATAGGAACTTATTTTTAATGATTACCGGGCCTATTGCCCAGGGGAGAAAAATCGTATTGACCCCGCCACATGAAATAGCTGCCTGTGCTGAGCAACGAAAACCACCAACACAAATTAAGCACTGATTCCTCACCACCCTCCTACCGGCCGGTTCTATAAAACTAGCTCTTTCCCATCTAAAAATGTCCCAAATTACAGCTCTGCACACTGGCACTGATAATTGATTTTTGGGATCTGCGTCCGTAGGAGTGCATTGCGCCCTCAAGGAAGCTAACATCAGCATGCTTGGGTGGCACATATATGCTATGCTGCTCCAGCAGTCACTTCTGGGGCTAAGTGGAATCGACAGGGACCAGCACAATGCCACCTACTGAGACTCCGGGACTATGTTGAAAAATCTTATGGATCTGCCGTATATCTGCCAGACAGGGAGTTACTGAAGTTAAGTAACTGGTTCATTAGAAGAATGGTTTACTTACAATTCAGTAACATTCTCTATGTTCAAATTACTCATGTTTGTCCGTCTTCCATCTTTAAGTATATGGGGAATTGTTCAGTAATGCATTTTTTGTGCAGTCATAGCTCTATCTTCTTCCTGATCTCTGTGGTGCAGGAAAATTAGGTTGAAGTGTTGTCTTGGGCATGGGTGGCGTTTTAATGGACCTAATGTATCCCTTTCAGTGGTGATGGCCATTTGGCTTCTCAGATGGAATTCACTCTTGTGTTGCCTGTCGTGTGTTGAATGTTTTCTGCATCCAATGTTACGCGTTCAGAGGTATTCAATCACGCTGGGGTACTGATGCGACATTTTAGAATGTCCAGTCCGCCTTCTTAAGTATTCTTTGGATATCTTTAATGTTTATCTATCAGAGGTTCTGCAGTCCACTAGTGAGTATCTGAGTCTAAGTTAATTTGTTTGTTCAATTTAAATCACTACAATCGATTGGAACATAATAATTAGACGATATCATAAAGTACAGTACAGTGTTAATATGAACATGGGTTCAGTATACAAAAAAAGGAATTAAAATACGAACCACGGTAATTCTTCTCCAGTAGCTCACCCCGGACAGAGGGATATGGCAAAAGGAATCTCTTGAAAGTGAAATGTGCCTATTGCTGAGCAGGTAGATAAACAATACCTTATTGGTAGGATTAATACAGATGGCAATCTAAAACCGCTGGCTTCCGCCCATTGATTTCTTGTCAACAAGACATGTGCAAATCTTTGGTAACAGAGTAATGTGAGCTATAATTCATATTATTGGGGAGTTCTTGTCCATTACTTAGGTGGCGCAAAGATTTTACAGTCCTTGCCTAGTTTTAAATGTATTGCTTCATGTACAAAAAAAATAATAATTCTGTGGACAGTAGAAGCTCCTGCTGAATTGTTTTTCCAATAATTTCAGCCTGTAAAACAGTACCGAAAAAAGTGCTATATGCATGTGTGTGAGCTAATGACTAGTGAGTATCCAACTCTGAGGGAATCTTTGAACACACAGCTATTGTGATTTGTCTCTTCTGACATGTATCACAGTACTTGAATACCTTAAGGTTAGTAGGGCTTTTTAAGTTCATAATAATGATGACTTTGCATAAGGTAGTAAATTTATCAGATCAAACGTGGACTTTTTCGGGTTCCTCTGGATTTTAAAGTATGTGCAGAAGGCTAGAATAAGAATATTTGTGTATGCATGTCTCAGTATTTATAAAATGCAATCCTAACTGTGTTGCAAGGCAGCGCGATAAATTAATGGGACATGCTGGGAGCTAGTATACAATTCTGTACATCAGTTGGGGTTCTACACGTTTGAATTGTTCAATTATATTACATTTGACACATAGTTACAATTTCCATTACAGGGAGGGTAAACGACTAGCCCAGAATCACATGATTTTCAGTCAAGTACTGGATTCAGGATTGAATCCTAGGCCCCCATGTACAATGTCACCAGCTTAGCCATTAGAATGAATTATCTCAGCTAACAGAATCCTTCGCAAGAATGATTGTCTATATCCCACAATAATAAAAATGTTTCTTTTATCTTTATTTTACTAGGTGGAGGAACCATTGTTCAGACGAAAGCTTCCTTCAGTTCCACTTCCAAAAAGGTGGGAAGGTAAGCAATGCAATTAATGGCCTGTTAACTCACATCTGTTCTGCCTGATATAATTACTGTGCCTCCTGCAAATGAAAATTTCCTTTTGTCACTTTGTTTTTCATTGGTAAATGGTGCTCTGTTTTTTATTGATTGGAAAGTATGACTGCACATTTCTTTTGTCTGGTCAACAATACTTAGATCATTTAGTAAGTTGACTATTTTTGATGAATACTGATAACTGCAGATTCCTACTATTTCGATTCATCACCGTTTGAATCTGCCAAGTTCCAGACTAGATCCATAATTTTTCTTGCAATAGCGTCAGTGT
Organism: Triturus cristatus; assembly: GCF_964204655.1. Classification (NCBI taxonomy): domain Eukaryota; kingdom Metazoa; phylum Chordata; class Amphibia; order Caudata; family Salamandridae; genus Triturus; species Triturus cristatus. The sequence continues at coordinate 271,518,017 of NC_140594.1, forward strand.
ATTGCCTTTGGAGTCTGGACAGTATTGCCACACTTCTGTGAATGATGACACTGAGTCATGTATTGGAGACCGCTTTGCTCACTGATACCAGTTCATTCTTTTCTGCACTTTTCAATGTGGACCTGGAACTCCACTCCCAGCTTTTCTCATTATTTTACTGTCTTCTAAATAGTTTTTCCTAAATGAAACGTTGTTGTAGGGAAAGGTCCCCTCCAAAGACCTCAGGTTTTAAGCCATGCTGCTCCTGCAAGGAACAGATTTTGGTCGCAGATCCACACAATGACTGCCTTCGGTACTTAGGATTCCAACATGATTCAGTCATATAACAAATGTTCCCTGGTTCATCTTAATGCCATCACGATACGCAAATCTGGATGTTGTCAAGCGCACAAACATGAATTCCCTGTCCAGATCGCTTTCCTCTGTTAAGTTCAAGATGAAGTTGAAGGACAAGTCTTGGCACAAACACAAGTAATGCAAGTTTTATTCCACTCCTTCTCACTGCCCCCATTCCAGGGAGAAGTCATTCAATATTTGTTTCAAAGACATGGCTTTGCCGGAAGCATCCTATTCTGTATCTATTCTGAGGCGAGTGCTGATGCGCCCCAATTTTCCCAGGCCATCGTCTATCTGGCAAAATTAAATTGAGGCTTTCAAAGAGGCAATGCTGAGCTAAAAATTCTTGACACCCACCACCCGGAAGGTACTGCTTTGTTATCTATTCTAAAGGTGAATAATCTGCTGTTAGAACTATACATCAGTAGAACAAATTACTTGCTTTCGGGTGGATACTCTAGCTAACCACAGATTATTGCCCTCTCTCCTCCCTGTTCTGTGAAATGGACTTCATTTCCCATCTAAAAAGAGAAATTAGAGCTCTGCACGCTGACATGAACAATACTCTTTGGAAAGGAGATGAATCTCATTTCATTTCATAAACTTTATTCGACAAAAAGTCATAAAAGTATCACATATATACATTGAACATATTACATATCAGTAAAAACAAGTTTATAAATAGCTAAAATCATAAAAAGCAATTAAACTACATATAATTATCGTCGAATAAGGTGAATTTCATAAAAGTAGGGATGGAAGGAAGATCACCATAACTCAGTTATAAACCTAGGGCGATGCCTCCATATCCTAGTGCAGGTCGGATTTCGAAAACCTAGCCATCTTCCTTAGCTCGAAGCAACCATGCCCATTTCAAAAATGTTGCCATGGCTAGTGCTATTGGGAGGCAAGGATCAGTGCATAGTATTCTTAATGCCTCCTCATGTCTCCTTAGGCCAATGAGACGGCATAGTGGTTTAACCCACTTATTTCTTTTTATGCTGCATATAATGGGCAAAAAAACAAAAAGTGGCTCATCGTTTCTTTCTTATCCTTGCATTTAGTGCATTTATCACTAGCATCGTTTCCCGCCCAACTAGCCGTGAATGCCCTAATAGGAAGGGTTCCTATCCTGAATTGAAAGTAAAGCTTCCGATCTAGTGGTTTCTCAATTACATCGCAATAGGGTTCCAATAGTGGGTAAGATTTAAATTCGAGGAAACGCACTGTGAGATGAGCAGAAACATTTACAGAACACCTTTCGGTAAAAATCATCTCCCAATATATTCTCTTAATTTCTGCCTTAGAAGGAAAAGCAGTATTAATTGGGTCATCCCACAGATTCCTCAACCTCATTCTCACTAGAAGAGATCTAATTCATTTCAGCCACTTAATTTTATGGAAGCAATCCTTCTCAATAACCTCCTTAAGACCTCTTGCATAGTGAGACAATTCCTGTGTTGTCCATATCCTGTGCCAGTTTAAGACCGGTCGCAGTGAGGCAAGATCATACACAAACTTCTTGCCAAGATCACAAAACAGAGGAACTATAGGCGTGCTTTGGGGAGCATAGGTGACTTTCCTCAAAAACTCATTTTCTAGAATAGTCAACTGCTTAATATTAGAAAATCCCCACAACTCAGCCCCGTACAGGACAGAACCCAATACTTTCATTCCGTAGATCTCTAAAACTGATCTAATCGGTTTAGTGAAGGAGCGCTTAAACCTTTTCAGTAGTGCGCCTACTTGTTGTTTAAACCTTATTGTGCTTGTATTTAACTGCGTATTCCAGCACTTATCACTCTGGAGGTTAACCCCTAAGTAAGTAAAGGCTTCAACCCACTCTAGTCTACAATCGGCCATATATATACTTCCCTTAAACCGTTTTGTTCGTTTTTGACATCTCGGTTCAGTGAGGACCTTAAATTTTTTTTTTGCACTTTTCTCTTCTAGCCTTTGCATGTCGCCGAACTCCACAAAGCGCTGATGTGCCTTCTGCAACCCACTTGGGGTTTTAGATATTATTAGAGTGTCATCCGCGAACATAAGTACCGGGACTCACTCTCCTGCCAGCACGGGGGTATCAGTGGGAATTATGGAGAGGAATCTTGCTACTCCATTTATAAAGAGTGAGAAGAGGGTAGGCGCCATCACACAACCCTGTCTCACTCCCCTTTAAACCGGAAAAACATCTGTAACTTCCATCTGCCTGCCTCATCTTACCCTTGCATAGGTATCCTCGTGAAGGCGTGCAATCAGGGTTAACAGTTCCAGGGGCATACCTAATTCCTCCAGTACTTGCCAGAGCTTCCCCCGCGGGACAAGATCGAATGCTGCCCTTAAATCTACAAAAACTGCATATAATACACCTTTGCCCAAAATCACAACACGCCAATATAAGACAATAAATCTAAAAACATGATCTATCGTGCTAGTCCTTGGGCGGAATCCAGCTTGCAAAGGGCTGAGGATATCCCCCTCTTCCATCCAGTCCTGGATCTTTCCCAGGACCAGTCACCCCATTATTTTTTGTAATGAGTCGATCAGGCTAATAGGCCTATAGTTACTTGCTAGAGATTTATCACCTTTTTTATAAATGGGCACAATTTCTGCTCCTTTCCATGTATAAGGGACGGCCATTCCCTGGGCAATTGCATTAGATAGATAGCTAATATATAATCGCCATCTCTCTCTATCGCTAAGTTATAAATCAGCGGGTATACAATCCATCCCTGTTGCTCGCCCTGCTGTTACAGTATTCCATGCCCTATCCACATCCCCTAAGCTAAAAACAATACCTTCATAAAATTTAGTATTGGGAGCCGACCCACTTAAATTGCCTTCAGTATTAGCATACTGAGGCTTAAAAAATTCAACCCAAGAACCCTGGGGCACATTGTTTTGAGGACTATCCACAAGCCCACCTCCTTCCCATTTAAAGATGTCCCAAAAAAGTGCCTGGTTCTTTGAGAGACATGCATCCTTGAGATTCAGCCATACTTGGTCATCCCAATCTCTTTTTGCCCCGCAGAATATTTTCCTATAATTGCAACGGGCTGCTTTAATTATCTCTTGTTTCCTTGATTTTAATGCTAAACTCAATCCAGCCCGGGCTTCCCTGCAGGATTTATTATACCACCTCTCTGGTTTTCTACTCTCCTTTATCATAGTGGTACCAGGTTTACAAAAGTGGGCTTTGAGATTAATAAACAAATCATTATGATTATCCTCAAATAGGCAGGACTTCCTCCCAGAGTATACATCATCTCCTATCTTAAGTAATACCATGTCAATCTGAACTTTAATAGCAGATAGTGTGTCAGCTTGTCTGCTCACTTTGCACCACTTAAGGTGACTCTCATCAATTGATAAAATGGTCTGGGGCGCAAGTAAATCTTCACTTGGGATCACTATTCCCTCCTGCCCAAACCTAAACGATGCTACAAGGGGGTTATGATCACTCTCAATACGAGACCTAACTTCCATGTCCACCAGGGTATGCCAGAGCTTCAAATGGACGAGTATATAGTCAATATTACTTGACCTTATCCCATTGTCATAAGTTTTTACTTGCTTACTATCAGACAATGTCCGACCATTTGCCGCCCTTAGTTGATTACCTAAGCAAAGCCCATTTAAATACAACGCAGCCTCGGTCCATTTAACTGAAGGCCTTTCTTCCAGTTCAGGAACACCCCATCTGATGTCCTCCTCTTCTGACATATTTACAATTCCCAGGCCAAGTGGTTCAAAAGTTGTGTTAAAAGCGCCCGCAATTAATGGCAAAACCCCACCGGGGACTCCTCGTGCATACACATTAAAGATAACAATTTTTAGGTCACCCAACATATTAAGCCTAATAGCGATTATATCGCTATGCCCTGATGGAAATAAATTAATACTGGCGCTCAGATGCTGTTTGACCCAAATTATCAATCCTCCCTTCGGGCGTCCCCTGTTTCCTCTCACTGCAGGGACAAAAAAGTTTAAGTAACCTGGATTAAAGACTGGTTCAACAGACCAGGTCTCTTGAAAGAGACAAATATCACATTTATTAATAAACTCTAACCAGCATGGTGAGGCAGCCTTAGGCCCAATGCCAGCTAGATTCCACGACACCAATGAAGTCAAGCAAGCTGTAGTCTGCGTACCCTCTTTTGTCACAGTTCTAACAACATTTGGGCTAGGGCATATCCCTGTGTGCATATCAATAGTTAGTGATTCCTTAACTGATGATGACCGGGCTGTAATAGGACCAGAATATATCATCAGGTTTCCATCACTGCTTTGGGGTTCATCAAATTTTAGATCCCTAGTTGTAACAGTTCTAGAATAAGACTTTTTATACTTGGCCGGGGTCAATGAGTTAGTTGCCCTATATGAGCAAGGGTGGGGGCAGCAATTTACATCAGATCGTAAGGTTATGCTAATACTAGAGTTAGCCTGTAAACTTAACCCTTCCATAATTGATCCTATACCTTCCTTAGCTTGTCCTTCCCCTACCATTGAATTTAACTCAGATTGTCTTTTAGTTCTACCAAAGCTTGAGTACTCACCCCCTAACTCTGTTTGCTGTCAATCGCACTCCTCTAGACCTGACAAGACAGAAGACCTATTATAAAGGCTCAGATTCCGTGCGTTTGGGTAACTAAAATGGTCGTTCCATAGGGACTTTTCTCTATCTAGATTTTGCCCAGAGACGTAAAAATAGTTAAGTGAAAGTGTTTGGATCCGTGATCTGGGGTCTATTTGTGGCCGATTACAGATGTGTTCAACACATCTCCTATTCCTGAAGTTAACAATTACACAATCCCCCCGAGTGTTTTTGCACTTTTACCCACCCAATTTACTCTTCTCACAGTCAAAATCTCGGCCCTATTATGTACAGGCAACTGCCTATTCACATTGAGCCAAAATGTACACTTATTTCTTAGTTCTGTATTTGTCTCCCTAATGGTGGTATCCCAGCCAATATAACCACATAAGGGACAGATTCAGGAGGGAGTTCAACAGTTGGTAGATTTGTTGACACATACTCTGCGGGTTTAGTTGGTATAATGCCCTCCTTGGATGCCAATTTACTTGACCCATCTATTTTCTCCTTGACTCCCTGGTCATGTTGCCTAACCTCAACAGCTTTATCTGTAATAGCACACGGGGACTCGGACATATTTACAACAGGAGCACTATCACTATTGGGCAATCCATTTCGAGTATTACCCACGACATTTTGGCATTCAGATAACATCAAATTATTAGTTAGCTCGCTAATCCGATTACCCAAACTCTTCTGGACTGATACAAGCGAGAGTTCAAGACATGATAGTCTAGATTCAATACGGTCCAGTCTTCCATGGAGGGGATGAATCGACTTTTTGAGCATATCATCCATTTTTTTCCAAAACAAAGGACCCGGCTCCACTAGAGGGTCATTCTCCACGCCCGTCTTTGGGGATAGTTCGTTACTTGCTAAGCAAGATTGAGCAGAACAATCTTTATTTATGGTACTCTCCTTGGTTGTTCGATCGTTTCCCAGTTTCCTTTTTTTGCCCTTGAGTTTTGGTTGTATTGGGATTTTATCACCCGAAGATTTACTTTCCACAGACATGTCCTTAGATTGAGTCATCGTACCCTTTTTGGCTATAAGTGCTGATGTAGTTTTAATAATAGGAGAGGTCCGAAGTTTCTGGGTAATGTTTTTGATAGTCTTCCCCGGGATGGCTGTAGGCAATTGAACCGAAACCCCAGTAGAATCATTTCCAAGAAAATGTGGGCTACTTGGGACTTTATCCACGGAGCATAGTGTCTCATCTGGCTCTGTATCTATAAGAACCGGAGATTTAACCCTCGCCAGGATTCCCATAGATGATCGCTTGTCAAAGACAGTATCTAGGGATAGCCTTTTTTCTGTCAATTCGATATCTTTAGCCAGAACTGCCGACACCCGTATGAGAAAATTATCCAGAGTGCCCATCATTGCCCCGCCCACACTAGCGCTAGTCACACTGTTATCTCGTTGGGAAGTTGTAGTAAGAGATGCCATAGCAATTGTCTTACACCTCTACTGTATTCTCAGCTGAGATCCACAGACAATATCCAAGTGAAAATAGGACAAGCGCTAAAGTAGTACCAAATGACAATTGCCCTCACCTTATATTGAACGTTAGAGGGGTGGCCCGTCCCGTCCTTGAACGGGCTTAAACGGGCCCGCCCTTGGCCCGGGATTCGCCCGGCACACGTCCGCGCGCGTCCGCGCTGCGGAGGTGATGATGCGCTAAGAAGGCGCGGATGTGAATTGGCTGCAGGTGAGTTACGCCAAGCCCCCTGGGACACGTAGTCCTGGTCAAACTGTGCTGCTCTGTTTTCCTTCCATGATGCGGCTCCCGTGCCAGCGGCGAGGCGCTAAGAAGGCGCGGATGTGAATTGGCTGCAGGTGATTCACGCCAAGCCCCCTGGGACACGTAGTCCTGGTCCCACTGTGCTGCTCTGTTCTCCTTCCGTGATGCGGCTCCCGCGCCAGCGGGAGCGGCGAGGCGCTAAGAAGGCACGGATGTGAATTGGCTGCAGGTGAGTCACGCCAAGCCCCCTGGGACACGTAGTCCTGGTCCCACTGTGCTGCTCTGTTCTCCTTCCACGATGCGGCTCCCGCGCGAGGCGCTAAAAAGGCGCGGATGTGAATTGGCTGCAGGTGAGTCACGCCAAGCCCCCTGGGACACGTGGTCCTGGTCCCACTGTGCTGCTCTGTTCTCCTTCCACGATGCGGCTACATGTTTGGGCTCTGGGTCTGTGCAGATAGTGTCCAGAAATAATCCGACAGTGTGCTTGGGTGGCTCCTCTATGCGATTTCAGTCCTCACTTCTGTTCCCGAGCGGACTTGACACACAGCTACATGATGCCGCTTACTGGTGCGCAGGAGCTATAATGAAACATTCAAACAGTTTGGGGCCTGGGCATATTTTAAATTTGAGAAACCTGCAGTTAGAAAAAGAATCTACCAGAAAGAGCATTACCAAAGGTAAGTAAAGTTTTCTTCTAGTGAATACTCTTCTGATTATTCACCGGCTGCCCACCTCACTGTTCTCTGGAGAAGATTTCTGATAGGTCAAAGTGTGCCACTTTAGTTTGTACGCTCTGTCCAACAACCATTTGTCAATCGATCTACATCTGAAGGCACAGAAGGAACCTTGATAACTGGTGTCCAAATTCAATGGTGGCACCTATATGTGTAACTTCTAGGGGTAAATTTAGGCCATTGTAGAGTGTGGAGGTGACACCTTCCAGTGTGTTGCAGCTATTGCAGAAAAAATTGAGATTCAGTCTGGTGCCTGTGGGATTCAAAAAGTGAGATGTTCGGTGATTGTAGTATCTACCAGAAAAACCATTACCAAAACCAAAGATAAGTAACTGAACGCCTATTTGTGATTCTTAGTAGCATTTACTTGCTATTATGCTGCTCCTGCCTGCTGATTGCATCCCTTGGTGGTGGGTGTGGGGTGTGGGGGATCCTCTTGATTCCGGGTCAGACAGGGACAAAAATTAGGCCCGGGCACCAAAATAAAAGTGGCCCTCATTAGCGCATCAGGGGCCTTACTACACTAAGTACCCCTGGGGCGCAACAGGTGTTTATGCCCGCTTTGCACACCACCTGGGCACTTTGGTATTATAGAAGGGGCTCCTTCTGTAATACTGAAAGCGCTGACGCACATACAGTGCCAGCACTTTCTCAAGAGGGCGTGCCCCATGCAAATGAAGGAATACCTTTGCGTCTCCACCCGTATCGTATTACAGATGCAAGCATAGAGACAAATAAGCCCTCAGGAGGCGCACTGAGAGTACGCCACCTAAAAGATGACACACTGTCAGTACGCCCCCTGATAGTAGCCCTCTGGAGGGGGGAAAAGAGATCCTATGGACTCCACAGACATCCCCTTGCAGGTGGGTGCATTTACTCACTGCACCCGCCTGCAAGGGAATCTCTAACCCCCTTTAAAAGTGTAGGCGGGTTGCTGTCTGCACAGTGAAACACGGAGCCGTTGCTTCAAAGCCACTCTGTATTTCTCCTGAATGCTCTTTCCCCAGGGCAGCACAAGTTTGCGGCTGTCCTAGGGGAAGCACATTTTATGTATTAGGGCGCACTTTCTCTCTTTGCGCCTAGCACACCTGTTTTAACGTGCATCAGGGCTCAAACAAGAAAGTGTACCCTTATACATAATAGGGCCCCAGATAGCAAAAAAAGTGGTCTGCATTTGCAGATCATTTTTAACCTGTAAAGAAACACTGTATGGGTATTTTGTAAAGTATAGGAGACTGCATGCATTTGTGTTTTCTGCAAGCAGTGAATGTAGTATAATCAGAATGAAGGGAATCAACAGTAAAAACCAGCCCACCTGACCATGAAATAGGCATGTTAACTCTAAAACACCGGCCCACACACTGATCTGCAAGACTAGCCATCTGGCACTGCCTAATTGCCCTACAGGCCAGTCCGACCATTTCTTGACTGAGGCTCAGCTTCCCCTTTGCTGTGTCAAAGTTTACTATTCTTTCGGAATTGATTTCCAGTGTTCGAAATGTGTCGGCATCTGTTGTAATGTATTGTAATTGCATTTATATAGCGCTTTCTACCCCTGACGAAGCATTGAAGTGCTTTTTCGGCAAGTAGCACACTATTCTAGAACCTATAAAGGATTAGTGGTGACCTAGTATAGTGAAATATTAAATTAATTTGAGCGGTGGATATTTTAACCTTTTATTTCGGTTGAGAAGGGTAGTGGAGGGATAGAAGAGGGAAAAGGTTTGCATTTATATAGCGCTTGCTACCCCTGATGAGGTGTTGAAGTGCTTTTAGGTGAGTAGCACGCTACTCCGTAACCAAAAAAGGATTAGTGATGAATTAGTCAGGGGAAATATGAAATTAATTTGAGCGGTGATCATGTTAGTCTGTTATTTGGATTGAAAAGGATTGTGGGGGATAGAAGAGGGAAGGGTCTAGAAAGTTTTTTGTTTTTTTTTGTTGTTCATAGCAGTAGGAGGGGGTTTGGGATGAGTAAAGAGGAGGGGAAGAGTCAGAGGGAAGAGTTTAGAAATGCTTGTTGTGGAGATCTGAATTGTAAAAGACGCATGAGATGATGCAAGGAGGGGTTGAGGCGGGAAGAGTCTAGAAAGGGCTATTTTGGGGATCATTGTAGTAGTTTGGGGTTTGTAATGGATGAGAGAGTGGAGGTAGAGGATATATTGATAAAGGTATAGGGTGAGAAATTGGGTAGTTTATTGGAAAGATTAGTAGAATGATGTTTGAGATGAGTCAGAGTAGAGGTAGAGGATATATTGCAAGAGATATAGGGTGAGATATAGGGTAGTACATTGGATATGCTGAATTAGAAGCAAAGTAATAAATATAAAGATACATAAGTACAAGGAAAGTTTATAAATGCATAAGGAAGGGAATATATGTAGATTGTAATTCCTCTTGTTGATTGTTTCTGCAACTAAGGTACTCGAAGATTGTAGCTATTGAGACAGTTGATCTTGTAAAGTTTTGCATAATTTTTTGCCTTCAAGTGATGTTTATATTTTTCAGCATTTTTGATCGGGAGGATGATGCGGCATCTCGCGCTAGCAACCTAGCGGCCCTGGAGAGAAAGAAGGAATTAATGAAAGCTCAGACCCTTCCAAAGACCTCGGCTACTCAGGCACGAAAAGCCATGATTGACAAACTTGAGAAAGAGAGTGGAAGGTGAGGCTTCAGAATGCAGTGTAACATGGATGTTACCTGTGCTCTTTAAGGGCATGACTATCCTATCAAAGTCACAGATTTAAATTTACTATTCCCTCTGTCCTCTTTACAGCCCTTCAAGCCCAGCTTTCACCAGAGTTGCTGTCAGCCAGTCTTCTGGCTTTGGTGTCCCTAATGCTAACAGTATTAAACAGATGTTGTTGGATTGGTGCAAAGCCAAGACGCGTGGATATGAGGTATGAACTCAGTAGGTGGTGTTACCATAGAAAAATACCCACATGATCTTTAGTTACTAGTTTAATAATTATCTTTTTACAGAATGTGAATATACAGAACTTTTCGTCAAGCTGGAGTGATGGCATGGCCTTCTGTGCACTCGTCCATAACTTCTTCCCGGAGGCCTTCGACTTCAATGATCTTAATCCTCAAAACCGCCGCAAGAATTTTGATTTGGCTTTCTCCACTGCAGAGTATGTATTACTTGTATGGTAAGGGCCTGCGTGGCCAAGTCGGAATAAATACAAATTAGATCTATTAACATGAATAGAATTATATGGCACTGATGCAAATTTGTTCTTGAAGTGAATGGTATTCCATAGATAAATACTTTAAAAATGTTTCATGCTCCGAGAAAATAATAAACCTAGGCGCCAATTGCTGCCGGTGGGATTTCCTGTTCAAATGGAAGTAGATATGGCAAGCATGGTTTGACCATCTGCATTCTATCTTTGCTATCATAGGTATGCAGGCATATAATATAAATACATATCTACATAATAAGTACTTTCATTGTATAAAGGAAAACAATAAGCGCAAGGAAACTGCCAGGTGACATCGAGAGTTCTTCAGTTTTAAGTTAACAGAACCTTATAGTTACCGAACACTAGTGCCTCGTATGCATAATCCCACAGCAATGTGTTTATAATGATGTCATACTCCCACTATGTGCTCTCCTTCTCGGATTTCAGATAATAACCTAATGCAGTCTGGGTTTTGTAGCCCAGGTTCACTTCAGTGGCTCCAATTGAATTCACACACCAAAAAAACGATAATCCCAGGACTGGAGCATTGCATCCTTGGTGACATTAAAATACCAGGTAAACCAATGCAGAACACAGTTTTGTTGGTGCATGAATATATTTCCTCATATAATCATAGTTATTGATGACAGTTAAAGAATGTCGGGCCAGATGTATGAAACCAATTTGTTGTGCAAAATCACAAGGTTTGCAAACTCAAAATGTTTTTTTACATTGTACTAAACCCATTTCTCTAGTTAGATGTGCATCCCCAACTGACAAAATGGGTTTGGCAACCCGAATTGCAATTCTGAAGTGCGTGAAAGTCGCATTCCTACCTAATGAATAATTGGTATGCTGGGCATCTCAGGGTCTCAAAAGAAATTACAGTCTCAAACCATTGATCATTTACTGGCAACTCAATTGAGGTGATAACTGATTTGTAAAGGGCAAGGGGTCCCATTTGGATCCCTAACTCTTTGGGAATCGTGGGAAGCATGCAGAGGTTCAGGCCACTGCCTGCTCCCTCTGATGTTTTCCCAAACAGAAAACGTTTGTGTTTTTTTAAGCAGCATGGGTTCCTTCAAGGGAACACAAACTGCTTTAATAAAATTAAAAAGAAAGAGTTTCCTGTTTGGCAATGTAAGCGCCTGAATAGTGGTTTGCTGTTCCTTGGAGTCTGTGTTTGTAGCCAGTCACAGGTTGTCCTAAATTGCGACCTTTGTCAGGGGTAATTGTTTAGTGTTTGTCCCTGCCGGCAGTGGTCTGAGAAGCAGTGTCATGTAGATGCACAAGTGGTGTAGGATCCTTGACGCAAGTGTGACTATAGGACTACACCACGCTCCAGACACGCATGACCCGCAAACAACTCAGAATGAGGGTAACTTTCAGTGACTGAAGATCAAGTCTGGTGAGAGCATTAGGCCTCACATATGTGGAATGTATGCATAATACTTGCAGGGACACACACTAAACATTTAGCCCTCACAAAGGCCCCAGACCCGGAAGGGGCTCATAGCGTCGGCTGAAACATGTTGGCGCATACATACCAGGGTTGACTGAAAAATTTGATTCAAGAAGAACCCTAAAAAACCCATTCTTTTACCCATATACCAGGTACCCTACAAATTAAGGAATTCTCTGGGTATACCTGGAGGTATTTTTAAATTTTCTATTCCCTATCTGGATCCCTGCTTATCCAGCAAGAACTTATCTAGAAACTCCAATCCTTTTGGTTGAGTCTGCCCTGGTGGTACCACCCTACCAGGGTGTGGATAGGTGCCAATGATGAAGAATATCACGATAACGTGAGTGAGGCATCTATTTCAATATCTTTTTATACCTTGGCTTACCTAGGGAGTTGCAACTTAGCCGGACCTTGTCCAGCTTCCTCCTTCTTCTACTTTGCCCGATTTCTCTTGTGTGATAATAGTGATTTTGGGAGAATGCAATTGGGTAAATGTTCTCCCTCTGTGAGGATAGCTGCTGTATTACCAGTATTAACAAAACAAGAACACATTAAACATAAGCCCTGAAGAAGTTCAGTATGAACTGTTTATTGAATTTTGAGTGCTCAGTTTAAATTTGTAATTGATTGACTGGAGGGACAATGTGATTGTCTTGTTGTAAGGGATAGTGGTAGTAGATCCCTTTAACTCGTGCTCTTGTGACCAACTCACAAATTAATGCCATTGTGGATAATAATACCAGTGATAAGTGAAATTATGTTATAGTGCCTCAGCCACCAGATTGTTAATCATTTGTTAGCGTTTTGTATGTAACCGCTTGATCAAATCCAAATCTCCTATGCTAAAACTCATCCTTTCCAGCAGCCTGAACCTAAAAGGCCTTTCCACTGAATCAAATGCCTATTCGATGTCTAGAGATAAGATCACAGCAGGTTTGTCGGCCTTCAGGGGCTATTGTATACAGTTATGAAACCTGTGCAGTTTTAATTGAGACAAAAAGCTTGTTTGATGAGGAAGTACGAGGTGGATTACGACCTTCAAAAGCCTACCGGGTAGCACCTTGACCTCATGATTAAGTAAAGATATAGGCTAGTACAAGTTGCATCTATCTGCCGGCTTTCAAATGTGCTATCTGATAACGACTTCTAGATGCGGATTCCTTACCTTAGAATATTCCCATGGTGTTAGACTGGGTTTGGAAAATTTGGAGCAGAAACTCTGCCACTGGTAAGTGGCTTCGAACGACTCCGCTTAAGCGTAGTCCACGCAAGTTGTGACGTGCGCTGTGCCTATAAAGGCACAACCCCAGTGTGGATCCGGAAGAGCTCCCTCAGACACTTTTTGGCCACTTTGACATTTTGCCGACTCTTTTGAACATTTTTGCTCCCAGTGTGCTTTAGGTATGTCCCTTAAGCAAGGTGGTTTTAACTTAGTGAAGACTGTCACAGTCAAATGGCTGTGATGGACCTCCATCTGATTTGTGTGTGGTGCCTCGAGCTGGACCACAACTGTACCGACTGTGGCGCCATGAATCCAAAGTGGATTCAGGAGGTGAAGCCCAATATCAGAAGACTCTGCACCTTTCCAGGTCCCTGTTGTGTTGAAGGTTCTGGGTGCGCTTGTGGAGTCATTCCCGTCGGTCTTCATTGCAGTCAAAGTCACCATCGAGTAAGTCCCACAAACCCAAAAATCTAAGAATTTGAAGTGCTCTTTGACTTTGCCACACTAGTCCAAGTCACTGTACGAAGCGCAGCAATGAAGCTACAAGTCGAGGCTCCGCCCCCACACTCCACTCGCAGAGCCAGGGTCTGCTCCATGCTTCCCAGAATTTCCTTGAGCCAGAGCGACCCCTACCCGACTCAAGGAGTTTTATGAGGCCTTGCACCTTATATTTGGGCAGCCTGACTCCTCTGTGGTGCCTTCGGGCCTCACAGGTCTAGGAGGTAGCCTGGCTGGATTTCCCCCGCAGGTACACCCTTGGCACAGGTTGGGCCCTCTAGATCCATTTCTGGATCCGTACCGACTCCAGTTACGAATCCACGACCTTCACTGGGGTTCCACTCCATGGTGCCGTTTTCAGTACCCCCGAAACGTCTCGGCCACACCGAGCCTATAGTCATCGAAGACTCTGATACGGAGCTGTACCGGCGTCGCTCAATGTTGACACCTTCGCCTCCTTGACATGCCCTGTGTGGTTTTGAATGGGGTGGATCAGAGGATCCTTATCTCATGGCTACCCTGATCCCATGAATACCCCTTTGTCAGGGCCTGTTCCTCTGAAGCGATGCTTTCAAGATGCCCTCTTTCTGGCAGCGCTGACTCTGCGTTTTATATTTCACCAGAGTATCGATATGATCAAATGGGGGGTGGGGGGGGGGGGGGGCTGAAGGAAAGGAGACCTAGAAGGAGAAAGGTTAGTCAACAATTCTTAGTTCTAATTTCATGAAGAATTGTTTTTACATTTTAACACAAGAAAATGTTGGTTGTTTCCACTTAGAGAGGAAAGCCGGAATTACAGTTCCCTATGTTAAATAACACAAAGTTCTTGATATTCTGTAATCAAAAGCTGTAACAGTTCTTTTCAAGGTTTATTGTGAATTCCCAAAACAAGCCTATATATCCAAAGGCACATTTCTACAGAGGGACAAATCTCTAGGAATTAGTTCCCAATGTGTCTTTTGTGCTATGGTTTGTTGATCTCCCTTCACCAACCACCAGTGCAGACCTAAATATGCTGCCTTACCTGAGTGCTGTTTTTTCCCAATTCGCCAAAAGAATTTCTGCTTGAGCTCCAGAAGGCAGTACCTCATCTGAACTTCTGAAGAAGGTGAGCGGGGACTGAAAGCACACAGATAGACAGCACGGTGTCAAGAAAAACATGCAGCTGTGATCTGTAAAAAAACGTAATAGCTCTCTGAAATCGAGAAAACCTCTTGGGTGTTTGGCTCCTCGATGTACCTGCTCCTTTCAAAACCAAACATGAATAGCATGCACAGGTGAAAGGACGCAAGCTCTTTAATAGATTTGCTGTCTCAGAAGGCGGTGCCCTAAAGCATATTCCAGAACTTTTACCTGCTGCCAAAGGGAAACAACAATGAAGTCACCAAAGTCAGCACAAACAAATGAGTCATCAGGGTCAGCAGATCAGTTGAGCATGTTCCAGACAAACACCTGCTGCTAAAGGGAAACAACAATGAAGTCACCAAAGCCAGCACAAACAAATGAATCATCAGGGTCTGCAGGTCATTTGAGCATGTTCCTGAACTGACATCTCTTGCCAAAGGGAAACAATGAATGAGTCATCAGTGTCAGCACAAACAAATGATTTACATAGCAAAGCTCCTTACTGGCATGAGTGTTAAAGCACGCAAAAGAATAACAATAAAGACAGTATAGTAATACAACATATCTTGTTCTTTTTGCATTGGAACCTTATTGGTACAAACATGCTCATAAGATGGACTTTTAATACGTACGGCAAGGAGTTTGTGACACCTTCGCCTGATTGGATGACGACAACTGGTATGAGGAGCTGGCTGACGCCAGTTGCCTGTACACCTCACCAGGCACTGGCCTGGTCTCCCCTTCTAGTGTGGCTGTGGAGGAGGGGCATCTTTTTCTGTGAATGGGAGGAGAGTGGCTGAGATCCTCGACCTCCAGCTACCCTCTGTGAAAGTCACGATCAGTGTCTTGACTGAGGTGCTTCAGTCAGGGGTATCCCACACAGAACCCCTACTGCCCTTCAATGATGCCCTCTCTAATGTCCTGCTTGTGGCTAAGGCAAGCTCTGCATGGGTACTCCTGTTCACACAACAGTTTCACACCACTACAGGCCTGGTCCTGGGGACCCAGTCTTCCTCTCCCAGTCCCCCACCCTTATGAGCATGGTGGTGAAGACCTCAATCTCCAGGGTGCATCCCTGCGAATTTCTTTCCACTACACCAGATAGGAAATCCAAGAGACTGGATACCTTCGGGAAGGGGGTTTTCACTTTCACCAACTGCAATTGGTGAACCTTGTGGGCCAGTATAGCCATACTTGGGATTCTGTTGCACAAGTGCTGCCTATGGTCTTGGAGGAGGCTCGAGCCATCTTGATCCATCCAGTCACCAATGAAAGGGACAGAGCAAAGTTTACCAACAGATGCAGGCTGGACATTACAGACTCGGTGGGAAGGGCAATTGCTTAGTGGATTTTTCCACCTAACAAGGTCCTTGTAGGTCCTTATAATCTGCATACTGGTCAGAAAACCTCCTACATGGCTCCCTGCTTCTGGTGCGAAAATAGTCAAACATGAAACTGAGGTCCGTGCGCTGGGTGGATCCTATATAGGCACCGCGCAGGTCACATCCAGCATGGACGCTGACGCATAGCCTTTCAACGCAACCTACCAGTGTGCGGTGGTATTGCTCATGACTTTCCAGATCCAGTCTGATATCTGGGGGATATTCTAAGATAAGGAATCTGTGGCTGGATAGAGTTTCTACCAGGTATTGGGTTAACGTTCAAATAGTACTACTGTGGCCATTGTGAGGTCTGTTTTGAGCTGCCCTTCTACCCTAACCACCTTCAAAATGTTTAGCTTGTTTATTACTGTAATATTTGCTAAGTCTTTAAGACTTTCGCCAAGATTTCAGTTGGACGCAGCAGTTTTCCTGACTGTATTTGGTCAAAACTGTGTATTCTTTTGTCAGTTCCTCCTCTAGGGTGGCTTTACAAACTGATTAATTTCAGAGATTTCCCAAAGTCCCTAAGTTGCATCATACAAATGCCTGTGGGTTAGCAAGTAGTGCTTCTTAGCAGCGTCCTCCGTGATATTCCATCCTCTTAGCTCTAATGCGTTTGTATCAAATGGTCCAGCTATTTAACACGTTCGCCCTCTAAAGTTATCAGTTCCTTTTCCAAGGCTCTGGCTTGCTGCATTACCCTTCTTCTGTTTTCTGTCACTTTAGCGATGGCCTGACCCCTTCGTATCATTTAATATGGTCTAAAGTGGGCGGCCTTGGATTCCATAGTGCTCACATTTTCACTAAAATATTCTTCTACGATAAAGGTCATGTGGTCCCAAAGCTCCCAGAATGTAAGTAATTATTCTCTCTATCTTCTGAAGCATGTCTCTATCATCCTACTGAGGGATGCATGGTCTCGAAGGGTACTCTTTAGTAGTGGTTCAAGATAAGACACTACAAGGGATTAAGAAATAATCTAGCCTGGAGTAGGATACATGCTAGCCTGAATAATAGATAAACTGTTTTTGGCCCACTTGTACGCATTAACAGATATCACTCAGGCCCAAAGACCTCTCAAATATCCTTAATTCACCTCATTACATCCCTTTCATCAAAAAACAATTCACTGCATCCTCCATCACCAAATGGAAGTTTCCTACTATCCCCAAATCCCTTCAGGAGTGCCAATAATGTACTGATTTTAAAACAAAATCGAACCACTGTAAGGAAGGTTTATAGATGGTTACAAACACCCTTGTTCTGGATACCATTGTCTCGCAGACAGGGAGTCCACCCACATCTTGTCCACATCAAATGTAACATTCCTCCGGAGTAACATCACCATTCCTTGGAAACCACGCATCTATCTCGTGTGTGCAAACAAACAGATGGTTATTTCAGAACAAGTGAGTTTCTTGTAGGACTATTATGTAAGGTCTGGTCATGAGTAGCATTGATATCACCACTCCCCTCTTATCCCTGCCTCCTAAGCCCTTCACATGCCACATAAAGTTTCAATAAGTGTTTTGTAGCCTTCACTGCATTGTAAGTCATTAAGAAGAGCCATGCTAATCATCCCAGTCCAAGTACTTACTTGGTTTCCAGGCCATGTGGTCAAGAGGCACAAAAAATAACTCACTACCCCCAACAACAGTCATTGCCCCAACTCTCTCCCTATACTTCAGTGTAATGGCTTTGGAACTATCCACCTCCCCGATACATGGAGTACCTGTCGCACCAACATTTTGTAACAAAGTGAACTGAGAAGAGTTAACGAACTAGTATGCTTGGCAGCAGTGATCATCTTACTCCTCCGTAACTTCTTTCTTTTAACAACAATTTCAATAAACAGCATAAGCATACCACTGCCATCTGATAGACTTCTAGCTGCCTTATAATTATCCACTGGTGTCCTTACATTCTTGAGTGTACTCTTCGCGTCAGTAGGTGGCGTCTTTCGCCTCCATGTGGGCAGCGTGTGTGTAGGAAGTGACTTGTGCAGTGCCTATACAGGCACCACCCTAGCGTGCTGCCATCAGTTCTTTTCTTGCTATGCCAGTAAAACGCCGATCTGGAAGAACAACCAGCAGTCACTTTTTGACTGAGCTTTTTTTTGACATTTTGTGCAAAATAATAACAGGTTTTAAACGCTGTGATGCCTGTCAAAGGCATATGTCTGTGACATATCCGCACTTGGTTTGTTTGGGGTGCTTGGAGCGGGACCACAACTCTAAGGACTGTAGCACAATGAACTAGAAGGTGCTGAGGAAATGTTGCCTAGTGCTCCTCGCCACCTGATGTCAGAAGACTCAGCGATGCTCGTAAGCCCAGGCACGCAGAAGGTCCCGGGACTGCTCGCGGAGCCGCTCCCGACAGTCCCAGTCTAAATCGTCAGTTAAGTTCCATAAGCACAAGAAGTCAAAGAAGTTGAAGCGTTCTTAGACTTCTCCTCTCCGGTCCAAATCATCAGATGAGGTGCGAGAGTGAAACCACCTCTCGAAGTCTCGCTTCTCTGCGGAGCCTGTGCCGGGGTATACTTCGTGCATCCTAGAGTTACCTGGTGCTGAGGCGACCCCCACCCAACTCAAGGAGTTCTATGAGGCCCTGCACCTCATATTAGGATGACCCAACCTCTCTGGAGTGCTTTCGGGCCCCACAGTTTTGAAAGGGGACCCTACTAGGTTCCCACTAGCAGGTTCGCCCTTGGCACCAGTCGGCCCCATGGATCTAGTGTTAATTCAAAGCTACTCCACCCACCACACCGCAACCTGTCCATCACGAAGCCCACTCCAGTGCTGTTGTTCCTAGTGTCACTGAAGCCTAGTCGTGGTGCTGACCCCAACTTCATTCCGGACTCCTGTACCATGCTCTCCGAATCAAAGCCTTTTCCTCATGCTTTCAATAGGCCTGGAAAGAGAGACGATTGGGAGGGGTCTGAGGACCCGTATGCATGTCATCACCCCCTAGATGATGCAGAGGACAACTGGTACGAGGAACTGGTGGACACCAGTGGGTTAGACACCTCACCAGACACTGGCTTGGTCTCTACTACTACCAGGGCTACTGAGGAGGGAGGCTCTTTTCCAATGGTGGTGCGGAGGGTGGCTGAGGTCTTGAATCTTCAGTTGCCCTCAGTGGCAGTCAAGAAGAGTGTCTTGACAGAGGTGGTTCAGCGGGGAGCTATCCCTGCTGAACCACTACACCCATTCAATGAACCCCTCACCAATGTTTTACTTGGGGCCTGGTCCACCATTGCCCACTCCTGGAGACCCGAGTTAACTCACCCGGCACCCCACCCCAGAGAGCTTGCTAGTCCAAGCCTCCACCTCCCCAATCATTTCTGACGTATTTCCTACCACTTCACTGGATAGAGAATCCAAAAGGTTTGATGCCTTTGGTAAGAGGGTGTTCTCTTCTGCCAGCCTAGCACTGAGGTCTGTGAAAAACATGTGCCTTTCGGGGCAATACTTTGTGGGACTCGGTTATGCAAGTGCTGCCAATAGTCTTGGATGAGACCAGAGCTATACTTATCCAAGCAATAGCTGAAAGGCAAGATACAACAAAGTTGGTCTGAAGATGTGGACTGGAGACGACCAACTCGCTAGGCAGAGCTTTTTCGTTCTCAGCGGCACTTAGACGCTACAACTGGTTGTGCACCATTGGCTTTCCAGGGATGTCCAAACTTCCCTCATGGACATACCCTTTGGTGGCTCTTGACTTTTTGGCAAAATGGCAGACAGACTAAACGTTGGAGCACTTAAAGACCGCAGAGCTACGGCCAGGTCTTTGGGCCTCTCCATGGCTCCCCGCAAAATCCAGTCTGACTTTTGCCCCTTCCATGACTGAGAGTTACTACCAACCCGCCATTTCCTGCCCAGCCACCAAGACTTAAAGACTTTCCAGCCTTTCTGTGGCTGCAAACGATTCCCACAGACCACGTGGGACCATCAGCCAGAAACCGGACCAGTTCACCCCCTATCCCTCAGCAGCTACACCCTGAAAACTCCTTTAGCTTGCCCTTATACCAGCACAGCACTCAGTGAGTTTTACAAATCATCCAGATGGGCTATTCCATTCCCTTTCTGGAACCCCCTATGCCTACCATTTATGGCTTGCTGATGGAGGTCCACGAAGTGTTTGCCTTTTTGGCAAAAGGGACCATCAAGAGGGTGTCGCCATCAGAAGTAGGTCATGGGTGCTATTTCCGCTCTTTCTGGTGCCAAAAAAGAATGGAGACCGCCATCCTATTTCAGACCTACGCCTTCCCAACTTCTCATGAAGAAGGAGAAGTTCAAGATGCTCGCCTTAGCTCAGGTCCTATCTGCCCAAGACCCTGAAGACTGGATGGTAGTGTTGCACTTGCAGGACATATATTTCCACATCTCCGTCCTGCCTCCCCACAGACATTATCTGTTGTACACTGTGGGCCAAGAGCCCTTTCAGCTTACCATGCTTCCCATTGGCCATACCAGCGTGATAGCAGTGGTTGCAGTACACATGTGCAGAGGACATGGGGTTCCAGTCTCTCCCTACCTCGACGATTCTGTTGAAAGCGGGCTCACCCGAAGCGGTCACCTCCCACTACCAGACTACGACAGACCTCTTGCATCCACTGGGGTTCACTATTAACGTGCCAAAGCCGCACCTGAATCCCTCTCAGATGCTCCTTTTTATCAGAGCCATTCGACCTCCGTCCTGGATTTCAGTGAGACTGACTGAGGCTGCTGGAACTGATGGCCTCCTGCATCCTGCTGAACTCAGGGGCATATGCAGGTTCTGCAGAAGGATCTGATGTCCCTGTGGGCACAACAACAGGTGAATCTCTCTGACCTGGTCCAGATTTGGAGAGAGTCTGCGAAAGATTTGCAGTGGTGGTTGATAAACTGCAGTTGGGTCAGCAGCAGACCTCTCTACCTTCCCCACCCAAAACTGAAGTGGTGATCAACGCATCACTTGTAGGTTGGGGCTACCATCTGGGAGAGGGCGATCAGAGGACTCTGGTCTCAGGCAAAGTCTCAGCTGCACATAAACCTCCTGGAGTTGAGGACGATTCGCTTGGCATTGAAAGCATTCCTCCCATCCATCAAAGGAAGGTTAGTTCAGGTTTCCATGGACAACACCACCACCATGTGGTATTGCAAGAAACAAGGCGGGGTGGCGTGGTGGACCCTGTGCCTCTGGATTTGGCTGGAGTGACAAGACATCTTCCTAGTCGTGCAGCACCTGGTGGGATCTCTGACCACCGGAGCAAACTAACTCAGCCATCGATACCTTGCAGATCACTAATGCCATCTACTTCCAGCGGTGGCACAAGATCTCTTCAGAGAATGGGGAGAACCTTGGCTCGATCTAGTCGCCATAGACAGAGCAATCTCAACACTTTTTCACACTGGAGTTTCCCAAGCGGCTCTCACTTCAATACGTGTTTCAGGTTAGGCTGGCATCCATGACACCTGTATGCCTTTCTGCCGATACCACTCCTGCCCTGAGTTCCCAAAAACTTCAGGACGGACTGGGCCCAAGTCCTCTTAGGGGTATTGGGCAAGAAGAGTTTGGTATCATAAGCATGTGCACCTGTCCTCCGGTCAGGCTGCCCCTTAGGGCAAATCTCCTGTTGCAACCACTGGGTAGGTTCCTGCACCTGAATCTACTCACACACCACCTTCATGAGTGGAGATTGAACAGTGGCAGTTGAATGTCTTTGATCGTCCTCTAAAGATCTGTGATGGGATTTTGGCAGCCAAGTGTTCCTCAACAAAATTTGTGGCTTGGTGCTCCTCCCGTCAGGTGACCCACTTTCTGCCCCCTTGTTGGAGATGGTAATGTTTGTGCTGTTATTAGCTCACCAAGGCCTTACCTTAGGTAGCGTTAAAGCTTATCTTTCATCCATATCTTTCATCCATATCCGCTTTCTTGCAGTTGCCCGATCAGCACTTACTGTTTAAGTCCTCTATTGTGGCACGTTTTCTTATGGGTTTGCAGCATTTGTTCACTAATAGCCCTGTCATCATGTTCCAGTGGGGCGTTAATTTAGTCCTTATGTTTCTCATAGCCATCCCTTTTGAGCCCCTACATAGCTGTCCGCTAAGACTTCTGACTCTTAAGATGGTCTTTTTTTAGTGGCCATTATATCGGCCGGATGATCAGCGAGCTTCAAGCTGTTTCTGTTAACCCTCGGTACACAAGCTTCTACTCAGACAAACTGGCTTTTCGGACTTGTCCCTCCTTCCTACCTAGGTGGTGACCCCTTTCCACATTGGCCAAAACATCATGTTGCCAAAATGTTTCACACCACCCCATCCTTCTAAGGAAGAGGAAAGGCTCAACCACCTGGATCTAAAAAGAGCTCTGTTCTTTTACATTGATCACACCAAAGACGACCAGATTGACAAACAACTCTTTATCAGATTTCCAGGAGCAAATAAGTCAAGGCAGTGCAAAAGCAGCCTCCTGAAGGCTTGTGGGCTCATGCACCAGGACCAAGGCAGCTACTACTGTGTGAACACCCGGGCTACCTGTCCTGGACATCTGCTAAGCTATTTATGTGGGTGTCCCACCACATGTTTATGAAACACTACTGCTTGGACAGTCAGGTCCACGGAAACAGGCATTTTGCCCAATCAGTCCTCCAGGATATACTGGGTTTAGCCAGTTCGCAGACTCAGGGAGGTATTGCTTAGGTATCTAAGGTGAAGAATCTGCGATTAGAAGTCTCTATCAGAAGAACAAGTTACTTACCTTCGTAATGCTTTAGCTGATAGAGACATTCTCTAACCGCAGATTCCTCACCAAACCCCATCCTCCCCATTCTGAAAACTGGGCTTCTCATGCTAGAATCCTGTTAGATTATGCACACTCATCAAATAATCATTCTGATGTGGTCCTGCATTTTTGGCACAGAAATAGTCATGAAAGAAACTGATGTCAGCGCCTATATGGGCACTGCACACATCACTTCCGAGACAGAGCCAATCGATGCCACTCACAGGTGCGCAGAGGTACTGTTCCTGATTTTCCGGATATAGTCTGAAGCCTGGGAAATATTCTAAGGTGAGGAATCTGTGGTTCGATGATTTTTACCAGAAAAAGCATTACTGAAGATAAGTAATGTGTTCATTATACTGTAGGTGGTAGCTCTTCAAAACTACTCTCCTCAAAATGAGCATTTTTTATTTCATATAGACTTCTTTCTCTTAAAACACCTAATTTATGAAACATAAGAGCAGGAAGGGACAATGATAGGCAGGAAGACTCCCCTTTAGAAGTGCTCATTGCTTACTATTAAGTCATTCTTTTTAAGCGTTTTCTTGCGGTGTTTGGAAACCATTTACTAATCATACATGTCTTATTCTTGACTGTGAATATCTTCTAGAGACGTCTCCCTAACAATAGCATTCATTTTTCAATCTACATTGTATGATGTTTATTAACCTAGGAAAGAAAAGCAACAAATGAATTGTGTATAAGAATTTGTCTTTGGGACAAGTCGTTTCAGAGGCATGCCAGAGGTGACTCCTTTTGAGATTCACTGGAATAAACTTTCCTAATCTAAGAGTAGGTCCATCTGTGGGTAAACTGACCAGTGGCGTTCCCAGTACCAGTTCCCAATTTCGCGGGTAGCGAGGCAGGCGTGGGGTACGTGGGATAGCGGGGGGGTGCGAGGGTGGTTGCAATTGTGGTAGGGCGTGCAATTGGGGAAAAAAAATCACTTACCTTGCCTTCCACGTCTCTGCTCTCCAGCTCCGACTTCAGGAGCAGGATGCAGGAAACCAGGTTCCCTTCCCTAAGCCAATCACAATGCTGCAATGCACCATTG
Organism: Triturus cristatus; assembly: GCF_964204655.1. NCBI lineage: Eukaryota > Metazoa > Chordata > Amphibia > Caudata > Salamandridae > Triturus > Triturus cristatus. Next base: position 271,542,121 of record NC_140594.1, read on the forward strand.
TGATTGGTCTGAGCACCGTGACACGTCCCTCAGCCAGGGGCTGGAGAGGTGGGCCGACTAAATAGTTATTGCATACTTAGGCGTGGGCAAACCACTCCTCCCTTGCCCTGCTCCGTTAGCAGAGAAGCCCGCCTGCCCACAAAGGACACATAAAATGATAATAACTGAAAGTTATCATTTTATGTTTTTACTTCTAGCACTGCTTCAAAGCAGTGGGGTGAAGTTCCTCCGCCATAGCGAAGGAGCCGCCACCTCAGCATCACTGAGCACTACCACAATCATGGTGAGTTTCTAAACCTCATGTTATTTTTGGACCCCTTTTCCCTCCTTCTCGAGTATAACCCTTCAACCTCTCAAACCTAGTCAGGAAGGATCTTGCTGCAAGCATGATTCGCACACCTGTAGGATGTAAGGATTCAAACACATGGCACATTTGTAGAGCTAAAAACTACCGTTCGGCTGATAGCAGCATGGACAGTAATACTCGATCAAACATGAAGGAGCGGGCTGACGGGCATCCAGCACACCAACAACATTCAGCAGAGCTTCGATGAAAGTCCTTCAACAGCATTTTTGAAACACTACTGGGGATCTGTTGGACAAAACATTTCAACTAGACCTTCTTTCCCTCTTTCCTTCTTCCTTTTTGTTTTTTTTCTATCATATGGTGTCTACTTGTCTTTATCTCAGTGTGGCACAAAACACCTGTCTACCTCAAAAGGACCACCTATGCATTGTGAATGCCAAAGGAAACCTTTAAACGAGAGCAGAAGGACATGTACTCCTAGGAAGTGACGAGGCTGATCTGCACCCAAACCCTCTGCATTGTCTGAATAAGGCAATGCACAAGGGATATTCGGAGTCCACTCTGACGTTCCTTTCTCAGCCGTCCTGAATGCGTATAAAGGTCTCCTTTTGCTCGTGGGGTCCTCTTGGTGGGTGACAGGCAGTGGGTGCGACATCCAGGCTCTCTCTGCTTTGCTTGGGGTACACTGAGGTGTCACTGTGGTTTGCTAACTTTTAACGAATTCAAAATAAACATCGGCCACGGTACTGAATTTCACATCACTCCTTCCCGAAACCAGTGCTTTGTGTGTCCGCCAAAGAACTGACAATGGGCAAGAGCTGTTGCATCTTATATACTGCACGTGTATTGAAATGAAGGGGAGGAGTCTTCATCTCTAACATGTTGATGCAGATATATAGAGATACGCAGTCCCCTATAAATGCTTATTTATAGAGGAACAAAATCACTTATCTTTTGATACAGGTCTATAGGGGCGATCCGTCACTCTTATATATTAATTCACGTGTACAAGGGCAATCCTTCATTCCCTGTATATTGGTCTAGAAGAAAATGTATCTAATGACCTCACTCTGTTGGTGCAGATATACTGTATAGGGATGATTCACCACTCCTACATATTGACACAGTTATGTAGGGGCAAGCAACGCATGCATATTGATGGATATAATTACATTAATCTATAGGGGCGATTTCCCCCTTTGTATGAGGTTGATTTGTCACTGGTGAGTATTCAGTTAGGAATATGAGGATATATAATCATCCCTATATAGTAACATAGATATATAGGTGTGGCTCATCACCCTCCACTGCATGTCAATGAAAATATATAGGGCATCCCTCTATATTGACACAATTATAGGCGGCAAGCTCATTATCCCATATATACTGATGCACATATATAACAATAAGCCATCACATCTATATATTGATGCATATATATATATATATATATAGGATGGAGATCTCTCCACCTATATATGATTTGAGATACTCCGGAAGGTAGCAATGCACCCTATATATGGTTATATTAATTCAGATTTCTTATAAATCTGTGTCTGGTTCACTTTTTTTCTAACTCCCCTCACTGTGTTCCTAGACCATAGATTCTTTTTCTTATCTAGTTTGCGACGATTTCCACCTTGCACAACCTCACAAGTCACTTACCTCCACTGTGTTTGTCTGGTGCAGGCTGCAGACAGACTGCTCATTGCGCCTGAATGTTCTCACTTGACTGCATTGTGTTAGGTGTTTGGTTAAGCATCACTCTTCTGTGCACCAGTACAATAACTCGCATTTGCACGATTACCAAAAGCATGTTTTTTGTAAATGTTTTGGCACTGGGAGTATGTGAATAGGATTGATGTTTTTCTCTCTTGTTTTTCTCTCTTTCTCTTCTCTCTCTTCCTCTGACTGGGCTGTGTTCTTCTGCTCCTTTTCTTACTCCTTCCCTTCCCCTCCCACACCAATAGGAAGCATGCTGAGTGTCCCCAGTTGCTGGATGTCGAGGACATGGTCCGGATGAGAGAGCCAGATTGGAAGTGTGTTTACACGTACATCCAGGAGTTCTATCGCTGTCTGGTACAGAAGGGACTGGTAAAAACCAAACAGTCGTAGATCTATGTGTAACAACAAACCTAATGGTGAGAACCTGCTCCTCCTCTCATTATCATTGCAGCATTAATGTAAGACCGCCGTCGGGCTTGTTGGCAATTGCATGCGAAAGCTTTGCATCTTATCCTGTTACAACTATGGAGACCGGGTTTAATGGTACTCTAGGTCACATTCTGTGTAGCATCTACGAAGATTGGATTAACACAACGTTTGCAGCCTTTCTAATGATTTACCTTGTATGCTTAGTAGGTTTATACGGAAATACTTTTTAAACACTTCATATCAGCTTGGATCACAATTACACATGGACTTTTTAATGCCATCTCTATGATTATCTCCAGTTTTGAGGACAAAATAACTTGGCCTGAAGAAAACAGTGTAAAAAGCAATTTTTTAAAATAATATAATACCTGCTTTAACCTTCTGGTGCCTTTTATCAATAGAGATCATCCTTAAATCAGGTAGACGCTGCTAGTATACCATTTGTAACTCAGGAATGCACTTTGCAGTTGTTACAGTCAAGCTCGTAAATAACATTTTAACGAAAAATATGTACCAATTTCAACATGATTGTTTGAACCAGTGGCAGTTGATTCAGAGATGCCCATTAATCACGTTTTGGAATACTTGGGGTTCCTTATTGTTATTGTAATGACATGATCACAGAGTGATGATTTAGCGTAGTGTAATGAGTAAAAGACTCGTCACCCTGCATCACCCTGTTGTTACTTATCGATCAAACCCCATGCTGTTTTCAAGTTGACTGGCTCCTTGCAAGCAGAAATACTCCTGTAACTGTTCAACATGAGACAAACCAGTATTTGGTTGGCAGTCACATTTCAAGTAGCACAGTTTTATATAGACCACATTGGTTTGGTTATTTAATTGTAACCATCGAAGCTATAAAGTTTAAGTTCCCCAGCTTCTACTAGTGCATACTCACATATTTGCGGGTGTAATCAAAAGCTGAAGAGCCATGGGGCTTGGGAGGGCAGTGCAATGGTCGATGTGCAGGTTGTCAAGGGAAACCTCAACTTTTTTATTTTTGAGGAAAATTACCTGTACAAAAGAGAACGAAAGCAGAGAAATGATCAACAAGGTAAGGAGCTCCGGACAGATCACAGATGTCTGTAAAAAAAAAAAAAAAAAAAAAAAACTGGCCTGTCCATATTTTTTTTCTTTCGTCAATTAGAAGAATTGTTGAGGCAAGGATTTGTGTGCAAAAGAGGTTACAGATTTTCAATATCTGATAGTCTTCTAGCTGTAGATTCCTTACCTTTGAATTTCCCAGGCATTATGCTGGATCCAGAAACTTTTGCTGAGCAATACCCCATTGCACGCGCCGTTCGGTGGCTCCATTCAGCTCCGTGTGACGGAGTCGGTAGCATCGGTTATGACGTCGTGGTACTTATATAGGGAACAGCTACCCCTAATTTGCTTTTTGACAGGCATTTTCTCTACTTTTTTTGTCGAATTCAGACATTATTCCTACTTCATGTGCGAGGATGTCTTCGAGGAAGACAGGATTCAAGTCGTGCGGTGCCTGCCACCACATGATGTCGCTTCTTGACCTCAACCTTGTCTGTCTCTGGTGTCTCGAGCACGACCATGATCGTGCTCGGACTGTCGGGCTATGGTTCCAAAGGCCTTGCGGGAGCGGGCTATGAAGCTCTTTGTGGCCCAGCGGTCTACACCGTCCAGCGAGACTCCGTGGAGGTCCTGTTCCCGATTGAAGAAGAGGAGGTTGCGGGACAGCTCCCTGAGCCCAATGTCTTTTTCGTCCCACTCAGGTCTTCAGGACACTTGGGGAAGAGGCACAAGAAGAAAAAGAAGTCCAATTGGACTTCATCTTCACCTCAACTGTCGTCCGTCGACGAAGGAGGTAAGGAGCACTAACTCTCTAGGCCCAATTAAGCAGAGCTGGAGACAGTGTCGACCTCGCTCCTCCCTCCCTTTCCGGTAGCCGAGCGACCCTCGCTCAAATGGAGGAATTTTACGAGGCTATGCACCTCGTATTTGAGCGGACTGACCCCTCTGGTGAGCCCACGGGCCCCGTGAGGTCAGAAGGGGCCCCATCGGATTCGACATCATTGGCTCCGGCCACGGCGCTGGTGGGGCCTTAGGGATCCGATCCGAATCCAGGTTGATACCGGTCGTGCCATCACGACCTCCTCCGGTGTCGAACCGGAAGTCAGTGCCTTCGGTGCCCACTGGCGGCACCAGCCGCATCCTTATCTCTGATGACACAGAGTCGGAACAACGTCGCTTGGCGCTGATTGAACCCAGGGATTCTATGTTGTTGCCTTAACACTTGGAGGATGTGTTAGGCTCAGGAGAGGAATGGGAGGGGGCTATGGACCCTTTGGAACACCCGGATGACTCTGCAGAGCAGTTGGACTGGTATGGAGATCTTGGGGAAACCATTGGACTGGACACTTCCCCAGATACTGACATGCTCTCTCTGCCAACAGTGGCTACGGAGGAGGGGGCGTTCTATGTCACAGTGGTTAAAAGGGCAGCCGAGGTCCTCTGACTGGAGCTGCCTTACGTGCAGGTCAGGACTAATCTCCTGACTGAAGTGCATCAACCTGGGGTTTCCACTTCCGAACCTCTTTTGCCCTTTAATGAAGCACTAATTGATGTCCTTCTATGAACTTGGTCCAAGCCTGCAACAGGGGCTCCCGTGAATAAGATAATTGCACTGGGTGACCCAAAGTTCCTCAGCCAACATCCCACCCCTGAAAGCTTGGTGGGGCAGGCTTCTACATCTCAAGGCGACTTCCCTTCCGCCCCTCCGGATAGGGAGTCCAAGAGGCTGGATTCATTTGGTAAGATGTTTTCTTCCTCCAGCCTGGCATTGTGGTTGGTGAATACCACATGGTTATTTGACCATTTCTCCCACTCTCTTTGGGAAACGGTTGCCCAAGTGCTGCCACAAGTCCCAGAGAAAACCCTGGCTGTGCTCACTCAAGCAGTTAAGGACAGGAGAGATGCAGCAAAATTCACCATAAGATGTGGCCTTGATACAACAGTTTCACTGGGCAGATGGATTTCCACAACGTTGGCCTTGAGGCGCCACACCTGGCTTAGGACAGCTGGCTTCTCAGGCGATGTCCAGGCAAATTTAATGTGATGAACATGCCTTTTGATGGAACCCGTCTTTTTGGGGAAAAGGCAGATTCGGCCCTAGTGAGGTTCAAGGACTCTCGAGCTGCAGCCAGATCCTGGTCCTCTCTTCCGCTCCTCGTGGCCAATCTAACTTTTGCCCCTTTCGTGGCAATGGAAGGGGCTCCAGCCGTGTCAGCCCTATCCCAGCCACCGTCCTGTACAGGTTTCCCAAACCGTGCTGGGACGTGGACTTGGTTCATTCCGGCCTAAGAATGTTAGCCAGAAGTCGATGGCCACCTTGCCCTCAGCAGCCGCAGCCGCCAAGCACTACTTGTCTGACTCTACAAGACCACACCACTCCAGTTGGCGGGAGAATCCATCATCTCCCCCACTGGAGGTCCATAGCATCGGACAAGTGGGTCTTGTAGATCATTCAGGAGGGCTGTTCTCTGCCTTTCCTTTCTTTTCCTCCTCCTGTTCTGCCAAATCAGGAATGGTTGATGGAGGATCTTTTGAAATTGCTCCAGGAGGAAGTTACAGCTTTCTTGGCCAAGAGAGTTATAGAGAGAGTATAGAAGTAGGCAGTGGCTGCAATTCCCGCTACTTTCTGATTCTGGCCCATTTTAGATCTTCCGGTCATCAATCTCTTCCTCAAGAAGGAGTTCAAGATGCTTACTCTAGCTCAGGTCTTGTCTGCCCTAGAACAAGAAGAATGTATGGTAGCCGTGGACCTGCAGGATGCGTATTTTCACATAACCATCCTGCCGGGCCACAGGAGGCGTTACCTGCGGCTAAGGTAGGCCGTGAGCACTTTCAGTTTACTGTGCTCCCCTTTGGCCTTACCAATGGCCCTCGGGTGTTCACTAAAGTGATGGCGGTGGTCGTAGCTCATCTGCACAGGCTAGGGGTGTCAGTCTTCCCCTACCTTGACGACTGGCTGTTGAAGGCATCCTCGCTCAGGCTGTCATCTCCCACCTTCAGACTACGGCGGACCTCCTGCAATCTCTGGGGTTCTCTATAAATGTGCCGAAGTCACACCTGACTTCTCAGATGCTCCCTTTCAACGGGGCTATTCTGGACACAGTGCAGTTTCAGGCCTATCCTCCCGAGCAGGGAGTCCAGGATATTCAGGCTATTATTCCGATGTTTCAGCCTCTATCCTGGATTTCAGTGGGACTGACTCTGAGGTTGTTAGGCCTCATGGCCTCCTGCATCCTGTTGGTAAAGCATGCCAGGTGGCATATGTGGGCTCTGCAGTGGGACTTCAAGTTCCATTGGGCACAGCATTGGGAAAATCTCACTGACGTGGTCCAGATCTCAGAATGAACTGCGAAAGATCTGCAGTGGGGTTTAACGAACTGCGATTGGGTCAACGGCAGACCCCTCTCTCTTCCCCGAACCAGATCTCAGTTGTGACAGATGCGTCCATTTTGGGAGCGATGGAGATCGAGGGACACTGGTCTCCAGCGGAGTCGGGCCTCCACATAAATTTGTTGGAGCTTCGAGCGATTCGAATGGTATTGAAAGCATTTCTTCCCTCTGTCAAGGGGAAGTTATGCAGATGTTCACAGACAACACCACCGCCATGTGGCACTGCAATAAGCAGGGCAGGGTGGGTTGGTGGACTCTGTGTCGAGAGGCCCTGCGTCTCTGGACATGGCTGGAACAGCAGGGCATAACCCTGGTGGTTCAGCACCTGGCAGGTTCTCTGAACGCCAGGATTGACAAACTCAGCTGTCGATGCCTAGCAGGTCCCGAATGGCGTCTCCAGTCAAAGGTGGAGCAAGGTCTCTTTCAGGAGTGGGGAGAACCTTGGTTAGATTTGTTCGCCTCCAAATATGACGCGAAGTGTCAGCAATACTGCGTGCTGGAGATTCCAAGGCGGCTATCGCTCGGTGACGCCTTTCATCGCAAGTGGAGTTCAGGCCTACTGTACGCCTTTCCTCCCGTATCACTGCTACCCAGGGTTCTGAGGAAGATCAGGAACGACAGGGCCCAAGTCACTCTTATTGCATCAGACTGGGAGAGGAGAGTCTGGTATCCAGAGCTTCTGAAAATGAGCATCGATCCTCCGATTAGGCTGCCCCTTCATGAGGATCTTCTGTCGCTGCAGCAGGGGAGGTCCTCTCAACTCTGAGCCTCCATGCATGGAGATTGAGCAGTGACAGTTAATGGCTTGTGACCTTCCTCCTGAAGTGTGTAACGTATTTTGTGAGCGGCTAGGCGGCCCCCCACGAAGACGGTATACACCTGCCGTTGGCAGAAATTTGTATTATATTGTATATGTACAGAAAGGTTTATTGACCCTCTTTCTGCTTCTCTTTCCACTATTCTTGCCCACTATCCTTGCCCATCAGGGCTCTGCGTTGGGTACTCTCAGGGGTTATCGTTCTGCTCTATCTGCTTTTTTGCTGCTGCTAGACCAACCCTCACTTTTTAGGTCTCCAATTGTACATAGGTTTCTTAAGGGGCTGGCTCACTTGTTTCCGCCCACGGCCTTTGTTATGCTGCAGTGGGACCTTAATTTGATCCTCACCTATCTTATGTGTGCTCCCTTCGAGCCTTTACACAACTATCCCCTCCGGCTGCTTACCATCAAGGCAAGCTTTTTAGTGGTGATTACATTGGCCCGGAGGGTGAGTGAGTTGCAGGCGCTGTCTTGCTCTTTTGATGTCTCTTCCAGACAAAGTGGTGCTTCGCACCCAGGCTTCATATTTGCCATAGGTTGTGACCCCATTCCATCTGGGTCAATCCATCACACTGTCCACCTTCTTTACTCTCCCGCATCCCTCTGAGAAAGAGGAGCGTCTCCACTGACTGGACCCAAAAAAAGTGTTGTCATTCTAACTTAACCGCACAAAAGAGTTCCAGGTGGACAACCAACTCTTTGTGGGGTACGTGGGAGTTAAGAAGGGGCAGGCAGTGCAGAAATGGACCATCTCTTGCTGGGTCATTCTCTGCTTTAGGATCTGCTATGCCCTAGCAAAGAAGCAGCCCCCTAAGGGTTTAAGGGCCCATTCCACCAGGGGAAAGGCTGTGAACACGGCCTTGGCTCGGGGTGTCCCACTCCTGGACATCTGTCAGGCAGCAATGTGGGCATCCTTGCACACATTTGTCAAGCACTACTGTTTGGACAGTCAAGTCCCCAGGGACTGCCATTTTGCCCGATTTGGTCCTACAGGACTTCCTAGTATACAATAGTGGCCCGCAACCAACCGCTGGGATGGTATGGCTTGGGTATCTAATTCAAAGGTAAGGAATCTGCAGTTAGAAGTCTCTATCAGATGAACAAGTTACTTACTTTCGGTAACGCATTATCTGATAGAGACTACATCTAGCTGCAGATTCCTTACAGCTCACTCATGCCTCTCCACTTAGCGTACTAATTTTGTAGGGCTAGGATTAGTCCCCTTTTCAGGACCCTAGTTTTGCACATGACTAGGTCAGTTACTTCGTGGCTCTAAGCTTCTAGTGTGGAAAAAACTAAAAGTACTGACGTCCGCGTGCCTCGGTGATGCCTATATAGGTACTGCGATGTCATTACGGACGCCGATTACCTCACGCTGAGCCGAATGGAGCCACCTGAGCAGCAAAAGCTTCTGGATCCAGCCTAATGCCTGGGAAATTCAAAGGTAAGGAATCTGCAGCTAGAAAGTCTCTACCAGATAATTTGTTATCAAAGGTAGGTAACTTGTTCATTACAGCTTGTAAACATAAGTTATTCTTCAATTGTATATAGGAATTATTAAAGCTGTTTCACTCATGATAGTATGATTTTAATCTCGTTTAGGAACAAAAAGTGGTTACGTTCTCATTCAATTCCAGTTAAATTCCACATGTTGGGAATGTTTCCCTCACCTTGAACGGAAGTAAAAACTGACCTGCCTCTACCTGCTTCCCGTGTTTGTGGTCTACTGGTTCTGACATTACACAGCTGGTATATATTCCATTGGTGTATGGTGGTGAAGGAGGGGAAGTTAAAAGACAAATTACTGCAACCTTCCAAGCCACATTTGGTTACTACTTCAAACGCATTTCAATGTTAAGGCAAACAATTGGCTATTTCAGTGCATAAAAGCATATTAACCGTAGGTGTAAACAAGGCTTACTGATTTGCTTCATGAAGATCACCACGTCCCCATTTTAGAACCCGCACATGTTTGCATGTAATGAGATGAGCAGTGCAGGCATTGTCTGTAATGTGGTAGCATCGTTTGTCTGTTATAGAGATATTTTCTATCTGGTATTAAAAAATAAGAGGGGAAGTGATCAAATATTGCCTCAGTCTGCGGTCAGGGTGATGGAAAACAAGGTGCACCTATGAATGTGACCAGTGCTAATAGTTACACTTGTTAAAAATTCTACTTCAATCTGATTGAACACCAGTTCAGCCACAAAGGAACTTTTGTGAGACTGTCCACTGCTGTCATGGTCAATGCTGGAAATGTGCATTTCTTCATCCCCTTCCTCCCGTCCCCAATGCATGGTTACTTCTCCTTTAGGGGATCTATATTAAAAGCCATCAACAGTGAATAGTCCTGCACATGCGTGGGATCCGCGAACACTCTCCTAGAAAGCATAGATTAGATAAAAATATATGCTTTTATTTTTTGAAAATTAAATTTATAATTGTCAAAGTTTTAGAACAGCCTATCAACTGCTTTATTGAGCACTTTTCGAGTATTTACTTTAAAGAAATGTTACTATTTTTTAAAAAGCAAAATATGAGAAAAATAGGAACAATGTAGCCATGTTGGCGGACACATGAAAAGGCTAAGGAGAAAAGTGTGCAGCCCATTTAAGGCATAGAGCATCTCAAGTAATTCATCATGCCCTGCAGACAGTATTTGGAGGGGAACAACCTTTACAACGCATCTTTTACAACGCACTACACTTACAACGCAATTTTTACAACGCAACATCCACTACAACGCATTCCATTACATCGCATGACACTACAACGCATTTTTAAAAACTACCTTTACAACGCATTCCATTACATCGCATACTACCTTTACAACGCATAATATTACACTACACTATCCAACACTTACCCTACTGTTGCACCCCCTGGAGTTAGAATAGTAATTTTTATCCCTATACTATCCAACACTTACCCTACTGTTGCACCCCCTGGAGTTAGAATAGTAATTTTTACCCCTATACTATCCAAAACTTACCCTACTGTTGCACCCCCTGGAGTTAGAATAGTAATTTTACCCCTATACTATCCAACACTTACCCTACTGTTGCACCCCCTGGAGTTAGAATAGTAATTTTTACCCCTATACTATCCAACACTTACCCTACTGTTGCACCCCCTGGAGTTAGAATAGTAATTTTTACCCCTATACTATCCAAAACTTACCTTAAATGCAATGTAATATTATGCGTTGTAATTGTATGCGTTGTAAAGGTAGTATGCGATGTAATGGAATGCGTTGTAAAGGTAGTTTTTAAAAATGCGTTGTAGTGTCATGCAATGTAATGGAATGCGTTGTAGTGGATGTTGCGTTGTAAAAATTGCGTTGTAAGTGCATGCGTTGTAAAAGTATGCGTTGTAACGTCATACATCCGTATTTGGAGCACTGAGCGTGACCTTTTTTCAGGTATTTTTTTTTCCTGTGGCAACCTTTCTAAACATGACGAAAATACTTTTGCTGGATGTCTTAAAATTAGAAGTGTATTTTTTCTGTTCCCTGAAAGAAAAATATTTTTATTTCACAGAACAGCTTTTTTTGTGTGAAATGCCTTAATTGTGGGAGAAAAAAGACCCAAACAGACCCTCATACTGTGTGTATTGGGTGCTACTCTTCCTCCCATCGTCCTGAATGCTGCAATTTCTGCAAGAAGATGTTGTGAAGACTTTTGAAGAACATGGGGAAAATAAGACTCCTTGGTCTTCAGAAAGAGTAATGCAGACGTGAAGAAGCACCCAGAATATCAATCGGATGTGGCGAGGGAGTCCCCTATAACTCTGTTTCTTCAAGTGAATCCAATGAGACACTGCAGGGGGATCCTGGGGGAGATTTCCACATCAGGTGAAGAAAACAGGCCGTTCGAGGCATGTGGGCTGCTGAATTCATATCTGTGCATAGATCGCCGCCTAATGTTGGGTCCGGATGTTTGCACGTTGTTGTCCTGGAAGAGTCTTCGAAGTATCACGAGATAGGTGACTCCTCCCCTGGACCACAGTGCGCATGGGCATCCTCTCCATCCTTAGATTGTTTTTTTCCGCCATTGGGTTCGGATGTGCTTATCTTACCTCAAGTTAGGAAAATTCAGTTTAAGGCCAAAAGGCCTTTAGTTTTCGTCGGTACTGTTCCCGTTCGGTATCGACTGCTTTCTTGATTAGTTTAGAAACTTCTTCCAGCCTTTCGGATCCGTTTGATCCGAACATCAAACTTACATCGACGATGGAATCGAGGACCCCATTCAAACGGTGTCCTTTATGCCACGCCAAATACCCACACATCGACATCCACCCGGTATGCAACAAATGTCTCTCACCGGATCACGATGAATCGAAATGTATGGCCTGTGCCCGATTCCGATCGAAGAAGACTCTCCGGAATCGACGGGCAGCGAGATTAGAAGCGCAGCAATCGGCGCCTGCCCGGCCAACATCTTCAGCACCGAGGACGAGGACGTAGAGAGCGTGGGAGAAGTAAACTCCAGCCCCGCTTCCGAACACGATTCCCGATCGGAAGACGACGATGAAGTGCTTTTTCACAGGGAAGAAGTCGTCGACGAGGTAGGAGACTACGACGAGGCCTTTGGGGCCGAAGAAGATAGCTCTAGCGAAGAGCCAGCCCCACCCGTCGATACGGAGGCCGTCAAAGTGCGTCATTCCACGGCTCAGGTCGAGGGATCGCCTCCGGGCCTTACCCGAGATCAATCCCAAAGTTCTTCGGCCCCGCCTTCGGGCCCGGCCTCGAACATCCCGCACGAGCCATTATTACCAAAGACCACTTCATTCCCTTCAACGAAACCGAAACCAATCGTCGCACCAGTTCCACCGAAACCAAAAGTGAAACTGGCCGTGATCGGCTCCAAGCCCTCGAAGAGCTCCACTCCTTCGACGCCAGCAAAGGCCGTCGGCTCCGAACGCACTAAGAGGGATTTCGGCGCCGAACTCACTGCAGCGGATATCGGTACCGACCTGAAAAAGAAGGCCCTCGGTCCCACAAAAGCGCCTCGGCCCCTTGCACCGAAGCAGTCGGCCCCGACCACCAAAGTCAAAATGGCCGCTCCATCTGAGTCCACGTCGAAGACGGCGGCACACGCCAAGTCATCGACTCCAACGACCGTTGATACCTGTCTTCGGATCGATGACCCCGTGGCTCCAAAGCAGTCGACGCCTACCTCCACGGTACCGACCGGCACCAAAGAACCTTCGGCGTTCTCAGTGCGACAAGTCGCGGAGTCGTTGCAACGCATCAGGGAACGGGCAGCCCTCCGATCCACGTCGGGCCCCGACACAAACAAGGCTCCAAAGGCACCCTCGGCGCCAACCAACATTACCTTTGGTTTGCCGCCATCCACGGCGCCGAAGATGTTCGAGATCCGAACACGTGTCCGCCAGACACAGTCCCCGTCTACTGGACACACACATTCTGAGCCTTCACAGCCACAATTCATCGACGCCGACACTGGTAGACTGATGCTCCGCAAGCGGAAGATCACGCCAGAGAAAAGCTTGGACTCCTACCAAATACCTCTGAAGCACAAATTGCCAGCAGAGTCAGAACCAGTTCTGTATGAACGCTTGCAAACCTCCTATCAGGATCCCCAGTCCTTTTCTCCTACGCCTTCCGAAACGGACGCAGTGGAGGACTACATGGGCGATGATACCACCTACCCTGGGGATGTCGATCCTGATGAGCAGCAGGACCCAGATCAGGCATGGGATGACCCTACAGACCAGGGTACCGCACCAGATACCCAGGACACGCAGCTTTACAGCGCGAAAACATCTCCCACAGAGGACACTGCTGCCTTCAATGCCCTCATAGAACGTGCTGCTGCCAATCATGGAGTACAACTCCACTCTGACACTGTTGAGGAAGACTTCTTAGTGGACACTTTCGCCTCCTCCGAGAGAACTGTCAAAACTCTGCCCATGTTGAAAGGAGTTCTCAAACCTGCAAAGGACATTTTCAAAGAAACAACCAGGGCATGGGTGCTCAACCCCAGGATTGAAAAAAAGTACAAGCCTGCGCCCGGAGATCCTATGTACATTAGAGGTCAGTTGCCTCTGGACTCCATGGTAGTTGCCAACGCTCGCAAACGAGCCTATTCGCAAACAACAGGTGATGCTCCTCTCCCAGACAAGGAGTCCAAGGTGCTGGAGACCTCAGGCAAAAGAATTGCAGCTCAAGCAGCAAACATCTGGCGCATTGCCAATACACAAGCCCTCCTGGCCCGCTATGATCGTTCACACTACGACTCGCTAGAATCGCTACTCCAGCATCTGCCAGATGAATACAAAGAGGCAGCGGAGCTCCTCATCAGAGAGGGACAACTCCTTACCAACGTATCCATTAAGTGCGCACTGGATGCTGCCGACACAGCAGCAAGGGCAATTAACACCAGCGTCATGTTACGACGACACGCCTGGTTGGGAATCTCAGGATTCAAACCAGAGATTCAAAACAACATCCTGAATCAGCCAGTCAACCCCGACTACTTATTCGGCCCCGAGGTTGACACTACCTTAGAAAAAATAAAAAAAGACACTGACACTGCGAAGTCAATGGGGGCTCTGCAGACGCAGCAATTTCGTAGTGGCTCCTTTCGTCGCCCCGGGATAGAGGAGCAGCTAGAAGCCAGAGGTCACAGCAGCAATACACTAAAGGGAGCACACAGAGTACCTACAATAAAACCAACAGAGGTGGATATCGTGGCTCCAGCACCAAGGGCAGGGGACGTGGTTACGGCAACACCAGGTCCTCCCCAAAAAACAAACAGTGACGCCCTCTCCCTTCCCCCCGACCACATAACACCTGTCGGGGGGAGACTCCAGCGGTTCCTGTCCACGTGGAAAACCATCACCACAGACAGGTGGGTCAGGGACATTATCCAACACTGTTACTGTCTCGAATTAACCTCCACTCCTCCCAACATACCCCCAAAGCACCGTCCGATGTCCGTAGAGCACTTAGCATTATTGCAGCAGGAAGTGCTAAGTATGCTGCAAAAAGGCGCAATAGAGGTCGTGCCCGTCAACCAGCAGGGGACAGGAGTGTACTCTCTGTACTTCTTAATCCCAAAAAAGGACGGGTCACTCAGACCTATACTAGACCTGAGACCCCTCAACCACTACATTCTCTCAGAGCATTTCCATATGCTCACCCTACAGCAGGTTCTCCCGCTGCTCAGCCAGGGAGACTTCCTAGCCACACTAGACCTCAAAGATGCGTACTTCCACATACCCATACACCCATCACACAGGAAATATCTCAGGTTCACTATTCAGGGACAGCACTACCAATTCAAAGTCCTCCCCTTCGGTGTGACAACAGCACCCAGAGTTTTCACCAAGTGCCTAGCTACAGTGGCTGCACATCTACGGAGACAACACATTCACGTCTACCCTTACCTGGACGACTGGCTTGTTCAAGCAAAGTCAGCCCAGCAATGCGCCAGCCACATGTCCCTCACCATTCACCTTCTTCACAGTCTGGGATTCTCACTAAATTACCCAAAATCACATCTCCAACCCGCACACGTACGACAGTACCTGGGCGCGACCATAAACACTCTGGCAGCCACAGCTCAGCCAAATTTAGTGAGGATCAACAGCATGCAACTGCTGATCTCAAAGTTCAAACCTCAACACTCCCTTCCTGCGCGAGTGTTCATGCAGTTGATAGGCATGATGGCCTCCTGCATTTTCATAGTCCCGCACGCGAGACTACATATGCGCCCGCTTCAGGAGTGCTTGGCACGTCAATGGAATCAGGCTCATGGGCACTTCAAAGACCTAGTGTTGGTGAGCGGTCGGGCGCACAACTCTCTGCATTGGTGGAATCCACAAAACCTTTGCAAGGGCCTACCGTTCCAAGAGCCTGTTCCACAAATAATACTGACGGCAGACGCCTCTCTCCAGGGATGGGGAGCTCATGTACTCAATTACACAGTGCAGGGACTATGGACGACACAACAAAAGAAGATGCACATCAACATTCTAGAACTGATGGCAATCTTCCTAGCCATGAAGGCATTCAAAGTACACTTGTGCAACAAAGTCGTGTTGATCCGGACGGACAACATGACTGCCATGTACTACATACAGAAGCAGGGAGGAACACACTCTCCACAGTTGTCTCATCTGGCTCAGAGCATGTGGAAGTGGGCCATTCAGAGGAACATATTCCTCATGGCGGAACACCTCCCCGGCAAGGACAACCAGATGGCGGATCTGCTCAGCAGACACAGCCACCAGATGCACGAGTGGGAACTACACCCGTCCGTTCTCCAACCGTGCTTCCAACAGTGGGGTCATCCAGAGATAGACCTATTCGCCACAAACGAAAACGCAAAATGCCAAAGCTTTGCCGCCAGGTTCCCACATCCACAGTCGCAGGGCAATGCGATATGGATGAACTGGTCCAGCAGATTTGCGTACGCTTTTCCCCCAGCGCCGTTAATACCGCTGCTGGCACGCAAACTGCGACAGCACTCACTGACACTCATCCTAGTTGCTCCCACATGGGCGCGCCAACCATGGTACACCACCTTTCTAGAACTTTCCGTGGTGCCGCATCAAAGGCTGCGGATCAAACACGCACTTTTAACGCAGAACCATGGTGAAATTCAGCACCCAGATCCGCAACAGCTGAACCTGGCAATCTGGCTCCTGAAGTCTTAGAGTTTGGCTACCTAAACCTGCCACCTGACTGTATGGAGATCATCAAGGAGGCCAGGAGACCCACTACCAGAGCTTGCTATGCGGCTAAATGGAAGAGGTTTGTCATTTACTGCAACAACAATGACATTAACCCGCTAGACGCATCCATTCAAAACATAATCTGTTACCTCTTACACCTATACCGATGCAATCTGGCATACACCTCAATACGTATCCATTTAACCGCAATAGCAGCCTATCTCTAAAACAGGCAGCACCTCTCTTTATTCAGAGTGCCTGCCATCAAAGCCTTCTTGGAAGGACTTAAACGAGTAATTCCCCCAAGACACCCACCAGCACCGGTGTGGAACCTCAACTTGGTCCTCACCAGACTGATGGGTCCACCCTTCGAACCTCTCCACTCATGTGAGATTCAATTCCTCACCTGGAAAGTAGCTTTCCTAGTAGCGATCACTTCGTTAAGAAGAGTTAGTGAACTCCAGGCACTAACCATTCAAGAGCCATTCATACAGGTTCACGCAAACAGGGTCGTACTACGTACCAACCCCAAATTCATGCCTAAAGTAATATCGCAGTTCCACCTGAATCAAACTATTGAACTGCCTGTTTTCTTTCAAAATCCACAAAATGTCGCTGACATAATGCTCCATACACTAGATGTAAAGAGGGCCCTCATGTACTATGTCGACAGAACTAAAAACTTTAGGAAGACAAAACAACTTTTTGTTGCCTTTTCTCCACAACACAAGGGCAACGCCATTTCCAAAGCAGGTATAGCCAGATGGATCGTTCAATGTATTCAAATTTGCTATCAAAAAGCTAAACGCACATTAACGATTCCCCCACGAGCCCACTCAACACGAAAGTTAGGGGCGTCCATGGCTTTCCTGGGAAACATTCCTTTACAGGAAATATTTAGAGCAGCCACATGGTCCACTATACATACATTTACCAAACACTACTGTGTAGATGTACACTCAAAACAGCAGGCAGCTGTAGGACAGGCTGTTCTCAAAACTCTTTTTCAGACTGCTGCAGCTGGCACTGGTAGCCGCCGCTAATAGGAGGTACTGCTATGTATTCTATTCACAGATATGAATTCAGCAGCCCACATGCCTCGAACTGAATATGCTACTTACCAGTATGCATCTGTTCTTAGCATGTAGGGCTGCCGACATTCATATCGCCCACCCTCCTCCCCGGAGCCTGTAGCAGCGGCAGCTCTCAGAATTACTGTATAGCATGGTCATCACTTACTGTATCTACAATGGCGAAAAACAATCTAAGGATGGAGAGGATGCCCATGCGCACTGTGGTCCAGGGGAGGAGTCACCTATCTTGTGATACTTCGAAGACTCTTCCAGGACAACAACGTGCAAACATCCGGACCCAACACTAGGCGGCGATCTATGCACAGATATGAATGTCAGCAGCCCTACATGCCAAGAACAGATGCATACTGGTAAGTAGCATATTCAATTTCAACTATAAGGTGTATGGCGTACAGGGTGGTCTCTGTCACCACTTGCTCACTATCGCTGTCAGCATTGAAGACTGTCTTGATGTCGAGGAGACTTTTAACATCGAGAGACTCATCTCATAACAGACCTTAACACATTTCTGTTGAATGGGTCTACAAATTAAAAATGAGTAGATTTCAGTGGTCTCCAGAGTTTGACTACTCAGGGACTCCATCCAGGAAATTCTTGCAACCAGCTACCTTGTCTCCTGCTTCAGAGCACACACCAGAGGACGCGGTCTTTTCAGGACCTCATCCAGTACCATTAGAATTAGCTATTGTGCCAGTACCACCTCAGCCTATGCAACTCATAGCACCCCCTTCACCAGCACTACCTCTGTCAGCTCTGACTCCTCCGAAGCCCCTCTGGCACCTGCTCAGTTCCTGGCAACATCAGCTTGGAGACTGAGACCTTATAGAGCAGTGGCAAGATTGCCAAGGTGTTATTCTAGAAGTAGGAGTAAAAGTCACCTTTCTTGTCATCAGACTCCTTCACATCATCGGTCTAGACACTGTACTAAGTCTACTTATTAGTCAAGGTCAACGTGAGGTTTAGAGCTACACAGTGCTCGAGGTCTTCTCCCTGTACTTAGTCTACTACCCGTTTGTCACTACTCTCCAATGGATTTACTGCTAGCCTTTCTACGTCATCTCCACCGTCAATAAGGTGAGAGGACCAACAAACTTAATATACCAATTCCTATGGTCCAACCTAAGGGCTCAGTCATCTTTGAGAGCTTGTTTAAAATTTCTATATCTTCTGCTCGCCCATCACTGCTGTTGGTTCCAGAACTTCTTGAACCTGCAGTGGAGTTATTCCTAACTCCAGCTTCAGTCAAGTCTGATCCTTCATAGCTGCAAAAGATGTACAAGCCTCCATAGCAGGACCCACCCTTTCTGCGTGCAGATCCTCTTACTGATTCTATAGTGACAGCAGAAAGAAAGCACCATCCCATGTGGCCAGCCTCCACATTGCTTCAAGCAACAAAAATAGCAAACTCCATCCTACTTTAGATGGGTATAACTCCACGTAATAAAATCAATTCATGAATCAGACAATCTCCATATTCATTTATTGTGAAAACGGTCTTATTTTATATACACATAACATTCATTTTCACCATTTTATACATATCTCTCAAAATTATAAATCGTATCAAAGATCACATATATTTCCCAGTTCCTCTGATCAAAGGGAAATATGTTTCTTAAATAAGGTTTATGAAGCAGACAATTACATGACAGGATCCCCATCCAAGGACATTACTAAAATTTCACACCCATGTGTGACGGAGCAGGGACCGAGGAACACAGTGGGGTAACGGACTGGTGGGTACACAATACGAACTTACACCCTCTTATCCCCCCCCAGCAGAGAGAATGGCTTCTGTCACCTGACAGGGGAAGCCCTCTAGAGACGGATGACGCCGGGCCCTTTAAGTGGAATCCCGATGACAGCTGGTACACGCCCCTGAGTGATGTCATGACGCGAGAGACGTCAAAAGGGAAGGAGAGTCAGCACAGGACGGACGGCGATCCCCGGAGGAGTTTAGGAGACGATCTGCGACGAGGCGAGGAAAGGAGTGAGGAGAACGAAGGCGAGGAGGAAAGCGGCGGACGGGAAGAGCGAAGCAACTTGGAGGAGGCGTCCAGAGGAAAGGAGGAGAGATCCGGTCCGGAGGACGACGGAAGGGAGAGGAGCGAAGACGGACGGAGAACGCCAGGAGGCTCAGGACACCGCGAAGCGCCCCGCCACACTCCCAGGGGAGGGGTGTGGCTCGAACAGGTACGAGGGCGTATGGCGGGTTGGATGGGCAGAGGGGATAAAACGACCAATCCCCCTGTGTGACCCGTGTTCCCCTAAACACCCTACCTGACCGTAAAACCGTACTACCTACACTACGAACCCCCACACGGAGGTGTAGCACGTATTGAGTGGCACGTTGACACACTATTATGGTAGTCCCTCACCCCCGGCCCTGGTTTTAGGGTGTGCTCCCTCAAGAGAGACTATTCTCCTGAACGATCTTTTTCCTTTCTTTTCTTTCTGGGACCCATCCTGTCCGAGTGGGGGAGAACCAGTGACGACCCAAATCAACTGATGCCCACGAAAGCCTGAAGCAGACGGGAGAGAGGGAGAAACCCCACCGAGAAGAAAACACAAAACCCTTCATCACGGACCCCAAGAACATAAAGACTAGTAGAAAGAAAAGCTATCTTTCAATAAAACCTACCGTACCTGCCATTCGAGTCCTGTCTATCCCTGACCAGTCGTCACACCATGCTACAATGTTTTATACCACGTCCACTCATACTCCTTCACATTCACACCATTGATATCCCACTAGATCAAATCCTCGACCAACGATCAATGTGCTCAATAATTCACATTGAATGGTCTATTTGCCCAAACATAAACATAATTTATCTGTATCATTTTTAGCAAAATTCTTTATCATTGAAACAAAAACAGGACATTAGTACTTCATCCTTGATTCTCCACTTGCATTGTTGGATACAGGTTAGGAAAGCGCCGACTTGCGTTGAAGTGATGCACTGGGATAAAGGCCACCTTCTTCAGGGCACTGGATGATGGACAAAGCAGATAGGAAAGGCTATCTAGAGAAAGAGGAAGCGGGCCTGTCCCAAGATGTTAAGAATTACTGAGACCATGAAGAAATAAATAAACTAAGTTAAAGAGCAAATAACAAAACAAAAGACAATTAAACAACCAAAACGGGGGACCATAACAAAACTAGAACGTATGAACGACAACAAATCAAATTGGCAGTGTGTCCCAGTGAGAGAAAGGTTGTAAGCATAGAAAGGCACATCATTTATAGTATCATCCATACAATATAGAGACCCATTATACTACACATCATCTCTAATTATAGTGACCTCATGCAACACCAATTCGTGCATAGTGAGAAAAGCTTCCTTTCCAATTGGTTATGTACATATTCTACTAGAGGACACAACCAACCTACTGTTAGAAATATATGAGACCTATAATCTACTCTCAGACTATCCATTTACAGAAAAATAAGTACTCTCCAACCGGAGCACGTACCGATGTTCAAAGATACGAGCCAACCCTAAAGGATATTGGATGGAAACAATACATTAGAAAATCCCCCAGAAGAGAGGACCAACATTTGAAGAGCTGGAGAACCCACAGTGCAGGGATACTTACCAGGGAAAAAGCCCAAAATCAAAGCAAGGACCAAAGGTCTTGAAAAATCACGCCATGATTCAGAAGCTTTCAGGCGGTGCTCTAGATGGAGAAGGCCCCCAAGAGTTCAAGGAGAATTAGCGGTGGACGTTCCTCTATCCCTCCAAATGGTAAGAAGCTGTCAAAGGTACGAAAGAAGGAGATCTTAAGGTCATGTGTTCCCCGTCCCCCAAGATCATGCCAACTGGACTAGTAGTTGAGTGGCCGGGAGATTCAAGCCACAGACACGAAAATTATGGAAAGTCCCCAGGTGGATGGCTAGAGATTCCAAGTGCTGCTACAGAGGTCTACGTGCCTGACATCTGGCATGTAGCAGCGAAGGTCTCATAAATATAAACAGAGAAAATTAAATAAACAAAGGACTCTACAAAGGTTCTAGAGCACAGCCTAGGATATCGCTAAGATAAGGAACCTGAATACGGGTCCATAAGAATGGTCTAGAGACGTCCACAGCAGAAAGAATAACCCATTGCATAAGTGGCAGACTGCCAAGTGAAAGTGCATAGAAAATATGTAAATGCCAGTATGACTTACCTCTTAGACCAGAAAAGACTGTAGTTACATGGGTCTCGCGCCAGGGCCGGAGGGCATGTAAGCCGGCCAAGGAGCACGCTGATTCAATTGTGTGAACAATTGTAGGGCTGATAAATATCACCTGAGGGGAAAGAGAAAAGAAAGACATCTACACCGCTCACGTTTCAGGTGCCATGTTGGGGGAAAAGTAACCCAATAAAAAAGAAATACAACCAGGTCGTGCCGTTTTAGGGACATAGACAGCACGGTCAGAGAAAAACGGGCCCTAGTCAATAAGATCCATAAAGGTTGGATAAAATAAACGTTAAAGAGCCTAATGGATGCCGTCTGGGGGGAAATAATATAAATACACTGCTGCCTCATGGGTGCCATATTGGGAAAGGGTCCCTCTCGAGTGTCTTAATAGAAAAGAAGACGGAAGAGCCAAGTTGGAACATACCACAGAAACTGTGCGATCTATCAACAGAACCCACAAATTAGGTTCCAATAAAACACCAGCACCCAAAGACAAAGTGAGAAATAACCCCAAAAATGTGAAAGCACTAGGAGGCAGGAATAAGCCCCAAAAGTTATTTTACCACACTATAAAGGTGACACCTAAGGATGCTGCTCAAAACCGTGGACAGTGGAGTTAAAAAGTCCTAGATAAGAACATCAATAAATGATGGAAGTGGGGGTACGTAATAAATGGACATTAACATCAGGCTCCTCTTGCGTCTCAAACTGGGGACAAACTCAAAAGGAAACAAAGGTAACTTCCATCCAATACATTGTCACTGAAGACAAGAGTGGAAAAAATGAATAAAGCTCTCTAAACCATCTAAGGCTATAACCAGAAATAACAAAACCAGTCCCATCAATGAGTAAAACACTCCCTATCCAAAGCAGGGATGCGAGGCAGAGTCAAGGTGGATGAAGGAGAAAGGCTAGAACAGATGTGACCAAAGCCCCGAGGGGCCTAACAAACAGCATTTTTCTGTGGTATCATCTCATTACATCCCTGTTCCTGCGTTCCCAAAGAGACTATCCGAGACACCTCTCTTTTTTTTGCATTGTTTTTTTTTAAATTTGTTTTTATTAACATTTTCAATTTTCAACAAATTCTGCAATAACATAGGATGTGATTTCCTCATTACATATACAACGCCCCCAAAAGTTTCAGTCATTTTTGCCATATATCAGGGGTCTGTTTACAATTTTGTCATAACATTCTGCAACCAGCTCTTTGCCCACATCAAAATATACCTTATTACTATCTCCTATATACACCTTGGCTAGTCGGAGTTGTCTGACAGCGCTTCTTCCTGTGGGGGATCGCAGATGTTACCCCGATATTCGTTCCATTTCCCCCATATCCGCGTCCAGTTTTTGGGACATCTCCTATGGACGTATACTGATTTTTCCGTTACCATTAATTCGTCCATACCATTACACCATTTTCGTAGTGTAGGGACTTGCCTTGCTTCCCACAGCTGCGCTATATCCCTCTTTGCTAATGTCATACCGAGCGACACCCATGTTTGTGCTGCCTGATTGAGGTCTGTGGGTTCCCAGATGTTTAGTATGCATCGCTTTGGTTCTGGTGCCACCGTTATCCCAGTGACTTGTGAAATTGTGCGCATGACTGCTTTAATAGTTGTTAATTTTTACACATTCCCATAGTATGTGCCAGAATGTACCTGGTTCCCCACATTGTCTGATGCAAAACGGTGTATCTGCTCTGTGTAGTTTATATAAGAGTGTCCTGGTGTAGTATGTGCGATGCAGCACCTTCAGTTGTACTAATTTGAATCTAGCTGGAATCGCTACCTTTAGATAACTTTTGAACCCTCCTGAGGCACAGCCGGGAGTAGCAAGGAAAACTAAGCATAACTTTGTTTTAAAAGTGTAAAATTTCACTTTGCTTTTAAAATCACTCACCTTCCCTGTCACATCACTGCAGTGTGCAGGCACCCTTTCCTGCTGAAAAACGAGCACTGATAAGGGCAAAATCGCCGTTTTCCCGCCAACTTCATTCCCCTCTCCCTGACTGGGACACGCCCACCTTGAGGCCACGCCCCCCCTCTTCAAAGTTATAAAAGACGCGCTGACTACTAGCGCTTTAGATAACTTTTGAACCCTCCTGAGGCACAGCCGGGAGTAGCAAGGAAAACTGAGCATAACTTTGTTTTAAAAGTGTAAAATTTCACTTTGCTTTTAAAATCACTCACCTTCCCTGTCACATCACTGCAGTGTGCAGGCACCCTTTCCTGCTGAAAAACGAGCACTGGTAAGGGCAAAATCGCCGTTTTCCCGCCAACTTCATTCTCCTCTCCCTGACTGGGACACACCCACCTTGAGGCCACGCCCCCCCTCTTCAAAGTTATAAAAGACGCGCTGACTACTAGCGCTTTAGATAACTTTTGAACCCTCCTGAGGCACAGCCGGGAGTAGCAAGGAAAACTGAGCATAACTTTGTTTTAAAAGTGTAAAATTTCACTTTGCTTTTAAAATCACTCACCTTCCCTGTCACATCACTGCAGTGTGCAGGCACCCTTTCCTGCTGAAAAACGAGCACTGGTAAGGGCAAAATCGCCGTTTTCCCGCCAACTTCATTCCCCTCTCCCTGACTGGGACACGCCCACCTTGAGGCCACGCCCCCCCTCTTCAAAGTTATAAAAGACGCGCTGACTACTAGCGCTTTATATAACTTTTGAACCCTCCTGAGGCACAGCCGGGAGTAGCAAGGAAAACTGAGCATAACTTTGTTTTAAAAGTGTAAAATTTCACTTTGCTTTTAAAATCACTCACCTTCCCTGTCACATCACTGCAGTGTGCAGGCACCCTTTCCTGCTGAAAAACGAGCACTGGTAAGGGCAAAATCGCCGTTTTCCCGCCAACTCCATTCCCCTCTCCCTGACTGGAACACGCCCACCTTGAGGCCACGCCCCCCCTCTTCAAAGTTATAAAAGACACGCTGACTACTAGCACTTTAGATAACTTTTGAACCCTCCTGAGGCACAGCCGGGAGTAGCAAGGAAAACTGAGCATAACTTTGTTTTAAAAGTGTAAAATTTAACTTTGCTTTTAAAATCACTCACCTTCCCTGTCACATCACTGCAGTGTGCAGGCACCCTTTCCTGCTGAAAAACGAGCACTGGTAAGGGCAAAATCGCCGTTTTCCCGCCAACTTCATTCTCCTCTCCCTGACTGGGACACACCCACCTTGAGGCCATGCCCCCCCTCTTCAAAGTTATAAAAGACGCGCTGACTACTAGCGCTTTAGATAACTTTTGAACCCTCCTGAGGCACAGCCGGGAGTAGCAAGGAAAACTGAGCATAACTTTGTTTTAAAAGTGTAAAATTTCACTTTGCTTTTAAAATCACTCACCTTCCCTGTCACATCACTGCAGTGTGCAGGCACCCTTTCCTGCTGAAAAACGAGCACTGGTAAGGGCAAAATCGCCGTTTTCCCGCCAACTTCATTCCCCTCTCTCTGACTGGGACACGCCCACCTTGAGGCCACGCCCCCCTCTTCAAAGTTATAAAAGACGCGCTGACTACTAGCGCTCTAGATAACTTTTGAACCCTCCTGAGGCACAGCCGGGAGTAGCAAGGAAAACTGAGCATAACTTTGTTTTAAAAGTGTAAAATTTCACTTTGCTTTTAAAATCACTCACCTTCCCTGTCACATCACTGCAGTGTGCAGGCACCCTTTCCTGCTGAAAAACGAGCTCTGGTAAGGGCAAAATCGCCGTTTTCCCGCCAACTTGATTCCCCTCTCCCTGACTGGGACACGCCCACCTTGAGGCCACGCTCCCCCTCTTCAAAGTTATAAAAGACGCGCTGACTACTAGCGCTTTAGATAACTTTTGAACCCTCCTGAGGCACAGCCGGGAGTAGCAAGGAAAACTGAGCATAACTTTGTTTTAAAAGTGTAAAATTTCACTTTGCTTTTAAAATCACTCACCTTCCCTGTCACATCACTGCAGTGTGCAGGCACCCTTTCCTGCTGAAAAACGAGCACTGGTAAGGGCAAAATCGCCGTTTTCCCGCCAACTTCATTCCCCTCTCCCTGACTGGGACACGCCCACCTTGAGGCCACGCCCCCCCTCTTCAAAGTTATAAAAGACGCGCTGACTACTAGCGCTTTAGATAACTTTTGAACCCTCCTGAGGCACAGCCGGGAGTAGCAAGGAAAACTGAGCATAACTTTGTTTTAAAACTGTAAAATTTCACTTTGCTTTTAAAATCACTCACCTTCCCTGTCACATCACTGCAGTGTGCAGGCACCCTTTCCTGCTGAAAAACGAGCACTGGTAAGGGCAAAATCGCCGTTTTCCCGCCAACTTCATTCCCCTCTCCCTGACTGGGACACGCCCACCTTGAGGCCACGTCTCTCGCATTGCTTCCTCCCTACAACTATGTGCATGTTCCGGAAGCGCAGCGGACGAGCGCAGCGGGCGCGATGAATGCGCGCCGAAGGCGCGCATAAGGCAAGCTCGTCTGTGCTCGTCCGTGCCGAGACCGGGCCAGGGGCCTTAACCTCTGATCAATCCCCGCGACAGGCTCCCCACATCTACCCCAAATCTATATTGATGGCACTGCGCACGCCTAACACCGACTGCGCTCAATATAATCCACACCTATGGTCAGATACCACAAAATTTACATATCCCCACTGTAACGTGAAGCTACAGATAATGAATGAAAAAATCAAAACGCATGCTGTCACTGCATCTATGTCTTCCGACATCACCGCTGCACTAATCAATGCACGATCTCTTGTCAAGCACCGGCAAGAAATACACGATCTTATTATCAACAACAACCTTGATTGTCTTTTTCTCACGGAGACATGGACGGATGGAGCATCCGATCCTGACATGGCAGTTGCGACCCCCC
Source organism: Triturus cristatus (assembly GCF_964204655.1). Lineage (NCBI taxonomy): Eukaryota > Metazoa > Chordata > Amphibia > Caudata > Salamandridae > Triturus > Triturus cristatus. The sequence goes on from NC_140594.1 coordinate 271,568,693, forward strand.
CAGCCTATAACGCCTATCGCCTAGATAGAGTGGGGCAGCGCGGAGGAGGACTAGCCATCATCGCCCGCGACCACATAACGGTCAGAATATCTCACATTCACTCCACCTCCTGCGAAGCCCTTCTTTTCGATCTTAAACTCACCCCATCGTTTCATTTTAAAGGCATCCTACTATATCGAGCTCCAGGCTCTCGCACCAACTTTCTAGCAAATCTGGGTGCAATACTAGAAGCTCCAGCGCTGGAAGACTCATTTACATTATTGGGCGACTTGAACTTCCATCTTGAGAATGCATCTGACAAAGATACCCAGTCCTTGATATCAGACATGCACACCATGAGTCTTCGGCAACTGGTAACCACCCCCACCCATATAGCCGGTCACACGTTAGACGGCATTTTTACTAATATGCAAGGCGTTAATATAACAGATACCTTACCAATGCCATGGACCGACCACTTCACCATTTTTATAAAAATATCAGTCACATTAAATAGACTCAGACCCGACTCTGTACCAAAACCACAAACCATCAAAGTTTGGAAGGACATCGATCACGCTGAGCTAACGAGCCTACTTGAAAAAACTCGTCCTGACTCAACATTTGATCCAAACTTGGCCACACGACAATTTCAGGAGTGGATAGGTACCGCCACCCACTCCTTAGCCCCAACTAAAAAACTCTCTAGAAACAGAGCAACGCCATCAGCCCCATGGTTTACAGAGGAGCTCCGTATTAAGAGGCAATTCTGTAGAAACATGGAGAGACATTGGCGCAGATCCTACAGCGCTGAAAGCAAGACCAGCTATAAGGAAGCACTCGGACAATACAAAGCTCTTATTGTCGAGACAAAAAAATCCTATTTCACTGAACATATCAATTCTGCTAAAAACTCAAGTAAAAAACTTTTTGAGATAACTAAGGTCTTAGCGGGAAATGCACCGGACCTGAATCCTCCACAATCACAAGTCTTTTGTGATTCTCTGGCTGATTTCTTTTTCACAAAGGTAAATGATATATATCAAGCATTCTCCACAAAAACAGTAATCAGCCCCCCCATATCTAACAACGGGACCAACAATATCGAACTTTCTCAGTTCTTAGACCTTGGAGAAACACAAATCAAGGAAACAACGGCCACAATCAAATCAGGCTCAGCATTTGATCCTTGTCCTCTAAAAGTCATTCATCCGATCATGGACTATCTCTCCCCTGACATTGTATCAATCTGCAACACAATGTTCAGAACTGGGATATACCCAGACTCCCTTAAAAATACCTTGGTCAAACCCCTACTTAAGAAAGTTAATTTGGACAAGGACCAACCAAAAAACTACCGCCCCATAGCCAGTCTCCCCTTTTTAGCAAAGGTAGTGGAAAAGGCTATGAACTCACAACTCTCAGAGTTCATAGAAAAACATCACCTACTGGACAACACCCAATTTGGGTTCCGCAAGTTCCACGGAACCGAAACTGCCTTAATAAAAGCTACAGAGGACATAAGAGTGATCCGGGACTAGGGAGGTACAGCAATACTCGTACTGCTCGATTTGTCGGCAGCCTTCGACACGGTCGACCACAAGATCCTGGTCGACCGTGCCGAAAACCTGGGCATCCGCCACATGGCTAGAAATCTGCTCTCCTCCTTCTTGGCCGGTAGATCACAGGTGGTCACACTGGGGCCCTTCCAATCGCACAAGCTGTCACTACCGTGTGGGGTTCCCCAAGGCTCATCCCTTAGTCCGACACTATTCAATATCTACGTGTCGGACCTGGCCTCTGTCATCAAGGCCTATGGGATGAGCCTTACTTCGAACGCGGATGACACCCAGCTTGTGTTGGCCATTAACGGGAATGGAGACAAGGTAGCTGAAAACTTTCAACAGGGCATGCGGGCGATTGGTGAGTGGATAGCCTCTAACTGTCTAAAGTTAAATGCCGAAAAAACGGAGGTCGTCATATTTGGACATCTCTCCCCAGGATGGTCAAAAACCTGGTGGCCCCCCACGCACGGAACACCACCTACACCAGCCATCACCGTCAGAAATCTGGGGGTGATTTTTGACGATAAATTAAATTTTATGGCCCACTCAAATAAAATAGCAGCAACAGCCCATCACAAACTTAGGTTGATCAAGAAAATCATGCCGTTTTTACCAACCTCAGCAGGTAAGACGCTGGTAAGCGCCCTCGTGCTGTCATCTCTTGACTATTGTAACAGCTTATTCATCAACGCCCAAGCAAGAGTGACCAACAAAATGCAGACCATCCAGAATGCTGCAGCCCGCCTCCTGTCTGGAATCCCTAAGTTCTCACCAATCTCTGAGACTATAAGGGACTTGCATTGGCTCAAGATTTGAAACAGGATCAAGTTTAAAGCGCTGTGCATACTCTATAAAGCATTGCACAACTGTGGTCCACATTTCCTGAAATCCCATCTCAGATACCAGTCCTCCATAAGATCGCTCCGATCTAATAACCTTAAAATCCTTCAAATACCACGAACAAAAACAGTTAACTGGGGCGATAGACGCTTCCTTGTGGCAGCTCCCAGGTTATGGAACTCCCTGCCAGCATCCATCAAAGACAGCCCATCCCTGATGCATTTCCGTAGAAAGATAAAGACCTGGCTGTTTGATCAAGAATAGTTACCGGCTTAACCTCGGGAATACCTTCAAAGTTTCTAGCGTCGAGACGCCTACGGGCAATTGTACGCGCTGTATAAATCTCAAAAATAAATAAATAAATACCTCTCTTGGGGAAGCCACCGCTTCCTGCCAGTCCGTCTCATCTAGCTCGCCCAAGTCCGCCTCCCATCTAGTTTTCAGGGCTTCTGTCGGGTCCGGTTGGTTATTTATAATTTTTTTGTAGGTGAGTGAGATGGCTTTTCCCATCATATGATTAGTTAGTAGTCTATCCTCGAGGGGTGATGATTCTGGCACTTTCGTGCCTTGCGGGATTAGTGCCGTCAGTGCATGTCTTATTTGTAGATATCTATACGACTCTGTGTCTGCCAAGCCATAGTTTTGTTGCAATTGTGTAAACGGGATAATCTTCCCCTTTTTCCACAGGTCCCCCACCTTCGAGATGCCTATCAGGTCCCATGGTCTGAACCCCTTCGTGTTTCTTAGCCTACCTAGTTTCCTTGTGTCCCAGAGCGGCGTTGCCTGCGTCAAGACTCCCTCCCATCCCATGTCCCTCTGCGCTTCGTGCCAGATCTTAATTGTATGCGCTGTAGGACCTGTAATATTTTTATTTTTATTCCTGTTGTAGAGCTCTCCCATGATACCGTCTGTTCCCAGGAGGTATCTATCCATGCGATACGCCGGGTCTTCCTGGTCAGCATGAAGCCACTGATTTATTACCGCCAGTTGGGAGGCCCAATAGTATACTTTGATGTGTGGGAGGGCTATTCCTCCATCATACCAGCCCTTCACTAGCTTGTGCATCGCAATACGCGTCGCCCTACCATCCCACAGCAACTTGTTTAGTTCGTTATTGACTTCCTTGAAGTATGATGGAGGGACCGGAAATGGTGTATTTTGTAGGACATATAAGAACCTGGGGAGCGCCATCATTTTAAAGAGGGCTGCCCTGCCTAGCAAGGTGAGTGGCAGTGAACGCCAGCACTGTACATCCCTACGAAATCGCTCCAGAGGTTTCATAAGATTTTCTGCAATGAAGTGTGTGTTCTGGCACGTTATATAAATACCTAAATATTTAAATCCTTCGGTCGCTATCCTGATGTCACAGTTATGCGGGAGTCACGGCGGATCGCCCGAGAGTATGTAGATGCATGACTTCATCCAATTTATAGTGTATCCAGATACACGCCCATATGCTTTACAAATATTCATAAGGCAATTAAGAGAGCGGGCCGGTGAGGCCAGGTAGAGCAGTACGTCATCGGCATATAGTGATATTCGGTCCATCCACCCCACTGCCCATCTAAGCCCACGGATTACTTAATCTTGCCGTATCCATGCCGCCAAGGGTTCTAATACTATTGCAAATAGAAGCGGTGATAGTGGGCATCCCTGCCGTGTCCCTTTTGCCAGCGGGAAGATGTCTGAGATTCGCCCGTTGGCCACCACTTGTGCCAGCGGTTTTGTGTAGAGCAGTTCCACCCATTTTATGAATTTGGGTCCGAATCCCAAATGATGCAGCACCGCGAAAAAAATGGCCATTCTACCATGTCGAATGCCATGCGTGCGTCCAGCGAAAGAAGTATAACATCTTCTCTAATTAGGGATTTTCGTGCCATGACACTGTGTACTCGTCTTAAGTTCTGTGCTGTGTTCCGGTGCGGCATAAATCCCGATTGATCCGGGTGGATCACCATTCCCAAATAAGGCTGCAGCCGTGTTGCTAGCACCTTGGCCAGTATCTTAGCTTCTACATTAATCAGGGATATGGGCCTGTACGACATGCAACTGTGTGGCGGTTTGCCCGGCTTGTGGATCGCTACTATCGTTGCTAGGCGTTGGTCTTGAGGAAGTTCCCCCTTCTCTAGGCTATCGGTGTACATGTTAAGCAGGTGGGGTGTCAGAACAGCGGTCATATGTCTAAAGAGCTCCACTGGAATTCCATTAGGTCCCAGGGATTTACCTGTGTGGAGTGCTAGTATTGCCTGTGTCATTTCTTCTTGCGTGAGGTCCGCTTCTAGTGCGTGCACTGCTGCTTGGGTCAGCGTTGGCATTTTTATGTCTTTTAGATAGGCTCTATTTTCAGCGATTGTGGCCGTGGCTGTCGGTGTATAGATGTGTTCATAATGGGTCGCTAGTGCCTCTACTATGCCTTGGGGATCTGTGGTTGTGATTCCACTATGTGTGTCTAGTTGCGCTATCCATCTACTTGCTTTGTCTTTTTTGTCTAGCCTGGCCAGAAGTTTTTCTGCCTCGTCTCCCTGCTCGTATACTGTGTGCTTTGTCGTCCTAAGTCTAGACTTTGCCTCTTCCCATACAAATGTCTTATACTCTTGTTGCGCCAGCCGAAGCCCGTGCGTAGTTACTTCGGTGGTGTCCGAGGCAACGTCTGCCTCTGCCCTCTCCAAATTCTCTTCTAGCGCCTGGATTTGTTGGTGTTGCTGTTTCTTGTGGTGTGACACTGACGATATTGCCTGGCCACGTAGGACCGCTTTATAGGCTTCCCATAGTGTCGTTGGCGACTCTACTGTGTGCGCGTTTTCTGTAAAATATCGTTTTGTGGCGGTAATTAGTTGTTTCTTAATCTCCTTGATTGTTAAATAGTGTGGGTACAGTGGGAAAAGCCTGCGCCTGCCTGGGATGCCTGATGCATAGGTCAACATTACTGGTGAATGGTCCGATATTCCCCTGGGCATGTGTGTTACTTTTGTTATCCGTTCCATCCCTAGCGCTAGAGTAAATATATAATCTACTCTTGATTCACTGTTATGTGCTCCTGAGTGGAAGGTATATTGGGCATTGTGTGGGTGTCTAGTCCTCCATGCATCTGTTAGGCCAATTGCATTAATAAAATCCGTCAGCTTGGGACTGGAGCTGCTGGATCCTCTAGGGGGTTGCCTGTCTATGGATGCATCAATGACTGCGTTGAAATCTCCCCCTACAATCATTGCTCCTTGCGGGAGCGAAAGCAGGAATTTGCCTAGGTCTGGGAGCGCAGAACTATGTAGAGCAGGCGGAATATACACCGAGACTAAGTTATATCGCCTCCCTTCCCACTGGCATGTTACTGCTGCAAACCTGCCTTGGTTGTCTGTCCATGTCTTTTGTACTATCAGTGGACACCTTTTCTGGATTAAGACTCCCACTCCCCTCGATCCAGAGGTAAAGTCTGACTGTACCACCATTTTATATCCCCACCTGTCCAATGCTTTACAAGTGGAGCCTACCAAGTGTGATTCCTGTATCAGCGTCACCTCCGGTCCCTTCCTTTTAATGTATTGTAGTACTAGCCCCCTCTTTATCTTGTCCCCTAACCCGTTTACATTCCACAACATCACCGTAAGGTGCTTGGTATTAGTGGTATCGTCTGTGTTGTGCGGGTTGTCGGTTGCCATTGATAACTTTTAAATACTTGGCCCTTTTTGTCTTACTATCTTGCATGTAGGCGTTGCGGCGAATGCAACGAGGAGTGTCGTTATAGTGGCTTACTTGTCGTTTTGTATGCATTTGAACCATTTAAAACAACAATCCCTGTGAACTACCCTTACCCCCCACCCCCCTCCCTGCGTCCCTGCCCGGCGGATTCCAAACTACCCACCACCCCAACTGAGCAGAGTGCTTAGTCCTGGTTACTTTGTACTTGCGTGCCAGGGGGGGGGAGATGCTACTTGCGACCAGTCATGGTCTCCCCCTCAGAAGTGCAGCATGTCCACGGCTGTAAAAACATTTCTTTCTTCTATCTCGGAAGCCTCTGTGACCGCTTTCCTCAGTATGACCCCACCCTCCGCCACCGAGAAGCCTTTATCTCAGTTCATCTGCAAAGTATGCGGCCCGAGTCCGCACCCCAGGGCCAGTCCTTCGGGACAAGCTCCGGCCATCATGTCACTGCCTATGTCATTCATGCTTCATTGGCATCTTCCTGTAGGTTGTGGTTTCGTGTCCCACCGGTTGCTCCCTGTCCTGATGAGTCTGATTCCGCCGCTTTTTCCATGGCTTGTCCGAGTCTCTGTGCCGACCCTCGGTTTCCTTTAGTCTTGCGCCATCCCTCCAGCCATTCTGTTGCCTCCTCTGGCGATGTAAAGAACCATGTCTTTCCCTCCGCCTCCACCCTCAGTTTTGCGGGGAAAAGCATTGCGTATTTAAGTTCTCTCTTTCGAAGCTCTTTCTTTTCCTCCATGAAGTCACGTCGTTTCTTTGTTACTAGCGCTGTGTAGTCCGGGTATATCTCTACTTTACTATTCTCGACTTGTAGTGGGGGAGCTACACGTGCTGTCTGCAGGACGGCGTCGCGGAAGTTAAACGTGCGCGCCAATATAGGCCGCGGCGGGGCTCCCGGCTTGGGCATCCCACCCGGTACTCTGTGCACACGTTCCACCGAGAAGAAACTCGACAATCCTCGAGGTTGGAGCTTATTTTTAACGAGATCTTCTACAAACAAGTCTAACGCCGCACCACGTACGGTCTCCGGCACTCCCACTAGGCGTATGTTATTGCGTCGTGATCGCCCTTCTTGATCATCAAGTTTTGCCTCTAATTGTTTCTGAACCTGTTCCAAAGTTCTCACTCTTTTTTGCAGTGTCTCTGTCTCCGTGGACAGCGTCGCCGCCGTTTCCTCCACCTCCTTCAGCCTGTCACTGATTTTCGACACGTCTGCCCGCAGCACTGTGATGTCCGTGGATATCGTTCCTATCGATGTTTGCATTTGCGTCAGCGGGCGCATTACATCCTGCAAAGTTATTTCTTTAGGTTGGTCTGAGTGCGCCTCGTCCTCATTTCTCCTGTGAGTCTCCGGGGTCCTTGGTCTATCTCGACGGTATGCATATTTTTCTAATCTTGTTGCTTGTGTCCCACGTTGTCCTCTTCCTCCCATTGTGGCCGGTCTTGTTTATCTGCGTAGTAGTTAGGCGGTAGGGAGTTCGGTAGTCGCCGCTGCCAGACTGCACAATGAGTTTCAGCGCTCGGCCTTTCGGTTTTCCCTCCTCCCACCGCCGCCCCCTACGCAGGGTGTCTTTTCCTTTATATGCCCCCAGCAGGTCCAGCGCCTTTTATCGTATTTATTAGCACCTTAGTAGCCTGGATCAGCTGCAGTGTGGCTATGTGATCTGTTTCCCTTTATATATGGGAAGGTCTAGGGGGGGGGTGCAGCGTGCAAAACAACCCGCTTCTGCTGTTACTCTGCCTCCCTGTGCTGTTCGTCACTCTCTTGAAGCCATCCTGTGTCTCTATGCCACTCTTCTCATGGTTTAAGTGGCGGGGTGCTACGAGGCGGGACCAATCCACCACAGATGTCCCCGTCGGCGCCGGACCGGCCCGAGCTCAAGGCCACGCAGAGACCACAGGGGCCTGCATCCAGGTCGTCACACTAGATTGCTCTCCCTCTTTCAAGCATACTTTATTCTCAGTCCCAGAGAAATTCGAGCTCCTGTGGTTATTCCTCTCCAGCTTGCCTCCGCAGCCCAATACGTTCGGTAGGCCTTTCCCTCCTTCTCTCCAGAGTTTACCTCGTCTCGCTGCCTGGTGTCCTCCTAGGAGATCACGTCGCGCCGGAGCCCAGATCCAGCTCTCTAATTCCTCGGTGGCGCCAGGCGGGGTCCGCGCGCCTCACTTCTCCGGTCCAAAACCCCGCCGTCTTCGCTTTATTCCCGTCGCGGCCGCCTTGGTGTTCCTCCCTTCCGGCCTCTTCTTTTTGCGCCGGTCCACTCTACTTCAGACCCCGGTCGCGGCTCCCGGAAGTAGGCCTGCGCCCGCGTCCCCGTGAGCGCGGTTCCCCCAGTGGTCGCCTCGGCCCCCAAACGGCTACCGATTGTAGCTATGGTCTTCCGAGTGCCGGCTCTGCTTTTCTTTGTGCCGTGATTGCGGATTTGCGCCAGGATTTATGGGGAGAGACGCTGGTTAGCGCGGAGCTCTCCTAGGCTTCGGCCATTGCTGTCGGCTGCAAGCCACGCCCCCTTTTTTTGCATTGTTGATCCGTTTCTACCCCCTTCTTACTCTTGACTTTTTCTAGCATGATCCAAGATAGATCTCTCTCAGTATGGTTTTTGGAGATCCATTGTTCAACTAGGGCTGCCCCTATTCTTTTGTTTCTGATCGCCGATATGTGTTCACTGAATCTTGTCCTTAATTCACGGCTAGTTTTACCCATATACCCTAGTTGGCAGGGGGACTGAATAATGTAAATCACATGAGATGTCCTACAGTTTGTCATGTCCAACGGTATGATTTTCTTGGGCCCCTAAGTTAAGGAGCTTGTAACAATGGCTTGTTCACAGGTGTGACAAGCATGACACTTACGGTTTCCAGTGACTGGTCTTTTACCAGTTATAGACTTTTTCATAAAGTCTCCCTTTTTATCTACCTATGCTTTGACCAATATCTTTAGATTACGGCTGCGTTTGAAGGCAAATGTTGTTTTGGGTAACTTGCCGGTGGGTCAATTGGTGTTCAAAATGTGCCACTGGGAGCTAATAATTTGTCTGATTTTGTGGTTTAAGTTACGATACTGCACAACTCATAGCAGTTTTTCTTTGTTGTTTTTAGGTCTATTTATGAACATGGATTCCATGTTATAGTACTTTGCCCTCTTGAAGGAGCCAGTCGTGTGGGATATCCTCTGAATAGCAATTTGTCCTTGAGTAATTCAGCATTGAAGATGTAGTCCTGCATGTTCGTAAAGTTCCTGCGTTTTTGCAGGAACTGACTAAATGGAAAGCCTTGCTTTTGGCAGCGTGGATGTTGGCTTTCGAAATGTAATAGGGTATTGTTAGCAGTTGTATTTTTTAAAGAGAGACACTTTGATCCGATAATTTTGATGGTGTATCCAAGTGTTGAGAAATTCAACCTTCTCTGTGCTGGTTTTTGGAGTGCATTTTGTATGGGGGTCACGAAGATTAAGCCATGATAGAAAATCCTGTGATTGTTCTTCCTTCCTTTTCCAGATAAAGAATATGTTGTCACTATATCTAGCCGATTGCTGTACATTCTCAGAAAAAGGGGCAACCTCATTGTATATGAAATTCTCCTAAAAAATGCCCTTCTACAAAATTCGCCACACTCTGGGCACAGCCAGTTCCCTGCTTACTCCTTTGGTATGTTGATAGTGCCCCATTGCATTCGAAAAAGATTTCCCCAAGGACTATGGTGCGGCATTGCAAGATAAAGTAATGATGTTCATTTACGCAATTTCTGTCCAGTGTTGTTCTCACTGCTTCTAGTGCCTGTTGTTGTGATATGTTTGTATAAAGTGCCTCGATGTCCACGGTGACTAATATCTCGGGATCAAACCTGGTACCCTCCAGATTGAAAATCATGTGGCCTGTATCTTTTTCATATACTGGTAGGGCACATACCAATGGTTTGAGAAATGTGTATTTACATAGGGGTTCTATTACTAACATGATAGTTGACAGAATAGGGTGAAGTGGGGGATCCTGAATATCCTTATGTGACTTAAGGACATCATGGACATGGGTTAAAGGCATTCTTGTGTGTGTCCGGTTTGGGAATTCAAACTCTTGGCTGCAGGTGATTTCCCTGTTGGCTGCCTCTCCAGTGACAGCAAGGATTTGGGTTTTCATTTTCTTTTCTGGGTCTTCTCTGATGTTGCAATAGTGGTTAGGTAAGTCAAGTATCCATTTAATTTTATTTTTATATTCATCTGTGTCCAATCCTACAGTCCCTTGTCACGTGGTTTTACAGTCACAAGTTTGTTATCCTGTAATGTCTTTAATGCTGTGTTCTTTTGGGCAAATAGGTTGTAGGGAGGCTCAAATCTCAACATTTGTTAAATCTTACCATACACTGCCTTTTCAAAAATTTCAACTCCTGGTCTAAGTTGATCAAGTTTCTGGGTGAAGCTGGATGGAGGTTTTTAGCAGTCTTATCCTTCTAAAGAAGGAATGACGGTCCTGAGTGAGCTAAAACTTTGTCAATGATGGAACTAGGCACACATGACAATTCCTTGGTGAGGAAATCTTGGGTAAATCCACCTCAAACATGGAGGGATTAAATATGGGGGTAGGATTCAATCCCTCCAATATTGTTGATGCCTGGTTTGTAAATAATGGGGCGCAGAGTCAGTGTTCTGGTACCGTCCTCTTGATTGATTTCTGAATCTAGTTCGGAGGTGCCCCGTCGGTTCCCTTAAAAAAGTATCGTGCCGATTGTATCAGTCATTTTCAGACTCCACATTGTCTCTTGAGAAGGAAAGTAACAGGACTTATTCGGTTAGAAATAAGTTATGCAGAACAGGAGCTACTGCTGCAACAACAGCTTGTGCCACTGCTTTTCATGGACGGTATTATAGGTCTCAGTGGGAGATTCTTCCGAGGATTCAAGACAAGTTACTTCAAGAGGACAGCCAGGATTTCTCAGAAGTAGTTTAAGAGGGTAATTGGGTAACTAACCAGGTGATTAGTGCGACTGCTGATGACCTAGATTCCCATGGTTATTGCCATGGTCTGGTTCTTCACATATCTTCATGGCTCTGTCTCACAGGTTAGAAGCCGCAGATATCATAAAGGTTTTTAAACCTTCTTTACGTTAGAATGATTTTGTTTGTTGCTTATGAGGGCGAAAAAATGCTGCTCATGAAAGCTGAGTTGGAGACTGTAAAAGCAGTTGGCTTAAAGTGTCTTAGAGAAGTGTAAGGATTACGAAATACCTTTATGACAGATGGATCCAACATCATAGGGTTCAATCCCCTCAGTTGCCTCAGCAGTACCATCAACAGCAGCATCAAAAAATCTTTTATCCGTGAAAAGATACGAAAGGAAGAGAAGGTCATCAAACACCAGCGGGGGCAGGAAAGCCCTCCAAACAGTGACTCCCCTCTTCTCCCTACCACTCCAACAGTGGGAAGCGTCAGCAATCATCTGGTAGAGTGGAAACAGATTTCGAGAGACAAATGGTTGTTGAATATTGTATAGAATGGCTATTCTTGGAGGTTGAAGCCACCACCTCATTTTCATTCCACTGGAGAAATCTTTTCAATATCATTTAGACTTTCTTTGTTTTTGCAGTCGGCACTATTCTCATCAAAGATGCTGTAAAACTTGTCCCCATTTGCCAAAAATGGAAGGGAGTGCACTCCTTTTACTTTCTAGTTGAAAAGAAATGCCAAACCAGGAATATTTTCCTATTTTAGACCTCAGGCTTTCGAACATGTTCATAAGGAAAAAGAAGTGTGTGTTGGTACTTCATCAAATTGACTTCCAGCTCATTCAGGGGGGATTGGATGTGTGCCACAGATCTTCAAAATGTGTTCTTACATGCTCCCATCATTCGAAAGCACTGCAGATTAAGAATTCTTTTTGGAAATGCTTATTAGCAATACACAATCCTGCCTTTTAATTTGAAGTCTTCTGACTTTTTCAAAGTTCCTGGCAGTAGTGGCAGCACATCTTAGAAAAATAAGAATCTAATTCTGTCCTTACATAGATGGCTTGCTTATATATGCTACAACACCTCAAGAAACCCAGTGTCACTTCAACATTACTTTGTCTCCGGTTGGGACTGAAGTTAATCACTTCAGGTTCACAGTGACCTCAGCTCAGCTCAGTTCATCCCTTATTTGGGGGCTCACATAAACGCAATTCCACCACAGGGTATCCTTCGGAGGAGGTACTCTGTTCTATCCATCTGAAGTGTCAGAGGCTTTTAAAGGTGAAATGGTTGATGGCCCCTCGGATCTTATCCCTCCTGAGTTCAGTGGCTTTCTGTACCTTGTCTGAAATGCCTGTCTGCAGATAAGGAAATTGAAAGAATACCTCAAAGACCAGTGGTGCCAACTCTCAGACAGTTGGGAGGACAAGCTGACTCTTTCACAGACCACAATTCACTCCCTCCCATGGTGGTGCAGATCTTCCAATCGTCTGACAGGTGTCCTTTTTTCAGCTTGAAGAGAAGTCAACAACCATCATAACCAATTCTTCTTTTATGGGCTGGGGAGCCCATATGGATTGTCTTCAGATCCTAGCTTTGTGGTCGTCAAAAGAAAAAAACCTCCCACATTAACCTCTTAGAGTTTGAAGACGGTTCATCTGGCCTTGAAGTAATTTCTACTGAGCTTTAGAATGTCGTCTATGCTTGTTTAGACAAACAACACAACAAAAATGTATTATCTCAACAAAGAGGGAGGTACACGATCCAGAGCACTGTCTCTAGAAACCCAAACAATATGGATATGATTGATTGTGAGTAACCTGCACATCACCGCAGTCCACCCAACAGGAATCGACAACGCACAGTGGGGTTTTCCAGACGTAGACTTATTCACAGACCCAGATAGCCATAAATTCCCAAATTATGCATCCAGGTATCACCAGCCAGGAACACTTGAGAATGTTCTTTTGATCAGTTGGGCAAAAAGTTTGTTTATGCATTTCCTCCAATATTGTTGACTCCTGCAGTGATCATCAAACTAGTGAAGGGCAGAACAAGAATGATTTTCATAGCACAGACTAGCCTTAGCAATGGTGTTCACCGATCTTCTACACCTGTAGGAACGTCCGCACAAGAGACTGGGGTGCAGACTGGATCTCCTATTCAAATTCTGGTTCCCGATCCTAATCTTTGCAGCCTGGCTCCTCAACTCTTGCAACACAGATATTTAAACTTGCCAAAGGATTTTATGAACATCTTGAGTGGCCTGTCTTACTTCCACTAGAATGTCGTATTTATTCAAATGGAAGAGGATTTACACTTGGTGTCCTCAAAATAAAATTGATCCTACCAAAGAACAATAAGAAGTTGCACTCCCTTATCTTCTCGGTTTATTGAAGTCATGGTTGTAGTTTTCTTCTATTAAGGTACACATTGCAGCCATAACAACTTATACAAACCTCTTTTTTTTCAAAATTCTAGTTGGCAGTGACTTTTTGGAAGGGATTAAGATTGTTTATAATCATTGAAGGAGCCCTTCTTCTCTGTGTAGTTGATTGTGGTCCTTTCACAATTAACGTGCACCCATTTTGAACGTATTCATAAGATATCTCCCCAGCATAGTTTCTGGATGACAGATTTTCTGACAGTGATTATTTCCGCCCATAGAGTTACTAAAGTCCAGGCAGTATGTTGGAAGGAACTTTTCACTGTATTTCTTAGAGATGAAGTGGTTAAGAACCCACCCTAGTTTTCTTTCTAAAGGGGTCTCTGATGTCCATGTAAATTTAACATTCACTTCCGACCTTTCAGAATCCTTCCACTCTGGTAGAAAGGGATTTTCCTTCCCTTGATGAAAAACGGTTCTAAAGTTTTATTTGGGTTAAATTAAAGATATTAGGCAATCTGACCATGTATTTGTTAATTAGGGTCCTACATGAACTGGGTTTGCTACTTATACACAGTGCATTTTCTCCTGTATGTCACTGTTACTGTAACGCCAATATGATGCTTGCCTAGTGTTAGGTTCTCCATCTATTCTCTGGATGTCTGGATTTCCTGTACGTCGAGGAGGGAACCCTGTGGTGCCAGGGTTCGACGACGGTTTGGAGAGGTTGGAGAGAAGCGGATCGGGTCTGCTGTCCTGTTGATTAACTAAATAAATACTTTTCTTCATATCTTCGTTTGCACTTTCTTACACTGGCGACGGGCAGCCAGTCAACAGGACCTCCACCCATGCAACATTTTGTGCCTTGCTGCCAATGATCTGTCTTTGCATCTTCTAGCCTTCCGAGTTAATCTTCGTACTGTGGCCATACTTCGTTCAGCTGTTTGAAGGTATTGTGCGATTTTATTTAGCTACGCCACACTCTACTTTCCTTCTGTTTTACTCTGCTCGCTCCACGTCTCAGAGTCTGCCTGACAGTGAAGTTTAGGATTTGGGGCATTCAGGAGCTACCAGCTGCACAATTGTTGTGATCCTCTAGTGGATTCAATCCACAGACTTTGTCTTTGCTGCCCCGTGTCCCGGTTCCGGTTGATGCGTGTTGCCGGTCTGCATGTCACTTCATGGGGCTTTGCGTTCCACCAGACCGCACGTCCATTTTCTTTGCTTCCTTCTGTGACGTTGTCCTCCTCTCGTTTTCTACGCTGCTCTTCACTGTGACAACGTACGCTGCATGTTTGCAGCATCTGTTCCATGGTTACTGTATCCATGGTTATGACCTTCCCTGTTTAAACGCTCACTATTCACTTCTACGATTATGCGCAACATATCGTTTCTCTGTTGTGCAAAGTTTCCATCTTTATTTCGCTGATGTGCACAGCAATAGTTAACATCGGTAATTGCACATCGCCTCAGTTCTGTATCAATGATGTGCACAGCTTCATTTTAATGCTTCATTTCTACATCGCTGATGTGCACAGCCAAACTTAACTTAGGAAATTGCACATTATATCGCTGATGTGCACAGCTTCATTTTAAATGCTTCAGTTCTATTTCGCTGATGTGCACAGCTTCATTTTTGCGCGATCTTCAAATCATTTTCATTTTACTTTATTATCAAATATTCAACTGTTTTCAATTTGTTTGCAAAATGCTATTTTAGTACCACTACAATTTACTATTGTTCCACGTCATTGTGCTAATCTCGGTGATTCGCACACCTTATAGCTTCCATTCTATTTTATTGCTCCATTATTCATTTACGTCATGCAGCAAACTATTTCTCCCCCAATACCATTCGTTCCCAGTCCAGCTTTCTAAAAAACTGATTGGGAAATTTGAAAGGAAGGTTTTGAAGCCTATCTATAGGCGTTGGACGGCAAATTATTTACCAGCAAGAAGAAATATGCTATGCTTAGACATTGTTTAGGCAATGAAGGCCGAAACATATTGCAACACATACCCAAAGAACCTGTTATTGTACGTGTAGGGTAAGGTGATAATGTAGAGCATGAGTATGCTACAGCCATCAAAGCTTTGAGTACTGGTTTCAAAGCTTGTAAAAATGTCACTCTAGAAAGACATAAGTTCTACAAAAGGGTGCAATTACAAGGTGAGTCCGCGTCAAGTTACGTCGGCGCTCTGCGTATTCTTGCAGCTTCTTGCGAGTATAAAGCATTTGAAGAGGAAATGATTAAAGATCAACTTGTAGAAAAAACTAACAGAAAAGTTCAAGAAGCACTTTTGTCCAAACTGACCTCACATTACAAAAAGCATTAGACATTGCCACAAGAATAGAATGTACCAGTTCATATATGGAGCAAATGTCTATATCGGATAACAAGTCTCAGAATGTTCCTACTGTTAAGTCTAAATATTAAAAAAACAAAGAATTCAAAGATAGTGCTAATAAGAAGGATGCCAAATGTATCACCAAGTTGAAACTGCAGTGTTATAGGTGTGGTAGTTTCAATCATTTGGCGGATGACAAATTATGTCCCGCTGTGGATAAGGTATGTGTTAAATGTTCTAAAAGAGGACATTTCGCTAAAGTTTGCAAATCTTCTAGAAGAGGACCTTCAAGAACAGTGCATAATGAGGAAACTACTAGGGAAGCGACATCTTCAACCAGCGATGAAGATGAAATTCTGACCATCGTGGACATGAATAGCTCTAATGACATTTGGGGTGTTAATGCTCAAGGTCTTAAAAGACCTCTTTGTTCTGTGAAAGTGAATAATATTGGTGTTAAAGTTTTAGCTGATTCTGGCTCCCCTTTCACATTGTTAAGTGAATCTGTCTGTAAAGGGCTATTTTCCAAGTTTAATTTGAAGCAATCCAACATTTATCCTGTAGCTTATGGTGGGAAAGCCATTGATGTTATTGGCGAGTTTAATGCTGAATTTGAGTTCAATGGCAATGTGTCTCATGGCACTGTGTATGTTGCCAGAGATGAGGCATGCCTTTTGGGTTGGAAAGACCAAGGTAACATGGGTATCATACTCAATCCCAATATCCCTCAACAAGTGGTACTAAAGAAGGAGTTGTTCCGCATCCAAGCCTTTGAAGAAAATTCTTGGGAACAATCCTACCCAGGTGTTTTAAAAAAAAATGTAGGTCTCTTCAAGGGTTTTAAATATAAGATCAGGTTAATTAATGGTTCATAATCTGTGGTACATAAGGTCAGGAGAGTACCTTTAGCATTACAGGTTGATTTAAAAAAAAGAATTAGATAAATTATGTTTGGCTCAATGATTAGAGCGACAGACCCTGATGCAGAGGTCTAGCCCGGGACCAGGGTTCAATTCCCCGCCTTGGCGGGTCTTGGGCTCAAAAATTCCACGAACCTGATAATTCTCGCCTCGGACCCATTCCAATCATGGAGTCCCACTCTGCAACTCTGGGCAATATCTTGCTTAATCTCCACAACGGCCCCCACAACGCTAAGGATGCCTGGCCTCCACCTTGGGGGTGCCAAGAAGTGGACGCCTCACAGGGAAAGCCAGGATGGGTTCCACAGCGGTATTCGTACAAGCGCCTTGAGACCCTTGCGGGTGAGTAGTGCGCTATACAAGTATCAATTTACAATTTACAATTTGTTATAAATTATGTTCTTGTGACGTCATAGAACCTATTGAGTCTTCTAATTGGCTGTCCCCAGTAGTCCTTACCAAGAAGACCAATGGCAATCTGCGCATGTGTGTGGACCAGTGCGATCTTAACAAAATTATATGGATCAACCAACACCCTTTGCCTAATATTATTCAGATGGCATCTACCCTCAAAGGTGCTAAATATTTCAGTTTACTTGATATGTCATCTGTGTATCATCAAATAGAGTTGCATGAGGAATCAAGAGATCTTACTACATTTATCACTTCGGAAGGTCTGCTTCAATTTAAGTACATGCCTTTTGGTCTTGCCTCTGCCGTTTGTCAGAGAGTGTTGAGAAGCATGTTCAAGGGTATATCTGGCATTGTCGCTTTTCAGGATGATGTTTTGATATATGGGGAGAATCAAGCCGAACACAATGAGAGATTAAATTGTGTTTTATCCTTGTTTAAGCAAAAAAGTGTGACCCTAGGTTTGGACAAATGCAGATTGAATGTTACCACTGTACGTTGGTTACAGGTTATCCTCAGAAGGGGTACAGCTGAAGCAAAGTCTGGTTAAGGCCATTGAGGATTTCAGCATTCCCACAGAAAAGGACCAATTGAGATCGTTTATGGGTCTCATTGAATTTTATGCCAGATTTATACCCAATTGTGCATCTAAAACCTTTCACATCAGGTCATTACTCAAGCAAAATGTTCGGTTCTGTTGGCATGATGAATGCACCAAGGAATTTGATATAATCAAACGAGAAGTAGCTCGCTGCTATACCCCATAAGGCTTTCAGAAGTACAGATCAAACCATCTAAATGACGGATGCTAGTCAAAAGGGTTTGGGTGGTGTGCTAATGCAACATAGATTTGGCTAGGATAAGGTGATTGCTTTCTCTTCCAGAAGTTTGCATGGTGCTGAAGCCTCGTATTCTGTTATTGAACGCAAAGCTCTTGCTTGTTGCTGGGGTATTACGCATTTCAAACATTACTTATATGGTTCTAAATTTGTAGTATGTGTGGACAATAAACCCTTGGTTGAGTTATTCACCATGAGAGGTGCGGGTAAAGCGGCTCCCAGAAACGCAAGATGTCAGTACAGACTTATGGAACATAATTTTACTGTAGAGTATGTTCCGGGCAAGAGAAATCTTGTCGCTGACTGTTTGTCTTGTCTTTGTTCTTGTGACTATGATGTTGTCGCAACAGATTGTATGCATGATGATTTGGAATTGGTATGCAGTGGTATGGATTATTCAGAAAAAGCTTTATCTGCACATGGATGGAGAGAAGCCCTTGAGAGTGATTTAGAATTCAAGGAGCTTATAAAAAAGTTAGACAAGGGATGGTCACATGAGATTAATGCATCGGGCTGTGACAAGTACAAGCATGTTTTCGATGCGCTGTCTGTTGTGAATGGTTTGATGTATAGATCATCTTTATTGGTGTTTCCTTTTGCTATGAGGAACAAAGAACTCTCCCTTGCTCATGGGGTCAAATTGGGATGCGTGCCATGAAGAAGAGGGTAAGAGAAAATGTCTGGTGGCCAGCCCTAGACAAGAACGTGGAACATTTTGTAAGAGATTGCATGGAATGTGCCATTAGCGACAAATCACAAGTAACTGTTCCTTGTCCTGTGGAGGCCATTGAGGTTCCTGACAGACCATGGGTCATGTTAGGCATCGATATAATTGGTCCCATGACTGTGTGTGGTAATGTGTCTGAATATGGCATAGTCCTTTTGGATTTTTACAGCCGTTGGCCTGAAGTCATATGGGTAAGGTCATCTGATTCCACTTCTGTCATTAAGTTTCTGGAATATTTATTCGCCAGGGAAGGTGTACCTGAGGAAGTGCTCACTGACAATGGTCCCCAATTTGTTTGTTTACAATTTGAAGAGTTTTTACAATTCTTGGGTATTAAATGTCTGTTTATCACCACAGGAGTAATGGCCTTGTTGAACGTTTTAACAGGGTCATAAAACCAAATGTGCAATTGTCTAAAGCTAGTAATTTAAATTGCAAGGATGAATTGCGTAATTTATTGTGGGCTATCCGCACGACTGTCAATGCTGACACTGCTGTGTCTCCTTTTGTTCTCCTAAGAGGGCGCGTTCCCACCTTCAAACTGTTGAGGGGATGGATGGATGGATGGGTGGTGGTGGGGTCAGGTTGCCAACTGAGAAAATTAAGGAGGTTGACAAAAGGCGTGTGGATGCACAAAACAAATATGTCCGTACAACTGTTGGACCATGTTCCAGGCAGTTGAGTGTCAATGTGGGGGATATGGTGAGCGTGAAATGCTCTAGGATCCTACCCAAGGGTGAATCCAAGTTATCCGTTTCGAGGAAAGTTGTGAAGAGCAACAAAAGTGCTGTCAAATTAGATGATGGTAAGTGGTGGAAGAAAGGGAAGATTGTTGTGTCTAAAGTGGGGCCAGTTGTTCTTTTTAAAGAACCGTGTTGGGTGGAAGATCTAAAAATGACTCTAATGTTACGACCCGCCAATTGTCCTCCAGGTCCACTAAATTTCCTTCTTGGTTCCGGGACTATATTATATGATGAATGGCATATGATGTATAGGTGACCATTTTGCTCTTCAATTACCTATTTGTACACTTACTGTTTTTTATTTTCTTATCAGATGTTGCTCTTGTTCTTTGTGTGCCATTTTAATGTATTTCTTTGTGCTAAGGGGAATTATGTGTTCGGTTCTCCTTCTATTCTCTGGACGTCTGGAATTCCTGTATGTTGAGAGAATAGAGGGAACCTATGGTGCCAGGGTTGGAAAACAGTTTGGAGAGGTTGGAGAGAAGCGGATCGTGTCTGCTGTCCTGTTGATTAACTAAATAAATAATTTTCTTCATACCTTTGTTTGCACTTCCTTACACCTAGTAGGCCCAAAGCTTTTATAAAAGAGGTAGGGCCACTGCTGCAGCTTTATTACAAAATGTTTCCTTTACAGATATTTCTAAAGTGGCCACTTCAAGGTCAGTACATACTTTCACAAATCAGTATTGCCTTGACAATAAACAACAGGCATCTAGATGTGGCAAGCCTTTCCTCATAATCTGTTTGGCTCAGCGTTTCCCAAACTGTGGGTTGTGAGCCGATTTTTGGTGGGTCGCAAAGTCCTGACTTTGTCCTATTTAATCAAAGTGCAGCAGATGAACCAAAGGCAGATTTCCATGTCTTCACTTCTCACCATCTTTGACGAAAACATTCCCACAATGCGATTCATATAATCAAAATGTTCTTGTTGAAGATGTGGAGATGTGAAGATGTGGTAATATGTCAGCGGGTAATCTGCTGTAACATGATTTAAATAGAACAATGTCGAGAACACATACATCACTGGAAACACTAGAGTGCCCATCAGCTGGTGTCATGTTGTATTTATTTTCTGAACAAAGTATTTTGACCATTAGGACTGGAGAGCATTGAGTTACAAATCAAACAGAAGCTTTATTTGTGACTGACTTTGGCTCAGCCCTGCTAACCTTGCAGCACGACTGTCCTGAAAGTAATTACTCTATGTAGCCTAGTCTGGCCCTGAAGAGAGGCACATGCAGCTGACAAGACCAAGACTCTGCATGCTGCAGCCCCAAACTCAGACCGAGGCTATTGATCTTCCAAAACAACTGAATAGCAAATGCTGCAAGTTTGTTGAAGTTAGGAATATCTGGCTATCATCTTTTACAGGAGCTTGACATCAGCTTCTGCACAAACATGGGTCAGGTTCAAACTATACATGTTTATCTGGGTGGGTCACAAAAGTTTGCCACTTTAAAATTTGAGTCATGGTTTCCAAAGAGTTTGGGACGTACTGGTTTGAGTAGTGTACTCTAGGCAGTTTTCCTTTGCCTCTTGTCTAACATTCTAACATGTAAGAGATGAACTTGGAATTCTATGCAGTGCTTATGACTTATAATGAAGAAACCCCACAGGAGAAGGAGTAGTTTCTTGCCTGAAATCCTAGTTTTCCTCCAGGATAATCTTCACCATAGTCATACATAACCTTTCCTCTCTCCCAGGAAGAGGAGCAAAGGTAATTGCTCTCAGTTCTCATATGATTCATCATCGCCTTAAAAAAAGAAAATGGCTCATCTGTCACTCACAGGGCATGATGCCATACTGGAGCTGATCTGTGTGTTAAATGAACTGCATGGTATTCTCCCACCCTTTTCAGGCTTTAGACTATATAGCTACATTGGTCCTATTTTTTTCACCCTTTCTTTAAAAAAGATTTGTAAAAGTACTTATCCAGTGACTAGGTTCCTTTTAGTGGCTTAGTGTACATTTGTTTTTAAGTAGTTACCTCTCTTTGAAATAAATACTCTGAAATTAGTCAATGAGAGACACATGGTGCTGCATCCACAGAAATACCAATTTTAGTGTATATTAAATATTTGTGTGTGTGTTTTGTGAACCTGCTGCTAGCTGTTCTGTACCTGTTCTTATGGTTGATGCCTGTGAAGACAGGGCCGGCTTTAGGGCAGTGCGACTGGTGCGGCCGCACTGGGCGCTGACCCATGGAGGGGGCGCTGACCTCAGCGGGGGGCTGTGTTTATCAATAACTTATGATTGGAGAGATAAGGATTACTTTTGCCCAGTGGCAGTGAGAAAACCTGAGGAGGCAGTCATAGGGCATGGGGGGCCGCCACCAGTGCTAAAGCCGGCCCTGTGAAGATTGTTTCAATATAGCAATATCAAAATGATTAAGTTTTGTCAGTGCTTGTTAATTTATATTTCAGGTTAATGCAAGGAAAGGGAACCCCCTATGGAAGGATTATTCAGGTCAGGGAGTAAGAGGGGAAACAACGATAAATACAATAAACAATAAAGCTCCCTCGCGACCTATATCTCTTTGTAAAATAGACTAAATCTAGTATGGGTTATGCAAAACACATAATCAAAGCAAATCAATTGTAGTCTTACAAACTTTTTGTTTATTTTTTCATTTATTTCTTATTCATGGTTTCCTTTTTCATAAAATTTATATCAGCATTGCTTAATTATTTTTTAAAAGAAGTACAATTAGGTTTTTTTTGTTACAACATTTTCGTTTTTTTTATAAACATTATTATTTTTAAGACAAAATATTATAAACATGTGTACTCTAAATACAGTACAATACTCTGGACCCCTGAGAAAAACTAAATATGCAGCCATATACAATTATCAATCTCACTCATTCAGATCAAACAAGCACAAACAACTCTAGCACGCATACACATCTGGGTCTAAGGGAGAGACAAAGATATTCCAGGTCTCCAAGACCAAGTTAGATGAACGTGTTCAACAAGGTCTGTACAAATAAGGTTGACGCGTGTTTGGTGGGTTGAAACGCGATGTAAATCACCTTCTTCAGGACCTTTCCCAAATAGTATGGACTCTCACACAAGCAAGAATAAAGGGGTACAGATGGTACTGATCACCAAATTGCTCTTCGATGGATGTCACATGCGTATGGCGTAAATATCAATGTGCTGTTTTCAGGAAGAGAAAGTCAGTCCCACGTGGTAACAAAGTTTGCATATATTTGCACTGACTGATATGGTGTCCCTATTTTCAAGTCGTCTACGTTCCTGGGACTCCACCTTTGACAGCAGCTTTCGGCCAAAGCTGCTGTCAAAGGTGCAGTCGGTGCAGGTATATGCAAAGTTTGTTACTACGTGGGACTGACTTTGTCTTCCTGAAAAGAGTACATTGATATTTACGTGGTACGGATACAGCATTGGAAATTTGCGATGACAGCTGTGTGATTCCTTTTTGGAATACAGGAAAGGAACATTTAAAATAGAAATATACACAAGGGTGTAGGCTTATCAAGTGGATCAGTACCGAATATGAAAAATGCACAGTCTCCCTATGCCCTACCTACAAATGTCTTGCCTATTCTTTTAATGTGAGATCCATCAAAGAGCAATTTGGTGATCAGTACCATCTGTACCCCTTTATTCTTGCTTGTGTGAGAGTCCATACTATTTGGGAGAGGTCCTGAAGAAGGTGGTTTACATCGTGTTTCACCCCACCAAAATGCGCGTCGACCTTATTTGTACAGACCTTGTTGAACACGCTCATCTAACTTGGTCTTGGAGACCTGGAATAACTTTGTCTCTCCCTTAGACCCAGATTTATATGTGTGCTTGGGTTTTTTGTGCTTGTTTGATCTGAATGAGTGATATTGATAATTGTATATTGTTGCATATTTAGATTTTCTCAGGGGTCCAGAGTATTGTACTGTATTTAGAGTACACATGTTTATAATATTTTGTCTTAAAAATAATAATGTTTATAAAATAGACAAATTTGTAAAAAAAAACATAATTGTACTTTAAAAAAATAATTAAGCAATGCTGATATAAATGTTATGAAAAAGGAAACCATGAATAATAAGTAAATGAAAAAAATAAACAAGGTTGTAATACTACAATTGATTTGCTTTGATTATGTGTTTTGCATAACCCATGCTAGATGTAGTCTATTTTACAAAGTGATATAGGTCGCGAGGGAGCGTTATTGTTTAGTTCATTTATATTTCAGGTGCATAATTTGTTGTATTTATGCTCTTTTGAGCAACCTTTGTAATATATTTTGCTATGAATGATCAGTTTCTGATATGTTTTTGTCCAATGCCTATAACTGTACAGTTACAGAAATTTTACTGACCTGTTTTTTATGTTACTTTATTACTTTGCCATGTCAATCTGGGTATCCTCTAGCAAAATAAATAGGATCATGTTAAGTCATTAAATGAAAACCCATTGTAGGCACAGTTGTCTCCTGTCAGCTAAGTTACCTACTCTTCTTCTGCAGGGAATCTTTCATAGATGCTATTTTAAGGAAATACAAAGCAAATGCAAAAGTGATTAGTTGTCCCAACGCCAAAACAAGTCCTACAAAATCGCTCATCTCATAGCAATATTTGCCTCACTGGCCTTTGCTCCAGTATCAGAGCAGCAATGCCACAATGACCTGCTGAGGACCTTGCAAATGTAAATCAACAGCATATTTGTATAATAGACTCTGCTGCAGCTCTCCCTCTCATTGAGTGGAAAATCACTTCACCCAGCAGTTGCCTTTCTGCCTTTTGGTATGCAAACATGATGTAGTCATATAGCCACCTGACAATATAACCATGGCTACTGTCTGCCTCTGATAGGTGTGACTGAAGCTTCTAAACCTTTGAGACACAGACCTGGGCCTCTAAGTTGTGCCAAGTGAGTGCTCCCTTTATCTTAAGCATAGGTAGAACATCTTGCATGACAAAATGTCATCAGTGATGTAATTTGAGATGTCATCAGTGATGTCATGAGTGACGTAATATGTGAGGTCATAAGCAGTGCATCGCGGGGGCCCGAGTTATAGTTAACTTAGGTAACTATAACGGCTGAATTTCTCTGGTTTTGTATGAGTAACATATGACCCTAACTATAACGTCCCTGTAACCTTTGGGTTTTTGGGGGGGAATTTCTAACGTTTTAAAAAATTCTATTTGCTAACTATAACATCCTTGTAACCTTTGTTTTTTTCAGTGAATTTCTAAGGTTTTTTAAATGCTAATTCCTAACTATAACGTCCCTGTAGCCTTTGTTTTTTTAGTGCATTTCTAAGGTTTTTTTAACTAGCAGTCACGTTTGCAGAGTGCTGGATAAAGGGGGCAGGGCCTCCGACCATCTTTCAGGAGTTCCACTGCGTAGGACTTGCAGGAGGTACCAGGAGGTACCAGGCTTTGTGGCCCCTAAGGTCCCTCTCGAGCCAAGGGGACTTTATCCCTCAACTAGAAGTGCACCGGGAGGCACTTTTGCAGAGTGGTGGAGAAAGGGGGCATGGCCTCTGACAACCTCTCAGCAATACTGCTGTGTGGGACTTACTGGAGATAACAGGAGGAGTAGTTGTCCCCCATAGACGTCCTAGGGGACCAACTTCCCCTCCTATTACCTCCAGTAAGTCCCATACAGCAGGATTCCTGAGATCTGATAGCAGGCCACGCCCCCTTTATCCACCACTCTGCAAACCTCCTGACCCACTACTAGTAGGGGGATGAAGTCCCCTTTGCTGTTGAGGGTCCTTGGGAACCAAATACTCCTACTGTTACCTCCAGCAAGTTCCACACAGTGGGTTTGCTGCGAAAGTTTTCGGTGGCCGCGCCCTGTTTCTCCTCCACTCTCGAAAACCTCCTGTAGCACTACTATTTGGGGGATGAAGTCCCTTTGGCTTATGAGATTCCTTGGTGGCCAACTGGCCCTCCTGTGACCTCCAGTAAGCCCCACACAGCTGGACTGCTGCTTGGGAATGAAGTCCACTATAGTCCTGAGGCTCTCAGGAGGCAAAGGGACCTCATCCCCCCACCAGCAGTGCGCAGAGAGGGTCATTTGCAGAGTGGAGGATAAAGGGACGTAGCCTGCAACCACCCCTCAGCAATCCCACTGTATGGGGCTTACTGGAGGTAAGAGGTGGGCTAGTTGGCCACTAAGGACTCAACAGCGAAAGGGACCTCATCCCCCAACCAAGAGCGCATCAGGAGGCGTGTTTACACAGTAGTGGAGAAAGGGGGCAGGGCCTCCGGCAAGTTGCCGGCTTCACTTTTTTTTTTTTCATTTTAGGAAGTGGGGCTGTGTGGCCCCCCTTCCCTTGACCCTTTTGGGCCCCGGGGATCCAATTCCCCGGGACATGAGGCATATCTTTTAATTATATGAATCCGGGAGGGGGCCGCCCCCCCCCCCCCCGAGGCTGATTTTGGCACTTGGGACCCGGGGCTAGACCTAGATATATATTTGTTTGAAGGGAGGGGGACGGTTTTGGCCCCGGGAACACCATCCCTCAGGGCCAGCCATTTCTTTTTTTTTTTAAGGTATTGGGGCTGCGCGGCTCCCACTCCCAGGCCATTTTCGGCCCCAGGGACCCAACAACCCGGTGCCCGGCCATTTAAATTTTTGTTCTTTTTTCTTTCTTTGAAAGGAGCGGCCCCCACTCCTGGGCCATTTTCGGGCTCGGCCATTTCTTTTGGGTTTTTTTCTTTGACGGAGGGACGGCTGTGTGGACCCCCTCCAAAGGCCAGTTTGGGCCCCGGGGACCCCATCCCCTTGGGCATGGCCATCTCGTTGGGGACCACAGAGGGAGCCTGAAGCCCCCGCGGTTCCGGCCAGCTCCCACCTCCTGCGGGAGCTGGCATTGCTTTTTACACCCAGGGGAGCTACTGACATGCAGCTCCATGGGTGTAAAAAGCAAACTGTTCTCTTTCTTGTTCAAAGTGGAGCACAGTTGTTTGCTATGGGATGGCAGGAGCACTTCCCCAACCATCCCATAGCAAACTGCAATGTTCCGGGGAGGTGCACCCCGGGACATTGCTGGAGCTGGCCCTGGAGTGTGGTGGTTCCCAGTGCCATTTACGGCTCCAGGAGGGGGGGTCACACAGCCCCCTCCCATCTTGAAAATAGCCCTGGGGAGGTGGCGGTCCCTGGGGATGCATGAGGGGGCTGGAGTCCCCCACACATCTTATTTAAATATAGTCCCGGGGAGGTGGTGGTCCCCTGGGCTGCAGGGGGGCCGCATGGCACCCCAGCATTACAAACAATGAACCACAGGTATTTGGCGGTCCCCGGGGATGCGTGGGGGGCTGGAGCCCCCACGCATTATAATTAAGGCTCCCTCTTAGCCGTTTTTACTGATTTTTTTTTACAGATAAATACAGACAGAAAACCATTTATTTTCTAGTCTGTATTTATTTTTTAATGTGGATAAAAACGGAAATTGGGTGCTTTTTGAGTGATTCTAACTGATAGGTAAGGGGGTTAAAAACAAAAGAATGTTAGTAAAGAGGCCTAAACTGCAGTAGATATGCACAAGGCGGATGCTAAAATGCGTATATTTTCATATAAGTGCATTGATTTATCTTCTGTGGGTGTTCATATCACTGAAACCTGGTAAAAATTCAAGCATGACTGCATATTTATTGGTTAGATAAATGTGGAAATATATCAGTTACAGCTTAATTTTTCTCACAAAATCCATAGTAAATATGGATAAATACAGATAAAGTTGACAAAAAATAAATTTGAATAAATACAGATGGAAATGTCAAAAAAATAAATACCATAAAACCTGGAGCCCTACTTTTATTAAAAATAGCCCTGGGTTGGTGGCGGTCCCCAGGGACTGCGGGGAGGCCATGTGCGCCCCCCCTGCATTCTAAATTACAAATAGCCCCACAGAGGTTGAGGTCCCCAGAGCTGCGGGTGGCCCGCGCGGGTGCCCCTCATCCTTATTATTTATTGACCCCTGCACCTGGCCCACTGGGGCCTTAATTAAACGAAGCAAGGCAACCCGTGCTTCATTTAAAAAAACAAAATTCCGTGGGATTCATGGATCCAATGCGACTCCCGCAGAAGAATTTTTGAAAAAAATGTTTAAAGAAGCTTTTTTGGTCCTGGGGTACAGGGACCCCCTGAGCAGGCCCAGGGGGTCAGGGTATTTTTAACCGGCCCCCTTTTCTTTTTTTTCTTTGTTTTTTTTTCTTTTTTACATTTTTGCTTGTGACTCGGTTAAAGCAAGTCACAAGATGCCTGCCAACACTTCTGGTTTGAAGTTTGGCAGCCAATCAGATCTCAGGCACGCGATCGGCAGGGGTCGCGAATCCACCGCAGCCACAGTTGTATATCTGAGAAATCTTTACGTTTCTCAGGAATTACTGAACGGATTTACACCATTTAACAAAAAGAGTGCTTTCTGGACCAATAGCTACTTTTTTGCCAAATTTGGTAGAAAACCGTTCAGCAGGTCGGGCTGTAGCTGTGTCTAAAGTTTCCTATGGAAATTAACATTGAGAAAAAACGTTTTTGACCCCCCCTCTTCTCAGCCCACGCTTGAAGGATCACCCAGAAATTTTCAAGACAGGAGCTAAAGTTAGCGTCAAATTAGTGTTGAAAAATTTGTGAAGATTCGTCACAGCTGCCAAAGTTATTGGCAAATCAAAAACAGCTTTTTAATAGAAATCAGATCCTAACTACCGCCAGTAGTTAATAAATATATATATTATCTACTGGCGGTCGCCAGTAGATAGTTATAGTTAGGACCGTGTTTCCATAGGAAATCTGAAAATTCTATTTTGAGTAACTTTGGCGCCGGTTGACGAATCCTCGCAAAATATTCAAAACTAATGGGGCGCTCCGCTCAGCTCCTAGCCTGAAAGTCTCGGGGTGATTCGTCAAGCGGGGGCTGAGAAAAAAGGTGGGTCCCAAAACGCGTTTTCCCCATGCATTTTCCCATAGGACCTTTAGTCGAAGGTACAGCCCGAACGGCTGAACAGAATTACTTGAAATTTGGCAAAGAGGTAGTCCTCCGGTCAGGGATGTGCCTTTTGCATATATGGTGTCAATCTGTTCAGTAGTTCCTGAGAAAATGGCATTTAAAAGCACATAAATATCTATAAGCGCGCACCATAACGTGCGCGAGCGTAATTCTGATTGGTGGTTACATGTCAGTCAACATTCGAATCGGTCGAAATCAGGAAGTGTCGGCCGCCATTTTGTGTGTTTTGTGTGTGACAGTGACAAAGAAAGGTGGAGAACGTGAAAAGGGGGCAGGGTAGAGAGTTCCTGACCCCCTAGTCTTTGTCAGGGGGTCCCTGAAGGACCCCGAAGGGTGAAAAATGTTTTTATTTTTTCTTTCAAAAAATCGCGGGGTGCGCGCACGGTGAAAATCCTTTAAAAAAAACAAAAACATTTTAAACGAGCCATTCCATATTACAGGATACAGTCAATCTATAACTATATACATAGATAGCTTTTTGTAAAATAAATATATAAAAAATATAATAAAACATACATAACTTAGCATTTAAAAAACCTTACAAATTCACTTAAAAAGCCATAGGCTTCACACATGTTATAGTTAGCTGGACATTTCACTCGTAAAAAACTATTGAAATTCCCCCGTTATAGTTAGTTCAGATAACTATAACTCGCGCGACCGCCACTCTATCACAAGGATGATGTCATCAGTGATGTCATGAGTGATGCCACTGACCATGTCATGAGTGATGTAATATGTGACGTCATCAGCAGTGGATTGCGGTCGCGCGAGTTATAGTTATCTGAACTAACTATAATGAGGGAATTTCAATGGTTTTTTACGAGTGAAATGTCCAGCTAACTATAACATGTGTGAAACCTATGGTTTTTTAAGTGAATATATATATATATATATATATATATCAAGATATATAATCAAGATATATATCACAAATTCTGTTGCATGCCATTTAAAGACTTTCACCCCCATGATTTGATCCCTGCCTTGGGTGATGGGCTTTGTAGGTGTTGATTGTTTCCTCTTCAACTCCTGATGAGACTATATGTAGTCCTGAATACTGTCATTGCAGTCCTTCAGAGACCATGGGAGTGCCAGCACATACACCCTTGTTCATGTCTATGGTGGTCTTGGTTGTTTGGTCTAAACATCTGGTCCCCCTAACCTGCCACCCATTACTGTCTGCGAACTGTGCCCTTGCTTGATTCTTTTGTGTTTGCATCTATTGTCATTGTTGGTGCCTTTAATTGTTGACTGGGGACGCACGATGGCTGCCTGGCGATAACATATGCCTGTTCTTGGGGAACTCCAGCATTGTAGAATTTGGGAGGGCGTGGGCACAGTCCCACCAGTTGTTCATTGCGTTATGCTGCTGCAAAACTCCAATAAAGAGATTTAAGCACAAAAAAAAAACCACCCCTTTCGAGGCTTTGGTAAGGGATAGCTGCAGAGGCAGCATTAATACATGATTTAGAACCAACAGGCCTCCCAGTCCTTTCCAGGTAGAGGCTGGTCTGAAGCCCCAGGGGCTATCTACTTCCCAAACTCCCCAGCCCCCTCCTGCAGCCACTGAAAAACCGCTTTAAATTGTTGTTGGCGACACACGAACACCTGGTAGAAGGTTGTGTTACCTTTTGCCTTCCCCGATGGAGGAGCATCACATTAGACAAATGAGTGCTCCAGGTTGTGGAATATGGATACTCTCTGCCCTTCACACCAATCCCTCAGACATATCACTAGCATTGTATCACCTCCCAGTGGACCACTTATTACACCTTGGAGAAGATTAGACTATCTTGGCCAAGGGAGCTATAGAGAGGGTCCCAGCATCAGAAATTGGGACTGGCTGTTGTTCCAGTTATTCCTGGTGCCAAAAAAGGACGGAGGCTTCCGCCCTATCCTCGATCTGCATCCTCTGAACTTGTACCTCCGGAAGGACAAGTTCAAGATGTTCACTCTTGACAAATTCTGTCTAACCTTGAGCCAGGTGACTAGATGATAGTGCTGTACTTGCAAACGCATGTTTTCACGTTCCTGTCCGATAGTCCCACAGACGTTACCTGCGGTTTCAGGTAGACCAAGATCATTTCAATTCTCCAAGCTTCC
The DNA here is from genome assembly GCF_964204655.1 of Triturus cristatus. Taxonomy (NCBI): domain Eukaryota; kingdom Metazoa; phylum Chordata; class Amphibia; order Caudata; family Salamandridae; genus Triturus; species Triturus cristatus. The sequence continues at coordinate 271,599,180 of NC_140594.1, forward strand.
TTTTGGCCTCACCATTGCACTTACAAATGTGATGGTGGTTGTTGCAGCTCCACTGCAGAGGTTGGGATTATCAGCATTACCATACTTCAATGACTGGCAACTGAAGACCGGTTCACCTCAAACTGTTGTAAAATGTCCCCAGTCAACAGCTGAACTGTTGACATTGTTGGGCTTGTCTATCAACATGCCTAAGTCACACTTGGCTCCTTCACAAAGGCCTCTTTTCGTTGGAGCCATCAAGATACAGTGTACCTCTGAGCCAGCTTTCCACCTCAATGGGTTCAAGACATTTGGGCTATAATCCCAATGTTTCAACACTGGACTTGGGTCTCAGTGAGAGCGGCTCTGAGCCTTCTGTGCCTTTTGTCCTCCTGCATCCTGCTTGTGGACCATGCCAGATGTCACATGTGCTCTCTGCAGTAGGATCTGAAGTCTTAGGGGGCTCAGCACCAAATGGGACCTCTCAGAGGACATACATGGTTGAAGGAGACTGCGAAGATCCTGCAGTGATGGCTGCTCAATTGCAATTGGACCAGCGGCACACCTCTCTCCTTACCCCACCCAGAACCCACGGTCAGGACGGATGCATAGTTGCTGGGTTGGGAAGGTCATTTGGGAAAAGTGGAGTTCAAATGGCTCTGAGATCTGGTGGAAGATTGCTTACACATTACCTTGCTGGAGTTTTTGGTAATTCGTTTGGCACGGTAAGCATTCCTTACAGCCATCAAAGGGGAACAGGTTCAGTTCCCGGACAACATGACCTCCCTGTAGAATTGCAACAAACAGGGCAGAGTGGGGTTGAGGGGCCTGTGCCCGGAGACTCTGGGCCTCTGGAAGTGTCTGAACTTTCAGGGCATCTCCCTGATTGTTCAACACCTGTCAGGATCTTTAACCATATAAACGCCAGGATGGATAAACTCTGCCAACAGTGCCTAACAGATTACGAATGACAGTTACACTCTGATATGGCACAGGGATTTTTTCAGCAAAGGGGAGAACCCTGGCTTGATCTATTGGCAACAGCAGAGTACGCTCCGTGTCAAACCTTTGGCACACTGGAAATCTCAAGGCAGCTCTCCCTCAAAGACACCTACTGCCTGTACTGGGGGTCAGAACAACATGCAGGTCTTTCAGCCCCTACCTCTCATGCCATAGTACTGAAAATGTTCAAGAAAGACATGGCCCAAGTCATCCTAGTGGCTCTGGACTAAGAAACGAGAGTGTGATACCCAGAGGTTCTGGCCATCACGTCGTCTTATCTGGCTGCCCACTCAGGAGGACCTCCTGTATCAACAGCAGTTTCGAGGCTTGCATCCAATCCTACACAGTATCCACCTATATGTGGTGCTTGAACACCTGCAGTTAATGGCTTTTGATCTCCCTCCCGAAGTGATTAGTGTCATCTTGTGAGCCAGGCGTCCATTAACCAAATGTTTGTAGAGAATACTGGGAGAAATGTGTTGCCTGATGTCTCCCAAAACAGCCAGCCCATGCATGCCCAACTATCAGATGGTCTCCTGTTTTGTTTTTCTTTAGCCCAGCAAGGACTTAATGTGGCATCAGTTATAGGTTGCCTTTCAGCCCTTTTACTTTTATCTGATCAACCATCCTTCATTTCACTTGTTGCGATGCGTTTTTTTAAGGGGCTTGTCCACATATTCCTCCCAATATCCTTTGCGATGCTGCAGTGGGACCGTAACCTGGTTCTCACCTGCTTGATGTGCATGCCCTTTGAACCCATGGACAGTTGTTCTCTTCACACCTTCAAGACCGTGTTTCGCATCGCCATTACATCGGCCACCCGACTGATTGAGCTCCAGGCATTGACTGTGGTACTGGCATATACCTCTTTCTTCCCGAACAAATCAGTCCTCCACACAAAAGCGGCATTCTTTCCAAAGGTAGTCACGCCCTTCCACACAGGGCAATCTAGCACCTTGACGGCTTTCTAGCCACTGCCCAACCCCTCCAAGGACGAAGAATGGCTTCATCCCCTCGATCCAAAAAGAACCCTTAGCTTCTATGTCGATCAGACCAAGGAGAGCCAACTGAATTACCTAATTTTTGTCTGGTTGTCCGGGGCTAAGAAAGGAAAAGAGGTGCTAAAGAGGACCATCTTCAAATGGATTGTGCTATGTATTAAGATATGCCATAGGTTAGCCAAAAAGCAGCCCTCAGAAGGTTTGCACACTCATTCCACCAGAGCGAATGCTGCTACTACTGTGCAGGCACGTGGTGTGCCAATCATAGACATTTCCCAGGCTGCTACCAGGGAATTCCTCCTCACGTTCACAAAGAATTGTTCCTTCGATAGCCAAGTCCATTGGGCATTTTGCTAGTCTGTCCTGCAGGATTTCCTGGGATGGACCATTCCACAGACTTGAGGCGGTGTACTGCTTTGGTACCTAGTCAGGAATTTACAGTTAGAAGTCAATATGTGACAAACAAGTTATTTACTTTAGTAAACGCCTTTTTTGGTAGAAACTATATCTAACCGCAGTTTCTTCTCGAACCCACGCTCCTCCTCGTTCTGTAGAATCTAAATATATACGCACGACATCATCTGATTTTAATGGTTTCATGTCTGATGGCGCACACAGAGATCAGAAAGAATCTGTTGTCAGTGTGCTGAGGTGCTGCATATATGGGGGCCCTTTGTCACATCTGGGGCGGAATGGATCTGAAGTGGTGCTGCACGACACCACCTTTCAAACCGCGAGGGAATTGCTACAAAAGTTTCCAGATCTAGCCTGGTGCCTAGGACATACAAAAGGTGAAGAATCTGCAGTTAGATAGTCTCTACCAGAAAATGTGTTACTGAAGGTAAGTTATTTGTTCGTTGAGTGTACTCATTGATTCTACCTACACGACACTAATGGCTTTCGTTCCTTTGACTGGTTTGTTCTTAGTTAGAAGTGTTGATTAGGCAGGCTTCTATATCGAAGATTCCATGATGGAAACTACAACGTGTATTACACTGCTGTTTACTGCATGAGTCGTATCCTTATGAAAGTATTCACGCACATACTACTAGACAAAGATGCTATAAGTTTGTGTTTTTCGCGAATGTTCCCATGAAAGGTATTTGCAGGCAAGATACGTTTACATTACTCGCATTCAGCAGCCAGTGTGCTTTCTACTCATCTATATTTCCCACTATGCTCAAACTTGACTGCCACCATCTGAGCTATAGGATATCTCTAAAGATACTACATTTGTATGATTGCCATTCTTTGTATTATAGGTTATCCATCTGCAATCCCTCAGTGCCAGGAAACTCTCGAGTATCAGCTGAGCTTTACCAATTATTTACAAAACACAACATAGCATAACTAGAAGTGATGTACAGTATAGCCAAGATGTCTCAAGGGATTTAATGGTCTAACTGCATTGGTTGTCCTTGGTTTTCTACTCCTTGTGCTTTTATTTCTTCTGGAGGATCAAGGAGGCCTATTCAAAATCTGCATTTTATAGTATGGTTAGAACTACTAATACTGTAGTACTACTTAAGGTACTACAAAATGCTATTCACTGACTTACATGCGGAGGTCGGAGAAAATGGGGAATACTTACCAAATGGAAGGAGTTAGGGCAGGTCAAGGAGAGGTTTAGAGATGGACATGCAGGCACCAAAAGAAGTAAGCCCATTGCTTTTCAGGAACTGCACTTCTGTAGTTAATACGGCCAAAAAGGACCCAAAACAGTGGTAAACTCTACTCCCGCTCAAAGATGGAGTAAATCCAGCACTACACTTGTGCAGCCTCTGGTATTGCAGCACCATCTCACATAAAATAATGAAGGCAGGGACTTAAAATAAAAGCCCATAGAAACTAATGCTAATTAAAATAACGTTTTAACAATATAAATAAATTTAATGTAATGTTAAAGATTATATATAAATAAAACATAAATATTTTATTTAAAAATGTCAATAATCAAATTACTTTAATTTAATAGTTATTATACACCTACATAACTAATTTTTTACTACACAATAAATATAAGCTGTTTAGTTTGGAATTATTTTTATGTAAATCTTACAAAAAATTTAATTTATTTTTTCAATATAATTAAATAGTTCAATATTAACATAATACTGTAACTTTTTATTTTGTTATACATTTAAAATAAACAATAAATTAATTCACATTAATATTTAAATTGTTACTATTTTTACATCTTTTAATGTGTTTCTTATACTTTACCAAAGGGGGATCCCAGCCCTGGTGGTAGAGCCCTCTAACTACATAGGAAAAGTAACTTGTAGTAACTTTACACTCGTAAATTAGGCTCCACCACCAGAATTCACGTGGTGGAGAGATGCAAGTCTACACATTTGAGTAACTTTACAATCTTAAATGGTGACTAGCTCAAAATAGTAGTTACTCAAAAGTGCAACAGTAAAATTTCTTGTAGTAAATCTACACATGTAAATTCACCTTTATGGAAAGGACCCTAGCTATTGACATTAGGAAAAGTCCTGAGGATTGAGGATAAAGTTACCTATTTGCAGATATGCTTTCATCTTTTTAATACACTTCTATCATGCCCTGTGTCATCAATTAGAGCGTTACCCAATTAGAGTCCTTTTTTGATGGAAATGATGTTAATGCACACGTTTTGTTCATGGCATTACCAGATACTGTGTATGCATGTGTGTGTTTGTGGTGGTAGCTTCACACAAGTTTTGATGAACAGCTTTGAGCAAACGTTTTCATCCCTGCAACTACATGGTAAGGTTATATATGGTCCTTGCCACCACGTGGCAAGTCTCCATTACTTGAGAAAAGAAGAGCACCTAGGAGTAATGGGCACCATCAGCTTGATTTTATTCTTGCCTTTTTTGGGATGCTTTAAAGATCATTCCCAAAACGTATTTTTTGCCCACTTTTATGGTAACATCCCATCCAGATCATTGGTTGTCTTCCACCAGCACATCAAACAATAGGCAGCTATGCACTGCCTCACTGATACTCACTAAAGTTTTCTACTTTGTTGGTTTCTAGAACCTTGAATATTATTGACCACAAGCTGTATTCATACAGTAAAAAAGGGATAGGGGTAAATGCCCTCTAGCGGCCTTAGCAGAGTATGGGAAAACCAGAAGATACATTTAAATAGTCACAGGTAGAGGAAAGGAACAGTTTTAAAGTTTCAAAATATACAGTATATATACATGAAACTGTTCTTTTGCTCTGCCTGTGACTGTTTAAATGTATATCCTGGTTTTCCACTATACTCTGCTAAGGCCTATTAGGCATTCATCCCCTTTCCTGTTTTCATAAGCTAAAAAGTCAAAATACACCCCACAGCCTAACTAGAGTGTATTTGAGAGACTGCTTAATCTGCTTTGTGGTTTAAATTGTGTTTTGAAAATGAATGTAGCACTCGTTTTTGGTTAGAAACAATGGCTAGAAAAAGTGCATGAAAAGCAGTGGATTTATATTTGGCCCTTACGTTCAGGGTTAAACAGGAACTGGACAGTGGGGATTGAGCCTGTCTATATCCAAGAAGATTCTGACTTCAGGTGCACCTCCCTGCACACCAGTTTGTCCTTTAATGATTGGCCCTCAAGCTTCTAAGCAGCCCTGAGTCCTCCCCTCACACCTGCACAGGCCCTTAAGTTTGTGTTGGGAACCCTAAGACAGACACCTCCATTTTGTAGTCCCTGCTTCTCCGAGCCCTAAACAACCCAGTGAGCAAAGACAAAAAGATAATAAGAACACATATTTTGTGCTGTGTATTTTTAAACTCCTCTTTTCCTCTACCCATGACCGTTTAAATTTATCTCTTGGTTTTGTGCAATTTTTCCTTTTAAAAGTGCTGCTTTCTTCTACCTGTGACTGTTTAAATGTATCTCCTGGTTTTCTCCTATACTCTGCTAAGGCCTCTACAAGACTTATTGAGTGGAGCTGTCATGGTGAGCGGCGTTTCAGTTGCTGGTGCTTTGTCCCAGCTTTGCCGGCAGATGTACCCCTGGTTACACCCTGGCCTTACCTCGACAGTGGGGAGTACCCAGAGAAGTGTGCCAGTAGCAGCGGGGAGACCGGCGGACACTGCAGGGCACAGCCGGGGACAGGTAGAGCACTCGGCAACTGTTCCCCTGCGTGCACGCCCGCTGGGTTTTTTTCTGCTGGATTTAGGGCCCACGGCACTGGTCAGACCTTGGCTTTCCCGCCCTTGGACCCGGGCTTGGACAGCCAGAGCCAGACCCTTGTGTGAAGGTCCCAGGAGCCGCCTAACTGCCCAGCCCTGGTTCTGCGAAGTTTTGAGACCTGATCTACACAGAGACATCCTGGGCCATACGAAACGTCGGCAAGCACCGAGCATGAGGTAGAGGGGTTCGCCGCCAAGGGTGTAAGGGAAAACCCACCACCATCTTTCTTTTCCTTTTCCTCGCCCAATGCCGAGACAGAGGGAAAGGGCCGGCAAGGAGAAAGGGAAGCAGTACATGGGCAAAACAGATCATGGAAATTGGTGCAGTGGTCTAGATCCTGCTGGTCTGGTTGAACCCCGTGGTCCGCAAAAGTGGCCCGACATGGTTCAGGTGCGGCTTGCAGCCCGGGTGTGCTCCCCTGTGTCTCCGCTCACTGATTTCCCCTCACCTCCTCATGCTCTTGGCGCTCCATCGCCAAAACAGCATCAGAAGCTCAGTGATCCACAGCACTTAGCCCACAGGCTCGCCTCGGGAAAACTCCAGCATTATTGCCACATCTTCAAGATCCCAGGAACCCAAATAGGTGTGCTCGTGAACCTCAGCCTCAAGTTTGCAGGTATTCAACATTTTAGGAAGGAGAGGCGGCGCCAAGGGTACGGAGCATGGAACCTGAGACCAAAACACCTGATGAGAGTGCCCTAGACATACTTGCATTGCTGCTACTACTTTAGACATCAAAGTCAAAAATCAAAGCTGCACGCCCAAAGAGACATTTACGTCCCTTCGCAACAACCCAATGCACTCCAATCAAGGGAACTAGCCCGGTGTCCCATGTGCAAGTTCCTCACGGGCCAGATGAGATACCGGGCAGAGCGGCAATCCATCAGGAGCAAAATTCCATAAGGCATAAATCACAAAACATATGTGCTCAGCCCAAAGCTACCCTAAGTAACATTAGAATCTCAAAGAACTTTCCCTTTGTATTTTGGAAACTATCTTTCAACATCTCCATATGCAGTAGAGGAGTAGCGATGCTTAAAAGGGAGACACAGACACAGGCACAAATGGGAATAGGAAAAGTAGCTTCCACACAAAACGTAAAACAAAAAAAAATGAACCAGTTTACTAGGACGAGCAAAAGGATCACATAGACCCCTAACTCAGTCGAGCTCCCAAAGGGAGGTAACACACGTAGCAGCAATTAAGCAGCTGTTGAAATCACGGCATACTTCGAGAAGGATAGGGATATGTTCCGCCTCTCCCCCATCCCCTGAGCCCTGAAATCATGCTAAGCAGCTGTTGGAATCACGACATACTTCGAGAAGAAGGATAGAGATATGTTCCCTCCCAGATCCCGGAAATCGTGCTGTGCTCACCACCATAAGTACAATCGGCATCAAGTTAAGGGGGGCTTCAGTCCATGCAAAAGAAGGAGGATACACTCATGCCCAAAACTGGGGGACATAAGCTCAATAATAGAGCTGTGTTCGACTATATTAGATTTACCACTATCACAAAACCTGATGCGTAAGATGGGCCGCACACAATACAGGCAAGAGCCCCTCCTCCCGCATAATCCAGCCCAACGCAGGGAACCAATAGCCGTACAGGTCCATCACGAATATGGGTACGAAGTAGAGGTGGGCAAGTAGTCGGGCCATGATTCAATCAGTCGGTCCAGACATGAGTGGGGGACCCCAAAAATAGAAATGGCATACAGTAAATACACCAGGAATCGTGATGCCATCCCTCCCAGACTTACTGGACTCTCTACAAAGATCCCCAGCTTACCTACCATTTGATCTCTCCTACATGCTGGACAATTGGCTAAGGTCAATCAACGCCGACCAAAAACACTTTGACATGGCAGTCCCAAAAACTTGAAATGCAGATGGAAACTAAAAGTAATGGCTCTCACCATGGTGAATATGGCCTAGAAGATCAATAAAATCGACAAAGGCCTGGTGCACACAAGACTGTCTTTGGCCAGACATCGTGGACAAATTGTCCACGTTGCCAACCGTCCTCCCCACATTGGTTACCGAACTGAAAGCCATAAACAGCGAACGGCTAGGCTCCAAACACACTGGGGCAATCGAAGGTGGGACACATATGATGGGAATATTGGTCATGATAATGGATATACACCAGAAACACATAAAATGCCTGTGTGGAGGCAGGAGGAGACCGCATTCTGAAATGCCCAACCTAGTTCCAGCAACAAACTAAAGAAACACTAGAGCAAAGAAACACCTAAAGAAGCACCAGAAACTTAGAAGAATACAGGAAACGAAAATACACCCTAAAAGCCCCAACGAATTTGCAGTCATCCCAACTAAGTCTCTATACTCAATATTTCAAAACGGAATGCAACACTTGGGCCAGCAGAAGGGGAACAACAAAAACTCCACGATTACAAATATGCTTACATACGCTCGGGCTGTGCAGGTCTTGGGCAGCAATAACAACGAATCAACGACTGACATAGATATACCAGACTCCTACAAGCAGGCTAGGCAGCCCGCAACACAACTGCAAGATGGACTGTTAAGTCGATCAAGGCAGGGAGGGCACCACTCAGGCAGTAGATCCCAAGAGACAGGCTGAGGAACAACTCTGAACTGTCAGCTTAAAACATTACATGGGATGCAGTTGGCCAACACACATTTAATGAAGCCTAGCCCAAACAGGGATATAGAACACACAGGAAGAAACGTATTAAAAATCAGTAAAGAAAGTAAAAAAAGCAGGCACCTCAGCAGACCAACAAAGGATGTCCACAGTTGGAGAAATCATGGAGCCTCTAACACATGCCACACCCAACAGGTCAGAAGAAGACGGCCATGTACCAGCTCCAAGGATCGTAGATCGAGCAATAATAGAAACAAAAATCCGATTGGCCGCACTCTGCTAGTCCTACCAGCGTGTTACCCCAAAGAATTGTGGTCCATGAATAATAGAAACAACACTTCTACTCATAACCTCTAGGCCACTGAGAGGACACACCAATGACATGTTCAGTTGGCTGGCACCCCAACTGCCTCGACTAGGGGACCACCCTCAGTCACATTTAACAGCAAGCTTCAGTACAAAAGTGGGTGGATCGCAAAAAATGATATTCAACCCACAGTACATATCCAGGGGTAACTCAGACGTTCTAAACCGATCAAACCTTATAAATCTAATGCAGCACATCCCCTCACTGTCATTCATTAACAGCGAAGAAATAACAAGGATACAGTTCGACTTGTTCAGACAAATCAAAAGAATCGACGATTATAGCATGGCGAGATAACAGCATGCCAAAAAAGGTACTCAGCGAAAAAGATCAATTTGCTGACTGGGGGATCTCAGTACTCATGAACAGAGAAAAATATCCACACATCCTAAACCAACGCCTAGCCCAAAGTAATGGGAACAAGGAGTGTTGAAGCCAACCAATGCTACACAAACTTCAATATCCAGAAGGCCTGGCAGGAGCTGGAAGAGTAATTACCACCCAGACCATTATTTCAGATTTTACTACTGACGCTAATGATTGGGGCTGGATTGCCACCAACCTAGCCTAAGAGAAACCGAGACATCCCTAGCACATCACAGACAGAGGCATGGAGAGTGAAAAGCCTGAAAAACACATATAGTGACCTGGAATGTGGTGGGAATGCCAAGATTCTAAATTGAAACCGCACTTGCATTTTTGGAGGAAGTAGACATTATTTGTCTTCAAGAGACATAGGCGCTAACCCTCACGTTGCTACCCAGTTACGCAGTTACGCTGAATTACCATAAGGCTGCCAAAGAGACCCATCTATGTGGGAGACCCTCCGGGGGTGTATCAATATATATCAAACACTCAGTAAGACTATCCTTATTGGAAATAAACATCAAATCTGAAATGCTTCAAGCACAAATTCTAAAATGCCTCACAGCCACCAGAGGAACCCAGTTGATACTAATCATCAACATCTACTTTAATGCTCATGGTAGCAACACACTGGAAAAGCTAGAAAATGTGATTGGTCTCCTGGAAAAACTAATAAGAAAACACATGGGATCAAAAACTATCCTACTTTGATACTTCAATATGCACTAGCTCGGAGAAGACGGCATAAGTATTAGGGGACCCAGGGAACAACTGAGAGATTCCCTGCCTGCCTCCAGACGTACAGTCTGGAATCAGCACAGATTGCAGCAAAAAGGATCAAGCCCTGGATTTACTATCCTCACTCCTTCAATAACCAAACCACAATTGATTATGTATTCCTGAGTCAAAGTCTAAGGGAAGCCGTTGTGAACTTAAATGTGTTCTAAGGGGTTGAGCGCAACCCTGATGGTTCAGCTGCCCTCTTTAGGTGGAAGCCGCAAACCATTCTCCACACTGGGAAAACAAAAGGCAAAGAACACTTTAAACTCATGCATATGATCAAAAGGTCCCCTGTATCCATAGGAAACATAGCGGAATGGAAGAGAAAATGGGCTGTTCTATAATGTGCCAAAAGTTGGGCATTATCAAGGGCTGAACCCCTCGGGTCTCAGAGTTCTGTATGTTCCTGCAAGAGAACAGCCCAAATAAAATCAAAAAGTCTACAAACTACAGGCTAGGATTTGTAGTAAAGATTTAAAACAGCACTTGGTTACTTGGGGCGACATTGAGGGCAAACAACCTAAAAACCAACACTTCGAGGCAGGATTTAACTATGGCAGCAAAAGAAGCATAAGCAAATTGTATGGGAGAACAAGAGAAAAACCCATGAGGAAAGTAGATTAAAATCTTCAACCTAATAGCCAAAAAACACCGACAATTTTGGCAGTATGCCAACACCTTATGCCATGGGAAGAGCAAAATGGGAAATTCGGTTCCAGCAGAAAAATTGATAGCTCATGTTGTGATCCTCTATACGAGAGCCCAATCAAGCTTCCCCCAGACAAGCCAACTTGCACACATAATCCAGAGGAAGCAGACGTCGCCACATCTGATGTAATATCTGAACATCCAGTACCAAATGACCAGGTGGTTAACAAGTTCCTGAAAAAGATGAGAAAGGAATGCGCTCCTTGAGCAAATGGCTTACCAGGGTCATTATTTAGAGAAGATCCTCAGTTCTGGGCCTCAGTTCTCGCCCTGTTTTATGCTGGATGTAGACTATATGAAGATGTCTAGAACTCATGTAGGGCCTCCCTACGGCAGCCTATTTCTAAGAAGGGTGACAACACCATCCCAGAAATTACAGGCTGATTGCACTGCTAGATATTGAGGAGAAAGCCAATGCTAGAATACTACTACAAGAGCTAGCTAAATGGACATCCATTGAGAGCCTGCTGCTCTTTTACAAGACAGGATTCCAAGTGGGAGGATCGACTGTGGACAACATAGCGGCCCTCTCTTATATAGCCCATAAAGCCATTGCACACAACACTCTGCTTGTCTTTGCCTGCTTAATTGACTACTCCGTGGCCTTTGACAGAGCAGTCCGGAACATACTTTGGCGGAAACTAGAGCCGTGGAATATCTGTCACAAACTACTGAGAGCCACTATGTCACTTTACACCAGGACATGGGTATGGGTCAAGCTTTCTGGAGATATATCAACTGCAAAAATCACTACCAACTGAGGGTTTAAACAGGGCATTGTGTTTGCCCCAATCTTAATCAATTTATATACAGCTGACCTGGGCTCGGTATTATCCGACGCAAACCTAGTCATCCCGAGAATCAGAGATAGGACAATTCACCTAATGCAATACGCAGACGACCTTGTGATTTTAGATCACTGCAAAGTTGGCCTCCAGAAAGTCCTGAATGTTCTGAACACATATAACATAATGAATGAACTTACTGCTAAAGCAAGCTAAACCAAAATTTTGATTTTTAGTCGTTATCAGAAAAAAGGGTCATGAAGTGGTGGCTGGGGTCACAGAGGCTTGACTGTGTTCAAAGCTATAGCTATCTTGGGGCTTGACTTTGTGAAACAGGGAAACCGACCCTACACTTACAAAAAATTAAGATCAAAGGGAAAGATGGTCATACACGCACTCCGCAAATTAAGCAACACCCGTGACAGCCTAACAACTACGACCAATGGGAGGGTGATCAGGGCAAAACTCCTGCCCTCGGTCAACGATGCACAGCAAGCTTATCCAGGTATGCTGGCAGTGGACCTCAACAAGCTCCAATTCATGGGGTATGAAAGAGTGTTCCTACTGCCATCCTACACGAGAAACACTTAAATCAGACCCGAATTTGGCCTCGAGTGCATGGCAATTTTGGCAAAATACTTCTACCAGACAATCGCCGCGCCTGAGAATACTATGAAGGAGGTCCTATAAACAATCTTCACAAATCAGAACAATTCCTGGCCCACTAATCTCAGAGTTTTGGAGGAGACGCTGCTGCTCACAGTGGAGAATTGGCTCAAAACATCACCAATTAAACCACCATCAACCTCCGATAAAAGAGCAATTGCTTCCTGCTCACTTGAAGTGGACATCACATTTCTACAAGAGAGGAACTCGCATGACTCCTGAAGGACACCTCAAATAAATTAGTCTTGCAAACCACATCGTCACCAGGCACTGGGCAAACGTGGTCTGAATTAAATACTATGTTCAAGACTGGTGCCACTCCCATTAGGAAAACTGAACCCGAGCTGGAAAATGATTAAAACATTACATTACACGCTGCAGACTGTGTGACTATGGAAGGGAATTGCTGGCCCACAAATTATTTTGCTGCCTGGCACTGCACCTCGCCCGTTTCACCCTCTCGAGGCCTTTATTTTTACATCATGGCACTCGATTGGTTAAAGAGGTTCAAAATCTCTTATTCACCCTGGAAATTGTGGCTAATATGAACACATTTTAAAAAGTGTATACACCAAACATGACTACTGTTAAAGGGCAAGTTGCCGAAAAACACAGTCCGACCTCCAGTCACTACCCCGCTATTTAGGAAGGAGAAGCCTATTGCACAGTAAACTCGCCGCCAGCCTGTAATATCAGTAACATCTGCTTTTAGAGTAGCGTGCAATGCACTGAAACACCCTGTTTGAATACACAGAAAATGTCTATCTCATTTTTATGCCTGAACAAATAATTTTTAAATTATGTTTTTATGCTACTCACATGCTTATCTTGTGATTTAGGACAGATTTGTAACAGTTTTAAGTAATTATACAATAAAGCAATTCATTCATTCATTCAAAGCCTCTGGAAGGCAACCCCCCAGAATACACCCCAGAGACTAACCAGAGTGTATTTCAGAGACTGCTTAATCTGCATTGTGGTTTAAATTGTGAAAAGTGTATGTAGCACTCTTCTTTGACTAGGAACAGTGATTTAAGTATGCAAAAAGCAGTATTTTTGTCGCTTTAGATTTGGATCTTAACTGAAAGGTTGAACAGGATCTACAAAGTGTGGATTGAGCATGTCTGTATCCAAGGAGTTTCTGACTTCGGGAGCACCTCCCTGCCCCCCTGCACACTAGTTTGTGTTTAAGGTCACATGCCCCTTATATAACCTTCTTAGTGGCTGCTGATGTGTGCCCTGACTGACTATTAGGATCAGGGGTCTATTGGACTTAGGTTTTAGGGTTTGATTTGTTGACAGTGCTGGGGATCGAATTGGTTCCTAGGGCTAGGGATTTTATCGGACTTGATGTTGAGTTCTGATTGGCTGACAGGGCTAGGGTTCTGATTGGTTCCTAGAGCAATGGTTTTATTTGGCCTAGGGCTTAGAGATTTGGTTTTGATTGGCTAATTGGGCTAGGGCGGTGATTGGTTGATAGGGTCAGGTCTCCCATTGATACTAGGGCTTAGGGCAAGGGTTCTGATTGAGCAGGGTTAGAATGTGGTAAATAATTTTCCTTTACCAGGACTGAATTTGATACAGAAACATAATAAAATAGCTCAGTAAAATGAGAGGCAGAATCCGTGGTATTAGAGGTTCGGAATGGGCTTTATTCCAATAATCGATTATAATCGGATGCTCCAAGTTCCATCACCACGGGGGTTCAGGAAGTGAAGTACATACATTATTGACATGAAATGACTTTTATAGTACATACATTACAATGAAGCGAATGCAGTAGGCGTAACAATTGATAAGGAAAATGACGAGTTGTCTGCGTAACCGAAAATGGGTGGAACAAGGAGTAAAAAGGAACATAATTGGTTGTGATGTCACCTATAGGTGGATCTATAAGATAATACTTGGCATAGATGCGCGCGCAGCAGCATGACGTGTAATTGACGTGTAACTAGGGGGTGAAGGGGACTTGACATTTAGCTCTACATGTGGAGACAAGAAGTCTGGGGGGTCAAGTCAACCTAATCCCAAATCATATCTAACATCCTATGTTTAAAGAACTATGTTATCCATAAAAGAAGGACTCTCGGACAGAATCTATTCTATACTGACTGTGCGTGCGTGTACAAGCGTCTAAGTGTCTACACTAAATGCGAGGGGGTAGAAATATTCCATGGTGACAGGACTATGAATTACTTGCATGAGGACAGAGAAGCCGGGCCCTTTGCTTGGTAACTGGAAGAATGTTTACTTAAACTACTAGGCAGGAATGCATCGGCTGAGGGGGAAGCAGATAATTCGAAGGTGAAATACAGTTCTTGGCAGAGAATAGGCTGATGTCAGGCTTCGTGAGCCGCGCAGAGAATGAGACAAAGTTCATGGTCACAGATGCAGGCTCGAACTGGAGCTTTCAGAGGCAGAAAGCAAAAAGAGTTTGATGACAGAATCTGGGCCTACTTGCCTGGACTGTAAAATGGCATAATTGAACCATATAAAGCCGGTGGCCTTTCGTACTTAGGAATGGAATATCCGGCCTATTCATGGCGGATCTGACAGAGGACATGTTGACGGTGGACGCACATGTATTTGCGTCTTCATAACTGGAACTGGAGGGAACATACATGTACTTGTGACATGCACATAGAACCGTTGGGGTCCAAGATAGGGGACATAACTGACCAGAAAAATCCATATTTCCACATTCCCTCCTTGTCCCCTACTTGCCCGTTAAGAGATATCAATCTTCATTAATCCATTGATCTGTTAATATAACATCATTTGTTCTTCTTTCTTCTTCCGTGACGAATGAAATCTTGGTGGTGGAATACATGATGTGGCACACAGACCACAGATCGCTGGTCCACATTGTAGACATAGACAGCAACTGAATAGTATGAGAAGGCCAATACCTAGGAAGGATAGAACTCTCCATCCCCAGGCTGATATCACACTCCAAAACCAACTGGACCAAGTCCAAGTGCCTGGGTTCTGGTGTATCTGGTTTACAATCTTATGAAGGCGAGTTATGGCTTTATATACTGATGGCGAATTTTCTGGTATGAATACGCAGCAGCTTGATCCGATGACCCTACAAGCTCCGCCCCTATCAGCCAGGATGACGTCAAGGACAAGACGATTTTGAAGCACAACAATCCGCATAGCAGACTGCTCTTCTGTTAAATTGCCTAGGGCGGAAATAGTTTCATTCACTACTGCTTCAAGGGTTCTAGTTAATCTACGTATCAGTTTACTATTAGTAACAGTACCTATATAGGGAAAGATGCCTTTATTGAAATCTGTGTATTTCTCCCATGCTGTTTCAGTATAATCGACAATTGGGAGATCTCTCCGCTCTCTGTTGTGTACTAAATGAATATTTCTGTAATAATCCGGAGGAGCTAGAAAAACAGGTGGCAAAAGGAATGCAATGTAGCAGGTACCGTCCCAGTCTAGAGGCAGACGCATATATGCAGTCTGACCACATATAAAGTAGGAGTGGTGATAAGCTCTAAATGAAGATTTGCCTTGATCACTGAATTCTACTATAGTAGTGCATTTACTATGGCCCATATGTATGGAACCAACCTTTCTTACACATAATTCCCCTTTTGCTGGGAATACTGACATGGTGGGTAAGACTAGTTCAACTTCGGATATGACATTTAGAATCATGGGATTAGGTGTAAAATTACCTAATCCATATACTTCATTTTCTAGATTAGTTCCTGTTCTTTTGGGGCGACCCTCCTTGTCAGGGTAGCAGACCTTGAGTAAAACTAGGTTCAGATTTCCCCATACCCACTGATCTTGGTAAACAGCTGTGTCTGAATCTATGGAATTGATTAAACTAAACCATGCTCCACAGGAGCCGTTATGTGTAAATGGGTGTGGAAAGAATGGCAGGACTCCTTCATAATTCTGATAGGGAGGGAGCCGACCACACACCCAACAATTAGTGGCATTACTAGTCTGATGGGAATGATGTAACATACTAATGAAAGTGTTATTGCGCAGCGCAAGTCTATAAGACAATTCATGCGGAGGTAAGTCACTAAAAGAATGTTCAGCAGTAACATTATAAACATGTCTAGAAATAGGGTAATATATGTGCAACAATATGCTTGCAGTAATTATTAAAAGACTCAAGAAAAACAAGATTATTAATGTCACTATGCAATGGCTACGCAGTAATTTACAATACGCCTGTCGTTTCATCATTTTTCGCGACTGTCCATGATTCAGGTCTAGAGGATACATGTCAGAGACAGATTCAACCGCTTCACCTAGGAGAGGACTTAAACAATCAAACCGTCTGACGTTCTAGGCCTCAATTTAGCTTTATAGAGTTCATTTTCAGTTTTTTCAACCAAAGGAAGTTTTGAATTAGTCTGTGAGGGAGTGCAGGGCACAATGTCTATACCCGAGTATTGTCCATGAAATTTCTTGATATGACTTGAATGAATCCAGCCCTTGCGGCCCTCGATCTTCACGGCTGTCCTTGTGGTTAGCAGAACCAACTTGGGTGTCTTCCACCTGGGCTCCAGCTGAGTCTTTCGGTCGAAATTTCTCACAAATACAATATCACCCGGAACTACGTCATGGGGTTTCACCTCAGTGTTGTCGGGAAAGGCTGCAGCTACCTGTGAACGACAAGATTGTAGTGCAGACATCAAGGAAGCCAAGTAATCTGTCAGCATATTACAGTCAACATCAGTTATTTTGCGTGGAATAGGCGTCCCCCACATATTTGGTGGTCTGCCGAAGATCACCTCATACGGGGATAGCCCTGTTCGAGAGTGTGCTACCATTCTCATGTAAAAGAGTGCAACTGGTAATGCTACTACCCAGTCGACACCTTTCTCTCTGCATATTTTGGACAATCTGATTTTCAGTATCTGGTTATGTCTTTCTACGAGACCTGCTGCCTCGGGGTGTCGGACACAGTGGAATTTCCACTGATATCCTAACAGAAGTGAAACATGTTTCATTAATTCGGATGAGAACGGCTGGCCGTTATCTGAGTAGACAACACGTGGTAAACCGTATCGTGGGAAGAATTCTCGAACCAACTGTTTGGCAGTAGTCGGGGCAGTGTAATCTGAAACCGGGTATGCCTCCGTCCAACGGGACAGAGCGCAGACGACTACGAGAACATATTTGAATCCTCGACATCGTTCCATCTGGATATAATCCATCTGGAGCACTTCAAAAGGGTGATCAGGAGGATGAAATCCACCTTGTTCTACGGGAACGCTTTTTCCTGGGTTAAACTGACAACAGATCATACAGGTACGGACTTTTTGCTTTGCGGCTGCTCGTAAATGTTTATTGAACCAAATGTGTTGAATGCTGTCTAGCATAGCTTTTTCTCCGAGATGTGCTGGACTATGTGTAGTGTTAATTATAACTTGGACCATTGAATCAGGAAGGAACCATACAGACTTTTCCTTCATCATCCATCCTTGGTCCGTTTGGATCCCTCCTAATTCAGTCCATTTCTTTATTTCGTCTTGTGTAGCATGTGTCTGTATGTCAATTACGTCAAGAGTAGGATCTTTAACTGTCATACAATGTGTCGGCATCGGGACTATTGTCTTTGTCATGTCGGGGGTTTGAGTTTGAGCAGTCTGTTTAGCTGTTCTGTCGGCTAGATCATTGCCTTGGGAAATGATATCAGTAACCTTCGTATGAGCCTTACATTTCATAATTGATATTGCAGTGGGCCGATGTATTGCATCTAATAAAGCATGAATGAGGGGTCCGTGCTGAATGTGGGCACCGTGGGAAGTTAAATAACCTCTCTCTCGCCACAGCACGCCGAAGTCATGTACAACTCCGAATGCATAACGTGAATCAGTGTATATGTTGACTTTTTTATTCGTGGCTTGAATACAGGCTTGTGTCAGAGCGATGAGCTCTGCGGCTTGAGCTGACAAAGTATTTATACGATTAGTTTCAATGACTTCAGTATCTGTTGTGACTGCGTAAGCGGCCACTAACTCTCCTGTACTTGTTCTCATACATGAACCATCTACATACAACGTCAGGTCTGGATCTGACAATGGGACATCGGTTAAGTCTTGTCTGGGTTTTGTCGTTATAGTAATAACTTCAATACAGTCATGAGCTAGTGGGTCTGTTCCGGTTACTGGCAAAAGTGTGGCAGGATTCAATGTGTTACAGCGTCTGATTTCTATGTGTGGCTGAAACAATGTAAGTTCATACCCTGTAAGTCGCGCTATAGTCAAGTGTTGTGTTTGCGTTCTATTTACAAGAACCTCTACTGCGTGTGGTACTTGAACTGTCAATGGATGTCCTAACACTATGGCATCGCTTTGTCTGATTGCTAAAGCTGTCGCTGCTACTGATTTCAGGCATGCAGGCAAAGCCTGAGCTACGGGATCTAATGTACTAGAAAAATAAGCACATGGTTTGTGTGCTCCTGCTTGTTCCTGTGTGAGTACTGACAAGGCAGTACCTTCGCGTTCTGTAACAAAGAGTGTAAACTGTTTTCTGTAACATGGCGTTGCTAAAACAGGTGCTTGACATAAAGCTTTCTTTAGGCTTTCAAAAGCTTGTGTATGTTCCTGAGTCCAAGGGAGAACAGTCGATGTGGCTGCCTCCTGTGTTGTCAACTGAATGAGTGGTTTTGCTAGAAATGCATACTGAGGGATCCACTGTCTACAGTATGAAGTGAGGCCTATGAAAGCCCGTACTTCCTTTTGTGTCTTGGGCATTGGCATGTTAGCTATTAACTGAATGCGGTCGGGTGTAAGCTGTCTTCCCTCCTTGGACAGCGAGTGTCCAAGATAAACAACTCGCTGGACACAGAATTGCAGCTTAGAAGGGGACACCTTGTGCCCCTTTTCGGCTAGAAATTTTAAAACTGTCAGTGATGCTTTTTCACATTCTGGTTCGCTTCTTGCGGTGATCAGTAAATCATCGACGTATTGGAGCAGAGCAGTGTTAACTGGCATGTGGATACTATCGAGTTCTCGTTTCAGTGCTTGGCTATAGATGCTGGGGCTTTCTGTAAATCCTTGAGGTGCGCGTGAGAATTTAAAGCTACGCCCATTTAAACTAAATCCGAACAAATATTGGCTTTCCGGATCTATTGGGACGCTGAAAAAAGCATTCTTGAGATCAATTACAGTAAAGAATGTTGCTTCGGAATCAATGGCTGTCAGTAATGACGAGATATCTGGGACCACAGGGAATTGTGGCACAATGCATTTGTTTAACTCGCGCAGATCAATAACCAATCGATAGACTGGCGGGGCCTTAGGATCTGTTCGTTTAAGAATCGGAATTATCGGTGAATTACATACATTGGAGTCCGTTTCCACGACTACTCCTTGGGCAATGAGCTCGTCAATGATTTGTAGTAAAGCCACTACAGCATCTGGTGGTAACTTGTATTGTCGCATTCGTGGTAGCACCACTCCTGCCTTTAATGTGACTCGATATGGTGTAATATTCATGCGTCCAACATCAGTAGGGCCTTGTGCCCATAGATGTGTAGGTAATGTCTGTAGTCGGGGATCCATGTCTCTAGACACATAGTGACCTTTAAAATCACGTAAAAACAACCTTACTCCTTCCGGAGAACAACATATTATGGCTCCTAGAGCTTTCAACGTTTTTATTCCTAGCAAGTTTTCTGGACATGATTTAGTAAGCAATAAATCTGTAGTTCGGGTCAGAGGTCCTATCGTAAGTGGCAGTGGCTGTGATACTTCATTAACAATAGGTTTTCCTGAAAAACCAAGGGAAATATTCTGTGAGCCTGAGAGGGGTGCCCCTGGAACTTCACTACGTTTTATGGTCGTTCGACTTGCCCCTGTATCGAGTAGAAATTTTCTGTCTTGGCCTAATAATTCACTATGTACATAAGGTCCTTCTTGATCTACTGGGATTTCAATAAGGGGTAAGTCAACTTCCCTCTCTAGGCTAGTTCATGCGTAACGCTGATACTCAGGATATTCATACTGTGCGGTCTGATACATTTGTCGTGTTGTTGTCTGTGTGGCAGCAACAGGCAACGGTGGTGCAGCTGGCACAAACTGTACTGGCTGTTGTGCGGCTGGCATGGCCTGGGCATGCTGCGGGGCTCCTTGTTCATTCTGCTCTTGTCTAAATGGCCGTGATCTTTCTTGTGTTTTACCTATGCTGATATTATGTTTTAAAACTGGACAATCGTGTACGTAATGACCTGGCTTTTTACAATAATTGCATGTCCCTTTTACAGGTCCTGCTGAATCGGAATGTGTCATACCCTTTTTATGTCCTTCAGCTGGAACTGTCTGGGAAACTAGCATTTTCATTTTCGTGTCTTTCATGCGTCTGTGTTCATGTTCTTGTTCCTCTCTAATTCTATTGTGATGGTACTGTAACATTTGTAACATTTGTGATGGAGTGTTACCTTGCCAGGTACTCTCGAATTTTAATACTCTATTCTTTACTGGGGGCAGGGCATTTTCTACTAATTTTGTTACAAACAGATGTGGGTATGATTCGCTACTTGCTTTTATGCCACTATTTATACCAAAACATTTTTCAAATCGGGCATAGTAATCACTAGTGTCTTCATCTTGCTTCTGTTTACAGGCTGAAATTGTACCCCAATCTTCCTTTTTCGTAGTTAATAAACGTGGCAGTACCTGTACTAATAAACCTGGCAGTGCTTTAGTTTTATCCCCAAGTCCTGCTCCTGCAGTTCGGGCCTTTTCTTCTGCTTCTAACACTGACCATTCTATCTTTTGGTCTCCTACCTCCCACTCTTTTTCCTTGAGTTTCTCATAAATACCAGCAGGCATCAATACCTTTAATATTGTCATAATGTCGGGATAGGTATACTCTCCCATGAGTAGCATGTCTTTAATTTCTCGGTGAAAACCCGCTGGATCTTTGTCATGACTGGGTACCACTTTTTTCATTTGTAACAATTCTATTTTTGATATGGGCGTATATACAAATACGCGCTTAAACTCGTTGTCCTCGCCTTTTATTGGGTGTACTTCTCGTAAGGGATTCTGTCTATCCATGTGATACGTGGTTCTTTTCTTGACGGGCAATGAGACACGGTCTGAACATACAAAAAGAATATACTGCTTTCTTGATTCTAGAATTTCTTTAATTAATTTAGTACCTGAACCTCTCCATTTATTCATAAGCAATTCGGTCAATATGTCAGGTAAGGGACCAGGGTCCGAATGCTGACTCCGATATAGTATAATGAGTTGTTGAATCATATAAATCCCAGCTAACCTCTGTTCGTCTGGGGTGAGATTCAAAAATGTGCGTGCTACTGTATCATCACTATATTTTCCGGGACTGTCCACCCAATGGACAGCTGCCCTGGCTAAATCTTGTTCATCCATAGAATCGAGAAAATGATAACCCCTTCGTTCTTGGAGTAGTTTGTCGGCGGTTTGGAACGAATGCTCGTTAGACCTTATATTAATTATAGGTATTTGGAAATTCCTGTTATTATCTGGACATATCGGACGTATCGAGTCAGTAAGACATCTATTACTATTACAAGATCTTCCTCTACCTACATAGGCTATGGTGTCCGACTGTCCGGTGGGCAGTCCTGACCCTTCTTCCTCGCTTTGTTCGAACTCGTCTACCTCTAATCTCTCTTCGTGTAGGCGTTCTATTTCTTTACGGATCTTTCGGCACATGGCTATTATACAATTCTGTTTATCATGTCTCCCTTCTGATATATTCTGGCTCCATCTTGTAAGAATTTTCATTGCTTCCGGGTCTACCCCCGGTCGGTCTTGATTTCTGATCACACAGTTTATGAGGAAACGTAACAGTTCCCCCTGTATCTCTACTTTCTGGTATTCCATAGCTCTGTTAATACATTCTGGATCTCGCCCTGTTTGGACAAAATGATATATTTTATCTAGATGCTCAGTCATTCCTGGTAACTTTCCTAAATACACTGCGGCTCGTCTGATACGCAATGATGCCAGGGTCATTTCGTCCTCTTTACCGGGCACAGGGTCATATCTGCAATCTATAAGAAGTTCCTTCAGCGTACGGGCACTTATGAGTTTCGGTGTACGTGGATGTGCTGACTCTTGAAAAGTAAGTTTATTTATTCTGGGTGGCGTAGAAAAAATGTTGCTAGCACCTCCCGTAGCCCCATCTGGGGTGTCGGGCGTGAAAGGATTCGTCGAACGTGACACAGCAACTACAGGTGTGGACACAGCTATAGAAGTAGCTGTAGGAGCGGATGCAGAAACAGATGTGCTTGCCGGAACTTGTGACTCGATTTGTTGCTGTAGGGATACGGGCACTGGATCTTGGCGTTGAACCTCCCTGATATGCGGTCTATGTGGGGCGGAATTTGCATACTCGGGAGCTGCGTCATCTAAATATGAGGAAAGAAAAACATCTTCTGCGGTTCTAGGATGCCCCTTAGGATGTACCTTTATTGGGAACAATGGGGGTGGCAAGTCTTTCGGTATTTCTGGAGTAGCCTTAGGTAATCCTTCGGCCAGAAGGGGATACATACCATTCATAAGGGCGTTTCTTTGCCTATCTACTTGTTCTGATTTCACTCGGATCCCTTCCTCAATTAATAGATTCTCTCGAACTTTATTTGAACTTTCTTTATTCTTTTCTTCCTGTCTACGTGCTTTTTCTGTGCGTCTATGAGATTCTTTACGCCATAACTCAACGGCGTCTTTCTGTGACTGTCTGACCTTCCTTTTCCATAACTCTTCCTCAACTTTCATGATGCACTCTGCATCCCAGGTTCCCGCTGTGGGCCACCTCTGACTTTCTGGTAATCCCTTGGTGTAGTCTACCCATAAATCAAGAAATAATATAGCGTCTAAGCCATGTTTGTGATACATAAAGTGCCCTGGAGTGTCCCTAGGAGGAATAGGAACGGCTTCTTCGAGAACCCCTTTTCTCGTAGTGATCTGTCTTAATTTCGAAAAGAGCGGCATATTGAGAACTGACCTTATACTTGATTTTGACCAACTGACCTGATACTTGAATTTGAACAGACTTAATACAATAAACACGATAATGAACAGTCATTCATACCACAATATGCAGGACGTTTTTAAACACATTAAACATTAAACATTAAACCTTTAACTGAAACAACAATGATGATCGTCTGCATAACTAATCACCAAGCTTAATTCTTGATACTTCGGAATACTTGATATACTGCTAAACAGTACAGATACACTGCTAAAACAGTGCAGACCGGATTTGTGTACCCAAACCCGTCTTGACCGGCACAACCTATGTGTACGTCAGAAATGCCTCCCCAGCAATGGTACTCACCGGGTAGCTTCGGAAACGGAAGGCCTCGGTAACTTGAACTTGAACCGGACTGGACTCGACTCGACTCGTCGGACACTGGACTTGACTTCGAACTGGTGGGTCTCTGTATACCTCGGATCTTGCTCTCTCAGCTAGGCTCTGGTCGGGATACTTCGCACTTCTCACCGCCTCGTCTGGGTGTTGATCGCAGTCTCAGTCGCCCCCGCTTGACCGGAGGGAGATACAGGAAATCCTGCTGGTACGCGTTATTGTCCGTCCAGCTGTGGCAGGGGACCGGGCCTGCAACTCACCGCCGGCGCGTGAGATGAGAAAGTGTCCCTATTCGGGCGCCATTCATGTGGTAAATAATTTTCCTTTACCAGGACTGAATTTGATACAGAAACATAATAAAATAGCTCAGTAAAATGAGAGGCAGAATCCGTGGTATTAGAGGTTCGGAATGGGCTTTATTCCAATAATCGATTATAATCGGATGCTCCAAGTTCCATCACCACGGGGGTTCAGGAAGTGAAGTACATACATTATTGACATGAAATGACTTTTATAGTACATACATTACAATGAAGCGAATGCAGTAGGCGTAACAATTGATAAGGAAAATGACGAGTTGTCTGCGTAACCGAAAATGGGTGGAACAAGGAGTAAAAAGGAACATAATTGGTTGTGATGTCACCTATAGGTGGATCTATAAGATAATACTTGGCATAGATGCGCGCGCAGCAGCATGACGTGTAATTGACGTGTAACTAGGGGGTGAAGGGGACTTGACATTTAGCTCTACATGTGGAGACAAGAAGTCTGGGGGGTCAAGTCAACCTAATCCCAAATCATATCTAACATCCTATGTTTAAAGAACTATGTTATCCATAAAAGAAGGACTCTCGGACAGAATCTATTCTATACTGACTGTGCGTGCGTGTACAAGCGTCTAAGTGTCTACACTAAATGTGAGGGGGTAGAAATATTCCATGGTGACAGGACTATGAATTACTTGCATGAGGACAGAGAAGCCGGGCCCTTTGCTTGGTAACTGGAAGAATGTTTACTTAAACTACTAGGCAGGAATGCATCGGCTGAGGGGGAAGCAGATAATTCGAAGGTGAAATACAGTTCTTGGCAGAGAATAGGCTGATGTCAGGCTTCGTGAGCCGCGCAGAGAATGAGACAAAGTTCATGGTCACAGATGCAGGCTCGAACTGGAGCTTTCAGAGGCAGAAAGCAAAAAGAGTTTGATGACAGAATCTGGGCCTACTTGCCTGGACTGTAAAATGGCATAAGTGAACCATATAAAGCCGGTGGCCTTTCGTACTTAGGAATGGAATATCCGGCCTATTCATGGCGGATCTGACAGAGGACATGTTGACGGTGGACGCACATGTATTTGCGTCTTCATAACTGGAACTGGAGGGAACATACATGTACTTGTGACATGCACATAGAACCGTTGGGGTCCAAGATAGGGGACATAACTGACCAGAAAAATCCATATTTCCACAAGAACTAGGGTTCCTATTGACTAAAGGTCACCTAACCTAGGGTTATTTAACCCTAGGTCTCAGTGTGTTGATGTTAAAGGCGAAGAGGACAAGGGGAGTTGCCTGTTAGGGCCTGGTCGGACCTAGGGCAAGTGATGGTGCTCTATTTTCCATTCACCAGCCACCACCTTAATCCATCCACATCAACAAACATATTAACACACTCTCAGTAAATGCACACTAGTTACTTACAACAAACAAACTCTATCCACATTTCAATGTCTCAACAACCACTACAAAATCCCACAAGTCACATCTATGCACCCTCCTACCCCAACTGCCACACAATGGCACCTTCATTCTCACACAAAACACCACTCTATCCTACACCACTATCAAATCCACACATCACCAACACAACATAAACCCATATTATACATAACCTTAATCCCTTCAAGCATACAGTTACTGTTCATACAAAACACCATCTCTACCTGCTGCATACTCCCAACAGACCCCTTGTTATCACCACAAATCTATACTCAACCCTCTCTCAGATCATCCACCATTAACACCATCCTTCTCTATCTTCCAAAAACCAAACAATACTCACACTCCACTCTTCCACGCATATTACCTCTTCCTGCTACTAAATCTGACACACTCATAACCCCTATCCATTAGAGACATCTAGCTGTAGATTCCTTACTTTAGAATCCTCCCCTAGGCATGAGACTGGATCCCAAAATGTTTCCATAGCACGTCTGCACAGTGGAAGAGGGCGCCACGCGACTTTGTATCGATGTCATACACACAATGTGATGTCGACGGAGTCCATATAACCCCCTTGCAGACGTCAGTTCCTTCTTTTCCGCGCTTGCAACACAGATCTGGAGTGGTTAGGGGGCAGTTTTTCGGCCCATCTCAACATTATGTTGAGGAAACCATCTGCTTTTTTGTTATGTCTTCAGGATTTAATCCCTGTGGATCTTACAGCAGACAGATGTTGGCTACATAACCTCATACAGTCTGTTTGCGGTGCCTTGGAGAACATCATGACTGAGGAGTGTGGTGCCTGTCGACGTCTTCAGCTGAAGGCGTTGACGGACCGTCATGTGAAACTTTTGGCGGCGCGACTATAGGAGGGGACATGGCGTAGTCGATCCTCGTCAAAGTCTAGAGACCGAACGAGGGGCCGTTTGCATGAGAGGCTGTCTCAGTCGGCGTTGAAGGAGGCTCGGCAGGCTAAACGGTCAAAATGTAAGTGCGTCTCCGAGGCCGCCTCCCTGCCTTCGGTTGTGGGGCATTCGCTGGAGCTGGGACGTCTCTAGACCAAATGCGGGAGTGTTACAGTTCCCTGCATAAAGTCTTTGGGCTCCCCTCTGGTGTGCCTTCAGCCCTTAGGAGGGGAGAGGTGCCCTGACGGCATCCTCGCCGGCGGGTTCGCCCTCGGTGACAGTTGTGTCCTTTGAATGGGTCAGATTCGATCTGGTGCCAGTGCATAGCCCTTCGGGGCTCCCACCTTTGGTGTCTGGGACGGGTCAGTCGCTAACGGCGGCGTTAATCAACGCCCAGCCCATTACTCTTCTCAACATCGATACAACCCCGCACCAGTACCGGACGGCGTCAGATGTGCTGCTGGTGTAGCTGTCTGCTATAGGCAACTCTCCATCTGCCCTTAGACATTCTGTCAAAGCTTTTTCTATGGAACCTCACACTTTTGTATGTGAAAAGGGAGAGTGTAGGGTGTCATGACCCTTTGAGCAGTCCTGTCCATCCTCATTTGGAGAAAATTGGCTGACTGATTTGGGTGAGGCTAGTGGGCTTGAGTCTTCCCCAGTTTCAGATTTACTTTCTCCGTCTGGTATGGGATCAAAAGCAAGTTCCTCTTACATAGACGTATTGAGGAGAGCAGCTGTGGTCTTAGGTTGCCAGTTTCCCTCTGTGGAATTAACCACAGATCCTTTAGTGGAGGTTCTTCACCAAGGTGAGATAGGAGTGGAGCCTTTACTCCCTTATAATGAGTCTCTGTAGGACCTTTTGTTAGGAGCGTGGACGAAACCTGTTACAGGAGCTCCAGTTGACCGGGCTGTGGCCCATAGGCACTGACCTGCCCCTGGAGACCCAGTTTGTCTCTTGAGTCGTCCCAGATCGAGGACTGATGCTACAGGCTGCTAGGGCTTCGCTGGACCCTAGTGTCCTTCTCTTGGTTTCACCAAGTAAAGAGTCCAGATGGCTCTGAACACAGCATGTATTTTGGGAAGATTCTCTCATGCTTTATGGGACTCTGTGGCGCATCTTCTGTCTTCTCTTCAAGAGGAAGCCGGGGTGGACTCTGCAGGTGGTGCAAGATGGCAGGGAAGCGGCTAAATTCACCATGAAATGTGAAATGGACACCACTGATTTGATGGGTGCTCTGTTGTGCAGTGCTGTGTTTCTGCTTACTGCGAGGGTTTATGGTTGATAACCTTGTGATTCTTTACACATTTTGTCATAGATATTATGTGGGCAGTTATTCGAAAGGACTCTTTTCCAGTAGAGTGTTATTCTTTTACGTTATTACCTACAAGCCTACAATAGGTTTTCTTTATTTCAAATTGCTAGGTGTAGAAGTGGTGACTTTCTACTTTGGGTGTGTTGTTGACTGCGTTTCATGTGTTTATTTCTTTCTTGCTCCTTAATGGGTTGCTGCCTGATACACAGGTCACATAGATTTTTCTATAATCTGAAAAAGAGCTTTTGCTCAAGAGTTGATAACCATTATGGTTTGTGCCATTTTCTGTGTAGAGCATCTTTTGTATGCTTAATAAGCAGTTACACACACACACACACATATGTGTGTGTGTGTGTGTATGTATATATATATATATATATATATATCAGTGACCAAGGCGGCAAGTCCGTCGAAACGCGTTTGGCCTTTGGTGTGAATAAACATTTTTCTTGACGAAATCTCCCACGGAGTCAGCGCCTCTTCAATATTGTTTGAACTGGATCGTCGAGAATATATATATATATATATATATATATATATATATATATGCGTCACGTTGTCTGCCTCAAATTTGAAACAGACTCCAGCACGCTCAGGGATACTGCACTCCGTGTTTATTAATGGCTTCAAATCTGGCAGTTGACGCGTTTCAATAGCCTCCGCTGTCTTTTTCAAACTATATATATATATATATATATGTGTGTGTGTGTGTGTATATATATGTGTGTGTGTATATATATATATATGTATATATATATTTACATACTGAACCTGGATTGCTCAGCTTGTGAAGTAAAGACTCTTATGGTCTTATGGGGAGATTAAAGTTACCACTCAGTCAAGGTTTAATTCATCTGTTTTAAGATGTAACAAATTCATGAATTTTAGTCTCTCTTCTAGGGATATTTTGATATTCGATACTCCATGGGAGTCATTGTCTATGCTTCTCATATTATTAGCCCAAGAAACTCGTACCTCTATAGAAGGGAGTCGGACCTTTTGTGATTCCCTGGCAAGTTAATTCAACAGAAAGTAGAACTTATCTTCAACAGATTTACTGCTAGTGGGTTTCAGAACCATAATAGCCGTGAGTACAATGCAGGATCCCTAAATAAACCAACCTTTACTGAGTTTATTCCAGTGTGGGTCGAGCAAATTATCCAGGATAATACCAAATGGAAATCAGGTTCCCCATTTTTACCCCTGTTCGCCTAATATTTTTCATCTTGTACCAGAGGTTGTAGCACCTTTTATGACTACATGTTTAGCTCAGGAGTATTCCCAAAATGGTGGAAGGTTGCTTCTGTGCACCCACTGCTAAGAAAACCGAAATCAATTGAACAGGACCTAAATAATTATCACACTCTTTCAAGACTCCCTTTTCCGCCAAAATTGATCAGGAAAGTTATGAACTCTCAACTGGTGGCTTTCCTGGAAGACAAGACTCTTTTTGATGACAGTGCGGCTTATAGGGAAATTTCCAGGCAGGCTTCAGGACGGGGCAGGTCTACAGGAGCCGACACCCAAGCTAATATCCCGGTAAGGTGCGGGCACCCTACGCCAATAGCCTATGGAGTACTTCTCCTTCCCCTATTAGGTCACGATCAGGATTGGACACAACTATTTAGTTGCAGCCTTACTAAAGGACTCTTAGTTTATGGCCCCTACTGATCGTCCAGACGGTTAATTCTACCCCTCTTTTAGTATTATTTTTCACGTGCACCACACCACTTTCACAGTTTATTCTGGTCCTGATGAAACGCCCGGGATCTTTTCGACCATAGAGCCGTGAAACATGTCGACCTCATAGTTACCTGGGCACATTACGCCTACAGGGGTAACTCTCAAACTACGGGTTTTTTACTCTGCCACATTAAAGTATCTTTTCCGGCAACCCTTAGACAGTTTTATCGCTTTGCACGCACCTTGTCATCCTCCACATAGGACTCACTCCACACACCCACATGCACCAAAAGGCAGTTCTCAAAAGACCTCCGACAAAGTGACCCTTCGGGGGACCCGTAGGGCATTGTAGCGCTGGCCAGACGAGGAGCAACTGCCCGATCATGAAGCATGACATCCTCCGGGGTGTGTGCGGGCTACAAGAGACAAGACTTGCTCTTCCCCACTGAGTCCCAGACCTAGGAGACCTCCTTTTTCCTGTCTCCTTTTCTTATTCCTCTCTCCCTGGTGTAAGATAGTGACTGTTTGCACTGCTTACCTTGGAACAGTGTCCCCCTTTTGTTGAATACAATTATAGTATCATTTACATTTTCCAGTTTAAGTATGGGTGACCCTTTCTGGATAACCTGTAGATGGTTCTCTGTTCATATAGTAGGGTCACGTTCTAACCTTGGTTTTCTCTAGGCTATCAAGGATTCATTTTCATACTTACTATCTTGTCCAGCTTTATACTACTGTTTCTTGATGGTGGTGTCTCGAGCAATTCGCATTACAGTGTTGTTTTGGATAGCTGATTTCATATGTGGTATGATGCAAACTATGGTTTCTATACTGTTATGTCAGTATTGTCTGATTGATTAGTCAGCTTTATTTTGTTTCTATATATTATACTTTTTCTCTTGTTAATACATGGGTGGATATTTATTTTACTCATATGTCAGTATGTATCTTGGGGATATTCTAGAGGTATTTGTTTTATCTCTAGTTGATTTTACTATGAATAAGACATCTAGCCACAGACTCCTTAACTTAGAATATACCCAGGCATCAGACTGGATCTGGATAATCTTTTTCCCCTGCAATATCTCTGCACGCCGTGAGGCGGCGTCGCCCCCCTGCTACGTCCTGACGTCGTCCACGGAAGTGACGTCAATGAAGCCATATAAGCCCCTCCCGGGCGTGCTGACATCAGTTTTCTTCTTTTCCGTGTCCTAACGCGGATCTTGGAAAGTTATACCTCTGACATTTTTTTGTTATCTTCAGGCTTTCTTAACGCCTTTTTGCGTCAAGGAACAGTGCGTTCGATGCCTGCGGGCTTCAAGCCGTGCTGGTCCTGCTCGCGACAGATGTCAGCGACGGACCCTCACGAAATCTGTATGTGGTGCTTGTGCGAGCACCACGAATCCGTGGAGTGCGACGCTTGCCAACAGCTGCGGCTGAAATCCCTGCAGGAACGCCGCATGAAGCTGCTGTCTGCACGGATGTCCCGAACAGACCCTTCGCGACACCGGTCTCCTTCTCCAGCAGAGTCATCAACGTGGCGCCAGCCCTCACATGACGTTACTGTTTGGGGCAGGTCCTGGGACCGTGCCGTCATTCGCCTACCTCTGGTAAGCACAAACGGAAGTCGTCGGCTTCACGTCGACATCATGTTGGGGCCCGTAGCTCATGGTCTTTGCCGGACTCTGGCCCCCAGGAGTCGGAACCCACGTATCCCCCGTTTCCAGGTGCTGGGGTGACTTGTCCTCAGATGGAGGACTACTGCAGAGCTCTGCAGTCCTTTCTTGCTTTGCCCCCCTCCCTGACGTGCCTTCAGGTCCCACAGGTGGGGTAGGGTTTCAGGTCGGGACTCTGCCGGTGGGCTCTCCCTCGGCTCTGACCGAGTGCCC
Organism: Triturus cristatus; assembly: GCF_964204655.1. Lineage (NCBI taxonomy): Eukaryota > Metazoa > Chordata > Amphibia > Caudata > Salamandridae > Triturus > Triturus cristatus. The sequence goes on from NC_140594.1 coordinate 271,630,497, forward strand.
TGACTCTGACTCCAGAGTCGCCGCAACGTCGGGACACGGCCCGGAGGGGCATCCCACGATGTCTAGCCCTTCCATTGCGCAGTCGCACAGCCTTCCGAGGCTCCTTGTGGCATTGCTGGAGGTGGCTGCGGCGCGGTGCACGTCACCGCTTCGGCGCACTCTCTCCCTGCAGGGTTCAACCACGGGTGATATTGAATCAACACCAGTCCGACTCCGAGCGGTCGAGGCCTTTTCGGAGGTCGCTGGCTCGACTCAGCTGGTCGAGGCCTTTTCGGCGGTCGCCGACGTCGGCTCGACTCGGATGGCCAAAGCCTTTTCAGAGGTCGCCGATGCCGGCTCGACTCCGCCAGTCGAGTCCTTTTCAGAGGTCGCCTACGCCAGCTCGACGTCGCCTCAACGCCGGTACCATCTCCGGCTTTATTGGTGGAGGATGTGGTCCCGGTGGATTCACCACCCCCGGAGTCATTTCGACGCTCTCCAGAGCGGGCGCCAGTGGGGCATTGGCCTACTCATCCCTTTGACCAGTCTCTATTAAGTGGCCGGATTACCTTGCGTCCGTCACCTACTTATGACTTGCTGTCACCGCCTCGCAGGGCCACGGAGCCTAGTGGGACGTTCGCCGGAGCTGTTTGCAGGGCTGCAGCCATTTTACGGATACAGCCGCCCTTAGTCTCTAGACCTTCGGAGCCTTTGCTGGATCTTCTCCACCAGGGTGCGGGAAGCATGGAGTCTTTATTTGACATCCTTCTCTGAATGTGGGCAAGGCCCTCTTCGGAGGACCCTGTGGATCGTACTGTGGCACATCACCATCGGCCGGCTCCCAATGACCCCGCCTGTTTGACCCTCCATCCTTGAGCTGGAGGACTTGTGCATCTGGCAGCTCTCTCTATCACTCCTGTTCCGTTGCATCCACCCACTCGGGAGTCTCGGTGGCTGGAGTCATGTGGCTGCGATGTGTTTGCATCTGCCAGCTCGGGACTCCGGTCCCTCAACACGTTGTGTGTGTTTGCTCGGGCTACATTTGCCCTTTGGGATGCTGTCGAGAAGCTCCTCCTCTCCTTGCCGGAGAGCTCTCGTACCGATCTGGCCCGCCTAATCAATAATGGGCATGATATGGCGCACTTTTCGATTCGTCTGCCATGGACACCACGGACTCTGTGGGTCGTGCTATGACCAGGTCGGTTGTCATACGCCGCCATGCGTGGTTGCACAATGGCATTTTCCCAGAGCATGTTCAGGAGCGGCTTAGAGATCTACCATTTGATGGGGTCACTCTTTTTGACGCCCATGCAGATTTGGCGGTCAGGCGCCTCATGTCTATGTGTCTTCCCAGGTTTTAATCCTCGTGGAAAATGTTTGGTTTTGTGACTGTGTCGTCACTTTCTTTTTTGTTACCCGTTGTGGGTTACAGATGTTCTGGGTTGTGTGCTCAACCGTATTATTTACTTATTCTGGTACAGCTGGTTAAGCTGTGTTTACCTTTTTTTAAGCCTCTGCCTACGAGCTTGTCTCAAGAGGGACCCTTCTTTTGTAGGGTTGTGCCTTACCCTATGTGGGGTATTTGTTGGCAATTATTCCTTCTCTCTTATTCCTACTCTTCCTTGCCCAGGAACTTTTGCCACAAGTTGACTCTTCCTACTGTTGTAGGATGTCTCCTCTGGTGAGATCCATGGGCTTGGTTTCTCTCCAGGGGTCACAATTGGTTGTCCACGGTTGGTCAGTAATACATCCCCATCTCTGTAGAGATGTCTTCCCCTGCTGTTTCGTTGTGGGTTTGTCACGCCTGTTCGTTCCTGGCATGTTCTTACAGCCTCGCTGTGCACGTCTTACCTGTCTATGGGTGGACATGCACCCCTGGGGGGCAGGTAACTCTTTTCTGTTCCGGAACACTCTCTTCTGTATTCTGTGAATACTTGCATTATTGGTGCATACAGGTTATGCTCTGGGTCATTTCTTGGGGCTCAAGCACTGTCGGGGTCCTTGCCTAAGGTAAGGGACGTTCCCGCCGGCTCTGTCTCGGCTGTGTGTGTTGCCTCCTACCCTGCTTCCCTGGCAAGGTCTCCAGTTCCTTGCTTTTTGCAGGACACGGGGTCTGGTTTGTCCGTTCCTGTCCTGTGCATATTTCCTAGTTCTCAAGGAGTGGCTCTTGTCTATGCCTTTCTGCCACTGGATCTGTGCTCCACCCCTGATGTTTTTCTGGGTGTGAGTTCTTACTCCCATTCTGGCACAGGTGCTTCTTTAGGTAGCATTACTGTGCGTGTATTCTTCTCGACATTCTCCATTTTGGTAGACGGTGTCAGTCTTTGGCGGTGTATGCTTTTGGCGACAGGCTTCTGTCTGTGCCTTCTCTCAATCCTTTACTGACAGTCTTGTGGTCTATGTTTCCGCCTGTCTCACGGGAGATCAGGATTCTTCCCCCTCGGGGAACTGTTGTTTTTCTGCATTCTTATCTGTAATGCCGCACATTGGTGCCGTGGTGCCGCATGAATGCCTCTCCTATTTAGGGTTTCGTCACTTCACGTATGTGTAGCAACATTCCGGTCTCTTTGTGTGTGTATCGTAGGTTCTATACGCCACTGGGGTGCTCACATACTATGTTCTTTTTGCCTTAGTGTCAGACCTTCTTGCTTACTCTTTCCTTCAGGATAGAGTCCTCTATGTGTTCATAGCTTTGCAGGTTATCCCCTCACAGTGGTGCCTTTTAATTCGTTTGGCTGCATGCCTACCTCCTGAGCTTTTGCTCAATGGTGGCTTTTTTGTCTCTGTTGGCACTAGGCTCTGGGCTCGGCCCTGCTACTGTTGTCACATGTCCTAGGGAGTACACATTTGATGTGTTTTTTCTTACTCCCACGTGCCTCAAGTTGCGGCCGGACAGTCTTCCGACTGTCCCCTGTTTCTTGTGGCTTCCACTTTGGTGTGTGTTCAGGCAGTATGCTCTATCATTGTCATGTTGTTTTGCCCCTTGGAACTTCGTTCCCCTTGGATTATAGGGACCGGTGCTGGGATCCTTCCTTGAAGGTCTCACTGCATTGTTTCTTACGTTGGCTCAGAACTTTCTAGTTCTGTTTTCCTTTCGTCTGTGTCTGGACGAGAGAGGTCTCACACCGCCCCTCATCGGATTTTGGTGTCTTTACCATCCCTTGTTCATGATCCTTACGGATTTTCCTGGATCTAATGTCGGTTGTCCTGGCATTGCGGTTCCCACCGTGTTTCATCAGCATTTTGACGAATTTGTTCTCTTGAAACTTGGTGGTTGTTTCGCAGACCCTCCAACTATGTGGTATGGCTTTGGCATCTATTCTAAGTTAAGGAATCTGCGGCTAGATGTCTCTATCAGATGGAAGAGTTACTTACCTTCGGTAACGATATATCTGGTAGAGACACAGTCTAGCCGCAGATTCCTTAACGCCCGCCCATCCTCCCCGCTCTGCGAATGCCTTTTCATATGGTGCTTTCACACCTAGCCCACCTTTCTGGTAGCCTTGGTCTTCTGGAGGTGTGCTCGCGCACCTCACTCTGGGGTAGGGTGTGTTCTTCTGCGTGGGTACTTTGGCCCCCTCTACGTCCTGGTGTTTGGTTGGTAGCGTGTTCTCGCACCTTCCTTTGGCGTAGGGGGTGTTGTTTGGTTTTCGAGCCCTTTGGCTCTCCACTCCGTCCACGTTTTTCGGTGGTTAAGTACGTACTTTTCACTGCCTTCTCATGTTGCTCCACCTGTGTTCTTCACGCATAGAGTTATTCTGTTTTTCTTCCCTCCCACCGCCCACGCCTGTGCCTCCTTCTCTTTATGACAGTCGGTTGGATTGGGTCTCTTTGGTGCAGTCCTTCAATCGTTGGAGGGTGTGTGTAGTGCACTTCTGGTGTTCGTTCACCTCTAGTCCCTTGTCTTGCATCATGTTGCTTCGATGTTGTGGTTCTTTTCATTACCCTCCTGTGGTGACAAGCTGTGCCTGGTTTATCATGTCTTTTGTGCCGCAGCCGTTACCCCCTCAGAGTGGGGCACGACTTGGCAATTTGTTGGGCTCTTGCTTGCAACAAGTGCTCTTTGAGCTCCCTTCAGTCCCTCCTGATGCTTTAAGAGGAAATTACAGCTCTCTTGGCCACAGGAGCTAGAGAAAGTATCCTTGTTTAAGACGTAGACGGTGGCTGTTATTCCCGCTATTTTCTGATTGCGAAGAAGAACAAAGGGTTGTAGCCCATTTTGGATCTTCGGACTGTCAATCTCTTCCTCAAGATGGAAAAGTTCAAGACGCTCACTCTGGCTAACGTCTAGTCTGCCTTAGACCAAGAATACTGGATGGGAGCATTGGACATGCAGGACGCGTATTTTCACATCCCCATCCTGCCGGACCACAGGCGTTACCTGCGGTTCAAGGTAGGCCGCGAGCACTTTCAGTTTACCGTGCTCCCCTTCGGTCCTTACCAATGCCCCCCGGGTGTTCACCAAGGTGATGGTGGTGGTCGCAGCTCATCTGCGCAGGTTACGGGTATCAGTCTTCCCCTACCTCGACAACTGGCTTTTGACGGCGTCCTCGCCCCAGGCAGTCGTCTCCCACCTTCAGTCTGCGGCGAACTTCCTGCATTCGCTGGGGTTCTCTATTAACGGTGTGCGGTAAACTCTGCTCCGCGGACGGAGTTTACAGAGTTTTTGCCGCTCTGCACTCTGCTTGGAATGCGGAGATCTGCCAAAAACTCCGACTCCGCCACGTGACGGAGGTTACCAGAGCCAGGTATCTCAGATCTGTAATAATTATTATCGTTATGAGTTAACTATTCCCTTGAATACTTTAGATCAAAATTACCGCATTTACAGGCCGCCGATGAAGCCCAACTTGAACCAGGATATCCCAGAACCAACGCAAGAGTGTAGGCACTCTAACCAGTCGAATCGGTGCAAATCAGACACGGTAACCTCTTTTTCCGGTGCTGCTCAAAAATTGTAGCCTCCTTATGACTTTACCCAATCTCTCCCGGTAACACGATGTAGCCCAAGAGGACATGCGCATGCGCACAGTAAACTGTTTTGCTAGTTTCGGCTCAAACCTGAGATTAACACCACAGAAAGAGAGACCTCAATATACATGATTGCTTATTCATGGAGCCCACACTGACATAATAACACATAAGCAGATCCGGTTAGCACAAAGTTAAAGAAACATATAAGTAGCGCCTCCTCCCTTTTGAAGTGGAAAATAGGACAGTGTGAATACCGAAAGTTTATTTTAATAAAAATTTTCACAAACCTTTGTGGCCGGGCTGCATGGCTTTCTTTTCCGCCCCCTCCCTGTATTATTCTTCAGGAATGTACAGTATTTATTGAAAAATAACACTCATGGAAAGACGACTTTGTTCATGCACATAATTAAACACACAGTTCTGTTTCCTTAAAATGTTTTGAACACTAACAGCTGCAGAGTCCCAGAAGTCCTGTTTTTCTTTGGACTATACCACTAAGCTTGTATTAGCAGGGTGATCTGCATATATCAAATAAAGCTTTGTATCCATTTATAAATAAGGCAAAAGATTACACTCTTTTCTGACATCACAAAAACTTAATCAAAGACCCAGGAGAATAAATAACATTTAATGGAACCAAATTTATTTTAAGCCCCCTCCCTGAGTACTTTGCTCTCTTGGCTTTCCTCACTGATACTGTGTTGCATATACGCACTGCTCACTTAGTCTGCGTGCGTTGGGAGGGGTAAGTCGTGCTTCATTTATTTTGGATGTCGTCATTAGTTCTGTTATAAAAATGTGGTTAACAAAAAGAGTAATTTTCACGTTCTAAATGTTTTTTTTGGTCTTCTCTATTAGCTGCCTGAAATTAGTTTGGGCATATACACAGAGTCTGAAAGCCCGATTTAAGACTGAGCTGGTGTGTGCACCATTAAATGCCTCCACTGTAACATGTCATCTTCACGGGCTCTCTCATAATTGTCCCCCTTGGGTGTAATTACTACTATGGCACGAGCATAGCGCTCGGACCCGGGAGCCTTGGCCCTAGGTTCCATCCTGGAAACTTTGGCGGGTGCTGGTGTTTGAAGGTGAGCTCGGGCGCGCTCAGCTCCTCGTCCCTTTTGAAGTGGATAAGATAGTTTAAATGATACTCTGAGTTGACTTTTTGACAAGCCTTTGTGGCCTTCTTCTCCGCCCAATCCACGTTCTTCAGGAATGCACAAGGTTCTGTTTCCTATACTCCGCCAGCTCGCGGAACTACGTGGAATTCCACTGAGTTTTTTTGCAACTCCGCGGAATTCCGCGTAGTACCACTCGGCGAGCTCTGCCCACCCTTATTCTCTATAAATGTGCCGAAGTCACACCTGACTCCTTCTCAGATGCTCCCTTTCATTGGGATAGTTCTGAACACAGTGCAGTTTCAGGCCTATCCTCCCAAGCCGCGAGTCCAGGATATTCATGTTATGATTCCGATTTTTCAGCCTCTATCCTGGATTTCGGGGAGACTGGCTCTGAGGCTGTTGGGCCTCATGGCCTCCTGCATCCAATTGGTAAAGCATGCTAGGTGGTGAATGTGGTCTTTTCAGTGGGACCTGAAGTTCCAGTGGGCACAGCATCGAGGAAATCTCACCAACATGGTCCAGATCTCAGAAGTAACTGCAAGAGATCTGCAGTGATGGCTGACGACTCGATTAGGTCAATGGCAGACCCTATCACTTCCTCAACCAGATCTCACAGTTGTGACAGATGCATCACTTCTGGGATGGGGCGGCCATCTGGGAGAGGCAGAGATCATGGGACAATGGTGTCTGGCAGAGTAGGGACTCCACATACATTTGTTGGTGCTCCGGGCGATTCAATTGCCATTGAAGGCATTTCTTCCCTCTGTCAAGGGAAAGCTAGTGCAAGTGATCACGGGCAACACCACCTCCATGTGGTACTGCAAGAAGCAGGGCAGGGTGGGGTCATGGACCCTTTGTCGGGAAGTCCTGCGTCTCTGGACATGGTTATGGCTGGAACAGCAGGGCATAACCCTGGTGGCTCAACACCTGGCAGGTTCTCTGAACATTAGTGTGGACGAACTCAGCCGTCGATGCCTAGCGGATCACGATTGGCATCTCCAGTCAGAGGTGGTGCAAGGTCTCTTTCATCAGTGGGGAGAACCTTGGTTAGATTTGTTCGCCTCCGATGAGAACGCGCTGTGTCAGTTTCCAAGGCAGCTATCACTTGGCAATGCCTTTCATCGCGAGTGGAGCTCAGGTCTGCTGTACGCCTTTCAGCACATACCACTCCTGCACAGGGTTCTGAAGAAGATCAGGAGTGACTGAGTCCAAGTCATCCTTGTGGCTCCGGGCTGGGCAAGGAGAGCCTGGTATCCGGAACTTCTGAGAATGAGCTTCGAAACCTCCAATCAGGCTGTCCCTTTGGGAGGATCTTCTGTTGCAGCAGCAGGGGAGGGTTCTCCACCTGAACCTGTCAACTCTGCGCCTCCATGGGTGGAGATTGACCGGCAACAGTTTATAGTTTTTGACCTTCCTCCCGAAGTCTGTAATGTTATTCAAGCGGGCAGGCGTCCCTCCACTAGGACAGTATATGCCTGCCGTTGGCAGAAATTTGTTTTATACTGTTCGGAAAGTTCTATTGACCCTCTTTCTCCTTCTCTTTCTACTGTCCTGTTGTTCATTCTGACCATTATTCAACAGCACTCTGCTTTAGGGACTCTCAAGGGTTACCTTGCTGCTCCTGTTTGCTTTTTTTTGCCTCTGCCAGACCAGCCCTCTCTCTTCAAATCTCCCATTGCACATATATTTATAAAAGGGCTGGCTCACCTGTTTCCAGCTACGCCCTTTGTTATGCCACAGTGGGACCTTAATTTGGTCCTCACCTACCTGATGTGCTCTTCTTTTGAGCTTTTACATATTTTTCCCCTCTGGCTGTTGACCATCAAGACAGCCTTCTCGATGGTGATTACATTGGCCCGGAGGGTGAGTGAGCTGCAGGCGTTGTCTTGCTTGTCTCCTTATCTTATGTCCTTTCGGTACAAGGTGGTGTTTCGCACTCAGGCATCCTTTTATCCAAAGGTTGTGACCCCTTTCCATCTGGGTCAGTCCATCACGTTGCCCACCTTCTTTACTCCCCCGCATCCTTCTAAGGAAGAGGAGCGTCTCAACCAGCTTGACCCAAAAAGTGCGTTGTCGTTCTACCTTGACTGCACAAAACAGTTCCAGGTAGATGACCAACTCTTTGTGGGGTACTTGGGAGTGAAGATGGGAAGGGCAGTGCAGAAATGGACCATCTCTCACTGGGTCATTCTCTGCATCAAGATCTGTTATGCTCTGGCAAACATGCAGCCCCCTGAGGGATTACGGACCCATTCCACCAGGTGAAAGGCTGCAACTACGGCCTTGGTTCGGGGTGTCCCAGTCCAAAATACCTGTCAGGCAGCAATGTGGGCTTCGTTGCACGTTTGCAATGCACTATTGCCTGGACGGTCAGGTCTGCAGAGACTAGCGTTTTGCCTGTTCTGTCCTGCAGGACTTTCTAGTTTAAGGTATTGGTCCGCAGCCCACCGCCTGGATGGTATGGCTTGGGTATCTAATTCAAAGGTAAGGAATCTTCAGCTACTAATTTGACATTCACTTCAGCTCCTGTCTTCGAGGTGATCCATCAAGCGGTGGGGGGGATCAGGAGGGGAGGCAAAACGCTATTTCTCCATGTTAATTTCCATAAGAAAGCACTCTTTTGGTTAAATGGTGTAAATCTGTTTAGTAGTTCCTGAGAAATGTAAAGATTTCTTAGATATACAACTGTGGGCTTGGTGTGGATCTGCTAACCCTCCTGATCTAGTGCCTGAGATCTGATTGGCTGCCAACACGTCAAACCAGGAAGTGTTGGCATCCATCTTGTGACTTGGTTAAACCGAGTCGCGACCAAAAACGTTTTAAAAAGAGAAAAGGGGGGCAGGCTAGAAACACCCTGACCCCATAGGCCTCTTCAGGGGGTCTAACAGGCCCAAAAAAAAGCATTTTTAAAATAAATTTTCAGTGAGAGTCGCGAAGGATCCTCGAATACAGCTGAAGTTTTTTTTTTTAAATGATGTGTGGGGACGCATTAAATATGGGGGGCCATGTGCCCCCCGCTGCCCCAGGGGCCACCACCTCCTGTGGGCTCCTGGGGCTAGATGGGAGGGGGCATGGATGGCCCTGGGGACCGCCACCCTCCAGGGCCGGCACCAGCAATGTCCCAGGTTGCCCACCCCCGGGACATTGCAGTTTGCTGTGGCTTGGCGGGAGCAGTGCTCTGGTTCATGGAAGCCACAGCATGTAAGAATGCTCTAGCTTCCATGAAGCAGAGGAGATTTGCTTTTGGACAGAGGGAGCTGCATGCCAGCAGCTCCCTCTGTCGAAAAGCAATGCTGGCTCCCGCAGGAGGAGGGGAGCCGGCAGGGACCGCTGGGACCCTGAGGCTCCCCCCGCGATCCCCAACTAGCTGGCCTTTCCCCGGGGATGGGTTCTCCGGGGCAATATCGGCCCGTGGAGGGGGGCTGCGCGCCCCCCCACCCATTATAAAAATAAAAGAGGGCATGCCCTGGGGTATAGGGTCCCCCTTCCTCTATGTTATTTATTTTTTTTTATAGAAGGGAAAAGGCCGGGCCCCTTAGTATGGGATCCCGTTCCTTTATGTTAAAATATATTTTTTTTAAAGAAAAGGCCAGGCCCCAGGGGGTGGCGTCCTCGGGGCAATAATCAGTCCAGTGCGGGAGGAGTTGCGGCTTCCCTCCCCTTTAAAAAAAAAAAAAAAAGAGTGGCACCGGGGAATGGGGCTCCCGGGGCCAAAATGGGCAGAGAAAAGGGGGGCTACCCTGCCCTCCTTTCCTAAAAAAAAAAAAAAACTGTTGATTAAAAAAACCAAAAAAAAAACCTCTGCAAGTTGCCTGAGGCCACGCCCCCATCACCACCACTCTGCAAACGCACCTCCTGGCCCAATGGGGTTTGGGGAATGAAATCTCCTTGAATGCTGAGGGTCTTTGGGGACCAGCAGTCCCTCTTGTTACATCCAGTAACTCCCAGAGAGCTGGATTGCTGCGAGGGACTTGAAGGCCACTCCCTTGTTTCTCCACCACTCTGAAAACACGCCTCCTGGTGCACTTCTAGTTGGGGAATGAATTCCACTTTACTCCTGAAGGCCTCGGGACTAAAGTGGACTACTTACCCCAACCAGTAGTGCGTCAGGAGGCATGTTTGCAGAATGGTGTAGAAAGGGGTCGTGTCCTCTGACATCCTCTCAGCAATCCAGCTGTGTGGGTGTTACTGGATTTAAAAGGAGGGGTAGTTGGCCCTAAGGCCCTCAATAGCTAAGGGGTCTTCATACCTCTACTAGTAGTACGCCAGGAGGCACATTTTCAGAGTGGTAAATAAAGGGGGCGTGGCCTCCTATCAGGTCTCAGCAATCCTGCTGTTTTGGACTTACTGGAGGTAATAGGAGGGGTAGTTGGCCCCCGAGGGTGTCCTTGGGGGCCAACTACCCCTCCTGTTATCTCTAATAAGTCCAACACAGAGGGACTGCTAAGTGGTCTTTGTAGGCCACGCCCCCTTTCCCCACCACTCTGCTAACGCGACTGGTGGTTCACTACTGGTTGGGGCATGAAGTCCACTTTACTTCTGAGGGACCTTGTGGGCGAAGAAGCCCTCCTGGTACATCCTGTAAGTCCTACACAGTGGGATTCCGGAGAGCTGATCGGAGGCACAGCCTCCTTTCTCCACCACTCTGCAAACATGACTACTAGTCAAAAAACCCATAGAAATTCACTGAAAAAAACATAGGTTACAGGGACATTATAGATAGAAATTAGCATTTAAAAAACCTTAGAAATTCACTGAAAAAACAAATGTTACAAGGACGTTATAGTTACCAAATAGAATTTTAAAACCTTGGAAATTCACTGAAAACACCAAAGGTTACAGGGACTTTACAGTTAGGGTAAGATTTCACTCGAGCAAAGCCAGAGAAATTCAACAGTTAGTTAGCTGAGCTAACTATAAATTACGCCTCCGCAATGAATTACTAATGACATCACATATTACATAGGACTTTCAAAACAGAGGGAGAGTGTGTGTGACCTTGTCATTGATCTGCTGCCCTCCCTGCACAGCTCCGCCTGGTAGCTGCTGCCCCTTGCAGGTTCACTGGCCCTTGTTGGTTGGTGGTTTGACACCCTCCTCTACCCGCAGTCTCCTGCCTGCTCCTCACCCCTGCTGGTCTAGTGGGGAGCATATCTGCTCTGGTCTGCCTACTGCCGTTGTGCCTCTGCCTCTTTTTCCCTTCTACGCACTCTCTATTTTTGACTTTTTGTCTTTTTCCCCATTTGCATACTTTTTCACTTTTCTCTTTCTTTATTCCTGTGCCATGCCCCTCCCACTGCTCGTCCTCCGCGGCCCTGCCCCATTCCTTGTCAGTGATCTGCTTCCCTGCCTGCATAGCTCCTCCTGGTAGCTGCTCAACCTTGCAGGTCCACAGACCCTTGTTGGTTAGGGGTTCGAGGCCCTCCTCCACCCGCAGGCCCCCCCGTGCTTATGCCAGGCTCTCACATCTACCGATCACATCCTACTCAGCGAACTTAACTTCCGCCTCGAAAACCCCAATGACCAGAACACTGCATCCCTTCTGGAGAACCTCGCCAACATCGGACTCAAGCAGCTCGTCACCTTTCCGACCTCCGCAGCAGGACACACACTCAACCCCATCTTCTCCGCCAGAGAAAGCATCACCTACAGCCACACCGCCAAATCCTTTGGCCCGACCATCACTGCATTGATGTCGCCTTCACCAAAACCCACTGTACACCACTGCCCCCGCCGCAACTGGAACAAGGTCACCGAAGAACATCTCAGCGCCTCCCTCAGCACAACCACACCGCAGATATCCATAAACACCAATACCTCAGCACACAACCTCCACTGATGGATCTCCAGCTGTTCTGATGTGCTGGCACCCCTCAAGAAAGCACCTGGCAAGCAACACTCCAAGAAAGCCAGCTGGTTCACTACCATCCTCCACAAGTACAGACACACCTGTAGACGGCTCGAGGAGAGATGGAGGAACAACAAAACCCCAGAAACCCACGCTGCCTTCAAAGTCGCCGTCACCGCACACCACATCCTCCTCAAAACCACAAAGAAAGCGGCCTTCCGAGACAGAATCCACACCAATGCACACAACAGCAAAGAACTCTTCGCCATTCTCAAGGAGTTTGCCAAGCCCAACAGCAAGACCACAGAAGTCCCACCTTCCCAAGTCCTCTGCAACAAACTCTGCACCTAGTTCCACCACAAGATCAAGCAGATCTACAACCACTTTGACATCCAAAATCCACCCATCACTACTGCCACCACCACATGCGACAACGTGCCCAACAGATCCTGCTCAACTGGACCAACTGGACCAAGCTCACCATGGACAACACTCTCAAGACCATGAAGAGCATTCACTCCATAGCCCCTTGCACCCCTGCCTGCACCACATCTTCCACAGAATTGCCATCGCCACCAAACCACGCCGCACTATCAACTGCTCCATCGAGACCACCACCTTCCCTGACGACTGGAACCATGCCAAGATCACTCCCCTGCTGAAGAAACCGTCCGCCCACCCAACAGATCTCAAGAATTTCAGACCCATACCCTACTCCCCTTCCCAGTCAAGGTCATCCAGAAAGCCATCAACGCCCAACTCTCTGAGTTCATCAAAGCCAACCATGTCCTGGACTCCCCTCAACCAGTCTTCCGAAGCAGCCACAGCACAGAGACTGCCCTCCTAGCCGCCACCAATGACATCCACTCCCTCCTCCACCGGGGAGAAACAGCAGCCCTCATCCTCTGGGACCCTAGGGCTGCCTGCGACAAAGTCTCCCACAGCACACTAAGCACAAAACTCGATGACACTGGCATCCACTACAAAGCCCTGGACTTTATCCATTCCTTCTTCACCGGTAGAAAACAGCTAGTCAGACTACCATTGTTGCTCTCAGAACCCCTGGAGAACGGCTGTGGAATCCCCCAGGGCTTTTCCCTGAGCCCCGCCCTCTTCAGCATCTACATGCCTCCGCTCGCTGCTATAGTCGGAAACCATGGACTCAACATTGTTTCCTACGCTGATGACACCCGGCTGATCCTCTCCAGCAACAATGAGCCCACAATCGCCAGAAACAACTTTCACAATGACGGCTGTCACCACCTGAATGAGAGACGGCTGCCTCAAGCTCAACTCGGAGAAGACGAAAGTTTTTATTCTGGGGCCAACACCTCTGCTTGGGAAGACTTTCGGTGAGCCATCGCGTTAGGAATCCCCCTCACCCACGGACCACGCACAAAACCTCAGGATCATACAGGACTCTTCGCTCACCATGAACTGCCAGATCAACGCCGTCTCGTCATCATGCTTCCTCAATCTTCACCTGCTTTGGAAGACCTTTGGATGAATCCCCACTGAGGCAGAAAGACAGTCGTCCACGCACTCATCAGCAGCAGACTCGACTACAACAACACACACTATGCAGGCGTCACCGAGAAACTCCTCAGGAAACTACATAACATTCAAAATACCGCAGCCAGACTGGCCCTCAACATCCCCTGCCGCAGCCACATCTCCAAACACCTACTCAAACTCCACTGGCTTCCAGCCAGAAAGAGTCACCATCAAGCTCCTCACACACGCCTACAAAGTCCTCCATTATGCCGGACCGGCATGCCTGGACCACCGCATCTCAGCCCACATACTCAGACAGCTCTGTACCCACCAGACACCTCTGCTCCGCCCCAACTGGCCCTTGCCACCGTCCTTCGGATCCGCAAGACCGGGACCGAAGGAAGACCCTTTTCCTATCATGCCTCCAAATCTGGAACACCCTGCCTCTCCCCCTCAGACTATCCCTGTTGCTAACCCAATTCCGGAAGGATCTCAAGACCTGGCACTTTGACTGAACCACTTTGCCGTGTAGGACCGTCAGCCCACTTAACAAGTACTGATTGATTGATTGTGCGCGTTTTTGTCTGTGTGCATAAAAATTCCTGGTGAAATCTGACAGACACCTCACCATACCCGATTGAATGCCCCTGCACCCAACTATTTATCAGAAAAGACATTAATTAGGGTGGTGTAATGGCGCCCTGGAGCTACGCCTCTGTCTTTAACATGAAAGATTGTACATTGTCATAGAAGGTAGCAGCGTTTCCAGGATACCCCTTAAAACAGAAATTAGAAAGTTATGTACTCCTCAAAGAAGAATGACACAAAATTGAAGAGAATCAAATTGTCCAACGGATGATGCTTTAAATTACAGTTTTTTATTCGCCCAGGCAAGGTCTCTTATTTTTAAGTTAAATGAGAATGGTAGCCAAAGAACAAGGCGCTCTTTTTTAATGCACTGAAGACAAGGTACTTTTTTTTAATATCACATCTGTCGGCCATCATAAATTGGTTATCACTATTCCGCTCATGAACACAGTTGTTCAACTGGTCCTCACCTTACGAAAGCCCTTGTTTCTTTTACTCCTGCTAGTAATATTAGGTGGTGTAGAACACCACATACTGCACTGGTTTGCCTCTAGTGGTAGCTCAAGTCAGACGATGTGGCAAATACAACTCTGAGTAGTCAGTGTGCAGTAGTATCTTCCTTGCAATCTGATCATTAAAGTGATAAACATTTCTGCCTTTCAAAATAGAAAATATTAGATTAGATGTTAAGCGTAACCCCATTTCTTCTAGAAGCCAGGCGGAGACAAAGGGTTTATTTGCCATCTTACGTTCTCTTAAAAGACTATCAACAGTGCTGTAGTAGATGCTTGTGGGTGAGGTGGTGTACGGTGAGTTTTGGTGAAGGCTTGTTCAGAGTCTGTTCTCAACAACGAAGTACTTGTAGCTACTTTGGAGGAGTGTGCTTCCCTTAACGCTTTTATGTCTGCCAGATTTTTTGTTGCAGATGCCATTAAATCTGTGCACAGTAAGGTTTGCCTCCCTCAAAAAGAGTATTTGTCTCTCACCTCACGCTAATGGATGCTTGGTGTATCATTCTGCCTCCTATGGAGTACTTGCATTGCAATACACTAGAGATTATTTTACATCTGGATGCAATGAATCATCACTCATTGAATTCTTTATTTCATACCTGCATTGTGTACGGTATATCACTCTCTTTAGGTTTGATGTGCATTGTGCTTGTTCCTTTGATGGCAAACATTATATTTTACACCTGAGTAGGTTTTGTGCCAGCCTTTGGCTTCCTTTACTGCAGAACCTGAAGCTATTAACTTTAGACTGTGCTAATCACGTCTTGTCTTAGCCCGCTGGAGTATTTTAGTTTCACCGTTTCCCTAACGCATTTTTGGGCGTATCCTTCCACCTTGATTGTAATGCCCAAGGGTCTATTTTACATTTGAATAGAATCGAACTGGTCCCGCTGGATAGTGAGCACTCATGAAAGATTAATAAAACGGATACCATACAAATAAAGCAACCCCTTTGTACACTTTTCAGATGTGTTTGCCTGCAGTAGCTCTAAGCTGCCAAGTCCTGCCGGGCATTGACAAAGGCAGTAGGTTTGACCTTTGTACGGTGTGCTCACTCCCGATCCACCAGCCATGAAAATGTCTCATTTATTGGCTTTACTAGGGCTTTACTACAGCACCCTTGTTAATGTCGTATTCCGGACTCGTGCAAGGCCACTCTTTTGCGGTCCCTGTACGGACCCTGGTGGTCTAGCACGATCAGTAACAAAAGCTGAGATCTTGAGAGATTTTGGGCGGCTATCTTGGGGTAGTTACACATTTTCGTTTACAGCACGTACAGCTTATGTTTGAGCAATGTTTCCTTTGCACAAGACTGACTGGTTGGCAGGCAGGCAGATCCCTGTGTTCCCGGCATAAACGATCATTATTTACAATTGCTCTAAAGGTTTTTGTGACTTAAACATGCAATTATGTTCGTGTATGTGTTTGGATTGCAAAAGAGAGGGGCGATTTGGCTTGCATTTATATATTCACAGCTGCATATTGACACAATTATTTAACTTTTTCTGTTTGATATAATTCTTAGTTCTTTACGTTTTTCAGTTCTCCTGCCTTCTAGTTCAAACTCCCATGATCGAAATCCTTTTGCTGTATCTCTGACACCATGCGCTTACCACTCAGACTGCTCCTCCACTCCCAATATCACTCCTGTGAAAGATTTGTGCAGCACCATTCAGGAGCTACCCACACATCCAGATCCATGCGCCCCGTCATTCGAGCCACAGACTGACATACGCCCAATGGGAGCCTGGCACGCACAAGGGTTATGACATTCAAAAAGTTTTTGAAAATGAAGTGTTGCAAAGCCATTAAGCCTCTCTTTAATGTATTAACATAGGCCTGCACAAATGCCTACTCCGTGAACTTAGCACATAAATGCCAAACGTATTGGCTTTCCCCATGCTTCTTATAAATGGTGGTAGGAGCTTTGGATTTAAATTTGACTACTGGAGAAACTATAATTATGACGGGACTAATCTATATTTCGCTTGAGGTCTCTTATTAAGGTCTTCCTCTTTCCTTTCGCATATGCTTTTCAGAAGCTAAAGTTGGCTCTATGTGGAAAAGCTTTCTTCTCTTCCGGTTTCACTTGTAACAGTTTTAAAGAAGCACAGATTAATTTGTTTGGTTCCATGCTACTAGTACTGTCACCTGGTACCAAGCTATTTTGTAGTCAATCCGGCTAATATAAAGGTGAGGCCTGATATGCAAATTTATTCCATCTGTGTAATCCAAGCGGTGTATCCAGGTGCGCGATACCCAGCTACAACCGGTAATGGTTGTGACGGCAACATTAAACTGGATCCTGGTACTGCTGACACAGTGAGCATGTCAGCAGCAGCACCACCTTCTTGGAAATGTTTTCAGGTTCTCTTACTAATATTCAGCGTAATAGCTGTTCCCTTTTTGAGGATAGCGGTGAATGCAAATTAGAATAAATTAAAAACTATTGTATTAATATGCTATATCAGCTCTCAGAAATACAGATTTTTTCCTCCAACATTTAAACTGTATGATAGTGACTGTTCCTGGTATGTTTTCAGGTCTCAGCTAGAAGAGACATGTTGTGTTCAATCTGTGGGCTTCAGCCCGCTCACAGGCTTCCCTTTTGCTCACTCCATCATCTGTCTCATATTCTTTGTCACCATTTATCACTGGCATTCATGAACATGCCTCTTCTTGTGTTAACTCTCACACAGAGCATGGACCAAGTGCCTGTAAACATTCAGTGCACTCGTTTTACGACCATTTTTGGACCTTCTTTTTTATTTGTTTTTCACCATTCTATGCAGTGCTGGGGCTTTTACCACCTCTGTCTCATCCCACCCGACCTCATGCCCGTCCACAGGTGACCACCTCCCCGTTACTCTTTTTATCTGTGTTGCTGCTTTCCGTTTCCCCCACCTCCTCCCTTCCGTCTCTGCCTGCTCCCTCGCACCTCCCGGTGCTTGCCCCGTCCACAAATCACCCCGAACGTGCTTTAAACCCCCATTGTAGTCTGTTTCATTCTAGTGAGTGGTGTTCTGCCTTTTAAGTGTCCTATTAGACTACAGCTGTTGTGCTGATTGATGCATGTGTGCACTGCTGTTGTTATTTGGCATATGTGTACTCTGCTTATTGTTTGTGTGTGTGGGTATTAGCTGTGTGTGCGTGTTTAAACCATATGTGGTCATTTGGCAATGTTGTTTTAAGCTGGAAAATCAGACCTCAGGGAATCAGGTATTCCTTATCACAGGGCATGTCGGACCTTCTAAAGTACAAGTGTGTTCTGCTTTAATTGCGTAGACAATTTTTCTCCTTTGCGAAATGATTGAACTGTTCGTGTCTCACCTTGTTGCTTCTCATTTCATAGGGTGCAACTCTATTTCTTCAGATTTCTCCCATCAGGACACTTTCTTACGTTTTTTCGCATCCACCTGTGAAGTATTTCTGTGCGCCATTGTTGCTCAACTTGGATTCTCTTCATAGGAGCCAGGCTGAGTCTTGATGTCATCTAAGTCTGCCTGCCCCTCAGTGTCCATGGCAAAAGTAGTCCTTTTAATGTGGTTGCTGATGCAATGTATTTCCCTTGTGTTCACTACTGTAAACTAGCCTAACAATGTGGTTCTTTCTGTTGTTTTTGTGCAGTTTTATATAGTGCCAACACCACACGAAGGTATTTGAGCGCTTTACATTACCACCGGTTCCTTTACGCAAGGACACATTCAGTTTTGTAGGCATGTGGAAATGACGTGAATTGCCTAGAATCAAGGATGTTAGGCCAACGCTGAAATTCCAACCTGGTTTCCCAGCTCTATAAACAGCATCTGTGGCCCTTACGCCACATCCTCTCACAAGAGGATGCCACACAGTCTCTCTAGCCTTGCGTCAGTTTCATATTTTGCGATTACAGCCAAATCACTTAGTCTCCCCATGTTGTATAGCAACACATCTGCTCTGGTAGGGCAGACCTGCAGAGGCAACGCCAATGTAGCCCTCAGCAGCAACAGGCCACCCAGCCCTTTTGAGGGAAAGGCTGAGGAGCTGACTAACAGCGTTCAGGACCCCCGGGTCAACGCATTACACCCAGCCCCAAACTCTTCACCTGCAGCCGCTTTAAAATTTCCTTGGGGCACACATAGGAGTTTGTGCTACCTTTTACCTTCCTTAGTGTAGAAGCATCAAATCAGACCAATGGGTGCTCCAGATTGTGGAACACGGATACTCCCCACCCTCCTCCCCTATCCCCAGACATATCACATCCAGTACATAACCTACCAGAGAACCACCTGTCCAAACTCCTTGGAGAAGTTCAGGTTCTCTTGGCCAAATGAGCAATGGAGAGGGTGCCAGCATTAGGGATTGGGTCTGGTTGTTAATCCTGTTATTTTCTGATTCCGAAAAAGGACCGAGGTGTTCATATTACTCTAGATCTTCGCCTTCTTCTTTCGGAAGGGCAAGTTCAAAATGCTCACTCCTCCCCAAGTCATGTATGCCCTAGATTTAAGGGAATAGATGGTAAAGAAGGTAGGATGCATACTTCCACATTACTGTCCTGTAGTCCCACAGGTGTGACCTATTGTTTTAGGTGCTCCCCTTTGGCCTTAACCTTGCACCACAGTGTTCACAAAGAAGATGGTAGTGGTTGCAGCTTATATGTGGAGGTTGGGAATACCAGTCTTCCAATACCTCGATGGCTGGTTGCTGAAGGCAGGCTCGTTCTAAGGAGTTGTAAGCCATCTCCAGACAACAGCCTGTTGACTTAATTTGGGTTTCTCCATTAGCGTGCTGAAGTGACACCTGACTCCTTCACAAAGTCTTCCCTTCATTTGAGCTATTCTGGACATGATGCTTTTCCAAGCCATCCATCTGCTTCAGCGAGTACAGGGCATTTAGGCTATGATCCTGATGTTTCAACCTTTGGCCTAAGTCTCTGTGAGAGCAGCTCTGAGGCCTCTGGGCCTCTTGGCCTCCTTCATCCTGTTTGTCCACCACACCAGGTGGCACATACGACTCTGCAGTGAGATCTGAAATTTTAGTGGGCTCAGCACAAAGGCAACCTCTCAGACTCCATTTAGGTGTCAAAGGAGACTCTGAAAGGCCAGCAGTGGTGGCTGCTCAACTGCTATTGGATTGGCGTACGGCCCATCTCCCTACCCCACCACCTGTTGCAGATGCATCGTTGCTGGATTAGGGAGGTCATCTAGGAGAGGTGGAGATCAGAGTCCCATATTCCCATCAACTTGCTGGAGTTGCAAGTGATTTGCATAGATTGAAAGCATACCTCCCGACCATCAAAGGGGAATTAGGTGCAGGTTCTCATACACAACACACCAGCCATGTGTTATTGCAACAAGCACTGTGGTGTGAGGTCGTCTGTTCTGTGCCAAGAGGCTTTCCTGCTATGGAAGTGGCTGAACACTCAGGACATCTCCCTGATCGCCCAGAACCTGGCAGGATCTTTAAATGCAAGGGAAGATTAACTATGCCGACGTTGCCTAGCGGATCACGAATGGTGCTTGCACTCAGTGGAGGCACAGGGCATCTTTCCTGCCTCTGCGCCGCAGGGCCCCCAGGTATCCAGGCCTGGATCCGGATCAGTGCTGGTCGACCTCACAACACCTCCCCCAGCACTGATTCCTCTGACAACGCCTCTGCCACCTCCAACGCCAGTTGTGTCCCCAGCCGTCGTCGACCTGGCCTCCCCCTCGACTTGGACACCGACCGGCATCGACCGACGCCGGTACCCGCGCCGACCAGTACTTTTGTACCAATGTTCTACCCTGGCGTTCCTTATCGCCCTGAGTGGCAGCCAGAAGAGGGTGAGGAGGACTGGGAGGGGTCTGTTGACCCTCTGGCAGACCAGCTTGAGGAGACGGACTGGAGAGAGGAGTTGGGTAAGGCCAGTGGTCTGGATACCTCTCCAGACCTTGGTATGCTTTCTCCCCCTACCGTGGCCACGGAGGAGGAAGCCTCCTACACTGTGGTGTTGCATAGGGTGACTAAGGCCTTGGGCCTTGAGTTTCCTACGGTGGCAGTCAGGACTAACCTCCTGACTGAGGTTCCTCAGCCGGCAGCGGCCTCTTCGAAGCCCCTGCAGCCATTCAATGAGGCCCTCACAGACATCCTTCTGGGCACTTGGTCCAAGCCCAGCACAGGGGCTCCTGTGGATAGGATGATTGCCCGACGTCACCGCCCAGCCCCGGGCGACCCAGTTTTCCTCTCCCAACGCCCTACCCCAAGAGCTTGGTGGTCCAAGCCTCAATATCCAAAGGTGCGTTCCCTACTGCTCCCCCATATAGGGAATCAAAGAAGCTGGACCATCTTGGGAAGATGTTTTCTTCCGCTAGTTTAGCACTGTGGTCGGTGAACACCGCATGTCTCTTGGGCTGGTACACCCACTCTGTGTGGGACACGGTTTCACAAGTGCTGCCACAGTGCCTGGAGAAGGCGCGAGCCGTACTCTCCCGTGCGGTCACGGAAGGTAGAGACGCAGCAAAGTTCACCATTCAATGTGGACTGGATACCGCCGATTCGCTGGGTAGAACGATTTCTATGTCAGTAGCCTTGAGGCGCTACGCCTGGCTGAGGTCCACTGGCTTCTCTGGGGATGTCCAGTCGACTCTTTTGGACATGCCCTTTGATGGCAGTCGCCTGTTTGGTGACAAGGCGGACAATGTGCTTAAACGCTTCAAGGACTCTAGAGCTACAGCTAGATCCTTGGGCCTCGCTGCCACCTCTCACTCCGTTCAGTCTGCTTTTCGCCCCTTTTTGTGGCTACGGAAGGGGTGCCCCACCACGTTCCACCCAGGGCCACAGGCCGGCTTAAGCCATGTGGGACCCAACACCGCAGGTCTGGGGGCCAGCAGGAGGGCCAGTCCACCAGTGCCCCCTCAGCAGCAGCCGCCAAACCCTCCTAGTCCGACCTTTCAAGGCCACCAGTTGCCAGTGGGCGACAGGATCTGCCATCACCTCCCCCACTGGCACAACATCACGTCGGACAGGTGGGATTTGCAGATAGTCCGAAGGGGCTTCTCCCTCCCCTTCGAGACTAACCTCCCTCCATGCCACCAATACTCCATCGCATGTCGAAGGATCACTTGGCCCTTCTCCGTCAGGAAGTTGTGGCTCTCTTGGCCTAGGGAGCTATCGAGCAAGTCCCTGTGCCAGCAGTAGGTCGTGGTTCTTAATCCCACTACTTCCTGGTACCCAAGAAGGACAAAGGCCTGCGTCCTGTCTTAGATCTCAGGGACGTCAACCGCTTCCTTTAGAAGGAGAAGTTCAAAATGTTGAGGTTAGCTCAGGTCCTGTCTGCCCTCGACCCTGGAGACTGGATGGTAGCGTTAGACTTACAGGACGCTTACTTTCACATCTCTGTCCTGCCAGCCCACAGGCGTTACCTACAGTTCACGGTAGGCCGCAAGCATTTTCAGTTTACCGTGCTCCGCTTTGGCCTTACCAGTGCCCCTCGGGTGTTCACGAAGGTGATGGCGGTGGTCGCAGCTCATCTGCGCAGATCAGGGGTTCTGTCTTACCCTATCTCGACGACTGGCTGTTGAAGGCGAGCTCACCACAGGCTGTCGTCTCCCACCTCCAGACTACGGCGGACCACCTGCACTTGCTGGGGTTCACTATCAATGTGCCGAAGTCACACCCGATTCCTCCTCAGAAGCTCCGTTTCATCAGAGCAGTTCTGGATACAGCACGGTTTCGGGCCTATCCCTCGGAGCAGCGAGTCCGGAAGATTCGGGCTATTGTACCGATGTTTCAGCCTCTATCCCGAGTTTTTGGTGAGACTGACCCTGAGACTTGAGCCTCATGGCCTCCTGCATCCTGACGGTGGATCATGCCAGGTGGCATATGCGGGCTCTGCAGTGGGACCTGAAGTTCCAGTGGGCGCAGCATCAGGGGAATCTTTCGGATTGCGTCCAGATCTCGGAGGGAACTGCACACCAATTGCAGTGGTGGCTAACGAATCAGGATTGGGTCAGTAGCAGATCCCTCGCCCTTCCCCCACCAGAGTTCACAGTGGTGACAGATGCATTACTCCTGGGATGGGGAGGCCACATGGGGAGGCGGAGATCAGAGGCCTCTGGTCTCCGGCGGAGTCCGGGCTCCACAGGTGATTCGTCTTGCACTGAAGGCATTCCTTTTCTCTGTCCGGGGAAGTGTAGTGCAGGTGTTCACGGACAACACCGCAATGTGGTATTGCAACAAAAAGGGCGGGGTGGGGTCGTGGACCATTTGTCAGGAGGTTCTGCGCCTCTGGACGTGGCTGGAACATCAGGGCATCACCCTGGTGGTTCAACATCTGGCGGGCTCTCTGAACGCCAGAGCGGACGAACTCAGCCGCTGGTGCATGATGGATCACGAATGGCGTCTAAACTCGGACGTGGCGCAAGGCCTCTTTCGGCAGTGGGGAGAGCCTTGGCTAGATCTATTCACCACCGAAGAGAACACGCAATGTCAGCAGTTGTGCGCTTTGGAGTTTCCAAGGCGGCACTCGCTCAGAGACGCTTTTCGTCACGAGTAGAGTTGCGGTCTGTTATACGCCTTTCCACCTATACCACTTCTGCCCAGAGTGCTGAAGAAGATCAGGCGCGACCGGGCCCAAGTCATCCTGGTGGCTCCGGATTGGGCACGAAGATACTGGTATCCCGAGCTACTCAGTCTATCGCTCGATCCCCCGATCCGACTGCCTCTTCAGGCAGACCTTCTGTCGCAGCAGCAGGGGACGGTCCTCCACCCGAACCTGTCCAGCCTCCACCTCCATGCGTGGAGATTGAGCGGCGGCAGTTGATGCCATTTGACTTGCCTCCTGAAGTCTGTAATGTTATTCTGGCAGCCAGGCGTCCCTCCACAAAATCGGTATACGCCTGCAGGTGGAACAAGTTTGTGACATGGTGCACAGCAAAGGCTGTGGATCCCCTTTCCGCCCCTCTTTCTGAGGTTCTCCTCTTTCTTCTTTCCCTGGCCCAGCAGGGCTCTGCTCTGGGCACCCTTAAGGGATATTTTTAAGCTATTTCTGCCTTCTTAAGGCTTCCTGATCAGCCTTCTCTTTTCAAATCCCCTGTTGTTTCTCGATTCTTTAAGGGCATTACTCACATGTTTCCTCCTGTCTCTTTCATAATGCCGCAGTGGGATTTGAATCTAGTATTGACCTATCTGATGTGCGCTCCCTTTGAGCCACTTCATAATTGTCCCCTTCGTCTTCTGACTCTTAAGACTGCTTTCCTGGTTGCCATCACCTCTGCTAGAAGGGTGAGTGAGCTCCAGGCTCTCTCTTCTAAGCCTCCTTTCCTTTCTGTCCATCCGGACAAAGTTGTTATCAGGACTCGTCCTTCCTTTCTACCTAAGGTGGTAACTGCCTTTCACATGGGACAGTCTGTTACACTGCCCACCTTCTTTCCGCCTCCGCATCCCTCGAAAGAGGAAGAGAGGCTCCACCGTCTGGACAGAAACGGGCACTGTCCTTCTATCTAGATCGCACCAAACAGTTTCGGGTGGACGACCAACTCTTTGTTGGCTACGTGGGCGCTAAGAAGGGGTGGGCGGTGCACAAGCCAACCATCTCTCGGTGGGTCGTTTTGTGTATCAAGGCCTGTTATTCCTTAGCTAAAAAGGAACGTCCTGTAGGGCTGAGGGCCATTCCACTCGGGCCACAGCGGCGACCACTGCCCTGGGCCGGGGAGTCCCCTTGCAGGACATTTGTCAGGCAGTAACGTGGGCCTCACTGCACACGTTTGCCAAACATTATTGCCTGGACAGCCAAGTCCGGAGAGACGGCTTCTTTGGCCGTTCTGTTCTCCAGGACTTTCTTGTGTGATCTTGGTTCGCAGACCCACCACCGGGGTTGGTATTGCTGGGGTATCTATTCTAAGGTGAGGAATCTAACAAACGTGTTGCTTTCAGTTGAACAAGTTACTTACCTTCGGTAACGATATATCTGTAAGAAAAATTAGTTAGATTCCTCACCGCCCCACCCATCCTCCCCGTTCTGCGAACTGATATCTAGGGTTGAGGTCATCCCTTTCACGGCCCTAGAATTTTTGTCACCAGTGTCGGTCTCTTGCATGGCTCTGCGTTCCTGGTGCGAAAAGCTATGTACAAGAACTGACGTCAGCGCGCGAGGGCGGCGTCCCGGCGATCACGACGACAGACGTGGAGCCGCAGACGACGCCTAGCGACGAGCAAGGGTATTGCTGACGAAAAATCTTTCCGGATCCAGCCGGACCCCTGGGGATATTCTAAGGTGAGGAATCTAACTAACTAATGTTTCTTACAGATATATCATTACCAAAGGTAAGTAACTTGTTCTTCTGTGATGCTCCACTATCCAGAATGTTGACTTTTCTACTAAGTATTACTATTTTGGTCTTATTTGGAGTGATCTCCAAATTGTTTTGCACAGTATAATCATGTAGTTTATTAATTAGCCTTTGTAACCCAACATTTGTTTTGCTGAATAACATGAGGTCATCGTCATAAAGTTAATTTGATATTTGATCGCTTCCTAGTTTGGGAGAGTGCACATTGATGTTGTCTAGCACTTCAGACAAGTCTGCGACTCACAGATAGAACAAAGTGGGGGCTAGCACTCAGCCGTGCTTCAGGCTGTTTGGGATAATGATCTATCTGAAAGAAACACGTTAGTTAGATTCCTCACCTTAGAATATCCCCAGACGTCAGGATGGATCCGGAAAGATTTTTGTAGCAATACCCCTTGCGCGTCGCTAGGCGTCGTCTGTGGCTCCGCGTCCGTCGTCGGCGTCGTGCGCCGGAATGACCTTCGTCGGAGTACTTAGACGCCGCCCTCGCGCGCTGACGTCAGTTCTTCTTTTTTCCGCGCCAGTAAGCGCCGATCCGGGAAGAGCTTACCCCTAGTAATTTTTTGACTAACTTTTTTGACTTCTTTTGGTCTATCGACTCGACTCTGGTGCCGGTAGGATGCCTGGTTTCAAAGCCTGTGACGCCTGTCATCGCCTGATGTCGGTGACGGATCACCATCGCCGGTGCCTTTGTTGCCTGGGGGCCGACCATGACGCGGAGTTGTGCCTCGATTGCCAGGCCTTGACGTCGAAAGCTAGGCGGGAGCGGTCCCGTAAGCTTCTCGAGCTTCGGCACTCGGCTCCGCCCCGCTCTCGGTCCCGATCCAGGAGGAGGTCCAAGGAGCGATTGCGTAGCCACAGCCATCGTCATCGCTCGTCGGGGTCTTCAGGTAAGTCGAAGCACTCCAAGAAGTCCAAGAGACGACATCGCTCTTCGGACTCCCCTCGCCGGTCGCGCGACTCAGCTGACGGTCAGGGTGGTCCCACCCCCGCGGCTCCGTCGGAGCCGCAGGAGCCGCGTCCGTCCCCATGCCCGCCGGTCCCTGAACTGACGCGACTCCGGCGGAGGTCAGTGCCTTCCTCTCGGCCATGAGGGGCCTGGCTCCGCCGTCGACGCCTGTAGGCGAGCCTTCGGGCCCCGCAGGTTCGACTGGGTGACCTCGCGTGCCAGCGGCCCGGGCGCCGTCGACGGCTCCGGTCCCGACGCCGCAGGTCCCCGAGGGATCCAGGCCTGGATCTCGGTCGGCGCCGGTCGACCTCACAACGCCTCCTCCGCCGGCGCCGACACCGCCACCGCCACCCCCGACGCCGTCCCCGTCATTCCCCAGTTTAGCCCTGGTCCGGGCCCGACGCTGGCGCGGCGCCGCCCGACTCTGCTACCGGCGCCGATTGGTGAACGCTTCATCTACTGCCCGGCTCCGATCATTCCTCCTGTTTATCGGGAATCGGATGATGAGGGCTACTGGGAGGGGTCTGAAGACCCTATGGCCGCTCAGGCCCAACTTTCTCAGGACTAGGCAGAGGAATTGGGGGATGCCAGCGGTCTGGATACCGCCCGGACGCTGGTTTCATCTCTCCTCCGACTGTGGCCTCGGAGGAGGGTGCAGCCTTTTCAGTGGTGCTGCGCAAGGCGGCCGAAGCCCTAGGGCTGGAGTTGCCTGCTGTGGCCGTGTGGACTAACGTCCTCACAGAGGTCCTTCAACCGACAGCAAGCTCCACTGAGCCTCTGCTGCAGTTTAATGAGGCCCTCATAGACGTTCTGCAGGGCGCTTGGTCCAAGCCCTCCACAGTCCCTCCTGTGGACCAGAACGTTGCCCGGCGCCCCCGCCCTGCTCCGGACGACCCCAGTTTCCTCTCCCAACACCCCACCCCCGAGAGTCTGGTTATCCAGGCCTCGACCTCCCAATCCTCCTTCCCGTCCGCTCCTCCGGATCGGGAATCCAAGAGGTTGGAACAGTTTGGCAAGAAACTGTTTTCGTCCCTGAGTTTGGGGCTGCGGTCTTTAAATACCGTTTGCCTTTTGGACCGTTATTCCCACTCTCTGTGGGATACGGTGGAGGACGTGCTGCCCTTGTGCCCGGTGGAGGCCCGGACACGACTCACTCAAGCACTTGCTGACGGTCGAGATGCAGCACGGCACGCCATACGGTGTGGACTTGACCCCACGGACTCGCTGGGTCGGGCAATTTCCGCTACGCCTGGCTGAGGTCCACGTCATTTTCGGGGGATGTCCAGAGTTCCCTCATGGACATGCCCTTTGATGGCACTCGCCTTTTTGGTGAGAAGGCGGACAGTGCGCTGGCTCGGTTCAAGGACTCCCGGGCCACGGCCAAGTCCTTGGGTCTTTCGGCCCCGCGGCCGCAAACTTCTGCCTTTCGTCCCTTTCATGGCTAAGGAAGGGGCGCCTCCTCACGTCCGCCCAGCCACCGGCCGCAGAACCAACCTGCACGCGGTCGCAGACGTGGATTTCGCCGAGGCGGTACTGGAGGTCAACGTGCCGGTCAGTCCACATCCACCCCGGCAGCATCCGCCTCAAAGCCCTCCTAGTCCGAGCTTTCAGGCCCATTCAACGCCAGTGGGCTGCAGAGTTCGCCATCACCTGCTCCACTGGCGCTCCATCACGTCGGACAGGTGGGTGCTGCAAATCGTCCGAAGGGGCTACTCCCTTCTCTTCGAGACGACCCCTCCAGCCATGCCGCCGCTGAACCACCGTATGTCGGGGATTATTTGCATCTTCTACGAGAGGAAGATTTGGCCCTCTTGGCCAAAGAGGCCATCAAGCGCGTTCCTGGTCCAGAAGTAGGTCGTGGTTGTTATTCCCACTACTTTCTGGTTCCCAAGAAGGGCAAAGGGGGCCTACGCCCGATCTTGGACCTTAGGCGCGTGAACTCCTTCCTCCGGAAGGACCAGTTCAAGATGCTCACTTTAGCTCAGGTTCTGGCTGCCCTAGACCCTGGAGACTGGATGGTAGCGTTGGACTTGCAGGACGCTTATTTCCACATCCCCGTCCTGCTGAACCACCGGCGTTACCTGCGGTTCACGGTGGGTCAGGAGCACTTTCAGTTGACCGTGCTCCCCTTCGGCCTCACCAGTGCCCCTCGGGTGTTCACGAAAGTGATGGCGGTGGTCGCAGCTCATCTGCGCCGATCAGGGGTTCCAGTCTTCCCCTATCTCGACGACTGGCTGTTGAAGGCGGGCTCACCCCAGCAAGTCGTCTCCCACCTCCAGACTACGGCCGACCTCCTGCACTCGCTGGGGTTCTCCATCAATGTGCCGCAGTCGCACCTGAGTCCCTGCCAGAAGCTCCTTTTCATAGGGGCGGTTCTCGATTCGGCGCAGTTCCGGGTCTATCCGCCGGAACAGCGGGTCCGGGACACTCAGGCCCTGATTTCCATCTTCCGGCCTCTGTCCTGGGTTTCGGTCAGGTTGGTGCTGCGGCTTCTGGGGCTGATGGCCTCCTGCATCCTGTTGGTACCTCACGCCAGGTGGCGGATGCAGGCTCTGCAGTGGGACCTGAAGTTTCAGTGGGCCCAGCATCGAGGCAACCTGTCCGACCATGTCTTGATCTCGGAGGGCACTGCGAACCAGCTGCAGTGGTGGCTCACGAATCGCAATTGGGTCAGCGGCAGATCCCTCTCCCTACCCCAACCGGAGCATGTCGTAGTGACGGATGCGTCCCTCCTGGGATGGGGGGGCCAAATGGGAGAGGCGGAGATCAGAGGACTCTGGTCTCCGGCGGAGACTCGGATCCATATCAACCTCTTGGAGCTCAGGGCGATCCGACTTGCACTAAAAGCCTTCCTTCCCTCTGTCTGGAGAAGTGTCGTGCAGGTGCAGGACAACACCACCGCCATGTGGTATTGCAACAAACAGGGCGGGGTGGGGTCATGGACCCTTTGTCAGGAGGCTCTGCGCCTCTGGCCATGGCTGGAACATCAGGGAATCACCCTGGTGGTTCAACATCTGGCGGGCTCTCTGAACGCCAGAGCAGACTAACTCAGCCGCCGGTGCATGATGAATCACGAATGGCGTCTGAACTCGGACGTGGCGCAAGGTCTCTTTCTGCAGTGGGGAGAGCCTTGGTTAGATCTATTCGCCACCGAAGAGAACGTGCAATGTCAGCAGTTCTGCACGTTGGAATTTCCAAGGCGGCACTCGCTCGGAGACGCTTTTCGTCGCGAGTGGAGTTGCGGTCGGTTGTACGCCTTTCTGCCTATACCACTTCTGCCCAGAGTGCTGAAGAAGATCAGGCGCGACCGGGCCCAAGTCATCTTGGTGGCTCCGGATTGGGCACGAAGATACTGATATCCCGAGCTACTCAGTATGTCCATCGATCCCCCGATACGACTGCCTTTTCAGGAGGACCTTCTGTCGCAGCAGCAGGGGACGGTCCTCCACCCGAACTTGTCCATCCTCCACCTCCATGCTTGGAGATTGAGTGGCGACAGTTGATGCCATTTGACTTGCCTCCTGAAGTCTGTGATGTAATTCTGGCAGCCTGGCGTCCCTCCACAAAGACGGTATACGCCTGCCGGTGGAACAAATTTTTGGCATGGTGCACAGCAAAGGCTGTGGATCCCCTTTCTGCCCCTCTTTCTGAGGTTCTCCTCTTTCTTCTTTCTTTGGCCCAGCAGGGCTCTGCTCTGGGCACCTTGAAGGGTTATCTTGCTGCAATCTCTGCTTTCTTACGGCTTCCTGATCAGCCTTCTCTTTTCAAGTCCCCTGTTTCACGTTTTCTCAAGGGCATTACTCATATGTTCCCTCCTGTTCCATTCGTAATGCCTCAGTGGGACTTGAACCTTGTTCTCACTTTTCTGATGTGCACTCCCTTTGAGCCCCTTCACAACTGTCCCATTCGTCTACTGACTCTGAAAACTGCCTTCCTGGTGGCTATCACCTCCGCTAGGCGGGTGAGTGAGCTCCAGGCTCTGTCAGCTAAGCCTCCCTTTATTTTGGTTCATCCGGATAAGGTTGTCCTCCGGACACGTCCTTCTTTTCTTCCTAAAGTCGTGACTCCCTTTCACATCGGGCAATCTGTCATGCTGCCCACCTTCTTTCCGCCTCCGCATCTTTCAAAAGATGAAGAGAGGCTCCACCGTCTGGACCCAAAACGTGCGCTGTCCTTTTATTTCGACCGCACAAAACAGTTCCGGGTGGACGACCAACTTTTTGTTGGATATGTAGGTGCTAAGAAGGGTAAAGCTGTGCACAAGCGGACCATCTCGCGATGGGTCGTGTTGTGTATTAAACTCTGCTATTCCTTGGCGAAAAAGGTCCCTCCTGTTGGGCTGAGAGCCCATTCCACCCGGGCCACAACGGCGACAACTGCCCTGGGACGGGGAGTCCCCTTGCAGGACATCTGTCAGGCGGCAACGTGGGCTTCACTGCACACGTTCGCCAAGCACTATTGCCTGGACAGCCATGTCCGGAGAGATGGCCGCTTTGGCCGTTCTGTTCTCCAGGATTTTCTGGTGTGATCTTGGTTCGCAGACCCACCTCCGGGGTTGGTATTGCTGGGGTATCTATTCTAAGGTGAGGAATCTAACTAAAGTGTTTCTTTCAGATGAACAAGTTACTTACCTTCGGTAACGATGTATCTGTAAGAAACATTAGTTAGTTAGATTCCTCACCGACCCACCCAGCCTCCCCGTTCTGCGAACCGACATCTAGGGTTAAGGTTCTCCCTTTCAGGGCCCTAGATTTTTTGGCACCAGTGTCGGTCTCTTGCATGGCTCAACGTCCCTGGCGCGGAAAGCTATGTACAAGAACTGAGGTCAGCGCACGAGGGCGGCGTCTAAGTACTCCAACGTCATTCCGGCGCACGACGCCGACGACGGACGCTGAGCCGCAGATGACGCCTAGCGACGCGCAAGGGGTATTGCTACAAAATTATTTCCGGATCCAGCCTGACGCCTGGGGATATTCTAAGGTGAGGAATCTAACTAACTAATGTTTATTACAGATACATCGTTACTGAAGGTAAGTAACTTGTTCTTCTGGAATGGTGGGTCCGATCCACCAGCATGACCTTTGTTCATGTATTGGGTGTTTAAAAATTCAATTGCTCTCAAGAGCTTTGATGGGATACCCCACAGTTGCAACATGGACCATAGTTTTGCTCTGGGAACCCAATCAAAAGTGGCCTTAAATACCATAAAGCAGGTGTACAAAAGCGAATAAGCCCGAACTGACTTTTGCACTAAAATGGAGATGAACATGAGATTTAAAATAGTCCCAGTTTTTTGCCTAAAACATGATTGTTTATGAGGGATTATCCAACCCTTAAAAAGGCTTGCTGTTAAGGTCTTCCAGTAGGCGATTGGCTATATATTTTGCCTCCTTGTCATTTAGTGCACTAAGGTAGGAACTACTTGTTAGCTATTTGTTATTGCCTTTATATATAGAGTGGATGTTTGATCCCTGCCAAGACTCAGGGATTGTGAGTGGTCAATATATGTTTGTGCAACGAGTGTAGCATATTAAACGATTACCCTGTGTTTATTTTAAATGGGAACTGTGGAAGCCCATTTGGGCCCGGGGCACCATCTCTAAGAGTTGTCATTAATTCGTTCCAGTTACTCGTTTGTGTAGTTTAATTGTGATTTAACTGATGTATCAGTTTGTGTAAGGTGCAGAGTGGTCATTATGCCCATTCCATCCTTATAGGTAATTGCATGTTCTAATGGCTTAATACCTTGAGAGTCTTCATTTGAACCTCAATTATCCCTTAATGAGCTCGTAAAAACTGGGCTTACTCAGATTCTGGAATATTGGCATTGGGGACCTTTCAATTTGCTTTTTCAGTACGGTTTACTATTTGCCAAAACACTCTTTTTTTTCTTAGTTTTTCTCTCTTGTATGAAGATAGCCCAAAAGGTGTCTTTTTATTTTGTCGTTTAATTTCTCAAAGTTACTTTTTGAGTATTCCGGATTTTGACCGTCAAGAAGATGGGCTTTAAGGGCTCGTTTGCTTGGATATTGCTGTAGGAGAGCTTCCACAAATCTTTCCCTGATCTCGATGTCGAGTTTTGAACTTAAAAAAGAGACGATATGTTCGAAAATTTCAGTTATAGTCATGTTGCTCCCTTTTAACCTTTTCACGTGTGCCGTGAATTGGTCCGCATTTAAAATATAGGTTGGTCAATAACTTGTGCATTTGCAACCAATTTGATCGCCATGGGACAGTGGTCGCTCTCCGATCGAAATTCTATTTTGGAGAGATGTGTTGCTGCAAGACAGAACTGCCTAAGGTGTAATCTAAATAGGAAGTGGTTTTATCCGAAATTGGAGTCCATGAAGTGGATAGTCATACGGATATCGGCCATTTAGCACTTTTAGGCAGATGCCGTTACATTGAGTTTCCAAAGTTTAACCTAGATTGTCCTGCCTCGTAGTTATGGGCAGGTTTTTGGCTGGGAAATCCCATTTGATGTTATACTCTGCCTGTTCATCTTGAGTTGGTTATTGAAAAAGATTTTGGTCTTTCCATAGGAGGCAGAACAGTGTTTGCGTTCTGATGCTCTACTTTCAGGATCATTGAAATGTTAATCAGCTTCTCCACTGTTGTTTTTACCTTTGGGGCTGGGATTTATGTAAATATTTACTAGTAGAGGATGTGTATTATTTATCGACCAGCCTTCCAGGTAGGGATAGAAACCTTAAATGTGTAGATGTTGAAATATATGGTTGTGGTAGATTTCCACAGGGTCAAGCGTGGTACCTATGAGAAACGGAAGGATGAACCCGGCATTTCACTTTGTTGTTTTAGAAATTCCCAAATTCATTGAACTCAGTTTGTCTCTTGTGGGCAACCTACCCACATTGGAAACCTACCTGTCCGACACCCACCACACTCAGAAGACCCAGTGGAGCACAGATGTGGGTCAAGTCTTGGCAGGTCTATGTACTTGCATGAGGACAATAAAAGGGAATAACTCTGTTTGGGGTAAAAAAAAAATGCTGAAACTATGGTAAAGGTCTTATTCAGTTCCTTTTCTCAAACAGCATATCCAGACAAGATGTCTAGCAGCTGTTGATTGAAACTTATGATATGTAGATAATAAAAGTATATTTTCTAGCGGTGGGTTTTGTTATGGCCAGGGGTGATACCTGTGACTCAACAAGAAGTGTATTAATTTGGCATTTCATTGTTAGTTCCCTTCTAAATTTTCCAAATACACTATCCCCGGTTTGACTCTTATGGGCATCCAAAACCATTGAAAGTCCACACATCACTGAACCTCCCTCAAGCAGAATACCCAGGGGAGTAAAGATGTGAGGCCAAAGTCTGGGTCAAGTGGGACACCAACTTTTGTAGGTGGTTTTACTCATTAGCCTTAGGAGGTCTTGTGTAGTTGCATTTTATTCAACAAATCATGTCCAAATATCAGAAGAAATAAAATACTCAACAATCATCTTCTGTATCTTCTGTAACATTATATAGAAGAGCCTTGTCAGCTCACATTCTGCTTTTTAGCACTTTGTTTATATGCCACTGCAGTCTACGGCCAGTACTAGTTGCACAGGTGCACAGAACACAGCTTACTGTCCAAGCAGTGACTCCATAGAAAATAAGGTATTGAGAGCTCATATTTGTTAATACCAGCGCCAAATCAGATTGGAATCCCTGTTTATAAATAGGGCTCCCGGTTTTTCGTTTAAACAGATTTTTACATAGAAATACAGATGGAAAACAAGTTTTCCCTTGTCTGTATTTATATTTGAAAACGGGAAAATACTAGCACAGTTTACAGCGCTGCCGTGCTTCAGCAGAGAGTTGCAAAACAGGGTGGTATGGTAATTGCTCACAGAGTAAGTATCGCCTCTGGTGTTATCAGTATTTATGGGGTGAGAAATATCCATTCAAGATAATGAGTCTTTTAGTATAGTCGAGTGCAGCTTCTAATTGATGGATGTTCTCTCAAAAATCGACACAAAAACAGCCTTAATTCTGCACATTTCCACTTGAACACACCTATTTTAGCTTCAAATATCGTAAAAGAAAGCTCATAAGCCAAGCTAAAGATAGTCATCTTAAACATGAAATAGCCATTTCTCAACTATATTTTAATAATCAGAAACACATTGCATCACACGCGCACACACATATTTTGGGGGATTTTCTGTGCCGAAGAATCAGACAAGCAAATTCCTACTGATGGGCTTTAGTCACTATAAAAAAAAGACAGAATAAAGTCAGAACCTAAGCACTTTAAAATATCCTTTGTCAGGCAAAGAAAGATACCTCTGATTGACGCAGAACACAGGCTATAATTTTACTTTTACAAAGCTCATGAAATGCCCAAAGGAGAGGCTGATCGCTTGAACTTATTTAGTTTCAATTATAAAAAGTAGAATATCATCCAAAAACAGTGTGGTTCAGGCCCAAGTGGTAAGAGATTTGAATACCATCGAATACCGCTATACCAGGCTGATCTGATATTGCTACCAGAGCGGATTCTGGTTGGTATTGATGGGCGGTTTCCTTATCTTCTGGACTTAGAGGTAGGGAACTGATAAGAAACTATAGTAAGCACAGCTGAGCTAATGCAATGTTGACATTTCGGGAGCGCAAACTGATCGTTATGCTTATAAAGGCAAACACTGCTCACGATATGCACCCTGGATATTTAACCTTCTCTGGCACCTGCTTTTGTTCCTGCTAAATTAGGATGTTTAAATATTCAGCATCTTTGGATTGTTTTTCGACCCTGCCTCCCACATCCCAGCATCCCCTCAAAGACTGTGGAATCTCAAACTGGTAGATGGCATTACAATGAAGGCTTCAAGTGCTTTGCACTTAAAGCAAAACATTCATATTTTAGGTAAGAGACCACTAGTATAGTATAGTTTATTACACTTAATTTAATTCTAAATGCTAAAACGTTATTCGCCTAAAATAATTAGATGGAAACAGCAGTGATTTCACTGGTGAATCTAAATCACCTCAGAGGGTGTCAATACAGCCAAACAGAAAGTGTCCTTATGATTGTGCCGAGATCAGACTTATTGCTAAATTAGATAAGAGTCCCTAGTCCATTTGTACCTAATACTTTGAATTGCTGTTAATGTGGAGGCTTGCTTGGGTCCTGAAAGAACCTCTCAATCTCTGAGATACCAGTCTAACTAGGTGCATTTTCATGTGAAGTAAACAAACGAAAATTACCTAATGTGTTTATCCCTGTTCCTTTTGTTTTGGAATTTGGGGTTTTAATACTCTACTGTGAACAGGGTTCAGGCAATCCTGTACTGTTAAAATTGTGTTTCTTTATTCTTTTAGTGCATCCCTTGCCCCTGAGGGTCTGGCCAGAATTGCTGTCAGGATCACAAACTGACAATGGCAAAAACTAAAATATTAATAACCATGGAATTATAAGGAAACAGTAAAGTGCAAGCCACCCTCACAGTGCAATCTGTGTCAGTTAGGGTATGGAAAATCCCGATATTTTTACCAATTCAAAAACAATAACATGCAGTTTAGAAAGCAGTGCTGGGCACAGATAGACATGCTTTTTTCAGGCAGCATATTACTCTTGTCTGATGCATAATTTGAATTGAGTTGCTTCCAGGTGTTTATAGGGGGGCACAATTGGGTTGTAGCTGAAGGCAGTGTGAGTTTTCTCTCAGTGGGGCAGTATGGTGTTCAGTGTGGAAGAGAATATGGCACTCTGTGCCCATGACAGAAACTGCAAGGCTCTTGATAGCACTTTTAGGCGTATTTGTGACATTCTGAGAATGGCAAAGTTTTCAGATGAATGTATTGTGTTGACCAATAACAAACGAGTGCATGTGTGCATTGTCAATTTAAATAAGTGTGGAAAAATACTAGCTGCACCGTCGTCTTTTACTTGTGGCAGAAATAAATGTGGATAAATACAGATAATATGCCCAAAAAATAAATATGGATGAATACAGACGGAAATGGCAAAATAATAAATACCATAAAACCGGAAGCCCTAGTCACTAAGTAGTTTATGCATGTCTGTCGCCACATTCTTCCACCCACACCTCAGCTCCCATCCATCCACATTCATCCATCCATTCACCTCTCTACTCACACTTAATCATCCATGCACTCATCAGTTTATCCTTCCATCCATAGACATTCACCACCAATCTACATAATAGAACCCACAATGAGACATCCAATCACTCCTCTCCACGCGACCATCATTAACCTTCATCTGAACATATATCCACCCATCTACCACTATGCATTCATCCATCAGCCAACCACCTAGCATTCACCACTATGCAGTCACACCCATCTGTCTATCCCAGTTTCCAACATACTATTTTATGCACCCACTGCTATCCAACCATCTTGCCATCCTTGTATATAGCCACACAGCCATCAGTCCATCCATGCATCCACACAAGATCCACCTGTGTGCGCATGTGCACGAATGCAGGGGCCGAATGACAACTCAATCTGTCAATGACACCACTCTCTTGCTAATTAAGCGCACTTTCACTGCAGGTTTTCATTTTCCTCATTATTATCACTTCAAAAGGTAAAAATAAGTTTCTAGAGCTGAGTTTGGTAGAAAACATCTGTACTGCAGCTGCCCCCTTGTCACCCCGCAAACCTCTAGCCCCTGCACACCTCATTTTCAACGTGGAGAAGGGCTCATCCAGCAAGAGGCACT
Organism: Triturus cristatus; assembly: GCF_964204655.1. Lineage (NCBI taxonomy): Eukaryota > Metazoa > Chordata > Amphibia > Caudata > Salamandridae > Triturus > Triturus cristatus. The sequence goes on from NC_140594.1 coordinate 271,666,968, forward strand.
CGAGGCTTCTCAGCCAGCCCTGCCCATGAGTGTAGATGGACTGCGTGTGTGTGCATCTGTGTGGGTGTTTTTATTTGTGCATTCAATATCTCACAACATTTCATCGCAACAAAGACCTAAAACAAGCCATTACAGTGTACGAGTGTGTTTACAGGTTCGATCAAAACCTTGCGCGATCTGTGTGGCTGTTGAGTGCTCTGTAAACTCTGAAACGCATGACTCAGACAGCAGCAGCCCCAGTGTTTCATTCTTGTTATTGTTTCTAACATTTTTGCCTGACAAATGGAAGCTAGGCAGAGATTTGTCGCTAAAGTTACAGCTATGTTTATAGCTTACACATGTCAAAACAACGCTTTATAAGGTCTGAATTCCGATAGATGCTGCTGCTGTTTCAAACGAGGCACTCTATTCTGCATCTGTGGATTGGTTAAAAGTATTTGTTTTAAAGCGCTTATGTTTTTTTCTGTGATCCAGGGACACTTTTTGGGCGTTATTGGTTTGTAGTGGCACAAAGAGGCAACTTGTTTGCTAACAATAGAATAGATCCATTTACGGAGACACTTTTATTTGCTGCGAATGTACTTTAATCTGGGTTCCACGAGCTCTGCCTGGCTGCTTTGTGCTGAAAACGCGTGTCTGATCTATACAGGTTCTAGGAATGCACATAACTATGGCTTCTACATAAAGCCTACTGGACTCCTGCTCGATTACACTCACAACACCTCCGCTCAGACCCGACCTGTTGGAACTGTAAGGAAGAAGTAGGCGATTTAGCTCACCTTATTCTCCATTGCAAGGTTTTATCAACTTTTTGTTTTAGGAATACACATAGAACAAGGTGTGCTGCCATCACCATCACCGTTTTGTGCTATCCCGAGAACAAGTACAGTAGCCCACTGCCCACGGTGATGGTACACTTAGTGTGCGCCTCTAGGTCACAGGACAGGTCCAAGACCTCACAAAGCCAGTAACAGGCTTAGGCCTCTGAGCACAAACTACATTAGCAAAACACCGAAGACAACATAATTCAGGGTATCAGATATACAAGCACTGAGGCACTCAGGTTATGGAACAAGTTTGTATACCATGCAGTGGATAATCCCTTACTAACAGATGCCACTCTCAGATCTGATTACCCAGAACCGTGCACCACTGTTTGAGAAGTCCAGTAGTTGTGGCAAAACCAGGGCAAGAGTCCATCTGCATTCTCCGGTTTCATTCTGTCTTATGTGCTTCCCTGTGAACTTCTAGGCCTTGTAATGAGATAGACTATTTCAGCAACCCTGGAATCTCACCCTTCATTTCCATTATCCACTTGAGTGGTTTTAGATATGTCTGGACCACAAACGAGGTATCAGTCAGGGAAGGCTCGAACTTCTCAAAGCCCACCCATGGCAAAGCATCTCTTCCCAATGGCCGGCCAGTCTTGATTTGTAGGGAGTAGTCTGCGACTGTTAAAGGCCACTGGACACTCTCTGTCCTTCACAAGTTGAACCAACGCTGCTCAATCTCCGTTGTCTGAGGCCTCAACCTGTACAATGAAAGGTTTACTGTAGTTAGGTGCCTTTTGTGCAGACACATTACATAGTGCTCTCCAGGTCATGGAAAGCTTTCTGAATAGTCCAAGGCACTTGTTTGGGTTATTTCTTGTATTTCAGGGCTGTCTGTGGTGCATTCTTGGTCCCATACTTGGCCACAACATTTCAGTTGTAGGCCATGAGTCCTAGAAAGGCTCTTACTGGAATTTGGGTGGTGGGAAACTCCCACTCCAACACAGCTTGGAACTTGGCCTCAAGAGGGTGGATCTTTCCTTTGCCTACCTGATGCCCAAGGTAGACTACAGAAGAATGTCTTACCTGACACTTGGTTGCCTTGATGGCCCATTTTGTTCTGTATATCACGACCAATACCTGTGCTAAGCTCTTCATTTGGTCCTTCCATGAAATGCCGGAAGACATCAATATTATCCAGGTGGGTTACACAAATGTTTACTAGCCCTGCAACAACATGATTCATCAGTTGCTGTATAGTTATAGGGGCATTCTTCAGACTAGAGGTATCACCCTGAGCTGGTATAACCCTCTAGTGTGGAGAATTACATTCTCTGCTTGGCATTAGGTGTTAAAGCGATCTGTTAGTAGACACTGGTCAAATTAAATATGCTTAAGTAGTGAGCAGTACCCAGCCAGTACACAAGCTCATCAGCTGTGGCGATCAGGTGCGCATCTGTCTGGGCTACCTCATTAAGGCCTGGTAGTCCACAGAAAAGCAAAAGTGTGAGGAACATTGCTTGCGCTGCAACACTTTTGAGATGGCTTAAAGAGTACATGAACACTCAACCATCCCAAGTTCAACATATTGACAACCTCCACCTTGACGCACTCCTGGGCTCAGACAGTCATACAGTAACTCTTGCTCTTCTCTAGTATTCCCTGTATCTGTGTCATGGACACAGACAGGTGTCAGCAAAAAGAGATGGGCAAATCACCCTAACACATCGCAACAATCTTTCTGCTGTTCAGGTTTTAATTCAGGGACAAGTTGTACCCCGCCCATGGAGCCATCCTTCACATCACTATGCAGTAGGTCAGGAAGAGCTTCTCAGTCTTCCTCAGCCTCCTCTGCCATTACCATGATGTTAACTGTATAGTGCTTTGAAGAATGGCTTAAGTCGTTCACATGGAGTACCCTTTTGCGCTCCCTTGTGACACCTGTGTTCACCAAGTAGATAACCTTAGAACTATTCTGCACTACATTGTATGGCCCACACCACTTGCCCTCTAAAACTCTTGAACAAATGGGATTCAGCACAAACACCTGTGACGATACCCAGTCATTGTTTCTTTTTTGTCTTACCGTTCATTCATCAGCTCTTAGTTTGCCTGACTTTATTGACTCGTCAATTTCCTGAGACCAATCACATAGTTCATCATATCATTTTGGGATCAGTAAGATGTTCCTTTCCACCTTTCTCTTACTAAGGTGAGAGGGCACAAATTGGATACCCAAACAGAAGTTCAAAGAGAGTAGCCCCTACCACTTGGTGTGGAATGGTAATGCCTCAGTAGACCAACAAGACACCTGACTAGCGAATAGCCAGCTGTCTCCTCCACAAACAGAGATCACCAGTCTTGTCATGCATGCCTCTAAATGCTAGTCTGTATTCAGAGCAACATCATCTATGGTCCACTACCACCTACCCGCAACGTTCTTGTGCTGTTCATTTATTATCGTATACTGCTCTGCCCTGTTAGCTTCCTATTCTCTAGTTTTTGTGGCATCTTCTTAGGGGGTTGCTTTTCTGTAACAGAATACTCATGATCAATAACACTGTCTAGCAAAAACGATTCGACTACACCCACCCCCAGCCACATCCCAACTTTCCTTCTGTACATGTGGTTTCTTCGAGGCCTCGATAAAGGGGTTACTTTTCTTTTATGATAGCAAAACCAGAATTATTCATGTTGCTCCACACTGGTGAAATATTCCTTGCAGTTGCTTGTGATGAAGCTGTATTCCAGCACACCGGAGAAACCTCTCACAAATTGCACCCAAATGTAATTATGTTTCTATACACAGGCAGTTGTACTTGAAATATTCCTCACTAGGCCTACCCGTACGGCCTTTAATATATGTCTCAAAATAATATCTTCAAACTCAACTATAATACAGCAGTAACTCACAGACCTACTGTGTGCTCAAAGATGTCTGTTGCCACAGTGTTCAAGTTAGGCAGTAGTGCAAGTCTCCATGTGCCCCATAAAACATTACATAGCATCTATTGTATTCCACAACAATTTCTGCACACGGTCTGTAGTTCTTGCTAATGAGCTAAAGCAGCCATCCCTTTTCTTTTGGGTCACTTAGCACACGGTCCCAGCAGCCGGTTCTTGGGATCTCAGATTACTTCTTATTTCTGTCACCGTGTTCCTGGCACTGCTGTGCTGTCCCGCAATCTCTCAATCTGAAGCAAAAAGAGGCTCAGACGACGTGGCAAAGGCAGCAATCCATAACAGTTTCTGCAAATTGGGGCTGCCTTCTGAGACATGGGGTCAGCACCAGCCACCAAAGAACACCCATAACACCCAAAGGATCAGGTATCCCCAATGCTGATGGTCATACATGATGATGTCATAGTTGTGCACAGCCAAGTGAAGACAATAAAGGTTCTATTGGAACATAACCCACTTTACCCAATGAGTGCCTCTACCAACCACCCCTGAGCAAAATCCTAACCCTAGCACTGAGATTGCTGAAAAGTATAGCATGCTCAACGTTGGTAAAATAAAAAACATCAACAGAGACTCACATTGCTATCATTGAAAAAAAATACAGTAGTGTATCAGAGATTAATGTCTTATTTCTATATAGAATCAATCTGATAGAGACGTCTAGCTGCAGATTCCTTACCTTTGAATTTCCCAGGTGTCATGCTGGAGTAGGAAACTTTTGCTGAGCAATACTTCTTGCGCTCGCCGTCTGCTGGCTCCATTCGGCTCCACGTGACGTCGACGGTGTCGTTAGCATCAGTTATGGTACGTATATAGGAACCAACCAGGCGTGCAGACTTCAGTTATTTTCTTTCCGCGCCTGTTAAGCACTGATCCAGGAAGAGCTACCCCTCTGCCGCATTTTGGCAGATTTTTTCTCGACGTTTTGTAGCCTTCTGTATTTTTGAGATTCGTGTGTGGGGGATATCTTCAACGGAGACAGGGTGTAATCTGTGCGGGGCCTGTCCCCGCACGATGTCAATCACAGACCCCCACCTTGTATGCCTATGGTGTCTTGCGCACAACCACTATCCGAATTCATGCTGGGCCTGTTGGGCTATGGCTCCTAAGACCTTGAGAAGAGCGGCCTTTGTAGCTCCTTGCGGCCCGACAGCCGACACAGTCAAGCATGACTCCGCGGAGTTCCCGATCAAGGAAGAGGAGGTCATGGGACCGCTCCTAGAGCCCAAAGTCCTCTTCATCCCACTTAAGGTTGTTAGGACACTCGGGGAAGAGGCACAGGAAGAAGGAGTCCAAGCGGACATCATCTTCACCTCAGATGTTATCTGTCGACGAAGAATGTAAGGAGCACAGACGCTTTGGGCATGGTTCTGCGGAGCAGGAGCCAGGGTAGACTTTGTGCCTCCCTCCTTTTCCAGGAGCCAGAGCGACCCCCGCTCAGATTACAGAGTTCTACGAGGCCATGCGCCGCATATTTGAGCAGGTCAACCTCTCTGGTAAGTCTTAGGGTACCGCGGGGTCGGGAGAGGCCTTGTTGGTTTTGACACCCTTAGCTCCAGGCATGGTGCCAGTGGGGCCTCATGGAATTGATAAAGGATCTGGGTCGATGCCAGTCATGCCACCCCAAACACCCCCTACGTCCACCTCGAAGTCAGTGCCTGCGGTGCCCCCAGTGGCACCAGCCCCATCCTCATCCCCGATGACACTGAGGCTCAGGAGAGGAAGGGTAGGGGTCTGTGGACCCTCTTGATCACCAAGATGACTCTCAAGAGCAGTTGGATTGGTGAACTTGAAGAAGCCAGTGGACTGGACATTTCTCCAGATACTGGCATGCTCTCTCCGCCAACAGTGGCTACGGAGGAGGGAGCATCTTAAGCCATGGTGGTTAAGAGGGAAGCTGAGGTCCTTCGACTAGAGTGAGCTGCCCTCAGTGGAGGTCAGGATTAAACTGTCAGAAGTGCTTCAGATGGGGGCTTCCACCTCGGAACCCCTTTTACCATTTAATAAAGCACTTACTGATGTCCTTATAGGCACGTGGTCCAAGCCTAGCACAAAGGGCAGCCGTCTATGCCTAGCAGATCACGAATAGCGTCTCTAGTCAGAGGTGGTGCAAGGTCTCTTTCAGCAGTAGGGAGAACCTTGATTAGATTTGTTCGCCTCCGAAGAGAACGGACAGTTTCATCAGTACTGCCGCTGGAGTTTCCAAGGCTGCTATCTCTCGGCGACGCGTTCCATCAGGAGTGTAGCTCAGGCCTGCTGTACGCCTTTCCACCCAGACCACTCCTGCCCAGGTTTCTGAAGAATATCAGGAGCAACTGGGCCCAAGTCATCCTTGTGGCTCCAGACTGGGCGAGGAGAGTCTGGAATTCAGAGCTTCTGAAAATCAGCATAGATCCTCCGATCAGGCTGCGCCTTCGGGAGGATCTTCTGCCGCAGCAGCAGGGGAGGGTCATCCATCCGAACCTGTCAACTCTGCGCCGCCATGCGTGGAGGCAGTTGATGGCTTTTGACCTTCCTCCCGAAGTATGCAGCGTTATTTTGGTGGCCAGGCTGCCCTCTACTAAGACGGCATATGCCTGCTGTTGGCAGAAATTTGTATTATACTTTATTGAAAGGTCTATGGACCCTCTTTCTGCTTCTCTTTCTACTGTACTTTTGTTCATTCTTACCCTTGTCCAGCAGGGCTCTGCTGGGGGAACTCTCAAGTGTTACTTTTCTGCTTTGTCTGCTTTTTTTGCGGCTGCCAGACCAGCCATCTCACTTTAAATCTCCAATTGTACATAGGTTTCTGAAAGGGCTGGTTCACTTGTTTCCACCCATGCCCTCTGTTATGCCACAGTGGGACCTTAATTTGGCCTGATCTGTGTGCTCCCTTTGAGTCTTTAAATATTTTTCGCTTTAGGCTGTTGACCATCAAAACAGCCTTCATAGTGGCGAATACATCTGCCCAGAGGGTGAGTGATTTGCAGGCGTTATAGGCGTTATCTTGCTCGCCTCGCTATCTGATGTCTTTTCCAGACAAAGTGGTGCTTCTCACCTAGGCTTCTTTTTTGCCAAAAGTTGTGACCCCATTCCATCTGGGCCAATCCATCAATTTGCCCGCCTTCTTTTCTCCCCCGCATCCCTCTAAGGAAAAGGAGCGTCTCCACTGACTGGACCCAAAAAGAGCGTTGTCATTCTACCTTGACCGCACAAAAGAGTTCCGGGTGGACGACCAACTCTTTGTGGGATACATGGGAGCGAAGAAGGGAAGGGCAGTGCAGAAAAAGACCATCTCTCGCTGGATGGTTCTCTGCATTAAGATGTGCTATGCCCTGGCAAAGAAGCAGCCCCCTGAGGGATTAAGGGCAAATTCCACCAGGGGAAAGGCTGCGACTACGGCTGTGGCTCGGGTGTCCCAGTCCTAGACATCTGTCAGGCAGCAATGTGGGCATCATTGCATACGTTTGCCAAACATTACTGCCTGGACAATCAAGTCCGCAGAGATGGGCATTTTGCCCATTCAGTCCTGCAGGACTTCCAAGTTTGAGGTATTGGTCCACAAACCCACCGCCAAGATGGTATGACTTGGGTATCAAATTCAAAGGTAAGGAATCTGCAGCTAGACGTCTCTATCAGATGAACAAGTTACTTAACTTTAATAACGCATTATATGGTAGAGACTCTATCTAGCTGCAGATTCCTTACAGCTCCACCCATGCCTCCCCGCTTTGCTGACTAATGTTGTAGGGCTAGGGTTACTCCGCTGTTCAGAGCCCTAATTTTGCACACGACTACATCAGTTTCTTCGTGGCTCTGCACTTCTGGCGTGGAGAACACAAAAAGTACTGACATCCAGGTGCTTGGGTGGCGCCTATATAGGTACCACAATGTCATAACCGAAGCTAACCATGCCAACAACGGCACGCTGAGCGGAATGGAGCCACCCAACGGCGGGCGCAAGGGGTATTACTCAGCCAAAGTTTCCGGATCTAGCCTGATGCCCGGGAAATTCAAAGGTAAGGAATTTGCAGCTGGATAGTCTCTACCATATAATGCGTTACCAAAGGTAAGTAACCTGTTCATCAAGTACCCTCAATGCCTTGACATGTAAAATGTATTTTGATTCTCATTAATATTCTAAACCACATAAATAACACCAGTGCTCAAGTGATCTCCCAGTGACTTTGAGTGTAATAATAAATCTGGCTGTACAAAAAGAGGGTTGGGGGATTGGCACAAGTAAGAGCATAATGCACAGGATGCATTTCAGTAAAGACAGCAAGATTATTCAGTAAAGACAGTTATATTATTCTAGTAAAATGTTGTCCTCGTAGCAGTTCAGGAGTTGAAGGTATATCAACTCGATCTACTCTAGTCACAGAGCGATGATCAGAACTAAGTATGATAGTCATCCAAGAACTATGGCTCAGTGGATCATTAGCTGATTTGAAGTGTGCCAGTCGGTCATCATTACCTGTGGAGCAAAAACCATCCTTTTGTTATCTACAAGAAGAGAGAGTGATCAACAGGAAGATCCGTGGACACTGGGAAGAATTGCAAGGAGCAAGGTCTGAGTCTAGAATCAGCAGCTTTGAGGAGGAAGTGTTAAAATTGTAGCATGCAGGAACAAAGCCGTCATTGGGGAAATGCACAAGGGGAAATAGTGATGCTAGAAGACAGAAATGGAACCGGCCATAATCCAAAAGTACTCGCTGAGAAAGTCGGTGTTTCTTAAAAATTAAGGGAACCCAGGATTTCACCAGGATATGGTGCAGTGCACCATGGAAGTGAGTGTCATTCAGTGTATACCCAATCCAAAAGAGCTTCACAGCAAGAGGGTGGAGCGAGTCCTTCCCAGACGTTCTGCTGTCGGCATTTTACTAGAGGCACAATTTAATTGTTTTTTTTGCCTTTTGCTTCAAATAAGTAACCTAATTTCTAATGGCAAGTAGTTATAGTTTTAAATTTGTTGAAACGAAAAACTGGAATGCTTAGTCACTAGGCAGAACTCATAATATGATTTATATTGATTGGGGGAGATACACTTTGGGCCTGTTTTTATTGATTTCTAATGTACAAATATTCCAAGAGGGACAATATGCAGTTCCCGCAGTAATGCAGATAAACACAACGTGAATCATTAGGCGTTATGCTGCTGCAGGAACTTAGTTCAGAAGCTCAGATTTAGCAGTGGTGCAGAGCTTGAGGGTTGGGTTATGGTTTGAGAGGGGCCCTGTCACAGATATGAAGGGATGGTCTCCATTGAGTTTACTTATTATTTACCCTGCTTTCCTTGAGCACCATTGTCCTCTTTGATTTGGTTTGAAGGATAAGTTGTGAAGGGACTGTAAGAAAAAATCCAAGGATTTATTGCATGGATAATTACTGTTTCCCTCTTTTTTCTCCCTTATTTAGGAATATTAATCAGACAGGAGCTTTTAGACACATTGTTATAGCAAATTTCTTGAAATTTTAGAATTTTACCTAGCATGATTTCCCTTTACTACCCAACTCAAAATCGGACCCTATGTTACCATAATGTTTCCAACTTTGCAAATGCTCCCTACCCAGACATCTCATCTGAGCCTGAACATATTTCTCTTAAGAATCAGCTCAACCTCATTCTGCACCTAGTAGACAAATGAAAGTACAGTCGCATTTGCAAGTTGCGTCTACTTTTGCATCACAGATGAGGTAATGGAGCTGCTGGGCGTGGATAGTGACAGCCCTATCTGAAAGAAACACGTTAGTTAGATTCCTCACCTTAGAATATCCCCAGGCGTCAGGCTGGATCCGGAAAGATTTTTGTAGCAATACCCCTTGCGCGTCGCTAGGTGTCGTCTGCGGCTCCGCGTCCGTCGTCGGCGTCGTGCGCCGGAATGACGTCGTCGGAGTACTTAGACGCCGCCCTCACGCGCTGACGGCAGTTCTTCTTTTTCCGCGCCAGTAAGCGCCGATCCGGGAAGAGCTTACCCCTAGTAATTTTTTGACTAACTTTTTTGACTTCTTTTGGTCTATCGACTCGACTCTGGTGCCGGTAGGATGCCTGGTTTCAAAGCCTGTGACGCCTGTCATCGCCTGATGTCGGTGACGGATCACCATCGCCGGTGCCTTTATTGCCTGGGGGCCGACCATGATGCGGAGTCGTGCCTCAATTGCCAGGCCTTGACGTCGAAAGCTAGGCGGGAGCGGTCCCGTAAGCTTCTCGAGCTTCGGCACTCTGCTCCGCGCCGTTCTCGGTCCCGGTCCAGGAGGAGGTCCAAGGACCGATCGCGGAGCCACAGCCATCGTCATCGCTCGTCGGGGTCTTCGGGTAAGTCGAAGCACTCCAAGAAGTCCAAGAGACGACATCGCTCTTCGGACTCCCCTCGCCGGTCGCGCGACTCGGCTGAGGGTCAGGGTGGTCCCCGCAGGAGCCGCGTCCGTCCCCATACCTGCCGGTCCCTGGGACTGACGCGACTCCGGCGGAGGTCAGTGCCTTCCTCTCGGCCATGAGGGTGTAGAAAATAGGCCTCAGCTAGGCCTACCAGTGCAAGGGGTTCGCCCTTCTCTGCACAGAGTCCTCAGACTATTAGAAAGAAGTTGGCACAGAAACTGAAATAGAAAATACATAGTTTATTAAACCTCAGGAGGTGGAACCACATTCACCCAGCACCCTGTGGTGCTGAATGAAGGTAGCACCCAGAGTAGAAGAACCATGGGTCTTTTATACCCACACAGGGGCTCAGGAAAAGGACGATGCAAGCATACATGAGAAGAGTTACATACATAGATGGTCATACAGAAATGCACCGTAAATAGTATAGGAGGAGCTAGCAGTTGCTGACTCAGGTAGAAACAACCTGATAGTTACAGACTAAAAACAGATGCATGGACAGTTAGATATTCCTGCGCATGTGCAGGGTAGCAGAGTCTAAGTATAGCCAGTCCTTTAAACAGAGCACAAGGGAAGACAAAATGGCTGCCAGAAATACAAAATGGATTCCACAAAATGTACAGGATAGCCTGTAAATACCAGATGGATTCTGCTAACGCTAATTTAATCGCAGCCAATTTACGACAGACGACCCTTTTAGCGTTAGCTGAAGACATCTCCCATAAAAAAATGAAAAATATGCATATTAATTTTTAATAAATTTTTTTTTCTTCATAATTTTACAAATTCATTGCTAGGTGGGCATTTCTCATTCTAAATATTGTTAAGCGGGTATGTATGAGGTATAAACAGAAGTACAAAGGGAACAGAGAATTGGGTCATACAGATAGCAGGAGAGAGTAATTACTATTATCAGAAACAGAATTATTAGCTTTCTAGTCCTAAGCAAATCCTAGAACCATCCAGTAAAAACATTTTCAAGGTTCCTATGCATTTCAGTTACCATCAATTTCAATATCAAAGTATCCAACAGTACATATCTAATAAAAACATTTTCGCTAGACTTTTCCAGTGTTTCCTTTATGAGGGCTAGAGTATCTATCATTATACCCAATACAAACATTAAAGCAGTCAGACATATTATTTACAAAAATGATCCTGGATCCAGGGGACCAGGAGGACCATGAGAATTAGGACGAAGAGCTGCAAAGGGTTGCTCCTCCTCAAAAATGGGACGATCAATGGGGTACATTTTCAACAAAAAGAAAAAAAAGTCCTTGGGAAATTAAAGCCGCTGTACAACCAACCAGAGGGGAGTCTTCTCCCTGTGTCCGTTTGAGCCTCACAGGCAGGCTCTTGTTGTTCCCACGGTGGAGCTGCACAACTCGCAACTCAGGAATCATGGCCTAGTTTCAAGGGAAAAGTTTCTTCTTTCAGGATAGGGCAATCACCCACCAGGGCAAATGCGCTCAGCGATCCTGTCCAGTGTCTCAGGCAGTGCACCAGTTTTCTTCATTTCAATCTAACAGGCACCAGAGACACAGCACCTGTACCCTGAACTCAAGTCCTTCCCTAACTCCTGTATTGCTCTGCTGGCACACTGCTCTTTCGTTGGGGCCATGGATTGCATTCAGTGTGCCCAGGTATCTCCTTTACAGCCACTTTGGGACCAGGATTCAGAGGCCTGATGCTAGGATCTCTGAAGCAACCCTTGTTTCAAAGGGGGTTACCTCAAGCAAAAACCTTCTTCCCTTCCTGGTCGGTCTGTGACTCTCAGCTGGGCATCAAAAGCTTGATCCACGATTTCTCCTTTCTGATTTGTGACCCCGTCTTTCGCCCAAGATAGTAGCAGGGGTACGCTCATCACAATGCTTCCGGCCTTCTACCTTCACTGAGGTCCTGGTTGCCAGCAGTGCCTGTGCAGGTTACCTTCACTTTGACTTCAAGCTGGACTGGTGCTGACTCCTCAAGCTGGATCTGATGTACGCGCCCCTCTGGCAATGGTTGTAAAGCAGCAAATATCTATTGGTGGACAGAACAAAAGGTCTTTAGACAAGGCACAAAAATAATCTATCAACAGAGAGGATAGTCTCAGAATACTTCCTAGTCCAGGGACGCCCCATATATTAACAAGGCACCCTGGAACCACTTTCATATATGTGAGAGTAAATAAAACAACAGTCTGGACCTATTGGCAAGTATAAAAACTCTTTAGTGAACTGACAAGAGTAATACGTCACCCAATGCCAAGCAGTCAAGGAAGTCTGTGTTCATTTCTAAAGACCCTCAAGAAAAAGGAAATGTTATACACGTTGTACTCCTAAACATTGCATTATTTGTACAGGACTGCAGACACTTCTAAAATGATTTTTCTTAATTAAAGCACCTATATTGTATACTCAGGACCATGCTCTCATGTTATAGGAGCAACAGGAAAATCTAACACTGCTAATTTAACAGGGATTCCTATTACATACAGAACTAAAAAACTTCAACATAATGGGTACATGTTCTCCAGCGGAACATCTTGTGACTAACAGACTCCTATAAAACAATATTTTCCTCAAAAATGTTTGCTAAGGATCACATAGACCTCTTCCCTGCATTCTACATTTTCACAATCCAAACTATGCAACATTAGTTCTAGTAAGGACTGTCAGTTTATTTACACAGACTAGCTAATAAAACTAGCAATGCCCTTGCAAAACTGTATGTAGCATGAGAATAACAAACAATAGTGGTGTTGTCACCTGAGAATTTTCAAACAAAAACTACCCACAGCTAGTTCCCCTTAAAGATCAAATAAGGAAGCAGCAACCTAGACTACTCATCCTCTCATAATTCCATCAGAGAGGATGGGTAGTAACATAGCAAAATATATTTATTCGTTTTATTAATGCTACTAATGTTTAAAACAGTATTACTGAATAGCCAATTTAATGTCTCATGGTTATTTCACAGACAGTTTAGACAGGCTCGAAAAAAATTAAGAAAAAGAGAGAGAACACATAAATCTGCCTATCCTTAATTTGTAGAGGAGCTAGCCCCCTTTCCCCAGTTTTGACAGTAAGAAACCTGTACCAGGTTTCATTCTGTCAACACTATCAACCCCAATTTGTAGCAACTGGGCATAAACAAACTCTGAGGAGCGAAATAGCACATTTCAGCTAGCCAAAGAACATATTCCTTTAGCAAATGTACTAGTGCAACATGAGGCCGCATGAAGTCAAACTGAATCCCATTGCTTCCTGAATTCAACCCTAAAAACATTTATACTATATATATATGGCAGAGCCATTGTCTTTTAAAGAGAGGTCACATATACTATGTGCACACAAAAACTTGCTTTTACCAAAAAAAAAAGGGTAAGCAAAAACCTCTTTCTTCCCCTGCCATTTCGTCTTTCAAATGTCGAAATGTCAAAGCAACGTTGTGCTGAGCCCTACAGGCTTCTAAATGTAGGACTTTGACCTATAACCTATGCAGTTGTCCCAGCATGCATGCAAGGTTTTCATGCGGTGCTTCCAAGTCAAAGTGACCCTAAAGACCGAAGACAGAGCAGCAAAACCCACTCTGTGTGTCTACCAGCAATTTCAGAGGTAAGCTTAATAACTTCTGCCAATTTTTGTACATTGATATGTATAAGCAGTGTGCCAAGCGTTTGTCTAGCAGTATAGATGGTCTATGCTTACATATGTGCATTTACTGGGGCGTAAGGCAGTTTAAAAACTGATCTGACTGGAGAAAACTCATTTAAATAGTGAATTTTTACTCAATTTCGACTTTGATTTTCAGGGCACTTAAAAATTAATATCCTACAATGTTTTTGCATAATAGTCATCCCCAGAATGTCCTCTACATATCCCAGAGATGTGGCATCAAAAATGTATAATGTATACCCTTATAAAAATGAGTTTTGTACGCCTGGGTAAAGTAACATTTTCACATGTAATTGACCCCCTATTGCTGTATAGCACGGCTTAAATGCAATTTGGATGCTAGGAGGTCACAGTATCATTATTAGGCATTATAAATAGTAAAAAACGAATTTGTTTTTGCACCTATTTGAAATAACATTTTTTTTTTTTAAATAATCAAAATATATTTTTTTTGTTAATAAATCTAATCATTTTGATGAGTCTACATATGAAAAGCGAGCTGCATCCCTTGCCTATTATATTGAAACACATTCATTCTTAGCCCTAAGCACAGAAGCTTATCTTGAAACATCTTAAGTCTGCGCCACTTTTAAATGAAGGACAGCCATTATTATTTAACATCAAAAACCACTCTTATCCTTATTTTAAAAAAAGGCATTAAGAAAAGAAATCCCTACTGTCAATCTGCAAAAATAATGAAACTACATTTCTAACTTTGGAAACAGCAGTCTGAAATGCAGAATTTTACTCCGTGTTTTTGACTTCAACTATTCTCTGTAGCCGGAGTCCGAAATAGAAATGGTCTTGTTGACACAGCTGTTTAACACGTAAAGGTGTCGAAATTCACACGCCTTGCAAGTCAACCCTTCAAGCCAACACAAATCTGTCGTGCTGTATAATGTGAATGCCTTTGAATACCCTATACAAAAGATAAATGCTGTGACATTTTGTATCTGAATTTAGTCTATTGTAAAACACACAATTTCGTTTTTCTCTTTACACAGGTCATCTTAATTTTAACTTTCTAAAGGTAAAACTCTTATCCGATAATCCATGTTAATTTTGCGCCACAATTTCCACTGAGAAAATTAATTCTCAATTGGAAAATCGTTTTTATATAGGCATATAGCCCTTAAAATTTCAAGCAAGAGCATCATTTTACTTTTTGTGTAGGATTAATGCAACAGTTTTTAAAACAAATAAAAACAGTTTTCTATGGAAAGTCTAACTGGTCTTTGCACAAAATAGGGCCGAGGAAGGCTCCTTGGGTTTCGTTCCTCAGCTGCCCTGTCTCATCAGAGAAGCTAAACCTCAGCGCAGAACCGGGCCACAGCGAGTGCTCCTAGCCCCCACCTTTCTCCAAGGCTGTCCTGCTGCAAGCATTACACATTTTCATGTCAGTGAAGCTTTCTAAGCAGTGATTTCACCTCCTGGTTCACTCCTCTATTTTTAGCCCCCACCTTACAAGCTGCAAGGTCAAAATCTGCCTTGCACAGCCCTGAAGCTGTCAAAGACAAAAAGCCTTCCTAATGTTATCTAAACTGCAATAATTTGCCCTATGGAAAAATTTATTTTAATATACCATTTCTTTTCAAGGGTCATAAATTTAGGTTCAATTCTCAGATTAGCAGGTTCAGCTTAAATTAGAACCTACAACCCTATGGACCCAGCACATTGGCTCACTGAACCACCAAGAACACAAAGCTGCATAGGAACAATTTGCAAATTCGAAATACCCACAATTTTTCCAAGCTAAACCTTTAACCGGTCCATAATTACTCTTCATTAATATTTTTGTACATTAAGGGTGTCATCAAATCACAGGGGTTGCTCTTTCTCTTGCTACACCCCTCTCAATTTCCTTTTGCGACTTATTGATGGTGATGAGACCAAATTAAATTTACTCCTTAACAATTTCACTTCTCAGAATTCTTTCACATATTCACAGTCATTCAATCACACGCTTTTTCCAGTGCTAGCAACATCCAAAACACAATTTACCACACCATAACATGTAAACACACATTTAACCCACAGATCAACACTTAAGACAGAAACAAAAAGACAGCCCACAGACTGTACTTAAACCAAACCATTTGTAAATACTAGTTGCAAGTCATATTCACCAGATTCGGCTGGCAGAACACCAAAAAAACGCTCTGCATCTCATCACTTATGAATGTTACTAAGTGCACAGACCAGGATCCTTTTATGTACATATTTAGTTCCTCGGGGTACTAGTCACCACTTACAAGTATTTTTATTCCATTATGCGCTGTACATTATAGAAGAAAGACCATACTTAATATACATATCCCTATTAGGCGTCCCCTCCGGGGGGGGGGGCAGTTGTGCTTCATCAAGTCTCATTTTGGTACCATTCCAAAGGCAACACATCTTTTGAAGTGTGCTAAAGACAGATATGCCAAAAATAGTGCAGAATATGCAATATTATAATCAAAGTAGCACTTAAGGTACCTTTAGTACGATGTGCCGTTCAAATCAATTCAGTTAGAGAAAATTCTCCTCATTACCTGCCTATGTGAATTGCAAGTCACATATGTCAAAACAAACCAAGTTGGCCAACACAAAATATACCATACTCAAAGCCACAGTAAGCGTTACTAAACTACCTTACCAATCACAGGCATCAAAACCAACAGCAAGCGCCGCAGACACTTACCAATCACTTGGTGTTCAGATTCATCCTGCCAAGTTCTAAAATCGACCAAATGGTCACTGCACGGTGAATCAACAGAAGAGATCTCAGTCGAGGACCGGTGCCACCTGGATGGTCAGATCAGAAAGAAAGGAAAAGTCGCCGTGGATGCCAAGACTCTGGTCTTATCGGGCAGTGATCACGTCCAGAGCGAGATTCCAATCCTTCGTCGCGACCAATCCTTTGGGCATCCGAGTCACCGATGAGCCCCAAGTTGAGGCGCCAATTGTAGAAAATAGGCCTCAGCTAGGCCTACCAGTGCAAGGGGTTCGCCCTTCTCTGCACAGAGTCCTCAGACTATTAGAAAGAAGTTGGCACAGAAACTGAAATAGAAAATACATAGTTTATTAAACCTCAGGAGGTGGAACCACATTCACCCAGCACCCTGTGGTGCTGAATGAAGGTAGCACCCAGAGTAGAAGAACCATGGGTCTTTTATACCCACACAGGGGCTCAGGAAAAGGACGATGCAAGCATACATGAGAAGAGTTACATACATAGATGGTCATACAGAAATGCACCGTAAATAGTATAGGAGGAGCTAGCAGTTGCTGACTCAGGTAGAAACAACCTGATAGTTACAGACTAAAAACAGATGCATGGACAGTTAGATATTCCTGCGCATGTGCAGGGTAGCAGAGTCTAAGTATAGCCAGTCCTTTAAACAGAGCACAAGGGAAGACAAAATGGCTGCCAGAAATACAAAATGGATTCCACAAAATGTACAGGATAGCCTGTAAATACCAGATGGATTCTGCTAACGCTAATTTAATCGCAGCCAATTTACGACAAGGGGCCTGGCTCCGCCGTCGACGCCTGTAGGCGCGCCTTCGGGCCCCGCAGGTTCGACTGGGCGACCTCGCGTGCCGGCTGCTCCGGCCCCGGCGCCGTCGACAGCTCCGGCCCCGACGCCGCAGGTCCCCGAGGGATCCAGGCCTGGATGTCGGTCGGCGCCGGTCGACCTCACGACGCCTCCTCCGCCGGTGCCGACACCGGTTCCACCCCCGACGCCGTCCCCGGACGACGTCGTTCCCCAGTTTAGCCCCGGTCCGGGCCCGACGCCGGCGCGGCGCTGTCCGGCGCCGCTACCGGCGTCGATTGGTGAACGCTTCATCTACTGCCCGGCTCCGATCATTCCTCCTGTTTATCGGGAATCGGATGACGAGGGCGACTGGGAGGGGTCTGAAGACCCTATGGCCGCCCAGGCCCAACTTTCTCAGGACTGGGCAGAGGAATTGGGGGATGCCAGCGGTCTGGATACCTCCCCAGACGCTGGTTTCATCTCTCCTCCGACTGTGGCCTCGGAGGAGGGTGCAGCCTTTTCAGTGGTGCTGCGCAAGGCAGCCGAAGCCCTAGGGCTGGAGTTGCCTGCTGTGGCCGTGAGGACTAACGTCCTCACAGAGGTCCTTCAACCGACAGCAAGCTCCACTGAGCCTCTGCTGCAGTTTAATGAGGCCCTCATAGACGTTCTGCAGGGCACTTGGTCCAAGCCCTCCACAGTCCCTCCTGTGGACCGGAACGTTGCCCGGCGCCACCGCCCTGCTCCGGGCGACCCCAGTTTCCTCTCCCAACACCCCACCCCGAGAGTCTGGTTATCCAGGCCTCAACCTCCCAATCCTCCTTCCCGTCCGCTCCTCCGGATCGGGAATCCAAGAGGTTGGAACAGTTTGGCAAGAAACTGTTCTCGTCCCTGAGTTTGGGGCTTCGGTCTTTAAATACCGCTTGCATTTTGGACCGTTATTCCCACTCTCTGTGGTATACGGTGGAGGACGTGCTGCCCTCGTGCCCGGTGGAGGCCCGGACATGACTCACTCAAGCACTTGCTGATGGTCGAGATGCAGCACGGCACGCCATATGGTGTGGACTTGACACCACGGACTCGCTGGGTCGGGCGATTTCCACCGTGGTGGCGCTTCGGCGTCACGCCTGGCTGAGGTCCACGTCATTTTCGGGAGATGTCCAGAGTTCCCTCATGGACATGCCCTTTGATGGCACTCGCCTTTTTGGTGAGAAGGCGGACAGTGCGCTGGCTTGGGTCAAGGACTCCTGGGCCACGGCCAAGTCCTTGGGTCTTTCGGCCCCGCGGCCGCAAACTTCCGCCTTTCGTCCCTTTCGTGGCCAAGTAAGGGGCGCCTCCTCACGTCCGCCCAGCCACCGGCCGCAGAACCAACCTGCACGCGGTCGCGGTCGTGGATTCCGCCGAGGCGGTACTGGAGGTCAACGTGCCGGTCAGTCCACATCCATCCCGGCAGCATCCGCCTCAAAGCCTTCCTAGTCCGAGCTTTCAGGCCCATTCGACGCCAGTGGGCGGCAGGGTTCGCCATCACCTGCTCCACTGGCGCTCCATCACATCGGACAGGTGGGTGCTGCAAATCGTCCGAAGGGGCTACTTCCTCCCCTTCGAGACGACCCCTCCAGCCATGCCGCCGCTGAACCACCGTATGTCGGGGGATCATTTGCATCTTCTACGAGAGAAAGTTTCGGCCCTCTTGGCCAAAGAGGCCGTCGAGCGCGTTCCTGGTCCACAAGTAGGTTGTGGTTGTTATTCCCACTACTTTCTGGTTCACAAGAAGGGCAAAGGGGGCCTACGCCCGATCTTGGACCTCAGGAGCATCAACGCCTTCCTCCGGAAGGACCGGTTCAAGATGCTCACTTTAGCTCATGTTCTGGCTGCCCTAGACCCTGGAGACTGGATGGTAGTGTTGGACTTGCAGGACGCTTATTCCCACATCCCCGTCCTGCCGGCCCACCGGCGTTACCTGCGGTTCACGGTGGTTCAGGAGCACTTTTAGTTCACCGTGCTCCCCTTTGGCCTCACCAGTGCCCCTCGGGTGTTCACGAAAGTGATGGCGGTGGTCGCAGCTCATCTGCGCCGATCAGGTGTTCCAGTCTTCCCCTATCTCGACGACTGTCTGTTGAAGGCGGGCTCGCCCCAGCAAGTCGTCTCCCACCTCCAGACTACGGCCGACCTCCTGCACTCGCTGGGGTTCTCCATCAATGTGCCGAAGTCGCACCTGAGTCCCTCCCAGAAGCTCCTTTTCATTGGGGCGGTTCTCGATTCGGCGCAGTTCCGGGTCTATCCGCCAGAACAGCGGGTCCGGGACATTCAGGCCCTGATTTCCATCTTCCGGCCTCTGTCCTGGGTTTCGGTCAGGTTGGTGCTGCGGCTTCTGGGGCTGATGGCCTCCTGCATCCTGTTGGTACCTCATGCCAGGTGGCGGATGTGGGCTCTGCAGTGGGACCTGAAGTTTCAGTGGCCCCAGCATCGAGGCAACCTGTCCGACCATGTCTTGATCTCGGAGGGCACTGCGAACCAGCTGCAGTGGTGTCTCACGAATCGCGATTGGGTCAGCGGCAGATCCCTCTCCCTACCCCAACTGGAGCATGTCGTAGTGACGGATGCGTCCCTCCTGGAATGGGGGGGCCATATGGGAGAGGCGGAGATCAGAGGACTCTGGTCTCCGGCGGAGACTCGGCTCCATATCAACCTATTGGAGCTGAGGGCGATCCGACTTGCACTAAAAGCCTTCCTTCCCTCTGTCCGGGGAAGTGTCGTGCAGGTGTTCATGGACAAAACCACCGCCATGTGGTATTGCAACAAACAGGGCGGGGTGGGGTCATGGACCCTTTGTCAGGAGGCTCTGTGCCTCTGGACATGGCTGGAACATCAGGGCATCACCCTGGTGGTTCAACATCTGGCGGGCTCTCTGAACGCCAGAGCAGACTAACTCAGCCGCCGATGCATGATGGATCACGAATGGCGTCTGAACTCGGACGTGGCGCAAGGTCTCTTTCTGCAGTGGGGAGAGCCTTGGTTAGATCTATTCCCCACCGAAGAGAACGCGCAATGTCAGCAGTTCTGTGTGTTGGAATTTCCAAGGCGGCACTCGCTCGGAGGCGCTTTTCGTCGCGAGTGGAGTTGCGGTCTGTTGTACGCCTTTCCGCCTATACCACTTCTGCCCAGAGTGCTGAAGAAGATCAGGCGCGACCGGGCCCAAGTCATCTTGGTGGCTCCGGATTGGGCACGAAGGTACTGGTATCACGAGCTACTCAGTATGTCCATCGATTCCCCGATACGACTGCCTCTTCAGGAGGACCTTCTGTCGCAGCAGCAGGGGACGGTCCTCCACCCGAACCTGTCCAGCCTCCACCTCCATGCGTGGAGATTGAGCGGCGGAAGTTGATGCCATTTGACTTGCCTCCTGAAGTCTGTGATGTCATTCTGGCAGCCAGGCGTCCCTCCACAAAGACGGTATACGCCTGCCGGTGGAACAAATTTGTGGCATGGTGCACAGCAAAGGCTGTGGATCCCCTTTCTGCCCCTCTTTCTGAGGTTCTACTCTTTCTTCTTTCTTTGGCCCAGCAGGGCTCTGCTCTGGGCACCTTGAAGGGTTATCTTGCTGCAATCTCTGCTTCCTCAAGGCTTCCTGATCAGCCTTCTCTTTTCAAGTCCCCTGTTGTCTCACGTTTTCTCAAGGGCATTACTCATATGTTACCTCCTATTCCCTTCGTAATGCCTCAGTGGGACTTGAACCTTGTTCTCACTTTTCTGATGTGCGCTCCCTTTGAGCCCCTTCACAACTGTCCCATTCGTCTACTGACTCTGAAAAATGCCTTCCTGGTGGCTATCACCTCCAATAGGCGGGTGAGTGAGCTCCAGGCTCTGTCAGCTAAGCCTCCCTTCCTTTCGGTTCATCCGGATAAGGTTGTCCTCCGGACACGTCCTTCTTTTCTTCCTAAAGTCGTGACTCCCTTTCACATCGGGCAATCTGTCAAACTGCCCACCTTCTTTCCGCCTCTGCATCCTTCAAAAGATGAAGAGAGGCTCCGCCGTCTGGACCCAAAACGTGCGCTGTCCTTTTATTTGGACCGCACAAAACAGTTCCGGGTGGACGACCAACTTTTTGTTGGATATGTAGGTGCGAAGAAGGGTAAAGCTGTGCACAAGTGGACCATCTCGCGATGGGTCGTGTTGTGTATTAAACTCTGCTATTCCTTGGCGAAAAAGGTCCCTCCTGTTGGGCTGAGAGCCCATTCCACCCGGGTCACAGCGGCGACAACTGCCCTGGGACGGGGAGTCCCCTTGCAGGACATCTGTCAGGCGGCGACGTGGGCTTCACCTCACACGTTCGCCAAGCACTATTGTCTGGACAGCCAAGTCCGGAGAGATGGCCACTTTGGCCGTTCTGTTCTCCAGGACTTTCTGGTGTGATCTTGGTTCGCAGGCCCACCTCCGGGGTTGGTATTGCTGGGGTATCTATTCTAAGGTGAGGAATCTAACTAACGTGTTTCTTTCAGATGAACAAGTTACTTACCTTCGGTAACGATGTATCTGTAAGAAACATTAGTTAGTTAGATTCCTCACCGACTCACCCAGCCTCCCCGTTCTGCGAACCGACATCTAGGGTTAAGGTTCTCCCTTTCAGGGCCCTAGATTTTTTGGCACCAGTGTCGGTCTCTTGCATGGCTCAGCGTCCCTGGCGCGGAAAGCTATGTACAAGAACTGATGTCAATGCGCGAGGGCGGCGTCTAAGTACTCAGACGACGTCATTCCGGCGCACAACGCCGACGACGGACGCGGAGCCGCAGACGACGCCTAGCTACGCGCAAGGGGTATTGCTACAAAAATCTTTCCGGATCCAGCCTGACGCCTGGGGATATTCTAAGGTGAGGAATCTAACCAACTAATGTTTCTTACAGATACATCGTTACCGAAGGTAAGTAACTTGTTCTTTAGTGTTAACAGCTCTTGGCTCTACATCGGCCTCTGAGTTAAAAAGCCTATCTTTATACCTCAGCCTTGACATAGACACTGACAGCTGGAAAGTATTGCCCAGTGGAAAGGAATAAATAAGAGTGGAAGGCTAGAAAAGAGGTAAAAAGGTAATCTCTAAACCAAATAGGTGGAAACTGTCAAGTACAAAGAGAGAGAACGCTCCAGGGAGAAATATTATGCACAGGAAGAAAATGCTTTTCAACTGCGTCATAAATGATGCCTAAGGAAAGTATTACATTGCTGAAAATGATCCTTAAGAAACCTGAGACCAGCCTTCAAAGACCAGGAAAAAATCCACGTAAAGATCCCTGAGCTACTCTGCTAAGTACTCCGACAACCCTTTCCAGGAGGGCTATAGATATTAGTAATTTGGAGATTACAACACACCGACCCAGATGACAAGGACAGTACAAAGAATTGCCACAGGCACATAGTAGCCCTTGGGATAAAACGGTGTTCCCTAATCATGTCTCCATCCATTCACCTCAAGCCCCCTCACCCTAAAAAGGCATGACTTATACATGGCCCTTATGGGAAGGGTGTGGTTCGAATTAGGCCCAAATGTGCTCTCCAAGACATGGGAACAGGGATTTGTTTTCATGCTTTATGTGAACCTTAAAAATTGTCCATAGCTGTGCCTCTACTGTACCACATATAAACAAGAGACGTCACAAGACCCTGGCTTCTCTTTCTGCTCACACTGTTTGCCAGGATAAGAAATAAACAGCACCAGAATCCTCCTCCTTGTTGACAATGAGTGGAATGGGAGGAGAGTCTGTGGTGGCGTTAATCCCTCAGGCATTTGCTGGATGCAGGATCAGCACAGTAGGTACAGTGGTATAGAAGCCGAAGTTTAGGCGACATTAGAAAAAGATCTACGGAATGAAGTTTCTCGCAACGCAAACCAAAAACAGAGCTTTGCTCCTTGCTAGCTATAATAGGGAGAAATGGAAAAAAGGGACCAAACTAACCAATTTTTCTCCAGATGACCAGCAAGAAGCAGTGAGAAAAAGTCTGGCAGAAGGCAGTATTGCATCAAAACATAACTTAACAACATCTCTT
Organism: Triturus cristatus; assembly: GCF_964204655.1. Taxonomy (NCBI): domain Eukaryota; kingdom Metazoa; phylum Chordata; class Amphibia; order Caudata; family Salamandridae; genus Triturus; species Triturus cristatus. The sequence continues at coordinate 271,690,273 of NC_140594.1, forward strand.
GGTGTAGCGGTCTTGAGATTCCATTACATATACATGCAGCCGTGGTCCGTGCAGGTAACAGCGGTGGGGCTGGGTAAGAGGGGACCTTACTGGATTGAACTCCGATCCTTTGACTCTTTATTCCTATGGTGATGATGGCAGTGGAGATCAAACCTCTGAGCTGGCAGGCCTCTCATCGGCCAGTGAATTGGACACCTCCCCAGAGATGGACATAAAGTTCACTACAAGGCTTCCCACACCAGAAGTGATGTCCTTCCACTCAGTGGTTAAGAATACCACTGAGGTGCTGGAGCTGCAGCTCCTGACAGTAAATGTCAAAACGAATGTCCACACTGAGGTTCTCCTTTCAGCTGCGCCAGTGTAATAACTCCTGTTGCCCTTCACTGAGGCCTTGCTGAAACTGATCATGGCACACTGGGAGAAGTCCACCTAAGCACCAGCAGCAACCGTCTCGCACCAGGAGATCCTCTTTTTCTTTCTGTACACCAGCCACCAGAAAGTTTGGTTATGCAAACTTACTCCAGTATTGGAGCTTTCATAGATTCACATGCTGGAATAATTTCCTGTCATTGAGATGTGAGTCCCCGGTATATAAAAAAGCAATGCTTCGATAAGTACAAAACAGAAAAGAGGCCCAGGCCCATTTCCATTTTGCAACCCATAACTCTCGTTATGTAAAGGAGACCAAAATTGTTCCTGAACCAATCAGAACCTCTCACCCTCTAGAACACTACTGAGAGAACCTTTTGCCCCTCAGATTTTCTACCGCACGTTGTGCTAGGGAGTCTCCTTTGAGCTCTGCTCAAACTTTCTCTTGCTACTTTAGATTTGGAGTTTTTTCCAGTAAATTATCTTCTGCTGATATCTTCATTGCTGACTACTAAGAGGCTCTACACTGATGACTCTCATTCTGACTGCATCTACTGTCTTTACCCGGACTATCAAGCAAAAGCCTGTAAGGTATGTTGTACCTTTTCGAGTAAAACTCTAAGGGACCGTGAAGGAAGCCTTTTAATATGGCTTCAAAAGCTTAAGGCCAGAAAGGAGGTTATCTCCAGTGATAGCGATGAGGCATCATCCTCATCATCTAGAAGGTCTCAAAAGAGAAAGAAATCACCTGGTATCCGTACCTCAGAAGAGCGTCCTGAGAAAGCCCTCAAAAAGACCACTCATGGGTCTTCTGGGTGCAGTCCCTCAAAATCTCCTCAACATAGAGTAAGGGACATGCTTCCGGGGATAAGACTGTAAAAAAGACTGGTTTTGAGCTGTCTTAATCACCCCCTCAGATCAAACAATCCTTCAAGAAACCTTCTTCAATGCCTCCTGCGTTAAAATCAACAATTTCTGCATTGTCGACGGGATCGTCGACGAAGAAGACTTTGTCGTCTACGACGAAGATTGAGGTAAAGTTAGTCCCAGAGAAGCCTTCACGTCTTGTGACTAGTGACTCACCGTCAACGATGTCACGATCGGCGACTGTTTCGACACCGGTATCGGCTACAACTTTAACGGCGACGACTACTGCTCCGTTGACGGGATTGTTGACGACTACAACGATGACGGCGACTACGTCGTCGACGATGGATAAGGCACTGCTGTTGATGTAGACGGCGGCATTGACGACGATGGTGTCCGCGACGGGCTCGTCGACGAGGAAAAAACTTCGGACAAAGTGGAAGTGGCCAGGAAGAGGAGAATTACACCAGAAATCACCTCACTGAGTAAGATCACGCCTCTTGTACCATCACACCTGCTGGAGGAGCTGGATTCAGAGGAGGAGGATGAAGGCCCTTTTGGCTATGTGAGTAGCCCTTCACAATTACATGTGAAAGGTTGCGACGACTTTGAGGACGAATACGGGGAGTATCAATACCCTCCCCAACAACAGCAATATCGTCAGGGTTACCAGGAAGAGATGGTTGGCATGCCGTCTTCATTACTGATGGACCTACAGTTTATGTTGGCGGATGATAGAAAGAGGTTTCCACCAACTCCAGAATCTCAGGAGGTACTGTTAGCTATTCCGCGCCCACGCTCCATTCCAGCTACTCCTGTTAGAAATAGAGAGCCCTTGCCAAGATCACCTCAACAGGATCCAGTCACCACAGATGATGACCAAGAGGAGGGTGAGAAAATGGACCTTAACAAGGAATGGGATGATTACCTTATTCCGTCGCCTTCTTCTCCCTCTCCAGTGCCCATTGACTCGCCGCCTGAGGACATCGGCGGATTCCATAATTTGATGCAAGGGCAGCGAAGAGATTTGAACGTCCAATGTCAACTATCCAAAAGGAGTGTTTCTTGTATGATTTCAAGGAGCCGTACCGGAAATCAGTTTGTGCTATCCCGATGGTTAGCCATTGTTTGGGAGGAAGGCCTGAAGGTCATGAGGACACCGGTGACGATCACACCGGTGCTCGCCAGACTGGAGAAGAAGTATAAAGCTCCTATGGACGCTCCAGCTTGTTTAGTGGGCCATCCCAAAACGGACTCTGTTACATCCCAGGCTGCTCAGCAGAAGTCCAAAAATCCATCAGCTCCTATTACAACGCCTCCTGACAGAGAGGATAGACGCATGGATAATGCAGGAAAAAGGCTTTCTTCCATGTCTGCTCTTCTGGTCAAAGCTGCAAATGCCCTTGCCGTTCTGGGCAGACATGATAGGCAGATGTGGTGTGACCTGACACCTTACATAGACCTGATTCCTGAGGAGAGTAGACAGGAGGTCAGGAAGATCTTTCAGGAGGGAGAAAGGGCTTCGGCTGAAGTAATTGATTGGGTGATGGACATCGCGACCACTGTTTTCAGATCGCTTGGAGGGGCGGCGGTGTTGCGCCGTCAAGGTTGGCTGAGAGCAACAGCCTTTAGACCGGAGGTCCAAAATAAGATCTTGGATCTTCCCTTCGATGGGGAAGCCTTGTTTGGGAAACATGTTGATGATGTGCTACAAAGTATCAAGGAGGATAGATACCGCAAAGGCCCTTGGGACACTGCAGTACCGGAAGGTGCCCTTTCGAGGAGCTAGGGGTAGAGGCAAAACATCATATAGAGGGGGATACCAACAGAACAGATACCCCTCCTACTCAACATCTTCTCAACCGTACCGACAACAGTACGGTCAACAACAGGCAGGGGGCTATACAAAATCTGCCCCTAGAGGAAGAGGAAGTCGTCAAGGAAAGGACAACTCGCGAAGACAATTACAACCTTCAGGATCCGGCTACATTTATCCCTCTCCTGCTACAAGTTCCCCTGGGTGGAAGAATTTCCTATCATCTTCATCATTGGTGAAAAATAACTACGGACAGATGGGTCCTCAATCTAATACAATTTGAACATACTCTAGAGTTCCTTCAAATCCCCCATTGTACTCCACGAGACGTCAACAGGTCAAACATCTACATCCGATGGGCTTGGAGATTCAGGCAATGCTCCGAAAGGGAGCAATAGAACCGGTGCCAATCTCCCAAAGAGGAAGGGAATTTTATTCCTGTTTTTTCCTAGTCAGATAGAATGTTCTTCAATGGCGTCCTATTCTGGACCTGAGATCTCTAAATACTTATCTCAAGAAGCAATCTTTCCGGATGGTTTCCCTCCAAGACATTCTGCTACTCTTAAACCCAGGGGATCATATGACCACCTTAGTTCTGCAGGATGCATATTTCCACATCCATCCTTCCCACAGGCAGTATCTTCGGTTTGCTGTAGCCAGAGGCCATTACCAGTTCAAGCTCAAATCAGCCCCAAGAATTTTTACAAAATGTCTGGCTCCAGTGGCGGCTTTTCTAAGGAAGCAAAGACACCAGGTGTTTCCTTACCTTGACGACTGGTTAATCAAAGCGCCTTCACGAGCATCGGCTCAGTCGTCAACAGCGGAATGTGTAGAATTATTTGCTGAGCTGGGCCTGACTCTGAACACGGAGAAGTCATCACTCCATTCTGCAGGGAACATCATGTTCTTGGGGGCGATTCTGAACACCACAGTAAACAAGGCATTTCCTTCCATGGAGAGACAACAGAGGCTAATCTCTCTATCCCAGGCATTTGCAAAAAGAAAGTGTCTTTCAGTACGCCGTTACAAGTCACTACTAGGAACGATGTCCTCATGCATCCCTCTTGTTCCTTTCTGCCGATTGAGAATGCGTCCGTTGCAGGAACAACTGGATCGGCAATGGCGTCAAGCAGAGGGATCCTTCGACGACATTATAAAAATCACACCGGCCATGGTTCAAGAAGACCCAACAACGAAATATTTCAGTCGGTCTTTCCTTCCTTACCGAACCAGCTCCCCTGGTGATTACCACTGATGCATCCCTGGAAGGTTGGGGGGCCTTTCTTCAAGACCTCCAGGTCAGTGATCGTTGGAAGTTACAGAAACAGCAAGTTCACATCAATTTACTAGAGCTCAGGTCAGTGGGATTAGCATTGCTGGTTTTCCTGCTGAGAATACAAGGATCGGCAGTACTAATCAGGACAGACAACACAATAGCAATGCATTATCTCAACAAGCAGGGAGGTACAAGATCATTCTCCCTGTTCAAAATGGAATATCCCTAAAAGCGGAACATCTTCCGGGGGATCATAATGTCAAGCCGGACACTCTGAGCAGGCTCAAATCAACCTGCCATGAGTGGGAGATCAATCAGGATATCCTAGAAGACATCTTCCTAAAATGGGGAGAACCGACAGTGGACCTCTTCGCGTCAGCTCAGAACAAAAAATGCTGGTTCTTCGCAAGTTGGCTTCACCAACGGGGATCTTGGGGGTATGCGTTTTTTATGGCATGGTCATGCGTCTTTGCCTACGCCTTTCCTCTGATTCCCCTCCTGCCACACATTCTTACAAAGATCAAGAGGGAACCGTTCAAAATGATCCTGATAGCCCCATGGTAGCCCAGACAACACTGGTTCACGGAGCTTCTTCTACTGTCGGAGGTTCACCCGATTCGCCTTCAACCGATACCTTCGCTCTTGACGATGTCCCAGGGACAAGTACTTCATCCAGATCCGAAATCACTACTTTTAGCTGCTTGGCTCCTGAACACTGTGAATTTCAACATTTAAATATTTCATCGGCATGCAAAGATGTATTGTCAAAGGCCAGAGCAGAGAGTACAAACAAAACATACAGGATGAAATAGAAAAGGTTCTGTCTATGATGCCAGGAGGCTAATATTCATCCTCTGAGGTCGGCAGCTAATGAGATTATCCCATGTATTCTGCTCTTGGCAAAATCGGGTTTAGTTCATGCTTCTATTAAAGTGCATCTAGCTGCCATATCACGTTACAGAAGGACTTCCTCGGGACCATCGTTGTGGTCTGAAAGAATCATCAAACAATTCACGAAGGGGTTATTTCAAACCTTTCCTCCAATAAAGCCTCCACCACCTCTGTGGCAGCTGAACATTGTATTATCTCAATTAATGAAGCAGCCTTTCGAACCCATTCACAGGGTGGATCTCAAATTCATATCATGGAAGGTAGCTCTTCTCATAGCACTTCTTTGGCCAGGAGAGTTGGGGAGATACAGGCTCTCACTATACAGGAACCTTTCTTGCAGTTTAAGGAAGACCGGAGTGTACTCCGAACTAATCCGAAAGTCATACCCAAAGTGCCATCAGACTTCAATTTGAATGAGCCGCTAATTCTTAAAAGATTTTTTCCTCAACCGACTATGGCGGCAGAAAGAGCTGTCCACTCACTCTATGTCCAGCGCTGTCTCAAGTTCTATTTACAAAAAGCAAAACCTTTCCGCAAGTCTTATCTTTTAGTGCACCCAGGAAGGGTTTTCCTCTATCCAAAAGGGGAATTGCCGATGGATTTCCAGTGCAATACAATATTGTCATCAGGCGGCTGGGAAGCTGTTGAATGCACAAGTTCGTGCTCATTCTACGAGAGCAGTGTCCACTTCCACTGCTTTGTTTGCTGGAGTGCCTGCCCAGGATATCTGCAGGGCGGCTACCTTGAAGAGTACGCACACCTTCACCAGACATTACTGCCTGGATGCAGCCGCTGAGAAGGATGTGGCAGTGGGACAAGCGGTGCTGAGAAACCTTTTCCAGTGACGGTGAGCCCTCTTTCGCATCCCTCCTTCCTTTATTTGTTACCTATGCACATTTTATTTTTATGCTTTATGATTTCATATGTTAAGAGTGGTATATGTTCTATTATTTTGATGTCAAAAGTTATCTCAATACTGTGTGATATCTGCAAGTTTGAAAAATCTGTATATGTGTATATAAAGTGCAGTTTTCAGTCCATATGTTGCCTGAGGTCAGGTTTATGCACAATTAAATGTGCTGTTTTACTGCTCGCTTCTCTGATTCAAGCATGTGAAAGCTACTATAATGGAGTAAGAAAACAATAGTGAAATACTGGTAATTTCCTTTTTCACTATTGCAAGGACTATCTCTCCCATAGGGTAACATGGGGTTGCCTTGAATTATCTTTCAGGTGTAATTTCTCATTGGGAGCTGATAGAGATTTGGAGTTTGGGATCTCCGAACTCACAATTTAAAATCGCATCTTTTGGTGAAGCTGGTTTTTAAATTGCATGTTTGAAAATGCCATTTTAGAAAGTAGGCTTTTTCTTGCTTAACCATTGTGTGCCTCTACCTGTCTGTAAAATCCACGTCTGGATTACGATGACAGTTGGGCTCTTGTGTATTTACTGTAGACAGTCACACAAAGGGAGCTGAGAAGTGCCTTGCATATCATGATGGGCCTTCCTAAACTAGAGAGGTGGGAGGAATTGTCACTGACACCAGAATAGGGCTGTTCTTGCCCTCACACAAAGCACTACAAAGACTTTCCTTTAAACGTTTCCCACTTCAAAGGCAGAAAGGTGTATGAGTATTGGACCTCAGACACTCTCAAATCAGAACACTTCTGGATAGAGGACATTCTTCCAGGAAGAAGAGCTGGATGCTGTAGGAAGAACTGCCACTGTACCTGTTGCTTTGTTGTGCTGGCCTGGCGCTTCTATCCTGGGAGTGAAAGGACTGGACTTTCTGTATCCTGCTTTCCAAGGTTCTCTAAAGGCTTGTGTGTGCTTTCCTCCTGTTAAGAAGTTTCAGGGCCATCAAAGACATCCCCTACCAGTGCCTGGCTCTTCTGCTGAGAGTCCTGGCTTGCTAAGTGGTGCCAAATCCAGCCCTTGGAAGTAGAATCTGGTGAACTGAAGGAGAAACCCCACACAACGACTCCCAGTGTCTGTTTTTATTAATGCTTCGCTACTGCCAGCACTGGAGCGTGATCTCAGCTTGACGTAAGTACCGTGGCTTACAACGCAGACCCCACCTTTCCATCGGTGTGTTTCAGTTGAACCACCACAGCTTGAGCTTCGAGCACCACATCACCGAAGTCTGTGACGCACCGCTCCAACACCGGCACAGCACCTGCTTCGTCACTATGGTTTTGACGCAGCACCTGCTTTGCGACTGTGAAACAGACTCCGCGCGTCTGGACTTTCCATGTATCGTCCCTGGGAACCGATTCTTCATTGACAATGTATTACAATAAGGAGCCAAGGCCGCATGTCCAGAAACCTACGCATCACCTTCCCTTCCAGTGAGGAACCTACACATCACCTTTCCTGACAGTAAGGAACCAACGGATCACAATCCCTGCCTAGCAGTAAGAAACCAATTCATCACCTCCCCTGGGAGTAAGATACCAATGCATCACTTTGCTTTTCCAATCGGGAACTGCACGGAGAGCTGCATTCCAGTGAGAGACAGCACGCCTTTTCCATTGACTACGAGATTCCACATAGGATGCAAGATAGTAATAGATGAATGGACTTTTACACGACGAAAGGAGACATTGGCCCCGCACACAGTGTACTGACTGTGGCTGCGTTTGTATAATTGATTTGTGTTCTCGTCGTAGTTATTTGGCTGCTCTTCAAAGAAACTTTAGGAATTGCTGCGTATTTTGATATTGTGCCAGGAGATATATCCTTATAGACCCTAGTCCTGAAGAGGCCCCCAAGCAAGTTGGGCTGAAACGCGTCGACTATTGTTTTGTATTAAGAGCCCCGGAAGAATTTAAACCCTTTTTTTCAAATTGAGATAGAGACAGTACCAATAAATTAGATTGGGGGCAAATTCCGTTTTCCTCTCCCCAGTACTGTCCCATGGGGCGACTCTAATGCTATGGAATGCTTATGATAATAATGGTTGCATCCATTATATATATATTTGTTGTAGGGGAATAAGGAAGTGACTAAATGTCCTTTGTTTTGTATGTGTTTTTTTGTTTTTTTGAATAATGGATTGTTGCTTATTCAATTTTGTATGAGATGAATATTTGAAATCGTCTTGATATGTGGATAAAAAGAGATTTATCGAGCGAAACTGTGTCCGAACAATGGTATAATTAATGGATGATTTATTTCAACATATAAGTAATTGTTTGTGAAGGAGTAATTTATGGTATCCTTCATGTTATGAAAGAAATATCTGTTTGATCTGTTCCGTCGCATCATTTTGTTTGTTGTCACTTTGCTTTTCCGGCACCTCATCTCCCTTGCACTGTCTGATTTTGACTCATATAAGTTACTTTGTGCTAAAAGTTACGCATCCATGAATTTCTATGGTGTGATCTGATTTAACCTTTGAATAGTGATATCTTTACTTGTGTCCATTAGATTTTTGTTGTTTTGGTCTTGTTTGATTCCGATAAATATTGGCTATTTTTCTAAACTGATTGTAGTGTTTTCACTGTGTTACTGTGTGTTTATGTACTAATGGTTTAAACATTGCCTCTGAGATAAGCCTGACTCTACATGCCAAGCTACCAAGGGGGTGAGCAGGGGTTATCTTGACTCAATTATCCTGACTAGAGCAAGGGTCCATACTTGGACAGGGTGCAAACCACTGACAACTAAAGATCCAATTTCTAACAGTCTTCACCCAGGGCGTGGCTTTATCAGCTTCAGGCGAGATGTATCATCCGCGTAGTGTGAAGTTCACTGGCAGTGGGTGAGACAATCTCTGGCAGAATCTCGGGTGATAATCTGGGCGAAGGACTTTAATTGACAAGTGGTCAAGTGACAGCCCTTATATAATACATTTTATCATGGATTGGAATTTCTGACTAAAATTTGGGAATGTCTGAAACAGGTTATGTATATTGAAACCCGGGTGACCTCACAGTTTTAGAGAACCTGGTGTAATACTCTGTATTTTCAAAAAACAATGGTTCACTTAGGCAATTAGTCACACAAGCGAGAGAAAACATAGTCTTAGTTAATTAGAAGACCAGGTAGTTATTTAGACTACCAGGGCAAACAAAGAGCAGGCAGATAAACAATGTTATATTACAATTAATGTATTCATTGGATAATAATAAACATATTCAAAGATCCAGAACTCACAATTTGGTGAGAGAATGTGCAGTGATAAAGAAAAATGCATCATATAAAAACAAAAAGACGTTTGACTCCTTTAGTTATTTTTATATAGTAGGATAGGAGTTCATATAGGTCTATAGTCTACAGCGTTTGGACCTCTATTAATGTGAGATTATCATCAGGAAGATGTGTGAGTATCTGATAAGGGAAAAAGAAATGAATCTGGAAAACAAGGTAATCCAGTTGGGAAAACACAATGTAGGGGCACACAGCCCTAAGCATTAGTACTTGAAGGGAGGAGTGAGTGATCAGCCCTTCAAGAAGTAACTCTACGTGGTTGGTGAGGGCAGGCACGTAAAATGTGAGTGTAACAGCCGTTACAGTACTTAGGCATCAGGGGATACTCTAGTGTGAATGTACACGTATAGCTCTGTCTAGGGGAGAATGCTGGGTGAAGTTCGTGGCTGCTGAGAAATTGATGCTGCGGTCTGTGCTTATTAAATCATTCATGTCCAGTGGCGAGGTTGCCTCTTGGAGATGCTAATTCAATGTGATGTGAGCTGTCAAGGAACATGCGGGCTTGGAGTCTCACGTATGGTGCGAAGACGTGCGGAGACTAAATGAAGAAGGCTCTGGTTCGTGGTTAATTATTCATTCAAGTCCAGTGACGTGGATGCCTGCTGAAGATGACCATTAAATGCTGTGTGCGCTGTTGGCAGACTCGCGGGCTCGAAGCCTTGCGTATGATCGACATATAATATGTGCATCAAGGTATGTGTTTCTCAAGTCTTTTTATGGACATCAATTCAGACTACATTTTTTTGGTTATATGTCTGTATGTGTTCTTAGTAAACCTTGACATGATGAGGAAATGCTTGACCCAGACGAATGTTGCCTTAAAAAAGTTCTATCTACGTCATTAATCAATGAACTTGACGATATAACAGTTCTTAGAAAGATATGGTCTGGCGACATCAGCGTTCAAAGGCAGACATGACAATGACTTTGCGTTAATCAGGGAATATGGCGGTGTCCATTGTCTAAGCTGAGGAAGATGGCGACTTCCATATACTACAATGACGTCGGGCCCACATCAGATGAAGTCGGGTATACATGGATTGGGACCTTAAGGACTTTACATCGGCAATACTGGGCGTTCTCCAACATTGGTACCTTTATTAACAATCAGAATGGGCCAGGAGATTGTGGTACCCGGAATTCCTGGCCATGAGCATGTGCCCTCCTATCAAGCTACCTCTTCAGGAGGATCTTCTGTCACAGCAGCAGGGCAGGGTTCTGCACCCGGACATGCACAATTTACATCTCTATTCATTAAGATTAAGTGGAGACAGTAGCCCTCATTTGGCCTTCCTCCTGAGATTGTTGATGTCATCTTGGTGGCAAGGCGTCCCCCTACAAAATGTATGTAGGCAGTTGTTTGGACAGATTTGTACCTTGGTGCCACACCCGCCAAATCGATCCACTGCAAGGCAAGTTGTCAGAAGTTTCTTGTTTGTCTTGACCATGACCCAGCAAGGACTTGCTTTACGCACTATTAAAGGCCAATTTTGGCTCTTTCAGCTTTTTTCCAGTTGATCGATCAGACTTCTTTATTTAAGGCACCTCATCTGATGAGATGTTTGAAAGTTTTGCAAAATGTATTTCCACCAACACCCTTTGCGATACCAGAGTGGGTCTTGAATTCAGTTCTAACCTTTTTGCTGTGCATTCCTTTTGAGCCTCTGCAGCTGTCCTTTGAAACTTTTGACATTGAAAATGATCTTTGTCATTGCCATAATTCGGCTAGGCATGTGAGCAAACCACAGTCTCTTTTGTTTAGCCACTCTATAAAACATTCTCGCTGGATTAGTTGGTATTGAGAAGCCCCAGCTATATTTCTTCTAAAAGTTGTCATGCTATTTCATGTCGGGCAGGCTACATTCTCCCATTTTTTGGCCCACCTCATCCCTCTAAGGTGGAAGAGAGGTTCAATCTTTTGGACCCTTAGAGAGCACTAAGCTTTCATATAGATCCCATTAAAGAACACCAGGTGGACAATGTGCTCCTTGTGGGGTTTCCCAAGGCTAACAAGGGCAAGGCAGTTAAAAAACAAACTATCTCCGAATGGATTGCTCTCTGCTTAAGATCTTCTACACTTTGGCTTAAAAACAGCCTCCAGAAGGTTTACTGGCTCAATGTACCATAGCCAAAGCTGCTGCAACTAAATTGGCAAGCGGAGTGCCTGTCCTAGATACTTGTCAGGAGGGCACATGGGTGTTGGTACACATATTCACAAAGCACTTCCATCTCAGCTTCTAGGTCCAGTGAGAGGGACATTTTGTCCATTCAGTCCCGGAGGACTTTTTGGTATGAACCAGTTCACTGACCCACTAACAGGGAAATTACTGCTATGGAATCTGCTGTTAGAAATAGCGATCAGGAAATCGATTTACTTACCTTCGATAACGATCTTTCAGGTGGATGCTCTAATTGCAGATCCTTCATCTACCCTCCGACTTCCCTGTTTTGTGAACGGTGCTTTTTGTTCATCTGAAAAGGTCACAGTTCAGAAATCTGCACACTGGTCATGCCAACGTACTGATAGTTTGTCCGCGCCCTGCGAGACACAACCTAAGAACCACCACCACCTCCTCGGGACTTTAGCAAAATAGAATGCGGGGGTGCGCGGACCCCCTTGAAGCCCCTGGGCCTGCCACCTCTGCGGGAAAACAATGGTAACAATGCAGGGAGTGGGCCCGTGTGGCCCCTTCCACAGGCCTGGGGACCGCCACCTCCCTGGGGAGGTTTGCAGACCCCCCAACAGCCCTCTGGATTAGCACCTCCCTGGGGCAAAATCCAAGAAAGAAGGGGGTCTGTGCGGCCCCACTCCGCCACCCCCTAGGTCTACTTCTACTATGTCTCTGGGTGCCCACACCCGGGACATAGCTATGTGGCTCAGCACGCGAGAGCATTGAAAATGCTTTTACTTGCTGGAAGCGGAGCAAAATTGCTTTCAGAAACAGGGAACTTCCTTTCCGAAAGCTCCCTATGTCTGAAAGCAATGCCGGCTCCCACAAGAGGCAGGGAGCGGGCAGGGACCACAGAGGCATTTTGGCTTCCCCCGCGGTCACCCAGAATAGAGGCTGGGCCCTCTCCCTCATTTCCTAATGGCCAGGCCTCACTCCCATATAGGATATAATCTCAATAAAAGGTTGGGCCCCGAAGGATGGGGTCCCTGGGGCCGAAATCAGCCCAGGCCTTAATTACAAATAAGCCAGGCCCCAGGGATGGGGTCCCTGGAGCCGAACATCGGTCAAGGGAAGGGGGCCAGGCAGCGCCCCCCCAGCCCTCATAAAAGTTGAATTTTTAAAAAACGCTGGCCCAGGGGATGTCTCCCGAGGCCCTGCCCTCTTTCTCCACCACTCTGCAAACTCGCCTTCTGCCGCACTACTGGGTGGGGGATTACGTCCCATTGGATACTGAGGGTGTTTGGGGGCCAGGAACCCCTCCTGTTATCTCCAGGAAGTGCTACACAGCGGGATTGCTGAGAGGTCTTTGGAGGCCACGCCCCTTTTCTCCACCACTCCGCAAATGTATTGGTTGGGGGATGAAGTGCTTTTGGATACTGAGGGTGTTTGGGGGCCAAGATCGCCTCCTGTTATCTCCAGTAAGTCCCACACAGTGGGATTCCTGAGCTGGTTGGAGGCCCGTGCCCTTTCTCCACCACTCTGCAAATGCAAGTATTAGCTAAAAAAAAAAAACATAGAAATTCACCGAAAAAACCAAAGGTTACAAGAACGTTATAGTTAAGAAAAAGTATTAAAAACCTTAGGAATCCACAGAAAAAATAAAGGTTACAGGGACGTTATAGTTCGGAAATAGAATTTTAAAAAAGTTGAAATTCATTGAAAAAAACAAAGGTTACAGGGACATTATAGTTAGGCTGCCATTTCACTCGTACAAAACCAGAGACATTCAGCGGTTAGCTATGCTAACTATAACCTATAACCTATGGCTCTCCAATGCACTGCTTATGACCTCACATATTACATCACTAATAACATGGTCAGTGACATCACTCATGACCACCACCTCCTCGGGGCTGACCCATGCGGTACAAAGGAGGTGGGCCATGTGACCCCCCTCCTGGAGCCAAATATTGCCTTGGGACCGCCACCATCCAGGGCTGGCTTCCTATGTCCCGGGAACATAGCGGTTTGCTCTGACTTTGCAGAGTCAGAGCAAATACTAACTCCGCTCCCAGTAACTGGGAGCTGTCAAACCGCTCCCACTTGCTGGGAGCGGATTTTTCGTCTGTTGGACAGGGAAACAGACAAAACGATTGCTCTCACACACTGGGAACTGCATGTTTAGCAGCTCCCTGTGTTGTTTAAGAGCAATCAGACCCCCCAGGATATTGCGGCATAGATTGGCAAATTTAGCGGCACAAATATGGAAATTTAGCGGCACAAATTTGTAGATTTAGCGGCATTTTTGCAGAATTTTATTTTACTCATGATCATTCATTTTGAACCTGAAATCAATGGAAACTGTTTTAGTAGAGTTTCCACTTTGCAATAGGCATGTTTAAAGTGTCTTCAGCTCTACGGAAACACAGCTCCAGTCCTAACCTTGTGGGAGGGAGCTGTATTTCTTCCTGGGATATTCTAGCGCCCATGTATGCACTGCTGGGGTGACAGCCCACACCCTTTGACCTTTACTTTCACTCACACACTTACACATGAACACACTCACACATGCACTCACTGTCTCTCGCATAAACACACTCTCGCCTGCAAGCTTTGCACACAACATACATTTTAAAGCATTTTTTAGTTACCTCAGCATCCAGGGAGTATTATTCACAGTTAGTGTAATAAGAAAAGAAAACATGGAAAGTGGAGCCCCAACCAACGCCCATAAGGACGCATTTCCGCTGTGTTCCTGGTGCTGATTTTGCCACCTCTGAAGGCAGTGTCAGCAGTTGCAAGGGGCAAGCCAGGGGTCACACCTGCGACCGCTGGCTACCCCTAAATGACGTCCATGCTTTGCACCTACAGTAAGTTCCTAAAGGCCCACCTCTTTTGATAATACCTAAACTAGTATCAGAGAACTGATGTCGTCCTGCACTGATATGTTACAATACCATCGTCCCTGTGTCTCTCAACCTTCCCTTTTGAATTCCCTTTTACTTATCTTCTAATTAAAATGTAGACTTAAATGTTGTGCTTTATGTAAAGCACCCTATCATGGGGTCTGGTAGCTCCATTAATGATCTAAATAATAATTAAAATAAATTATAGTGGCTGAAACTCACTTTTCAGGTAAAATGCCAATTGAAAAGCTTAACGAGTCTTGCCTCTTTGTCCTTCTGTCCTGCTTGCATGTCCTGCCTTTGCTGCATTGGGTGCAACGACATTCACAGCTGAAAATGCTATGCCATCTGCAATAATATATGCTCGACTGTTAGTGGTCGTCATTTTCTGCTGGACTTTTTGTATATTGTATCAACTGGCTGTCTAAGCTATCCTCTCACTTTGTTCACATTCACTTTCTGACATTGTTTTGGTTTGTTTTTCCCACACACGTAGACTGAAAACAAATTATATTCTTATGCATACGTTTTGGGTACAAAGTCTGTTTGGGTGAAAAACATATGCATTACATAGCAAAATGTCACTAGCATAATATTTTATAATATAAAGTTGGCAGCAAAACACACATTTATATAATAGGTGTAATGAATAAGTACATACATGTTTTAAAGGTTTCATGATAGTTTCAAATCACCCGTGATCCAACAAACCTGCTTAAAATCTATATTTCAGACATTTCAGAGCCGGTGATTACACAAAGGACAACATATTTAGCTTTTTGGAGAGCGATGCTACAGCAGCACACAGGGTTTGTGATGAAACATTATCACACTAAGAAAAACTACTAATATTGTGGACATCTTAAGATGTGTACAGCTTAAGAGAAACATAGTTAGTCACATAAAAGCGCTCAACCATATAATCTGAACAAAAAGCTAAAAAAAGCATTATGTTTGTGTTAGGCTTTGAGTTCAAGCAGCCCCATAAATTCAACTGAAAACAGGCAAAATCATAAATGGTTGCTTGGCTTTCAGTATTTATTTAGGGATACTTCATATTTTTACCGAAGCTGTGCTTTTAGCAATATATGAATACACTGTAAGAACCAATAACCTCATTCCTTCCGCATCTCACTTACACCTTGCTATCAGACATTAAAATGGCTGTCATCATTTGCAACACTGCCCATGCATAGCGAAACTTTGTGCCAGAGAAGCGATGTGAATGCTTTCTGTCATTGATGTCATCACTCAGCTAAGTTTGCGGATGTCGGAATCTGCAAGAGAAATTCTTAACTCGCGCCATTCCAGAACAGAATATCGTGTTAACACTTTGATTAAAGAAGGTGGTTAAAAGCTTAATTTGTTTTCGCTTTGGCTGAAGCTTCTTTCCCCAATAGAGCCGTGAACTGTTTGGGTGTCTCCAGGTTTACTTTATTGTATTATTTTCTTGTTTGCTATCAGTCTCGTTTTCTTTAGAGCTATTACGTATGCTTCACTGAACGTAGAACAGGAAGAGGTACTGGAGACAAGTGGCTCCCATTTCTAATGCTGTATTTCATTGTTTTCTAAGGAACATAGCTGTTACCGAACATGAGCCCACAGATGCAAGGAAGTAATTTCCCTGTTTTGACGAGCCTAAAAAAAAAATTATTGCAGTTTCCAGATTTCGCGGGCAGTTTTGTAAAAATCGCGGCCTTTTTACAAAACTGCCAATTTCGTGATTTTTTTGCAAATTGCGAAATCCTGGAGGGTCTGAGCAATGCCAGATCCCGCTGGGGCCGGGGAGCCGGGGAGCCGGCAGGGACCACAGGGGCATTCAGGCTTGCCCCCAACGATCCCCAACACTGTGGACTGGTTCCCCTAGGTGGGCTCCAGAGTTCCCAGCATTCTAAGGCCAGGCCCCAGGGAAGGGATCCCTGGGGCCACAATTGGCCTGGGGAGGTAGGACCATGCGGCACTCCCCACCCCCTGTTCTAATATTTGGGCGGGCCTCCCGACCCACCTTAGTAGTATGCAAAGGTCTCCCTGCCTTTTGCCAGGATGATGGACAGCTTACCAAAAGGCCCCCCAGCGGGTTTCCTGCCTATTTTGGTGATGCGTTCTTCATATCAAGGAATACAAGGACGTCTCCGCCAAACAAAGAATCACTTACTTCATATACCTACGAGGAAGTACCCTTGTTTGGTGGAGATTAACTTCTTTTTATTAGTCTCGTCATCTCTATAGGAGAATTCATGTTATCACAGATTTCTGGATGAAGACGCAGAAGGAAAAATCACATTGCCGAAATGCACACATGGTTACTGGAAACATTTCCTCATGGTCCATTACACAGATGTATTGTAGATTATGCACTTGACATTTACCCAATGAGGTAGCAGTTACTAATTGACTAGAAGGAAGTACTCCACTTGAGTAGATATTGTGTGCAAGACTGTGGACTCTTATTGGATAATGGGGCATGTGTGGTTCTGTTGTGGCCCGTCACTCACACAGCTACTGACACACCCACACAGTGTCAGCCAGACGAACTCCTCAGGATCAAGGTGATGCTCAAGTGGGTCCACCTCCTGATTTTCCAACTGCTGCTTGCCATTAAAGCACAGACAGTTGGTAGGATCAAGCGAGGGAAGAAAGGAAGGGGACAGCTGGGAGGGAGATCTGGAACACACAACAAAGTCACTGATACATCACTGCAATTACCATATCAGTACTTCGCTAGTATCCAGCCGTGTGATCAATACCAACTTACCTGAAAAGAAAATGAGTTCAGCTGAACCTTTTCTAGGAGCCTTTAATGGTATGGATTCTCCCCTTGATTGTTTAGTCGCCGAAAGGGCACAGGAACTGTCTTTTACTCTCCCTTTTCCTGTTAGCGACAAAAGGCAGGTGATCTGACAACAAGCATTAGTCTTTATTCATGTATACTAATAGTGGAGTTCGCTCACTCCATATTACTGTTATTTGCTCAGTCTACAGGATTGATCAGTCTTTGATTAAAGTGAAATTTCCTCACTCCACACTAATCCTTTGTTTATCCAAGCAAGTTTGTAGCGGTGCCCACCCTCTCATTTGGCATCAAGATTTGTACAAATGCAGATCCCACCTGCATTCTAAATTGACCCACACTTTCCTTTTGTTTGTTGTGCCAGCGTGGGGTGTCGCTGTTCGAACTGCCACCAACTGCGCAGGCTCAACCGGGTGAAGACTCTCCAACCACTCTGACTGAAGTGACATTCTTGATTGAATCGTGGACTGGATTGAAATTCTCTAATGTCTAGCTTCTGATGCTGCTGCTTCCTGATTACTTGCTTCTTGTTCCGCAATTACTCAAAGAAGCTGACAGGACCCTGCTCGCTCGGCCTTCTGCTTATCTCAGGATTTGCGAGTTCTCCACGGCTTCGACTGGTCCTGTTTACATTGGAGAATAACAAGCCAGGAAGATAGGGCATGGTCATATTTATAGAGCAGTCTTACCGAATGTTGAACCTCCTGTAAGTCCGCAATCACAGCAATCATGTGGAACTTCCTATGAATCATTAATAACTGTGGCAATCACCATGTAACGTCTATGAATCATCAATCACTGAGGCAGTCACAGTGTAATTTTCTATGAGTCTTCAATCACTGAGGCATCGCAGTGTAACTCCCTAGGAGTCATCAATCACTGTATCAATCAAGGTGTAACTTCCTAGGAGTCATTATTAACAATGGCTGGAAACTGTTCAGGCTATGGGCCCGTGGGTGCACTGTAGTCTTTCTAAAGCCCAACTGAAAAATCCAACATAGAAAGTAAAACAGAAGAGAACGTGTCACTTTAGAATATCCCCTGAGCCCAAAACGACTCTGTGGTTTGTTTAGCCACAATCAACACAATATGTTTAATGTATATATGGAATGTCTTGTTAGGGGAATGGTAGTGGAAATGCCTGCAAAGTTCATATATGTTGAAGGAGATTTGCAGGTCATGACACTCAGGCATTCACACCCACTGACAGACCCACTTAGACAGCGATACACCCAGCGATACACCCACCCACTCACAGACCTACTCAGACACTCAAGCGCCCACTCATGCACCTACTAACAGACCTACTCAGACATTCTCACAGACCCATTCAGACATGTGTACCCACTTACAGAACCACTTTCACATGCACTCAGACCTACTCATAGACTCACACACTGACTCAAAGACCCACTCAGACTCACACACCCACTCACAGATTCTTTCAGGCAATCATGCACTCACTCACAGACTCACACACTCAAGGAGGCACTCAGAAAACTGTCTCTCACCCACTCACGGACCCACTCAGACACTCACTCACTCAGAGACCCTCAGACATGCTGTCACAGATCCTTACACCCACTCACCCATCCTCTCACCAACCAATACAGCCACTCACACACAAACCCTCAAAGGTTACATTTAGGAAATACAATTTAAAAAAAAAACCTTTGAGGGGCGGAGAAGCTGTGGGTCTCACTAGGAGCTGCAGTGGCCAAAAGAGACATAGCTCAATTATGGGGAGGACTGGTAAGCCCTACTGTTGTAGCGTGGAAGCAAAACATTGACTGGTGCACGTTCCGTGAGAAAACGGTCTATGTCGCAAGAGGGTGCCCCCAAAAATGGTCCAGAGTCTGGGCTAAGTGGAACGCCTATAGAGGAGAGATTTGTGTTGCACCAACTGCTCCCCGCGACACTTTAACCCTGTCACCTTGAATATCTGATCCATCACAAATATTGCCTACTGTATTCGTTCTATGCCCCCTGTGAAAGAATGTACACAATCATGCCATATCTCAACTATTGATGACTTGCCGACTGTTTGTTTATGAAAATCAATAAAAAGATTTTTTTTTTTTTAAAGCTTTGAAATTCAGTAAAAAACCAAAGGATACAGGGACGTTATAGTCAGAAATTAACAATAAAAACCTTAGAAAGTCATTAAAAAAACAAATGTTATTGGGACGTTATAGTTAGGAAATAGAATTTAAAAAAACCTTATCTGTATATCAATTGAATGTCATGAAAACACTGAGATGCTAGGTAGTGGAGTTGGCCACGGAGTAGTTAGTTATATCTGTGCCTCTATAGGAAAAGCATTTTTTTTGTTTGCTTATAACTTTGGCTCTGTTTGACGAATCTTCACAAAACTCATTCACACTCATAACTCATACACATCAGCACCTTCCTGGAACGTTTTGGGTGATCTGTCTGGTGGGGGCTGAGGAAAGAGGTGGGGTCCCAAAATATTTTTTCTCCGTTATTTGTTCTATAGGAAAATTACACCAGAATTGGCAGAAAGCTAAACTCTTGGTCCAGAAAGCATACTTTTTAGGTCTGCTGTTAGCCAAGACCTTTTGATGTTACTAAATCTATATGTATGTTATGCTCATATAAAGGGGCTTTCACCGGTCTCTCTTCTTTCCTTCCTTCTTTCTGTCTTTGTCTTTCTATCCTTCTTTCTTGCCTGCCTTCCTTCCTACTTTCTTTCTTGCATTTTTGCCTTCCCTACTTCTTTTACTTTCTATTTTTCTTTGTCTTTCTTGCTTTTGTTCCTTTTTTCTTCCGTCTTTTTTCCATTTTTTGTTCTGTCTTTCTGTTCTTTTTTCCTTCCTTCTTTCTTTGGTCTTTCTATTCTTTTTTTCCTTCTTTCTTTTGTGCCTTCTGTCTCTTCTTTTCTTTAATTCTAGAGGCTGGCAGCCAATGGTAGATAGTTACTTATAGGGATTTTCAGCTACAGTTCATCCATTTGTCTGTGGTCGTATCATTCACATTTTTCTCTAACCCGCTTCAGCATGCATCAAGGGGTAATGCACCACCTCACTCCAGCCATTGGCTGACTTCACTATGAATGTCAATATGGAGGAAAGTCCTCCATATGTACCTTGAGGATCCAAAACCAGGGCCTGTAAGTTCTTCCCTGCGTTGCCTTGTCAAAGGGTAACTTATCTTTCTAGCAATCCGTTTCACTTGGAAATCACCACATCTCCAGTTCCTGTCTACATGTAGATGTTCGGAAAAAAGAGCCGAAAGTACTTCAAGTGCCCTAGTGATTTAGAACATTTCTTTAGTGACTGTGCAACTACATCCAACTGTCTCCGCCATCCGGAGGACTTTCAGAGAATAATGGGATTCCTCCCCCCCCAACTAGCAACCACAACACCCATGTAATCAGGTTGCTCTGAAATATATTCATAGTCCTGAAGAAGACCCTGGGTGATCTCTTGCAATAGCACTCTTTGATTAGGGGCCGAAATGTCGACGTACAGATCAGGCATTCCATACTAGTATTCCACATATCGTGCTAAAGAATAAAGCTATATGTGTTAATGTACATGCTAAGTTTCTACAGATGCAGAATTAAGTGTTTATTTCTATGTGTATTGTGAATGTTAAATGTTTGGATTGTGTTCTATGTAATACACTTTTTATATGACACATATTTATGAATGTAGTGATATGTTTTTGAACGGTCCTGTGATTTTACATATTTGTATATGTAGTATTTTATACAATATTAGACTTTAAATATATTGTGCACATTTTGAGTCTATAACATCAGTCTTATCCTTTTTTGTCTGTTTGGTATTCAATGTTGACTGTGTACCATTGATTGGTTTTCCTAGTTGTCAGGATAAATGCAAAGCGTTCTGAAGGAATTCTTCCTTTCTCAACACAACCAACCATTGGTATATACTGCCCTTACACAAGGAGCACATCCAGACACAAATTACTTTTTCAGTGCCAAGGAGTACTATGGTAATATGTACCTTTTTTTTAGACCAATAAGCATAATTGCCTTTCGTTGATGTTTTTTGTTTTTTAGTTTGACAAATGCCGAGCAGTCTCCCAAACAGTAAACGTTTGCAAAAACCCTGACAAAACAAGAATTATCAAAAGGCAGGCGGACAACGCAAGACCTGTTGGCTTTGCCAAAATGCTTGTTGTGATTGTGTGCAAATCTGATCAGTTTTAAAAAAATTAAGATTAAGATTCATGCCACAGACCTTTCATAGATCCATCATGGAGGATCTACGGATCCAGCCGCTCTCTGATTGGCTGACCTTGACTATTAACGATGGACCCGCATGAGCTTAAATGCGGGATCTCAGTCGCTGGCCGCATACTGAGGAAAATGTTGCAGCTGATAATTGCACGAGCACCTACTGGAGACTCGCAGTGGATTTGTGGATCAGGGGGTGCTTGTGAGGGGGTTGTGCCCAACCGCACATTACACAAGGCAAAAGGCCCTAATAATGAAATTTAACAGACACAGTAGGATTAGCATACTCATTCCGTTAATACCCAAAAAAATTCAAACATTAGCTCGTTCATAATAAGGCAGTGATGAGAAAGCACGAAAATAATTGATTCTGCTTTCTCATATCATATAAGTAATCTGCTACCCATTCTAAGCCAAACAGCGCCATTAGAAAAGACAGGTTTCCAGAAGAGCAACACCTTACACTTGATTATTAATTAAGTACTCTGTGCAGGCGTTTGTTTCCATTTGATTATCACCATCATCTTATGTGTTTCTTCTTGTGCTGTCACTCTCTACATGTGTTGCTAATTTCTACTTCAGTTCCACCCAGTTGTCTATGTGCGGATGTGACCCATTTCTAGTTTTATGCATTTGTTACTAAGTTGATTTGTCATATGTTACCAAGCCATAGGTTTTGATCTCCTCTAGGTGTAGACCGGAATTTTTCTAATATCAGCTTTTTTTTCTTTATTGACTTTTATCTTTTGTCTATCTCGGTGCTTCACTAAGCTTTTTGTTGATCTCTTTCTAGGGAGCTTGTGGACTGCGTTCCTCTGGTTGAGGTGGAGGATATGATGATTATGGGGAAGAAACCTGACCCAAAATGCGTCTTCACATACGTCCAGTCTCTTTACAACCATCTTCGTCGGTACGAGTTAAGCTTACGGAAAAAAGAATTCTGAAATTCAGAACTTTCCCAAAACCTTTGCTTTACCTGGAAGCTTTATCGCCACTGAATTGTGTATCGATCCTCACACCTCACGCGTGCGATCATTTAAGCACTTGGCTTGTAAGCTCCACGCTAGAAGGGCTAGGATCTGATTGTTTGAGATGGAGACTTATCTGATATGTTTAGGAATGATTAAGGATCTCTTATCTGTCTAGAGAGGCCGACATCAGGTTTGGACTTGACACCAGTAGTCACGACACCTCATCATAGACTGAGATATACCCACCTTTCCAGTCTATGCGTTCACTTATTTTTAATGACTCCTACAATCTGAAACCCCTACGTTCAAGCTGAACACCCACCTCCTGAGATATGCCTCCTTTTACCAGGACACTTCCCAAGCTAGTCTAGCAGCTGAAAACTTCAGGGGATTCAACCGGACACAGTATTCAAGCTTATATATAATTTGGATCCTACACTGCCTACCAATGGATATTGCTGCACATGTGGATTGGGCACTGGGTTGCACTGCCCTTTCCATTCATCATCTGAATGCTGCCATATTTTAATTAAGACTAGTTGTGTTTTTAGGTGCTTTGTGAATTTTTGCGCTCTTTTCTTGACATTGATCTTTTTTTGTAAAACTGTTTTCAGAAGTAGTTGTTTCTAAAGACTGTAAAGACTTGGAGGGATAGCGAGGAAGCATATTCAAAAAAGTAAAAGCTCAAGGCAGTTTGGTTTTTAGAAGTGAGAACTAGCCCTCTTGTCTAGCTGACTAACCCTGTATTTTAACATTTATTGAATGCCAAATCTATATAGAGTATCACAGCCCAAATACTAATCAGTACTGCTCAACTGTATAGGCATTTGTCTTTTATAAAAACAAATTCAACTATAAGTAATTTGGTTACTGAATGTGGCCATGTAGCGAATTGACCTAGGGCCATGTTGTGCAATTTTCTAACTTGGCCATTGGTTAAAGCCCATGCCCATCTTCATAAGTATTAACTAGGTCGAAGTAATGTAATGTATGACAAAATGTAATGTGAATTTAAGAGAAAAGGCTGCAAGAAAAGTCCTTATGGTCTGTTTTGTTTTTATTTTAAAGGTTTTTAAACTCTTTTAATATTCTGTGCTGTCATCAAATATTGTCAAATCTGCATTCCCATGTGTTTGCATTGCACTGTGATGCCATTGACATTTGGCCTTACAGAAATTTTAACAACAAAACAGTTACCCTCTCCCCAAAGACTGTGTTGAGAGAAGAACTGTTCTTAAGTGAACGGTAGGTGAGATTTGTTAAGTGCTCAGGTGATTGTTTGAAATGGCTGATGATTACATTGTTTCTGGCCTCCCCTCCTGGCTGCCACAGCTACTTAATTTGTTTTTTGAAAAATTGTTTAATGGTGTGTGCTTTAAAATCATGATCTGTATCTGCCGAGACAGTTCTGTCTATATATTTAAGCCTTATGTTGAGTTTGAATTGTATTTCCATATTCTAACATACTTCCCTGTCTGTCACCTTTTCTCTTCTCTTTTTATCCCACTTTGCTTTTCTTTCCACCACCCTGGAAAGATTACAGATTTCATCAGTCCTAAGACAAGGGCAGTTTAGATCCTGGCTTCTTAACATCCATTATAAAATGTTTTTAAACACAGGTGTTTTAAAATGTAAGGAAACAAAATACATCATTTTTATTACTGTTTGGAACTTGTCACTTTGGGGTGCAAAGTTGTGCAATCATCCACACAGCAAAGATGACTACGCCCTTCAACTTGGAATCTGTTATTGGTGTGACTATTCAGGCTCATTCTTGGTATACGAAATGTAAATGCACTGTGGCAGAAGGATATAGAGATTTGCTTTTATGAAGGCTGCTGAGGTTTGAGGGGTGATATTATGAGTTGGAAATGTTTAGAAACCTTTGTCCTTTCATTGTTGAAATTAGGACTGTTTCTTAGTGAAGATATTTTAAGAGTTTGGCTTTAGGTATTCTGGCATGGGAACTTTTCAAAGTTTGCTGTATGCATTCTCCGAAGGTTTTTTATGGTTTATCAGAATTTTAAGAAAGCGGAGTCACTTGATATATTTGCTGGGAAGAGGAGCCCAAATAGTATCCTTTGTGGGAGTTGAGATTATAAACCTGTTGTTTAAACATTTTGTGTCTGAGACTTTTACGAGTATCAGAGTGTCAGTTCTTGCAGGCTTAAAGTAAATTATGTTCCCAAAGTTTTATGAGTATATAAAGCTGTCAAATTGTGAAAAAAAGAAAAACGGACACTTGTGGAAAGGTGCCAGTGATGACATAATTTGCGTGCTTGGAAAGTGGTTGAATCAGTTGCTTTGTCACATAAGCTTTTAAAAGGCACTACTTATGAGTCATGCATGTGAAGGTCAGTAGACTGGCTTCTTATTCATGCAACCCTAAGTGGACTACTAGGGATACCTGAGCTCATGTGAAATGCTCCCCAAATTTCTTTTGTATCACTGGTCTTATAACTTCTTAATGGGTTGGTTACACTGTTTGTAAGCTAAAAAAACAGACATCAGAATACTTTTGAGATTGTCATTTAGAATTTCGTAAACATGGTAAAATTGAGCTGCTCGCCTAACAGAGAGGGTTTTTCTATTGTGATTGAGGTCTAATACCAAGTTAAGCCTCTTTCTCCCTTAGCTGTCTCAGTAAAGTTTCCTTTTTTAGACTGATATTGTGCTAATGAGCTGATCTTCCTGGGTTTCGTCATAGTGACTGGTAATGACTAATGCTTTGACAATATATTTGCTAGCATAGAGAATTACTCCAATAAATTAAAACCTTAAATCCTGAGATTGCTGCTAGAGAATTTAGACGTGTTCGTGAAAGGAGAATAACTGTTTTGCTAAATGTTTTTAACCTTTGAAACAATTAATAGCATTTTGAGTTCAGGTTAGATTGCATTTAGTTTACATTGCTCTTTGTCAGATGTATGTTAGAATTAGTTTGATTATATTCCATGTAATCTGCTTTTCTTCTCACAAAAAATTTGGATTAACCTCACGTTTTGTAAACCATTATCCTTGGCCTTCTACCTACCCCCAATCACCCTCTGGAGTAGTAGGTCCTTCATGGACTAGAACAGAGCTTATGAATGCGAATGTTTAAAGCATTACAATCTGAGTTCCTTGTAAATATGACATGAGAAATGTTGCCTGTAAAATATTGGCTCTTTAAGTGGAAGTGTTATGCGCAATACCTTCTTTTTCTTTTCTATAAGGAGAATAGTGTACAATTGGAGAAAACTCTGGTTTGTTTTGAGTAAAAGTCTATCCTGATCAATGTGTTTTTCAATAAGGAGATTAATAATTTTCCAGTGTCTAATCCAAAATGTCCAAAACTGTTTTAATCCTGCAAAGTATGACTTTGTGATACCAACAATGGAGTAGGAGCCAGACTCTGCCTCTTCACAGGTGGGACATACGTCTGTCTCACCTTTCTATCTATCTTTATTTTCAACCATTTGTAGCTGCTTCTTTATAGCTCGTAAGTGTGCCTCACTCCTTACCCAGCCCCTTCCTAATAACAGTGCACTTAGGGCCTCAGCACTTTGCACACACTAAGCCAGACAGCACTTTCGGAGTTTTATATGTCACCCTATGAATGTTTTTTAAGAATAGAAACAATAAAAGGTATGTGATAAACTGAATTGTGGTCTGTCTTTTCAAGATTTGCATTGGAACAAGAAATTATAAATATTAACACAATCTCCAAAAAGCTAATACTGAGTTAGCTGAGCAAGGGTCCGTATGAAATGTGAAAGGTAGTACACTTGATCATTAAGCAAGATAGTTGGAAGTCTTCAATTGGTTATCACAACAATTACAGTCCTCATAAAGGGTTTGACTCACTGGGTCAATCTTAGCAAAGTTGGCAGCATTTTGACCCTTAGCTTAGTGAAGAGGTCATCAGCAGGACAAACAAATAATGCAACTAAGGAGACTCAAACAAATGAGTTCGGTAATGGAACCATCAAGCTTATTCAGAAACATATTCAGTAACTGAACAAGGGAGACATTTTTGGAAGAAGACGTTACACCACTGAAGCGTCAGGGGTCCTTACAAAACTGAAGAAAGTCAGAGACTAATAGAACAAACACACCATGATTGGTGAGGAATAAATTTTGAGTGCATACATGAGGCAGGCTAGTAATATTCGTGTATAAAATATTCATTGCAGATGTACTAAACAAAATGACTGGGGTGTAGCTTCAGGGGGGCTATTTGTGGTGTTACATCCCCCTAATAAATGTATTTTCAGATGAATAGTTGGGCACAGGTGCTTTCAGTTGGGTATGGTGAGGTGTATGTCCGATTTCACCTGTGATTTTTGCATACACCCACTGACACACACACGCTCATCTCTGTTTTGAAAGCCCTAAATACGTTTATTTTACGAAATATTGTGTTTCCTCTCATTTAGTACTTGTAATAATACGTATTCCTCTTCCTTTCCACTGCCTCATAAGCCCCTCTCATGCTCCCTGCTTGTCATGAAATGTATTTTAACTTAATATTGCTGGTCGGAAAATCTGATGCTCATACCCTCCCAATCTTACTGACCAAGCTACGCCCCTGGAATTGTAGTAAAATATGCCAAAAAAAGGTTGTAATAAGGACGTCATTGAGTTTTCTGCTTCACAATTCAAAGGGGTTTGGGAGGCTCTAAAATGCTTCTGTATAATGTAAACAGTAGAAGCAGTGTTAGATTGTCAATCAATAAGATGTATTATATATTTTTTACAAGGTATGTAAATGTTTTTTTTTGCACACAATGAAAAAACGGGAAACAACCTTTACAACGCGACTAAGTATATGGTGATGCATAAACAAACAAAAATCAAGAGCCAAGTGTCACTGGATGGCACCCTATTAGAACAGACTGATACCTTCCCCTATCTGGGCATTACAATGAATCGGAAGCTATCTTGGAAGCCACAGATAGACTTATATGTCCTGAAACATAATCAGCTTGCTGGAGCTATTTTAAAAGAATTCAGAGCTTCCTTCACAAAATCGGTAGGACCCGCAATTGCTCTACACAAGGGGAAAGTTAGAGCATCAATAATATATGGAGCGGAGATCTGGGGCTTTGATAATCTATCGCCTTTAGTTAAAGCACAAAATAAGTTCCTGCGCTCACTCACGTCCCTCCCACAATCTACCCCCATACTGCCCTTATTGTTAGACTTGGGGTGTAGGGCCCTAAACGAGGAAGCCAAATATAGACCTCTCTCCTACTGGAGAAGACTGTGGACCACCCCCGAGTTGCTGTCGTATGCCAATGCAATTTGGTACATTAAGAATCTCGACACGCAAAAGAGAATTCCTTGGCTTCAAAACATCAAAAAGGGTTTGACGGAAATGGGGCTGAGTCATTTATGGGTGGATCCTAGGGGCAATCAGTTTCCTAGCAAGTTAGAGTTTAAAACCCTATATTGGGACTTCAGGATAAGAAAACTGTGGTCTGACACGAACAGCAGCTCACTATCCGGTCTCTTTCTGGAACATAAACTTTTAGGTAGCTTTGAACCCTACTGGAATTTTGTTTCCAAAACAGGAGACCGTAAACTATACCACCAGTTTAGAGTGGGGTCTCTCCCGCTCAATTCTTTTAGTTATAAGTGGAAGGGCGGTCCAGATAGTTCCTGCCCGTTCTGCTTAACTCAGGTCGAGTCTACTGCTCATGTCTTGTTTGTATGCCCAGCTTATGCTCTCCCTAGGAAAAACTGGCTTAAGCCGATCTGCTCTAACTTAGGTACCAGATCACATAAAACAGCTATGCGTCTTCTGAGAACTAATACTCGAGAGGACATAGTTGTTGCTCTAGCTAAGTTCCTCAGTTGGTCTTGGGCCATACGTAGGGTCCAGGTTACTAGGAACAATCCCCCATCGCTATCAGCTTTAGAACTCTAGATTCATCTAGCTCTGTTATACCTAGTCCTTTTTATTTTTCTTACTCGACAATGAAAGATCTTTACTTTTTACATGGTTTTTAGTATTACCTCTTGGGCTGGTCCCATTTGGAGGATTTTGTTGTATTCGTGTTTTATGTATATTCTCTTTTTTGTATTGTATCTTTCATGATGTAACAATCGAATAAAGATTTGCTGATGATGATGATGCAACTATTACATCGCACTACACTTACAACGCAGGCATTACAACGGAACACCCTTTACAACGCATGACACTACAACGCATACCATTACAACGCATACCATTACAACGCATGACACTACATCGCATGTCACTACAACGCAGGCATTACAACGCATACCATTACAATGCATACCATTGGAGTTAGAATAGTAATTTTTAACCCCTACACTATCCAACACTTACCCTACTGTTGCACCTCTTGGAGTTAGAATAGTAATTTTTACCCCTATACTATCCAATACTTACCTTAAATGCAATGTAACAGTATGCGTTGTAATGGTATGCGTTGTAAAGGTAGTATGCGATGTAATGGAATGCGTTGTAAAGGTAGTTTTTTAAAATGCGTTGTAGTGTCATGCGATGTAATGGAATGCGTTGTAGTGGATGTTGCGATGTAAAAATTGCGTTGTAAGTGCATGCGTTGTAAAAGTATGCGTTGTAACGTCATACATCCTGAAAAAACGTATAGGATTCCTCTGCTACATTAACAGTATATGCTAATTGCGTCAGGGGTATTGTGCACTTAATAAATACAATTTAGAGTAATTGTTGAACAATTTCTATAGATTACCCAGACTTGCACATTCACAAGTCAAACAAGAATTAAGAATTCACACAGAGTTCAAATGTATTGTAAAGTTTAAAAGGCATAATTTGTTTGTAACCATGCCATGTCGTTAACTGACCTCCACCCCATCTGTCTTTTGTGCCTCGAGCACAGCCAAGACACTTTCATGTTCGTACTGTCAGGCAATGGCCCGAAGGCCTTGCGGTTGCGAGCTGTGAAGCTCTCTGTGGTCTTGCAGTTGACACTGGCCAGCGAGACTCCGTGGATATCCTGGTCCTGTTAGAAGAAGAGGTGGTTGCGGAACTGCTCCAGAATTCACTAGTTCTCTTCCTCCCACTCGATCTCTTCGGGACTCTCTGGGAAGAGGCACAAGAAGAATATGACCAAGCGGATCGACGAGACTGGTATAGAGCACCGACGCTGTAGGCACTGTTCTGCGGACCCAGCCGCATCCTCCCCTCCCCCCACACATTTCCGGGAGCCGGAGCAACCCACGCTCAAATGAAAGAATTCTACTAGGCCATGTGCCGTGTATTTGAGGGGGCCAACCCCTCCAGTGAGCTTTCGTGCGCCGCAGGTTCAGAGGGGCCCCATCGGATTCGATGCCATCGGCTCCAGCCACAGCACCTGTGGGGTCTCATGGATCTGTTTCCGGATCCAGGTCAACGCAAGTCGTGCCAACGCAACCTTCCCTGGTGCTTCCGGCACTGCCAGACCCATCCTTATACCCAATGACTCTGGTCGATGTCACTCGACGTCTACTCCGGCGCTGACAGAGCCCAGAGATGCTACATTGTTACGTGTGCATTTTGAGGAAGTTTCAGGCATGGCTGAGGATTGGGAGGGGTCAATGGACCCTTTTGCAGGGGTCTCCAACCAGTAGCTTGTGAGCTACTCTACCTCTCCAGCTACGTCTGAATAGCTCATCTGTGTGCGGCCCAGTTTAACAAATTAGAAAGCTTTTGCTTGGTTGAATGAATATATATATATATATATACACAAAAATGGAGATTATACAACACAAATAATATTAGTAGCTCTTAAAGCTTTTCATTGAAAATAAGTAGCTCTCAGTACAGAAAAGATTGGAGACCCTTGCTTTAGAACAACAAATAGATATTCTGGTTGAACAGATGGACTGGTATGAGGATCTGGGGAAGGCAGTGGCCTGGACACATCCCAGATACTGGCATGCCCTCTCCGACTCTCACTACAGAGGAGGGGGCGTCTTATGCCATGGTGGTAAGGAGGCCAGCAGAGATCCTTGGACTGGAGCTGCCCTCCGTGCAGGTCAGGACTAATCTCCTGACCAAGATGCTTCAGCCTTGGGATTCCACCTCCAAACCCCGATTGCTCTTTAATAAAGGCCTGAGAGATGTCCTTCTAGGCACCTGGCCCAAGCCTAGCACAGACGCTCCTGTGAACAAGACAACTGTACGCCGTTATCGTCCTACTCCGGGTCACCCAAGCTTCCTTAGCCAACATCCCACCCCTGAGAGCTTGGTGGTTCAGGCTTTGATGTACCATGGTGCGTTTGCTTATGCTCCTCTGGATAGGGAATCCAAGAGGCTGGACACACTTGGGAAGAAAATGTTTTTTTCTACCAGCCTGACCTTGCGGTCGGTGAGTACCGCATGCTTATTAGGCCCTTTCTCGCACACCCTTTGGGAGGTGGTTGCGTAAGTGCTTCCACAGGTCCCAGAGGAGGTCCGGGCCACACTCTCCCAGTCAGTTAATGATGGGAGAGATGCAGGTAAATTCACCAATAGGTGTGACTTAGACACAACTGACTGACTGGGCAGAGCGGTTTCATCGACAGTGGCCTTATGGCGCCACCCCTGGCTCAGAACATCTGGCTTATCAGGTGATGTCCAGGCTAACCTCGTGGAATGCCCTCTGATGGGACTTATCTTTTTGGAGAGAAAGCAGACTCGGCCTTAGAGTGCTTCAAGGATTCTTGTGCTACAGCCAGATCCTTGGGTTTCTTGGTCACACCTCTTAGCCAGTCTAGCTTTCTCCCCTTTTGTGGCACTGGAAAGGGTTTTCAACCACGTCAGCCGTATCCCACCCACCGTCCTACGCAGACTTCCAAGTTGCGCATGGATGCAGTTAATTCTAACCTTGGAATGGTAGCCAAACATCATCTGCTATCCGGCCCTCGGCAGCTGCAGCCTCCAAGCACTCCTAGTTTGAGTGTGCAAGACCATTTCACTCCAGTCAGAAGGAGAATTCATCACCATCTCCTCGGCTGGAGGTCCATAACATCCGACAGATGGATCTTACAGATCATTCAGTGCAGCTATTATCTTTCTTTTCTTTCTTTTCCTCCTCCTATTCCGACAATTCAAGAACGACTGGCGGAGGATTATATAGCATTATTCCAAGAGGAAAGTGGTGTATGCGGGCTCTGCAGTGGGGCCTGAAGTTCCAGTGGGTACAGCTTCAGGGGAATCTCTCAGACATGGTTCAGATCTCGGAGGGAACTGCAAAAGACCTGCATTGGTGGTAGACGAACTGCGATTGGGTCAGAGACAGAACCCTCTCCCTTGCCCAATTGGAATTCATGGTCGTGACAGATGCATCACTATTGGGATGGGGCGGCCCTCTGGGAGAGATGGATATCAGGGGACAGTGGTCTCTGGCAGAGTTGGGGCTCCTCATCAACTTGTTGGAGCTTCAGGTGATCCGGCAAGCATTTAAAGCATTTCTGTCCTCCGTCAAGGGGAACTTAGTGCAGGTGTTCACAGACAACACCACCATCATGTGGTACTGCAACAAGCAGCGTGGGCTGGGGTCCTGGTCTCTTTGTCAAGAGGCTCTACATCGCTAGACATGGCTGGAAAAGCAGGGCATAACCTTGGTGGTTCATTACTTGGCAGGTTCTCTGAATTCCAAGGCAGACTAACTCAGCCTTCGGTGCCTAGCGGATCACGAATGGCGTCTCCAGTCTGAGGTGGCGCAAGTGGAGAGAGCCTTGGTTAGATCTGTTCACCTCCGAAGAGAATATGCAATCTCAGCAGTTTTGTATGCTAGAGTTTCCAAGGCGGCTATTGCTTTGTGACACGCTTCATCGCGAGTGGAGCTCAGGCCTCCTGCACACCTTTCTGCCCATACCACTTTTGTCCAGAGTTCTCAGAAAGAACAAGAATGACCGGGTCCAAGTCATTCTTGTGGCCCCTGACTAAGCACGGAGAGTTTGGTATTTAGAGCTTCTTCGAATGAACATCAATCCTCCGATCAGGCTGCTATTTCAGGAGGATCTTCCGTCGCAGCAGCAGGGGAGGTTCCTCCACCTGAACCGGTCAACTCTGCCTCCATGCGTAGAGATTAGGCAGCAACAGTTGATAGTTTTAGACCTTTCTCCTGAAGTATATAATGTTATTTTGGCGGCCAGGTGGCCCTCCATCAAAGTGGTATACGCCTGCCATGGGCAAACCTGTAAAAAAAGAAATTACAGAAAGGTCTATTGACCCGTTTTTCTGCTTCTCTATCTACTATTCTTCTTTACATTTTTATCCTTGCCCAGCAGGGCTCTGCTTTGGGTTCTCTCAGGGGTTATCTTTCTGCTCTGTCAACTTTCTTACAGCTGCCGGACCAACCTCCCTTGTTCAAATCTCCTTTTAAAAATAGGTTCTTAAAAAGGCTTGTACATATGTTTCCACCTATGCCCTTTGTTGTGAGACAGTGGGATTTCAATTTGTCCTCACATTTCTTGTGTGTGCTCCTTTCGAGCCTTTGCATAACTGTCCCCTCTGGCTGCTTACCATCAAGACAGCCTTTCTGGTGGAGATAACATCTGCCTGGAGGGTGAGTGAATTACAAGCATTGTCACGCAAGCCTCCCTATGTGATGACTTATGTAGATAAGGTTGTGCTGAGCACCCAAGCTTCATTCTTGCCGAAAGTGGTGACTCCATTCCAGCTGGGTCAAACAATCACGCTGCCCACCTTTTTTGCTCCCCCGTATCCCTCCAAGGAAGAGTAGCGTCTCCACCATCTGGACCCAAAAAGACCATTGAAGTTCTACCTTGACCGCACAAAAGAGTTCCAGTAGGACAACCAACTCTTTGTGGGTTATGAGGATCTAAAACAGTTTGGGCAGTGCAGAAACTGATCATTTCTCACTGGGTTGTTCTCTGCATTAACATTTGCTACGCCCTGGCTAGGAAGCAACACCTTGAGGGCTTGCAAGCTTATTCCACCAGGTGGAAGGCTGCTACCACAGCATTGGCTTCGGGTGTCCCAATCCTAGAAATCTGCTAGCCAGCAACGTGGGCGTCTCTGCACACGTTTGCCAAGCACTGCTGCCTGGACATTCAGTTCTGCAGGGGCATGCATTTTGCCAGTTTGGTCCTGCAGGACTTTCTAGGGTGAACATCTGTCCACAGCCCACTGAAGGGATGGTATGTCTTGGGTATCTATTCAAAGGTGTGGAATCTGCAGCTAGAAGTGTCTGTCAGATCAACAAGTCACTTACCTTTGGTAAGCATTATCTGGTAGAGACAATATCTAGCTGCAGATTCTTTACATACCCAACCATTCCTCCCCACTCTGCGGACTCATTTGATCGGGCTAAGGTTGCTTCCTTTTCAGGGCCCTAGTTGTGACATGCACAAGTCAGTTCACTTCATTGGTCTGCACTGGTGTGAAAAAGTGAAAAGGAACTGAAGTCTGAGTGCCTGGATGGTGGCAATATTGGTGACCGTGACATCATAAACTATGCCTACAACATCACGCAGAGCCAAGCAGAGCCACCTGAGAACACGCAGGGGTACTGCTCACGCAAAAGTTTCTGGATCCAGCCTGACACCTGGGAAATTCAAAGGTAAGGAATCTGCAGCTAGATGTTGTCTCTACCAAATAATGCTTTACTTGTTCATTAGTACATAGTCTAGATGCAATTATAGTCTTGATGAACCTGCACAACTTGTATTTAAGTAGTGAAACATGTCGACTTTCCTGACTACAGTTATATCCGCACTGACCCACATGACCTGTTTGGAGCCGGACACTTTTTTCATCCCTTACAAGTGACATTAGACTCTATTTTTCCACTGATGAGCTTAACATTTCCCTTCTGACTATCTTACACTTCTCCTTAGCAAGACACAGATGTGCAGTGCTGAGACAGCACACCACCATTTTCCAAATAATATATACAGTTATAGAATTTTGGCAATAGGAAAGGCTATCTGGTGTTTTGTTCTTAACCCCCCTTCCTGATGTTCCAGTGAGTTGTCCTTTCTGTTTTATGCGCACTCTGAGTATCTACCTGGCCTTTTTTCCCTATGAAATCTTATTTGCAACAAGTACACACCAGAGTCAGCCAATTAGTAGGGTAATTATCCAGGCACCCTCCTCATAAGAATGGGGATTTGGCTGAATCATTGTGACAATGTAGAACTTTTTGGTGTTATGCCAGGATTTGCATTTCCTTGTATGTTATAATTGGGGTGGGGAGAAGAAATGTGGTGCTGGGTTGTTTTGCCCTTTTTCTTTTACCACTGCTATATGCTACACCTGTGGCATGGCTGTGCCAAAGAGGAGTATTTGTTTGACCGGAGCAGACATACAGCTGACCAGAAACTGATGATGTTTCTGGACTTCAATGATCCTGCCACAAGGAACCTGAACTCTGGCCTATCAATGAGCCAGGAAACTTGGTTTAAGTCTTCAGACCTCAAGCCAGCTGTCCAGAAAAGTCATAAACCTCCCTTTTCACAGGAAGAGCTTGTTTGATCCCTCAACTGGCTGAAAGTCCGGCAGCGGCTGAAAACAAACACAGTCCAACCCAAATCCAGACCTTTATGTGGAACCAAGGTAGAACAGTCTAGACAACAACCTCCCTTCCTGTTGGTGAAGACCTTCATGTATTTCAAGGCTATGGACTTGTTTTATACCAAATCCCTGACAGCACCCTCCTACTCAGATTCACTAGCAATAGAAGAGGGATCAGGGGAAACAATAAGCCTCTAGGGAGGCCAAGAGGTCCTCATGACTTTTACACTGTCACTCTCTACAGCATAATTTCCAGAAATTAACAGCACTCTTTTGCGGGAAAGACTTTCCTTGACTAGACCCAGATTACCACTGATGTGTTTAGAATTTCTATGTTAAGAAGCAGCTTTTGCTCTTTAACATTTTCAACTATTTCAATGTTTCTAAGTTGCCCTCCCATAACATTATAAAAATATTTTGTACATTTCCAGTGCGTTCTATCACTGCTTGCACTTTCTTTGCTGTACAAGTATCCAGTGTGGTTTAATAATTTTCCTTTCTGAGTTCTAAAATAGATAACTATTCATACAGTTGTAAAACATTTATACTGTGTATACAGTATAATAAATGTGTTACATAAAGTACAATACATTTATTTTCTTGCCTACTAGTTATACTTATATTTAGAGTAACATACATATGTTTTCTTTCTATAGTTTTTATTTTATTCTAGAAAACCTTATTTTCTCCACAGGAGTGGCAACAACTGACGGCCCACCTGTCAAAACCGTCTTACAACGTTCACAATGCAGTAGCAGTGGCAGACAGACGGACGCACGCACACACAGACAGACACACCACATACATAATAATGCTAATCATTTATAAAGGGTAGTCAACCGTCTAATTTAGACTCAGCTACTACACTCTCTTCATAATGCCTGCACCCCTTCCCTGTTAACATCAGTAGCAGGCAGACAGGAGCTTGTGAGAAATAAATAACTTGTTCTACTGAACATAGGCTTAGAATGCATTGTGCCGATTGGGCAATGGGCTCGTTAGACCTGGTATCATTGGCGTAGGTTTCCCCTGTATTTTCTGCCTTTGCCTCCTTTGTTTTTACTGTGTGTTGGACTTCGTTTTTGTTGGTCTAGATGCTTTGGGCACTTTACCATTGCCATTCAGTGCCAAAGTGCAAGTGCTCCCTTGTTATCATGGATTAGTGTTTCCGTAATTAGATTATTTGGTTTACTTTTAAGTACCTAGTACAGTGAACTGTGTGCGCCCAGAGCCTGTATATCAAATGCTGCTAATGGGCCTGAAAAAGACACACAAGTGATGGATGTAGTGCAGAACATTCACCCCCAGGCAAGAGATGTGGGTTAAATCCATTGTTCATTTGCTCACCATGCCCCCCAGTTTAGACCTAGCCATATGCCCAGACGTGGGTCCTGTGCTCTCCATGCCACTGGAGTCAAGCTATCCTGGCTGATGAAGGGTGAAACCCTGAAACCGGTCCTAGGATGCTTGTTTCCAGTCCAGCCTGGCAGTTCGAGCTGGTCTGTCCTATTGGGCACAGGGTCAAGACTGATTTGCATGACCTGGGACCCATAGATGACGAAGATCAGAGCCCAAGAGACATAGCAGTCCGCTCCAGATTTAGACTAGTGCAACTTAAGATACTACATCGCGCCTACTACCCGAGGACCCACCTATACACATGGGGCAGGACCCCTACAGCGCTATGTGTGCGGGGATGCCAGGGCGAGGGAACCTTCATGCACATTTTGTTGTAATGCCCAGAGAGAGCTAGATACTGGCAAATAGTCATGAATACTATGTCCAGGATTGTGGGGAGGGTGGTTACTCTGGATGCGAAATGGTTTCTCCTGATGATAGAAGGTGAATTGGACTGGTCCAGATACGAGGGAATATGGTTGGCCTTGGCTGCAGGCATAGCGAAGAGAAACATCACCAGGGGAGTGGGGATCGCCGTTACCTCCGACACTGGAGACGAGACCTTTATTGGTGCCAGCGCACTGAAGAAACAGTCCACAAAAGCAGAGGGTGTGTTCAAAAGTGGGAAAAGATATGGACACCCTGGAAAAAGTACAGAGAAATTAGCTTGAGGGATTGAACGGTATTGGGGCCCTCCACCGCCTGAAAACATCCTGTAAACATGCTACTGGTGGAGTACTGTGCCTGCCTTCCTGTGCATTGATGGAAATGCTTATCGTACTGTATGGTCTATTGAGCTATGGTAATAAAAAGATTTTTTTTTTAAAAAGACCAATTTGCATTTGGTTGGGTTCAAACTGGAATGGCATGGGGAGCAAAAAAACTATGGATTTAGGCCCAGATCTCTACTGGGGTGAATGTATGACATTGTTCTTCATTTTGTCCATCAATTGTTCGTTTTGCTAATGGGCCTCCACCACTGATTGTGCCACCCACACAAGCAGCTTTTCAAAGGTAACTAAGACCTGCCACTGCAGTGTCTGTGTGCAGTCTAGAACTACCATGTTGACATGACCAGTGCACCCACTTGCCAAGCCTTAACATTCCTTTTTCTTACATGTGAGTCACCCCTAAAGTAGGCCCAAAGTACCCCTGTGGGCAATATGCAGTGAATTTAAAAGGTAGGACCTGCCCTGGTGGTGTGTGTGGCATGTCCAATACTGCCAATTTCGTTTTTCACTATTTAAAGTCTATCTGTCCCATAGGATAGAGTGGGGACGTTTAGTTATAACATTTTATAAGTATAACTGCCCATGGGAACAAGATAGGACAATAGTGTTTAGTATGTCTGAACTCAAAATCTAAAAATGCATCTTTTAGTAGGGATGATTTTTACATTCTGGGTTTGAAAATACCACTTTTAGAAAGTAGGTATTTTCTTGCTTAGCCATCCAGTGTGCCTCTGCTAGGTTTGTGTATTGACTGTCTGGCTTTGGAGTGACAGGGGCTGGGATGGGCATTCTGTTCAGACAGCCACTTGGGGGGGGGGGGATGAGGTGTGTCCTGCCTTTACAGGGTGAATCAGGGCTGGGCTGAATAGACCTGGGCTGCATTAAGAGTAGGGGGAGGAGATTTCTTTCACACCTGAATGGCCTGGTCTGCCTTGGACAATGCTGTGTCCACCTCCTTCCGGGCAGCTGCAACAGAGAGGACAGAACTGGTTTGGCTGGGCAAAGAGCTTCTCTGCCACCAGAGAACAAAGGAATTTATGCCATAAAAAGTGGGGCCCAGACCTCAGACTTGCAATCACTTTTGGACTTCAAGAGGAACCTCTGCGTAGGAGAAGAGCGGGAAGAAGCTGGAGGAGGAGTAATGCCCCTGTGCTGTCTTGGGTTGGCCTGCAGTAGCTGTTTCTGCCAAGGAGAGGAACCGTTTGTGTATCCTGCTTGAAAAGTATCTCCAAGGGCTTGGAAGTAGAGCTTGCCCCCTGTTCAGGAGGTCTCAGGAACAGCCTTCTGGACACAGTCTCTGGAACCGCTGGTTTCAGTCGCCGCAGAAGAAAAAATCAGCCAACTCCGTCACTGAGTCCATCGCAGGTTCCGTGTCCTGAAGGCACCGCAGAAGGAACTGCCGCACTTCGCACCACATGCTTGGTCTCTCCGACGCCGTCTGGACAATCGTCACCAAGCCGTTGCTTGCACTGCGTCCTGTAGGCACAGCACTCCGCACCGCCTCGTTTCACTCTGCCTGAAAGTCACCGACACCCTCACTGCATGACCCAAACATCAACTGGCTCCATCGCCTGCACCACATCGGCCAGCACCGTAAGCCTTGGTCTCACCAACACCGTCTGGATAAACATGACCGAGCCGCTGCCTGGACCGCCTCATGAGGGCACCGCACCCTGCTGCCACTTGCAACACAATCGGAATGGTTGCCCCGACCGAATGTGTCGGCCGCAACGAGAAAGGTACTGTTTAAGAGTCTGTCGACGCTTTAGCTGAACCGCACCTATGAAGTCGGCTGTAATTGTTAGACTCTGTCGTTTTTAGCATCACGGTAGCCCCGGACGGAGCTACCAACTGGGAAGAACTGTGTTTTGTGGATATTTCTACAATTTGAAGGTTTTCTTGCAACACTGCATATTTTTCAGAACTGTATTGTTGATTTTTGTCATTTTTGGCCCCGTGTGGTTAAGATAAAGATTTGCTTATTTTTTTTCTAAACTGGTGTGGTGTCCATTTGTAGATTTTTCACTTTGTTACTGTATGCATGCACAAATGCTTTACACACTGCCTCTGAGATAAGTCTCTCTGCTCGTACCAAACTACCAAGGGGATGAGCAGGGTTTATTTTAGAAGTGTATCCCCCTTACCCAGACTAGGAAGAAGGGTCCCTACTTGGACAAAGGTGCAAACCATTGCCAAATACTGCCCCCCATTTCTAACAGGGCCCATCTGAGCAAACATGAGGCCATTAAAAGGATTGACATATAAAAGGGACTCTTAAGGACTGGGGTGATCGGCACTCTTAAGAACCTACCATTAGAAACATTCCTATGGAGGAAGCCAACTTAGAGTATGTTACTCAATAGAAGGTTAAATTGAGTAAAGATTTAACCTGTTTCAACAAATACATATAGAATATAAGGAGTTCAATGAAAGGCGTTATGTAATGAGCTGCAGGAGAGAGTTATTTTGGGATGTCTTTGGTGTTCATTCTCAAGTTGGGTTTGAGACTTTTTTTTAAGCTCTTAACAACTACAACAAAAGGAAGCACAACTTGGTGGCCTCTTCTGCTGACAGTCTGTACACCGTGGAGTATCACAAAAGTTCTCATGACAGGGACAAATGCTTGAGAGAAAGAATTCGGATATTTTGTTTAAAAAAAAAAAAGTTTTTTGAAGCATCCTACAGTTAAATGGGCCAAAACAAAAAGTAGGATATAGGCTGATCTCATACAAAAGGGGACACATTAGCAACAGTGGAGCAGGCAGTGGGTGGGGAATTAAAAACTTACATTTGCTGAGTGTCAGAAGCAGGAAAGGAGGGGCTTAACTAATTACATTAAAAAAATCAATAAGCTGGAAAGAGAGGGGCTGGGGAAGAAATTAACGAGAATGGGGTAACGGGATGTTGGAGGGAAGCAGCACAGGGGAGAGAGAGAGAGCAAGAAAGCATAGGCACACTGATGGAGTTCTGAAAGAAAAAGTAGTTCCTCCATGTGGTGCAGTGGAAAACAAACATGTGATCCAATTAATAAGATGGTGAGTGTTGAGTTGAGTGGGGTATCCTGAATGAAAGACCAGCCTCAGGAAGCACCATTTCCAGGTTTCACCTATAGATAGTTAAAACATACTGCAAACAATACCAATGTTTGCAGTAGGCTTAGAGTCAACCCTTTTCTTCTCATTGGTTAACTTTGTCAGTCGTGTTTGCTTGGAACTTATTTGATGACCTACTTTCCTTTTCTTGTGTTTGTGTCCCCCCCCCCCCCCCCCCCCGCATATATTCTTCACCATCTCTCTCATTGGATGGCCTTTATCTTTTAACTGCCCACTTCTAAGGACTCCATGAGAGTGGATGTGTTTGCCAACCTACTCCCTCGTGGGTGCCCTCTGCAAAATACTATCCACCTCCGAAACTCTGTGTTGCTATCTCCTTCTTGGTGCAGCCTGTTTTTAGGTCGAGCGTAGCCCACTCCCCACCCATATTTGTCAATGAAATGAAAAAGAGATTTATAAAGTGCGATACTGTTACCCGAGGGTGTCCAGGTGCTAGCTCATCATGTAAGAAAATGCCAAAGGTTCTTCATCCAAAATCAAAGGTTGAAGAGCCAAGTCTTCGAAGCCTTCCTGGGAGCCAGCAAGTGCCTTTCATCTTTTAACTTCTGCTAGGTAAATAGGCTGGTTAGTCCCTCCTTGGTACTGCCTTGTCTGCATTTGTTTATACAGTGCTATGCCACTCTAAATTGTATGCTGAGCGCGGTGCCTGCTTTAGAGACACCGCACTCAGTTTAAATTTATTTTTTAAACTTTGATGTTGAGCGTGGTGCCTGCTTCAGGGACACCGCTCTTGTTTTCTTTAATTAACAAACACTGTACATTTAATTTATCCGCGAGATGGCTGGTGGCCGCTTTGTATCTGTTTACTAACTCAAGATGGCCATGCACTTGTACATGCGGAAAAACTGAATGTCAGCCCAGCACTGCTACGTTTGAGTTCTGACCCCCGGGCGACACCCACACTCCAACCCCGGGAGAGGGCAGAGTCTGAGCAGCAGCAAGTTAATATAGTGAACGCGGACGTCCTGCAGCTGGACTATACAGATGGTGGGGCAGAGGAACGAATAGGCAGAGAGAGCGCACATTCCCTCGAGCATGTGAGTGTTATTAATCTATAGCACGCACATACTAATGCAATCCAAATAACAAGCCACTTTGGATAATGTATGACAACGGAGTTGGTGCTGTAAAGCATAGAGTACCAGTAATTTCCGGCGTAACTAGTTATCAGCGCTCTGAAATCACCCCGAGTGCCCAGCGCTATATAAAAGGTCATTCTCTCAATAAGTTAACAAACAAAAGAAACTGAAGTCAAAAGACAACTTGACCTGTGGGACATTGACCACTTGCCAATAAATGTTTTGAAAGTGTGCACGCAGTAGAGTAGACCAAAACAATTAGCAGAACCTGAATAATGAATTGGCAGTTTGCGAAATCACAGGTTAAATCGTATTTTTAAGCTTACTGGACTTCTAGACGTCTTTCCTCTTTAATTGCTTCCAGTATGTCTCCATCTGCTCAAACTATACAAACACCTTGTCTGCATTTGTTACCGTCCATAACGAGTGGACCATTTACTTGGCTTGTTACTCTCTCCCCCACAGCTCAGCAAGCCAGTCGCCTCGCCGCAGCACTCGGCCCTCCTCCTGGTGAGGGTTTGCGGCTGCAGCCTACAGCAGTTCGCCCTCCAGCCTCATCGCGACCTCTGCTCCCCGCCCACCTTGTGTCCCCCTCCTCGCCCTCTGTGTACTCCTCAGGACACTCCTGAGCACACTTGAGCATTTTATTTTAATTAAGCTTACTTGCCTTACTTTTCATTAAGCTTAATGAAGCTTAATCGTCTCGCTGGTTTTGCCGCTGCTGCCCCTGCGGCCCCACCCCTCGCTCACACCCCGCTCCTGCATCCTGCCCCCCCCTACTTAGTGGCAACCGCTGCATGGTCACGGAGCTGGTGCGCCTAAGGCAAGCCCGTCTGCTCCTGTCCGCGACCCAAACGTGGCCAGCGCCAGGAACCCTGGATCTCTGGCCATCCACTACTACTGCACCACCACCCTCCACGCACTCAACCCCGGAAGACTCAGACTGTTAACAGGTCTCGCCGGACACGACCAATGGCCATTTATCCTGCAGCCACAACTTCACCACCCACCCCCACCCCCTCCCAGCCTCCAACACCACCGACGCCAGCAACTGCAACTCTATAAGATGCATCCTTCACTACGTACGCTCCATACACAAACACGCCATAGAAATCTGGAACCTACTCGACTCACTCTGGCCCGACATCGCCTTCTTCACTGACACCTGGACCAACGGTTCCTCCGCCCCCGACATCAACACCACCATCCCGGAGGACAGATACAAGATCCAGAGGAAGGACCGCCCCAACCATCCGGGAGGGGGCCTCGTCATCACCCACAAGAGCACCCTCCGCCTCACCACCTCCAGTGAAACCTTCCCCTCTGCTTAACACCTGCACTTCCAGATCCGGACCAGCCCTAACGCCACACTCCGAGGAACCCTCATCTACAGACCCTACCACCATCACAGTTCTTATCGCCCTCCACACCATTGCCTCAATGAACTACATACTCATTGGAGACCTAAACTTCCACCTCGACAACCCAAGCGACCCCAACTCCACCATCCTTCGTGACAACCTCACAAGCATCACTCATCACCACACCAACCCACAGAGCAGGACATACCATCTACCCCATTTTCTCGGCCGGGAACAGCGTTCACTTCAGCCACACAACACAACCACCATTGGCGGACCACCACTGAGTACACTTTGCCGTTGACAAGCCCAAGGCACCCAATCAAGCACCACGCCCACCACAAAGGAACTGGAGCAAGGTGACAGACGAACAACTCAACTTCACCCTCACCCGAGACAACCACACCTGGGCATCCGATGCAAACATCACAGCCAGAGAGCTTCACACCTGGATCGCCAACTGGGCAGATGAGCTCGCCCGCTACACAACCCCGACCAACAACGCCCCAGGAAAGCTGCCTGGTTCACCACAGATCTCCAAGAAGCCAGGCGCACCTGCAGGTGCCTGGAGAAGAACTGGAGAAACATCAAGACAACCGAAAACCACTCCACCTACAAGGCACCATGACGTCCTACCACAAGCAAATCAGAACAAACCAATAGGAATTTCCACAACAAAATCCTCACCAACTCCAAGGAACTCTTCACAATCATTCACTAATTCACCAACCCACACAGCGGAGCCACAGACATCACCCCATCCCAAGACCTCTGCGACAAGCTCGGAACCTACTTCCACCTCAAGATCAAAAACCTCTACGACAACTTCGTCAGCCATGCTCCAAATGCCACAGCCGGCCCCTGCCCTCCAGAGACACCAGCCAGCCCACCATCTCCAACTGGACTCCGATCATGACAGAAGAAATCGCCTCGACCATGAAAGGCATCCACTCGACCCCTGCCCCCACACATCTACCACAGAGCCACAGCTGCCATCGCACCCGAACTCCAGCGCACCATCAACACCACCCTCCAAACAGGCACCTTCCCAGACGACTGGAAGCACGCAGAGGTCAGGCCCCTGCTCAAGAAACCCACAGCTGACCCCACCGACTTCAAGAACTACTGACCCATCTCGCTCCTCCCCTT
Organism: Triturus cristatus; assembly: GCF_964204655.1. NCBI lineage: Eukaryota > Metazoa > Chordata > Amphibia > Caudata > Salamandridae > Triturus > Triturus cristatus. The sequence goes on from NC_140594.1 coordinate 271,734,042, forward strand.
TTCAGCCAAAGTTGCAGAGAAAACAGTAAACAGGGAACCGACTCGATTCATCGAAGAGAACGCTGTCCTCGACCCATCCCAATCGGGATTCCGAAGCAACCACAGCACCGAGACCGCCCTGCTCGCCGCCACAGACGACATCCGCACCCTCCTGGACCAAGGTCACTCCAAAGTCCTCATCCTACTCAACCTATCAGCAGCTTTCAACACTGTCTCCCACAGCACACTAGTCACCAGACTACACAACGCCGGCATACAAGGAAAAGCCCTGGAGTGGATCCGATCGTTCCTCGTCGGAAGAAGCCAAAGGGTCAGAATACCACCCTTCCTCTTCAATCCCAGGAAACTCACCTGCGGAGTCCCACAGGGGTCATCACGGAGCCCGACCTTCTTCAACATCTACATGGCCCCCCTCGCAGCCATCGTACAAGATGGCCTCAACACCGTATCCTACGCCGACAACACCCAGCTCATCCTCTCCCTCACCAAAGACCCCACCTACACCAAACTCAACTTCCAGAAAGAAATGCAAGACGTCGCAACCTGGAGTATCAACAGCTGCCTCAAGCTCAACGCGGAGAGACTGAAGTCCTCATCCTTGGAACCACCCACTCAACTTGGGACAGCACCTGGTGGCCGACTGCCCTCGGAAGCCCACCTACCCCTTCAGACCACGCCAAAAACCTCAGCATCGTACTCTACTCATCACTCACCATGAACAGACAGGTCAACGCCATCACATCCAGCTGTTTCAACATCCTCCGCATGACCTTCAAATGAATCCCCCCTGAGTCAAGGAAGACAGTCACCCATGCACTCATCACTAGCAGACTGGACTATGGGAATGCGCTCTACACCGGCATCAACAAGTCCCTACCCTGCAAACGCCAGACAATACAGAACCCCGCCGCCAGACCCGTCCTCGGCATCCCCCGGCATGAACATATCAGCCAACACCTACGAAGACTCCACTGGTTCCCCGAGGAGAAAAGAGTTACCTGAAAAATCCTCACAGACACCTACAAATGCCTACATAACAACGGACCCAAATACCTCAACGACAGAATCAACTTCCACGTACCCAAAAGGAACCTCTGATCTTCCGACCTCGCTCTAGCCGAAACCCCGCGCATCCACAGAGGCAGAGCAGGCGGACGATCCTTCTCTCACATTGCAGCCAAAACCTGGAATGAACTACCGGCAGACATCAGACGCACCCCCTCACTGAACACCTTCGGGAATGCCCTCAAGACCTGGCTCTTCGACTAACAGATCTGCGCCCCCCCCACCCGCTCCTCAGCGCCTTGAGACCCTCTCGGGTGAGTAACGTGCTTACAATTCCCCCGATTGATTGATTATAAGTGGGTGAGCACTATTTTGTTTACGGACGATGATGGGGACAATGGCGGACGATTTTCTTATACAGCGCTATGCCGCTCTAAATTGTAAGCTGAGCATGGTGCCTGCTTTAGGGACACCACACTCAGTTTACATTTTTTTTTTTTTTTAACTTTAATACTGAGCGCTGCGCCTTCTTCAGGGACACCGTGCTCGGTTTCATTTTTTCTTTTTAAAAACTTTAATACTGAGCGCGGCACCCATGTCAGGGACACTGCACTCGGTTTCGTTTTTTATTCTTTTTTAATGAGCGCGGCGCCCACTTCACATACACCGCGCTCTGCAATACTATAGGTATTGCTTTTGCCACACTGAACTATTGTATTTTAAATGACAATGCGTTTTAATGTAGAAAAAGGCATTGTCATTTAAAATGCCAATAGCTCAAAAACTCGCAATTGCGAGACCTATTGCATTGTAAATGCTTTATTAAGCCTGCAATTTACATGGCCTTGCTAGAAATGCTAATTTACTAAATGTAATGTGTGTAAGATATTTCCCTCTTGCCCTTAATAACAAGGCAGAAAATAATTTTTCCGACTTTTCACAGGGAGGGATTAAGTGATATGGTAAGCTACAGATGTGTATCACTTATGTAGTTCCTTCCAATATGAAACCAAACGACATACAACAAGCAGCAACATTTTCTGTGGGCTTCCTGAAACTAGAAGCAAGGTTAACTATACTGTAAAACAAGTACAGAAGCTGAGCATGGAGCCTCTGTATTGAAACGGTACTGGTGTTTGAGGCAGGATGATGCAGTTGTACCAGTTGCGGACAGACTATTCTCCGACTTCAGGTCTCATACAATGTTAAGGGGGGTGGGGGGGGGGAGAAATATACACGACTCAGTAAATAACTAGAACTATAGAAGCTCGCCGGTTATTGGCAACTTTGGTAAGGTTTAAGACCAATTGCGTAGGGAGGTGTGATGATTGTAATTGTATTTATATAGCGCTTATTACTCCTGATGAGGCGTCAAAGCACTTAAAGCCAGCCCGCATGCTGCTCCGGAACCCAAGGTTAAGGGTTAGTTCAGTGTTATTGGTTAATGTTTATTATTGGGATTAGTTCTGTGCGCTCACATCAAACCATTCCGTACAGTCATTTCCGTTTTTTTGGTGGACTAAAGTAATTGTGGTTGGTTGCGATCATTAGTAAGGGGGAGGCGAGCTCAAGCCCATGGTTGCTAGGCTTAATACAGGAGTTAGAGAAGAGTGAGTATTGTTAGGTTGCGTAGGTATAACTGCGTATAACTTTCACAAGAAGCAGGAGAGATTTTGATCGATGTAAATGAGTTGTGGGAAATTTGCTGAAATAGAGAATAATTAAACATGCACGTGTCAAGAGAAGATTGTGCTCAGACAGCAGGCATACAGAGAATGGGAGGGGGGATATTTGAAAGAGAAGAAAAAAAAAAGGAGAGGTTTCTAATTAAAGGCAGCTTTTTTTAATGTCGGATTTAAGGAATGTAGTGAATATTTTTGAGACAGCATGCAGTTTGAGGATGCAAGAATATAGAAAGAAACATCATTTACTTGTGAAAATTGTGCAATGGTGGAAAGGTTATATAGTTGCTAGAATCAGGTAGACCATCTCTCTGTTGCCAGACTACTGCTAGACCACCGATCCAGCCAGGTCAGTTGCAGCTCAAGGGTTGAAAGTAAAATATAACAGCTGAATGCATGTGTCTAGAAAATACATGTGAAATAATGTGCACATTGAAAAAGAGATTCTGGTGTCCATCCTCTGGTTTGACTCAGAGCATTATTTTTACAGCAGAGTGGAATATATTTAAATGCCTCAGCTTTGCATTGGCACCAGATGGAAGATGAGGACAGCTTCCCAGGCAATGGAAGTTTATTACCTGCATTTCAGTGGCTGGAGGGCAGGGGATGGTGAAAGGGCTCCCATTACAAATTCAACTAACACTTCTGTTAGCAAAAGGCTGCTGAGTAAACGTCCTGAATTCTGCTCTTTTTAGGTCTCGCCTGACCCAGCGCATGCGCTGGTCTGGCGAGACTTATTGAGAGGGCTCTAAAAAGTGCTACCAGGCCAGCCTAGAGCTACAGTGCATGTGCGCGGGCGCGCGCGCCACTTTTACCGATTACTTTCACTTTAGCAGCCGACGGCCGCTTTGATGTTTGATCGCTATCGCGATCACTTTCACTTTTGAGGCCGCAGGGCCGCTTGGCATAGTCAATAGGTCTCGCTTTTGGGACCTTATAAGTGTTTAGTTATGCAACTGTTGCATGGCTAAACACTTATAAGGTCCCAAAGGCGAGACCTATTGGCTATGCCAATGCTTGTTTGCAGATGCTATGGGTGAGTAGGGGTGGGGCTGCAGGTTGAAGGGTAACCTTTAGGTGAGGCCAAGCATTTGTCTACCTTAATCACACAGGGCTCTCCCACCTCTGTGCCTCTGTTGTGGGTGCTTCAGGCTGGAGACAGTCCTGCTGTGAGGGGCATCCCTGCACAAAGGCTGTGGCTGGAGAGCAGCCTGGAAGTCATTTGAAATGTAAAAGCATTGAAATATACCTTTCCGTAACAGAAGGGTAGCTGCTGCGGTCCTCGTGTTTATGTGGATATGGGTCATTTTAAAGTGCTGCTGTTTGTTAAAAGCACACACCTTTCATTCCAGCCACATGCACGTTTAACTGGCCTCTGTGTAGTCATTTGTGACGCCAAATGAAACGAGGCGGCATGAGATTTTTTCAGTTGAGCCTTTCTTTATTGCACAACATGCTATCTGCTACTTACGATCACACGAGTGAGATTTACAGGCATTACGTTACAGGGGCTTGGTGTGGTTTCATTCAGACAATTAAGGCACTCACATAGTACCAATACCTAGCTGCTCTATGCACCCATTGACTCAATGGTTATGCGAGGCTGCTTGGGGGTGGGGGGGAGATGTCAATTAAATAAGGTTTTTGCTTTAGGCTTTCTTCTGAACAGTTCAGCCTGCTAAGCTGACATGCCCATGTCTCTTTCCGCCTTCCTTAGACTCATAACAATCCTCAATTCCATTTAAAAGCAATCAACGCTTCTTTGAAATGCAGCCAGAGGTGCATCTTCACCTGCACCACCAGCATAGTGGAAATGCTTTTCTGCGCCATCTCTTGTTTATTACAAAATACAACATATCTGCCGGGTTTTTCACGAGATTTTGCGTTCATAGGGGCATATCAACAACAACCGGCGATAATTATCTCTAAGCGCACTTAGCGCTAGGATAATTATCGCCGGCTAGCGTGAATTTTTATTGCTGAGATAGCGTGCTATTAGCAACGCTTATCTCAATAGCGATAAAAATACTCACGCTAACAGGCTAATGTGAGATTATCGCTGGAAACCCAGCGATAATCTCACGTTACCTTGTTGATAGGGACAGGCAAACTTAGCCATGATATCCACCTTACATAGGATATCATGGCTAAGTCAGAAAAATACCAGACGTAAAAAAGCAGCGTTAACCGCGGTTAGCGCTGCTTTTTTTGTCTCTAACAGGGTTAGCGACATTCTTGATAATAGGAGAAATGTCGCTTAGCGACATTTCTTCTATTACTTTACTCTGGAACGCCCCCTTTGCATCTCATTAGAGATGCAAGGGGAAGCATAGAGTAAAAGGGTGCTAACATGCAAATTTGCGTGTTAGCACCCTGTTGTTGATAGGGCGCTAGTTTTATCTCTGCTTTTTTGTCTTTTAAAGCCAAATAAGCAGAGATAAAGCCCTTGTTGATATGCCCCATAGTGTTTTTTATTAACAGTATATGTATTATTCAACTGTCTCATGTACAATCAAATCATTTTATTTGCTGAGTTGTTAATAGTTATTATGGTAGCTCTTACATGATTTGTAGAATAGCACACGATAGATAATGAATTTGGAGTAATATACCAATCCTTGTGTGCATACTGAATTCATGGTCCGCTTAATCACCGGATGAGAGATCGCTCATTAGGAGGTGTCACCTCCTAATGCTCATATACATGAGAGCAGAACTCATTGGAAGGGGTGAGACACCTACCATATGTGCTTTTCTTCAAGGTCAGTTTAATTAGGAGTTTAGGAAGTCTACTAGGGATGACCCCAATAATTTGGGTGAACACACCATCTACTTGACAAAAATTGTAAGAAGAGGTTTGTAACTTAAAATGTTTTAAATAAATAGAACAGTGCTCACCCTCTACTTGGGCACATTTGTTTCTAACTGGACAGTTTTAAATATGATGCAAACGGTACCCTGGACCAAAATTACACGAGTGATGGGCAAGATAGAGGTTCTTTAGATTGACTATGATTGGCACAGTGTTAACTCTGTGTACTTCATGCATTCCTATTGTATATTCTCTTGCTCCGCTGGTCATACTCGCAGCAATAAATAACTCTGGTTACTTACCATGGCATAGTTGGAGAACTTGATCTTTTGTGTTTACCATGCAGAATCTTTGCAATGGTTATAGAGCATGGGGATCTTGCACGTACAGCAATAGATAAGCGACAAAAAATTAACTTTTCATGTAGGGATCCACACGCACAGCTCCCTACCCTGCAGTTCATTTTTCTATTAACTGACCAGTCACATCTGCAAGTCTGTACATTGTCTTGATGATGCCCTACTAAAGCACCCTTTAAGAGAGGATCAGTAACTAGGCATAGAGGAGTTACAGATTTCAGCCGGTGTCTCCACCCCAGTTACCGACCATCTCCAATGTTCAGCCCAGACTGCGGTGCCGGCTGCTGCTTAACGGGGAGGGAGGGATAAAGTAAAATTCCACTTACCTGCAAGCCGGCCGCCGCTTACCGGTCCTCTTCGGTCATCACACATGCTCCCCTAGCCAATCACGCTGCTGCTGTCAGCAGCGTCATGACTGGTCTGAGCACCATGGATCAGCCCTCAGACGGGGACTATGAGCCTGTGCATGTTCTGTACCCAGGCTGTGCAGTACAGCTGGTGGAGACCATGCAAAGTGCACATGACTATTTGGCAGGTCCAAGGCCAGCCAAACGGTCATGCACATTTAGTGTACTCACCAGTACTCCCCATGGCCCCAGCTCCGGTACCAACCCAACCCAGCCCAGCCCAGCCCAGCCCAACCCGCACCTAAGCAGAAACGAAAACATAAAATAATAACATTGCATTTTTTTCCTTTTATTTTTCCACTTTAAAATGCTCGCAGAGCAGTGGAGCAAAGCTCCTTCGCCTTAGCTGAGGAGCCCCTGCTGCCAGAATGGGCATTAGGATGTGGGTTAATTCTCACAACTGCTTTCCCAACTCCGGGCCCTTTTCCACGCACACAATCACAACCTACTATGAGCAGGATGTAAAATGTGCATGGAGAAGCCTTTTGTTTACCCAGGTGTGGTTTCACACCTGGTACAACTCATATTTTTGCGAGTGGTTATTCCCCCAAAAATGTGTATATGTACCCTTCAGCACGACTTGGAATTAACCCCCAAATCTTAATCCATTGCATTAAAGAGAATGAAGCTTCTCTGGGAAGCTTTCTAAGTGCGAGGCCCTGGACGTCCATTATGGTGGCTGAAGTAGATCTTGAGGAACACACTTAAGAAATCGCTGAATAAGGAGCATAAGGCAATGGCATGCATACAGAACATCCCAATAATAGCAATATATTTATAGGTTAGGACAGCTTCGAAAAACGAAACGCTTACAAGGTTCTTTTAAGGAGTTATTTTATTAAATTTAGAAAATAAACTTTTGTTGCGTCGTGACCTAGAATTCCTCAACTCTCAGCAGGACACTCTCGTCTTCTAGAACACTAACATCAGTCCTCAGCCAGAAAATCTTTCAGCTCAGGACGTCATTCTGTCCCTTGCCGACAGGGGTGCACATGCTCAGAGAGAAGAGTACTAATCAACAATGCAACTTGAGCAGTACCTGAAGTGAGATTTAACAGTATGTAATCCAGTGGCGATCAAGGCAGAATTTGTTTTCCATGCTGAACTCCCAGACTCAAAAACACAAGGGGTTGTAGCGCGTGTTTGTATATTTTTTTTTTGCTGCACAGTAATTTCAAAGGAATCAATTCACACTTACACAAATGCACATAGTTCACATATACCAGGTAGTTAGAAGAACAAAGGAATCCTATTTCCATTGGTGATTCTGGGGGAGGGGAGCCACACATCTCAATTGGTGAAGCAGAAAATACCCTCACCTTGTTTTTTTACATACAAACTGGTCTGGAAAAAACACAGAATTTGGGAAATAGATTAGGACCAGCAGCGCCAAAATAACAGATTATTTCTCCGCTTAGTCTTGCTTTCAATACCATTGCTAAACTGTGTCTGCCAGGAGGCTGTCATCCTCCCTCAACCTCATTTCCGTTTCTTGGCATGGTACATTTTATACTGTGCCAATGACAATAAACTTGAAACAATACAATGTTATTTGGAGCAAGTGTAGTAATAAAAGCAGATTCAGACATTTATTGCTAAAGATCTATGGTCGAATCCTGATCCTGAGTTTTTACTACAGTATGTGAAAGATGGCTCTGGGCCATGCCTGGATTTTCATTGCTTCACGCTTTGGGCCTATGCAAAGAGGCTGAGATCTGGTTCTCTTGATTCAGACGCACACATATGTCTGGTTTATGTGAAGCTGTGTACATATTGGAGGCGGTGTCCTGGTGTATTGTGGACCAAGGAGGCATCATAACTAGGTATGAGCGGTAAATTCCGTTCCGCTCGTGGAATTTGTGGAATTGGGGTAATTTCGCGCTCCACGGAAAATGCAGAATTGCCCAAAATTCAGCGTTTCGCAGCTTGGCGAATTTTTTGCTTGTTCGCTTTCTCAAAATGTGTGTTCGCGAGATATTTACCCCCCACGAGCACGCAAACAGCGTTCATGAACAGGAAAAAAGCACCGCGAACAAGCAATTCCGCGTGTTTGCGGAATTTATGCGTGCTCGCAGAGATGTTTTACCGTTTTGCGTTTGCGTTTTAGCGCGACTATGCAAATTCCACCTCAAACGTCTTTGAAGAAAAACAAGATGCAAATGTCTAGGCCCTACACTAGATGGTAGGAGTATGTAGATGCTATGTATCTATGTCCACACATACTACAAACATATGTATGCAATCTGTGAATCTATGAACAATATTTTTCTCATGTCGCTTTTACTGAACTGTGGTAATAAATTGGAATTTTAACTGTGCACTGCAGTAATAAATGTATGAATTTGAATTATTACAGTTGCTCTAAATAACGCTTAATTGAGCCACATTTATTTTCACTCCCATGGCATAAAATGTGTTCTTTATATTGCATCAAAATAAATAGTTTAGTTAGAAAATAGTAACAGAAAACCTTGACCCTTCACTCCTGCAACAGCAGACACAGTTTAGGCTGGTAAAGGAAATTAAGCAGTGAACTGTTCATGAGTACACCCATACTTACTGCGAAACAGTCTCACAGGCATGCAATCCCTAATTCACACCAATATTCAAACCCTCAAACAGTCATTTACAAACAAACATAGTTTTGAATGGATGTATAAATTTATACAGGATGTAAGTATATGGCAGCATTACATATACTTGCAAGTGAGCAGGTATTCATAGGGTACAATAATTTGCAGAATGTAGAGTAACACGAATGCTCTCTTCTCACCCCGCTCCCCCAGCTTGCACAAGGACGGTGCATATAGTCTTCTGCGAGGTTTAAATGGATTTTGTGATCCGCATCAGAAAAATTTGCATCAAAACGGCTCTATACAGCAACTAGGCTGGATGGTAACTGGCACTGTAAGATTTTGCTTATTTTTAGTTAAAGCATTGAGAAACTCACAGAAAAGTACAATGCCATTCTTCTAAATCAGACCCAGAGCTATGTGAGGAGGGGGCAGGGCTTTGCACAGGAATATTTTTCACACCCTTTAATGGACATCGGCTGTTCAGAGCTTCCAAAGTCGAGCTTTAACCCCACTCTGTTGCAGAGGTTTCCAGCACGGCTTCCCTGCCACTGAGTGACTCCATGAAGGGAGTGAATTCTGGGTGACACATAGTGGCACCGTGCGAGTTGGCAGGTCTGCAGATATGACCATTTTAGCAGCAGTGGGGTGGAAAGCCCAGTGAATGGCGGCAAGTGGTCCCACGTCATGTGTTGCACCTTCATCCAGGCCTGGCTTTGTATCCAACAGCACTCTGCATTCTTGAATTTGTACCATTGCAGGCAGGAGATTTAAAAAAAAAAAAAAGAAACAGGGCTGGCTGAAGGTGTCATTGAAAAGCAAGGCTATGGACTTTTGGTGGGTGCCAGATGTAGGGTTCTTGGGGTTGAATGCAGCGTTACCTAACAACACTCATCTGGAGTGAAGCCCACAGGTCTCTTTAGTAGGCGCTTAAGCCAATCAACTAGCTACAAATTAGCGCAAAAATAAAGAAGGAATGCATTTCACGTAATACAATTTCCACCAAACCTTGCAATAAATGCAACGGCGTGCCGCTAAATTTCCATTTCTATGCAACAACATTTTAAAATCCGGGAGTGGTCTTCGTAGATAAACACATGTATGCACCACCTTTTTTATATTTATCCACAACTATTATGACATACTATCATGTAGCATCCTGCACACAGTAAACCTGACCAGTGCGTTCAATATGCATTTGTGCCCTTGAACCCACTGCTGCACTTTTGTCAGACTGATATGAACAAACTTATCTATATATCCACGTAAACTCATACATTCTGGAATATAATCACGATTCTTCCACTCACGCGTTTATGCAACTTCCTGGAAAGGCCTACGCTCACATTACCTGCAATAATACATACATTAACATACACACAGTCCTATGCTTTTAAACTTAAAATGGGGACACACGTTTTCTTTAACACCACATCTCCCATCCACAGTCAAGGATTACACTGCCTTCCTATAAATCGGATTTAACATCGGACCCTGTGGTAGCGGCGGATTGCTGTGCAGGGGCCAGTTTAAATTCTTCTGGAACTGCGGCCCCAGCGGAGCTCTTCTTATAAAAACGCAGAGTTTTCAGCAGTGCATTTATCTCGTCTCTTTTCATGTCACTCAGGGGGATTCTCTAAAAAAAATAAGCAAATATGATTAGTGACAACCTGAAACTAAGATTCCACCAAACAAATGGACTTGGTGCTTTCAGAATTTCTGCAAAGATTATCTGGCAACAACAGTATCAGGCAGTGCTTAATATTTAAAAATAAGTAAATAAATGGCAGCACCAAAGAGATTTCTCAAAAGTCCCCTGCGGTTTTCACTATCCACTGCCCTTGCCAGTACTGGTGCTACATGCAAACCATCACACTCCTACAGTTGTGACAATATGGACTATTGGGGGAAAACAGCCTGGACTCACTGGTGGCATTTGTTCAAAATACTTATTAAAATGTGGAAGACGTTGCTTATTTGCTTTGTTTAAAATTAGGCAGACAACACCACCATGTGAAGGATTGGCATATAAATGTGCTGGTGTTAAGAAATAAGTGTAGGTGCCAAACCCAGGTACACATTAAGCACTCCAAACAGGGAAAAAAAACGAGAAGACTGACTGGGGAGGACAAAACCGTATACCCACAGAGGGAGAAAGTCTAAGGATTTGTTTGGGGTCAACATACAACCACAAGGGATCCTTTTGTACTTGATAACTCTGGAATTTATTAGACTTAAGCTATATCTGCAAGGTGTCTTGCGTGGCCAAGATTCACCTGTCGGGGTGTCAAAGATTTTTTTTAGACCCAGTGAGGAGGTTTACTGGTATGTCAAGGTACCTTGGATGATGATGTAGCACACCGCTGTGATCATATTAACAGACACCCTTGTTTATTTCAAACTGTGATTATAGTGTGCCTCCAGCCTTACAGTGTAAGCCGTTACAGTACTTACTTTCATCTATACACTCCACCTAAAATATGGGTGTTGTAGGCTGGGCGCCCCCAAGTACCCATGTGGATGTTGGAAAAGTTAGAGATAGTTAATAAATAAGTCTTTATCTGGATCATGAAATCTCTTATGCTTTTATTTTGCAATACTTTGGTTTACAATTAGTATTTTTCCTCATAAAATAAAGTATTGTTTTCTCTTTCATTCTTCCCTTAAATTAGTTTTTTTATTGGTTTTTTCATCTTCCTTTAGGTTTTACTTTTTCTTGTTTCAATTTCTTGCTCTCTCAATCATCTGGTTAGTTGTCCCTTTTAATGTCTTTTTTTTCTTTTGACCGTTACTTATCTCACAAGACCTATTTTAACCTGTTGCTTAACTCCTCTCAAATGTAATTCCTCTCTACCTCATTTCATCCTTTCCTGTCTTTTCATCACAACCAAACCGCCACTATTTTGATTACCCCTTTCTTAATTCCTGATAGATCTTGCTCTTTTTGTGATCTTTATTACTATTACTACGGGCCTATTACGACTAGGGCGGTCGGGCTGCCCTGGGACCGCTGCATCTGTGGCAACTGCTGTTCCCTGGCGGTTTTGTGGCGGTCCTGAGGCCGCAATATACTTGGCGGGCTGCTGCGGCCCCACCAAGCATACTGCGAGTTTCCTCAACGCCATACTTTTCATGGCAGAGTGACCGCCATGAAAATTGTGGTGGTGAGAAAGCACAGGGGTCCTACAGGGCCCGCTTGTGCCTCAAGCCATGTGCATGTGGATGCACACCCGGGGGCACAACATGTGCCACCCCTCCCCCCCGAGTGCGTACACACCAGTACCTGCATGGCATGGACTGCAGCAGTACATGCCATGCAGGTACTGCCTATGATGTTCCCATTGCAGCACTGCGAACGCCCAAGAACTGCCCCCAGACAAGAGCAAACTTCTGATCTGGCGTGTCGTTTCTACATGGGTTTGACTGTGTGGGAGCAGGACGGTCCATCTTCCGCACTGCCAAACTCTTAATAATGCCCCACGTTCCAATTTGAAGATTTTCTCTTTGCCCAACATTTCACAACTTTAACTACTGCTGTGGCCTCTTATTTTCTCTTTCTATACCTCTCCCTAGTTGGCTTTTTTATGTGTCCCAAATCTCCAATCCTTCAACTTCCTTGCTCGGCATTTCTTCACTCCCTTTTCCAATTCAGTATCCAGCGTATGTATTCCTTCTGCCAGGCTTTCTGCAGACTATTTCATTTCCATGCACCCGCTCATAATGCTTTCACTAACCTCTTCTTTTCACCCCAGCTGTGTTGCAACCTCTCTCCCCTCCATATCATTTACAACAGTACAGTATTCAGTGCTTTCTAAACAACCACACTATCAGTCCTTGGGTCTACCATACAGCAGGATTACCCAGTGCCTAATTTGTGCAGGTGGTTGCAATTGGTGGGCACCAGCACTCATTAGTGATAATCCAGTTTTAGATTCTATCATCAGACTTGAACTTAGAGCAAGAGGCAGACAAATGCTAAAAAGGGAGAAAGGATATGGAACAAGATAGGAAAAGAGAAACAGAAAGATGAAGTAGGGATGAAAAAGAACATATGGAGAGTGTAATAAAGAGACAGGAAGTGTACGAAGGTGGAAGAAAGAGGGATGTGTTGAAATCACGACTAGGCAGCCTTGGTTTTTGGCATCCCTGGTATTCGGCAGCACTCGTGATAGACTCCTAAAAAAAACTTTTGTCCCCTGCATATTTCTATAACACATTAACATTAAGCACGGGTGCCTGTTCCAACTACTTACATCCAGCTCTTTGTACTTGTTATCAAGGAGTACAAGCTCCGGATCCGCCCCGGCAATGTGCTTCATTTCCAGGTTGTGGCTAGAAGAAGTGTCAGTTAAGGATAGATTGCTTTGACGTAAGATATTTAAAAATAAACTTTTATAACAGCCCTATGGTGTGTTTTAACTTGTAAGCCACTCACACATCAAAAGACACTAGTCTGGAAGATTTTTAGTTACTGCCTTTTAATTAATTCTTCTTGCATAGCTCACTCTAAAACGAATCTTTGACATTCACAATCCTCATCTGTGCCCCACAGAGACAATGCTGTCGCTTACATCATATTAAATACAATTAGATGGTTATAAAATAAATCCTAATTTAAGCTCTGATCAAATTACTGTTCGGTAAAAAGTTGATCATTAATAATTTAAAGTCTTATTCCTCGAATGAGGACTATACAATTATAAAAACATTGACAAATCGAAATATCCTGAATACAACCAATGACGCTATTTCTAGAAGTGCTGACTTAAAAAAAATGTTAAAGTGGTCTATAAAACCTCCATAAAAATGTTAAAAGGGCATAAAAAAACCTATTAGTAGATGGCAAATATTTATAGAGGTTAGGTTAAACATTAAGAACATGGTCTCATCACATACAGGAGAATTTTTCCCATATCTGAACCATATATTTATAGCTCAAATTTTCTAGACCTGGACAAAAAAAAAAACAGCACAATAACTAGATCTTGTATCATGGCATTACAAAATTGACAACTGCCCGGTCCCTGGACTCCTCTAACTTTGGCCCGTGGGTTTGCACTTAATGGGAGTAAGCCAAATTTAAACTTGATGTGAATACACCTCACCTGAGAATCTAAATTTGCTCCTAAATAAAATTGCATCGCACCATGAGTTACAAAGGAACGGTTCAATAGTAATCTTCAAATCTGCAGGCAGTGCGCTATATCACATAATAGCTTTTGAATTCTATCAGTTTTTCTAGAGGAAAGGCCTCTAATAGAGTTAGACACAAACAAATTTAAAAGGTCTATTTAATAACCTAGATATATTATAATTAAATAAAATGTTTACTATTTATATATTTTAACTATTTAAAATAATTTAATTTACCACTATTTTGTATGTGTTTTATTTAAGTTCCTACCTCTAATGTTTTCGCTGTGAGGGTGATGCAGTATCAGTGATTGGTCATATGCAGTGCTGGACTTGCTACAAAAGTGTAAGTTACTACAAAAATAGATTTGTGAATACTGAAAGTCAGTAAACTTACTCAACAGTGTAAACTTACCTAAAAGTGCAGTTTGTGAATCAGGCCCAACTTATTTAGTGCAACCAACAATACCATCTAGGTAGAGTAACAGTATGCAAACAAAACATAAAAAAAAATCAACCAATGTACAAACCAAAGAATTTCAATAGTATTATATTTCATAGATGGAGGGCACAGTTCAGTAATCCTGGCTGCCGGTCCAACGCCCTACAGGAGGATTACTGAACGGTGCCCTCCATCTATGAAATCTAATACTATTGAAATTCTTTGCTTTCAAACACATTGTTAAACTTGCATGGTCCACATCTTTATTAAATTGAACAAGTCAAAAACTGTCTATTTGTTTGTCGAAATTGATTTGTGTAATAACAAGAGAACTATCTATGAATCAATATTGAACTGATTAGAGTGCAGAGGTTTACTTTTATGTTTGACACTTACACTGGGTGCTTTTAGGACCACAGTGGATTGACACCTTGGGTAGTGGTGTGTAGGTCTTTAACCTTGAGGGGCACCAATACTGTAATGTCCATTTGGGATGCATACAAAGAGTTATGTGCTACCAGTAAGACCACCACTACCATTTGTAAATATTGTACAATATACAAACCAGATCAACCCACTCATTAAATTTCGCCTGTTGCATTGCCAAGAAAAAAGCTAACCACCGCTAAATTTCAGAACATCACATCTGGCCCACGCCCTTTGACATAATCATCATCCAATTCTTTGAATTTATAAAATAGTGATCATTTAGATATGCCATTAATTGTATTCCATAACCATTCCAATAATGTGCTATTACATTTTTCCTTTTACTATGGCACATTAGAGACCCTCATGTACTATGTTTTTCATTCTCTCTCTCTCCCTCTAGGTTAGGGTCTTATACTCGACGATGGCAGAGCAGGAGTACATCAGCTTGACTGATGTATCATCTTCTCCAAAGCAGACCAACCAATTAATCTGCTGTTCTGCACATCTTGTAATTCTGCCTTGAGTCGTTTTCAGATATCCCTGACGGTCGTTGATAAGACTCTTTTGTATGTAACAGGAGTGCATATAGCTCTTCTGGGTATACATTACATCTCACTCCTAGCCTATAAAATGTACTATAAAAAGATAAATCTTTAAGCTTTAGATATTTAGAGAACTGCTGTTTAGGAGTAGAACATTTGACTTGAAAATCAACTAACAATCTGAAACGATTTTGATCATACAGCTGCCACATGAATTGCAGTAAAGTATGAATCCAGCTAGGATTTTGGGAGAGCTGCATTAACCCATGTGGACTCTCCCCATACCGGTTTGGGATCCTAAGGTACCTTTATATGACCTTCCATGAGTGAATTCAATCTGTGATCACCTTACAATGGATGTGTTTCAGAGCTAAACATAGAAATACAAAGCGGTTCATTAATGTGCCCCAATTTGGTGGGGAAAGGCAAGAGGTGATGAGGGTAATTTTAGTGTTTAGTACTGGTGGCAAGAGTAATTTTAGTGTTTATGGGTGGATTGTGGTAAAGGCATGTTATGAGTACAATGTAAAAAGGGGGGGGGGGGAGGGGTGGATTCCCACTCAAAAAATAAATTTAAGATGAGAGAGAGAGATATGCCTGAAAGGGTATTTGATTTATATATACATACATACTCACCCTAAATATTACTCACCTTAAGTGGTGAAGTCATACAAGCTAATAAACAAGCATAGAGAAAAGAAGCAGATGTGACTTGTGAGCTACTGTTTGCTGCAGGCTCCATCGCCAGCAGCCTATAAGCATATACTATTTTATATAGAATTCCTAATAATGCAATTCATGGGGGATTTATTAGGAAGAGCATAGGCATTTGCACAAAAAAAAACAGTACATGGTCTCCCTTATATGAATGGTCTAAAGCCAGCTATTAAAGATACACTTTGTAATAATTTTTGTTGGAGTAAAAGCACATGTGCAACACTGTGTCTGTTGGGAACGAGCTACCATTATGAAAACAAAACATGCATTTATAAGATTATTGTATCAAATGCAGAAGGGCAACACTCAGCATATTCAACTGCAAACAATAAATAAAAGTAACTGAGCTATCCACCTTTTGCTGAAGTGTTGTACGTAGTGGAAAGCACGTTCCAAGAGATCAAAGGAATGTTTGCTCACAGTACATAGCATCCAACAGAAAGGCATCCCAACAGAAAACTAAACAGAACTTTTAACTGCTGCAAAGTATCAATATATTTCCCAAAGAAATAAAAACGTGTACTAAGGTGCTTTCTGACGTGTTACAGGAACACATCTCATTACCAACGTTAAGAACTGTGGAAACAGAAAACACGGTCTGTCCAAGCCCCTGGTCAAACAGAAAATGGGCAAGGGATGTTTGTTTGCATGCT
Organism: Triturus cristatus; assembly: GCF_964204655.1. Taxonomy (NCBI): domain Eukaryota; kingdom Metazoa; phylum Chordata; class Amphibia; order Caudata; family Salamandridae; genus Triturus; species Triturus cristatus. The sequence continues at coordinate 271,750,799 of NC_140594.1, forward strand.
AAAAAGACAACACGAGGCCCTCTTCACCGGCTAATTGGCCCACAAATCTTAGCAGTTGTAAAACCAAAATGACTGTCTTTGGCATCCCATTGGAAGACATGCTGTGGCAGCTAGTGAAGCACGCGCTGTATAAAGTGACCTCTAAACAAAACATTCACATTCATGCATAAAACTTGCGTCTCAAAAACAGAGGCAAAAGCAAAACAGCATCTGGTAAAAGTAGGGTGACCAGATTCTCAAAACAAAAAACGGGGACACGTCATAGACATAGAAGTAGGACTAAGGTTTCCCGTAACCAGCGACATAAAAGTAGGACTATTTGACAGCTGTCATAGACATAGAAAAGGGACTACAAGGACAGCTCCCTCCGCAGACCGAGATGAAGCATTACAGACGATATTAGTTTTTGGCATACCTCATGTGGGCTACATAATGACAGAGATTGTCATCAGACTTGCAATTATACATCTTGGAAGATCATGAGGGGCCTAATTCAGAGTCCTGCGGTTAGGGTACTTCATCAGAAACTTGACTGACTACCTTGTCTGCAAAACCCTCTGCTTGCCCACTCTATTTTGATTAGGGTAGGCTGCCTGCGCTCCAACGGCATTGCCCCTTCAGGCTCTGCTCACGGAAATTTCACTTCGACCGCCCAGCAGAGTATGGGCAGTTAGAGTAAAGGCATCAGACGATCTCAATTATTTCGAGTGAACAATATGATGTGCCCTTCTTTCCGTCCATCACTGCCCAAATAGAAACTGGTGGTCACAAACAGAAAAACAAATAATCATACCCAACACCAAGATATAAAACACTCAGGGTGTGGGGGCATTTTTGTATTGTTTAGAATAATCTTCCACTTTAGAAGTTTAACATTTGCAGGTACATATAAAAAGCGCGCGCATGCGTAAATCATGTTGTCAGGTAGGTAGTAAATGTATCCACGTATACATGAAAGGAAGAGATTTACATAAAATTCAGGTAAGTGTTACAGACGAAAAACAGTGGCCATATAGTGCCAAAACGTGTTGGGTATTAGAAACAGAATTTTTTTTAAAAGAAAGAAAATCCGGTAGGACAATGAGAAGTAAGAAAGAAAATATTTACAAGGTAATCAGCATCAGGGGCAGCGGGGCCGTGGGTCGCATTGAATGTTGAGAGAGCGATCACTGCAGGGCTGAAGGTGTTCTCTTGATAAGGTGTCAGGCCAGACTGATGGGAGGCAATGACCGATGGCTGCCACGTCATGATGACATAGGTTGCGCTGCGTGAACAAAGAGAAGGGAAATCCCGAGAGAAAATGTCTCTCTTCAAAGGATTTCCCTTCCTGCTACAGCGCTCACCAGGCGCGCAACAGCCATTGAACTCAAAGGGCTTCAGCCCCCCCCCCCCCCCCTCGTGTGTGGCAGCCCGGGATGAGACCGCTTCCCGGGCATGCCAGAGCACTTCACTGCTCTTTAAAAAGACCATTTGCATTTAAGGAGGCCTCGCTGTTGTTTCACCCCTTCTAAGAGCCCCTGCAGCTCCACTCTGCCTAGATTCAGCCCCCCCCCCCCCCCGAAATTTTTGCTTAGCCCCCCCCCCGAAATTTGGCTCTAGTTGCGCCTCTGGCGCTCACCACAGTGAAGTCACACGCAGTGAAAACAGAGCATGCGCGCGGAACAGTAAAAAAAACCGGGACATTTCTGTGTTTAACCCGGACACTGTTCTAAAACGGGGACATTTGACTCACTTGGAGAGAAGTGTCGGGACACGGGGACACTTCTCTAAAAACGGGGACCGTATGGGGAAAACCGGGACGTCTGGTCACCCTAGGTAAAAGTGACTGCAGAATCCACAAGATTCATTACAGAAGCCATATAGAGCAGTGGCGAAGAGACGCATTCAAGGACAGGCAGCTTTAAGAACAAGCATTCTCATGAAGTGCTTCACAAAAAAGAAAAAGTTCCAAAAAGCAAACAGTTGTGGAAGAATACAAGGAGGCACTCAAGGAGGTGGTAAACAGGCTATGCTCCAAAGGAGGGACTAACTCACGCTGGAGCCTAATGCAAATAAAGCCAGTGAACGAAAAGCATTCAAATGTAAATGACAAAAGGCAAATCCAATGGTAAGCAATGGGCAGACTGCATTTCTAGGTTAGCTTCTAGCATCTCCCCAATATGTCTTTGAAACGAGACAGCTCTACTTTCTGGTTAGCTTTGACCTAAATATTAGGATGAGACAAACATTCTCAGTTAATAAGGTGTTGCAGCATCTTAAAAGCTTGTCTAGGTTTTATATGATTCCAAATGAATGAGGATGTATCTGAATAAAGACCAGTTATGATTGAAGGTGGGACGTAAACAGGATGTGAACAGAATGAATACAACAATTTGGGCAGCAGAATCACCCTGACTAGTTTGATTTGCCCACTGTCAGTGGTAAGTATTCCCATTTCTTTTTAATGTCTTCTGCAACAGCTGCATAGTTACATTTTAATAATTTGTCCTACTGCCTGCCAATGTCATCCATATTACTCATTTTTTCTTAAGCCCCCGCCTCCCCCAGCCAGTCCTCTTCACAGGGTTTCCAGGGGTGGTAGTCTGCGTGATATAGACAGTACTCGGGGCTTTTCAATATTTAGCACTTTCATTTCCTACTAGAAATCCAAGTATTTATGAGACTAAATAAGCTGTTCAAGGAACCACCCTGGATGCTGGGGGAGATAATTTGAATGAACACCTGAACTGATTGAAGATCCAATACTGGATAAAAATGTATCCACCACCACCAAACACTGTTTTCCAAGAGTGTTGAATCTGAGCAAAAGTACCAATCCGAAGACATTTTGAGCTTACTTCGCTCTTCTAGGTGAGTTTCATACCTTGTTTGGTAGTATATTATGTAAACTGTAGCAGTTGCATTGAGAAACACAGTGCCTATTGTACTCACACTGGCATTTCTGCCACCCATGCTAGGAGTGTCAATTCTTACTTCTGAGTTCTTAGCCACCCCTTCCATTTTTGGAAGCAGAAAAAAAAATCTTAACTTTTTATCTAAAGCCTGTGAGACATCTATGGTGTGAATCTCTTAGTGAGACTTAAATAGTCACAATACACATAATCGTTGGCCACTAGAAAATAAACCTTTATACCAAGACCTATCCCACTGGCACACATTTGTCGCGTTTACCTTTTGTAATCTTAGATGAAAAGAGAGGCCATTTCCATCCAGACTGCTGGTCTGTGAAACAACCAGATTGTCTTCTGGAAACTCTAACGCGCTCTTAAAACCTTGTTATTTGACCACTGGATTGTAATGTCTGAATACCGGTGTACGTTCTTTAGTGAAAATGTGCTGAAGAAACAAATGAACACAACACACAAGACAACTCCAATCAACAACAAAGGATACTACAGAGGGAGGTCCTCAGTGACGAAGGCCTTCACCTAGAAGAAAACAAAAATAATTGAGTCTTCACAAGTTCGAGGTCAGTTTACGTGACATTAAGAAGCAGTACAAGTGAGAACGCAAACAATCTGCATTAAAAGCACATGAGACCTGGGGAGATAAAACAAGAGGCAAGGGATGGTTGGTTGACTTTGGGTTTGCTATGTAGAGTTCCATTTTCAAGCACTAAGGTTGCATCAGACAAATTCTGCGTGTGCCTTTAGCTCGGGTCTGGGAGGCTGGTGTGAAGAATCCCAGGTACCAAGTAAACACCCAGCACTGGAGACATTGTCGCAGCAGGTTTGAGGGCAGAAAAACACTGCATGCAACCAAAAGGCACTGCAGACCGCAGGAGATTTGGGGGCATCACCCAAGCCTTAGGAAGAAAAACAGCATTGAAGGGGGAGCCGCTGCTGGTCGAGGGAAGTAACGGAGGATGGAACACCGTGTCAGTCCTTCAAGAAAACAGACCCTCTAGAGAGAACCACTACATAGAAGATGGAAGGACAGCTGTGATTTTTTCTTTATTCCAAAAGCCTCCTTTACTGTAACAAAATGAGCTAAGGGAAAAGCTCATGTGTCGCCAACTGTGGAACTTCAAGTAGCGGATATAGAATGCGAGTTGAAGTAACCTGTCGGTTTGGCACCTAGAATGGATTTGTAGTTAACTGCTCTGGCCCATGTAACTCTTGCCACCAGCTGACAGCCATAGCTGCTCAGGCCACTTACCATTATCATTACTAACACCGGGGTGTGCCCAGACCTTTTTAGGTCAACAGGAACTGGGAAAGAACATTTCCTAACTTATTTTTAAGGGATTAGGCACCAGGTTTAAAAAGCATTTTAATGGTTGAAAACGCTCTAAATCGGTATTTGTAGCCATTAAAATGTTTTTATATTTATATACTACTCCCATTTTAAACATCAGATAAGTTTTCTGACTTCTAAAATGGGATTGAGAATGGGTACTGATTCGGTATCAGCAAGGGACATGTTGTAGGTGACGCTTCTAAATACGGAATTGGTATCTAATGCATCATCAATATTTTGCGACCTAAATCCAGTCGCAAAAACATTGATTTTTTTTTTTTTTGCAATGCCTGAAAGGGGGTGGTAATGCATTTGTAAAAGGGAAGGGGTTCCCTAGGGATCCCCGGCCCCTTGTGAATGTAAAAAGTAGTTTGTTGATGAGTGGTTAGTTTCCAGGGGACCACCGTCCACTCAAAAGAAAAAAAAGGTTAAACTTTTCTTTTTAAACAGCCGTGTTTCCTTTAAAGAAAACAGTCTGCATTAAAAAAAAAAAGTCTGCAGGCCCCCGTCCCTCCAATCCTAGCGAGTCACAATTTGTGACATGAATCATTAATGAGGCAGGTCAGCCTCCGACCCACTATGATTCAAGAATAGACCTATTGGTACACAGGTTGGTTCTTAAAACCCTTCACTGATCGCAATAATACTGGTCTCGGTTTACGACTGATGTTTGCACATCTGGCCCCTAGGTTCGGTAAATCCGGTCCCTCCGATCAGGCTGGACGTCACTTAGTAAGGACCGTGATAAGAAAGATGGCCCACGAAACAATGCAAAATTTGCTGATGGAGAATGTATTCGCGTTCTGTGCCTCTCCCCTGGTATCTTTGTACTCATGAGAGATGGGCAAAATAATTCCTGGCGCAGGAAGAACCAATCGGATGGCTCTCGCTGAGCCCTGGTGCATGTAACCATGTGTCTCGGTCGTGTATGCTCAGTGCTACCACCACAATACATTACTGTACACGCCAGAGCTCTGCGATCTACAGGAGCTCGGTCTGCTTGGATTCTCTCTTTTCTCGCCCCTGTCATACCCAGGCGTAAGTGCCTCCCTTACAGGACAAACACTAGCTCCTTTAGCCGATGTTCAGGCAGGAGGTAGGGGCGTAACACAGGCCCCTGCGGTGCAGGGGGGGGGCCCAAGCTCCAGGGGGCCCCCTCAGCACAGCATTCTTGCCGGAGAGCTCTTGATTGAGCCTGGAGGGGTTCCCTTCCCGTTCCTTGCAGGGAGGCCCCCTCAATTTTCGTTACGCCAGTGAGCAGGGGTCCGGATAGTATAGTCAGATACTACCACACCTCGTCCCCAGACTCCGGGAGAAACACAGATCCCCCCTACAGTCTTCCTTGCTAATGATGATGAGAGATTTATGGAGCGCGACAAATATCCTGGGGTGTCTAGGCGCTGCCTTTGCTAGGTACTGAGCAGTGTGGACAGAGGGATAGATTTACTCTGTAAACAACCCCGTTTTAAGGCCCTTTCTAAATTTAGAGACACTGGGTTCTTTCTTAAACGAAGTAGGCAGAGTTCTCAGGTTGGCTAAGAGGTCAAGAGAAATATTAATATAGTCTACCTTCTTGTGCTCTAAAAAAAGATGGAGGACTTCAGAAGGGTAAGTGAAGAAAAGGTGTGATGATACCAGATTAACAATGGGCGAAATATAAATACATTTGCTTCCTGTGTTTAGAATTTCCATTTAGAGTACAGTATGCGTAATGTATTGTATGTTTATCTGAGTTGTCATATTAATAATGAACATTTACATAGCAGCACACAATACACAACGAATTTTTGTGGCAATTAATGATAAGTGATTATTACTGAAGAAGGCAATGGGAATTATTTTGTCAAGCATGGTAGAAAAAAAGAACTAAGTCAAACTTTTTAAAGATTTAAATGTATGCTTGCTGGCTATATGCAAAGGTTTGCAGCACGTGAAGAGCCCAATGAGCTATTTTACCAGAATTGAAGTGTGTTCATTGCACAAGAACCTCTGCAACAAATGCATAAGCTCATTAAGATATTTTATTAGGGCAGGGATTTCTCATTTGCAGTAATGTGCAATCCTCTGCAGTTGGCAAATAAACCTTTAAACACTTTGAAAGGATTTAAACATGTGACTAACAGACTGTGACTAACAGACTGCATATAAATCTCGGATGTATCTACATGACCACTCGAGCTATGTTTCAGAATTAGACGATACACACAGATCTCTGTAGCAGGTGCCTTAACTCCCTAAGCTATTTTATAGCGTGTTAGGTTTAAGGCCAACAAAGTAAGCTATAACAACTTCACTATAACATCTCCCCTTGATGGCAATTTCTTAGAGGTCACAGAATATAAAAATTATAATATATAACAGAGGGCTCATGGGTGCCACTGACGCCACCCTTAAATGCTCCGCCTGTTCTGGCTCCACCCCCTTTTTGATGTCCTTGTTTTGAGGGTTCTGAGATTAATCTTTCCCATGCATAGCACGGTCTGAAACCTAACACCTCAGCAATTGGGGTTTTCATTTTCCCACATTCGGATTGTGACTCTTGTTATGTTCTCTCCCTCAGGTGTGCGCGAGCTCCTCCTCAGAGCGAAGGCATTACACAACGCGGTGATGCTTCAGTGCAACATACGTTAAGAGGCTCTTGATAGTTCTGCTGTCCAGATCAGCTCAACCATTTTCATGGCAAACCCATGCACTTGAAATGAGGGAAGCTCCGAGTTTCTGCTAGCATATGGACCCTCAGCATTAATGACAGGGGCTTCTACCTGCTGCTAGTGCCAGGAAGTAGAACGGGGGGCGAGGGGAGGAGACGCCTAGGAGTGCGCTTTTCCTACTCGGCACGGGTTGCCCCAATGTGGTCGTGTTCTTACCCTAGATCCCTACAAAGGAGAGAGTTCCCTCAAAGATTCAACCCAATAACCAAACTGACCAACCTCCTCCTCCTTATTCCCAAAGCACTTTCTTTTTGGATTTGATCACTAACAGTCGAAGGGTTCTTGATTTTGGGCAGATAAAAACATTGTTATGGTTGTGGTGAGCGGCAACCTGGTGTGCAACACGTGACATCGACATTGCATTAACCACCAGAGTTCTCACTGTTATTACTATCCCATGAAAGTTGCTAGGCACACAAAGTTCTCTGCAGCTGATGCTTTAAACCCTTAAGCTCTGGCAGCTGTCATTGAGCCGGATCTGGGGCAGCATCAGTAAAAAATGTGACTCTGTCTAGGTGCAATTTGCAGACACCAGAACTCATTCAACAGGGCCCACATATTATCTGCTTTCCCTTTGCAGTAGAAACCTGCAGTGGGAGAGAAGTATTTCTTATTTTAACTTTCATCTGGTTCTCACACAAAGGCCTCACTTCAAGGGCCATCAGCCCTCATTTTATTTGATTCACAGCCTGGTTGGGAGCTATCTGGAGCCCAACACCTAGGAACCAATCCAAGGGAAGGAAACAACGGCACTCAGCTTGCTTCACTTTACAGGCCCTTAAGAGAAACTATGATTTGGAGGCAGGTTTTTGAGTTTGTTTAAACCCTGAATGCAAGAGCTATGCATGCACAGTAAAACTGCCAGTTGTATCTGTCTCGGAGTAATTACACTAATAATCATCCACAAATATGGCAGAGTACCCTGCCTGCCAAACTGACAGTTTGCTGCCTTATTTAGAGTCAGGTGGACCGTCATGTTTCGACAACAGTGCTCCTGCTGGCTTTGTGGCAGATATCCTACACCGACAGCCCGATGGAGTTGGAGCCATCGGTATAAGTACATCAGACTGTCCGCCTTAGTTAGAGCAGACTGCCTTGTGTATTTGGTTTCTGAACGGGCCTGCCAGTAAACTCTTGCAGTCCCAAACAAAAAAGAAAAATTACGGCCACATTCTGGAAGAAAACTCCCAGGGTATGGGAGTCAGGGTTTTTATTTTTGTTTTAAAAAGCGAATTCCTGCTTTGCAAGTTTGTCCTTGTAAAACAAGAATGTTTGGTGAGCATTCAAATGAAACATGGCAGCCTCCCAGTAAACTTTATGCGCCTTCTGTGGTGATGAATTCTCTAAGGGCACCCAGAACTCTGCAAGGATGGCAGAAATTTCAAAATAGGGTGATATGTAGTCGGCAAGGGTGGTGGAGGTAATGACCTCCGCTGCCCTGACATATGGCTGACCTCCCACCATGCACTAAATCAGATGCAGAGTCAGGATTTACAATGTAATATTGGTTTTGGGTGTCTGTGGTGATAAGACTTTATTGATATCCAAAGAAACCTTTAAGCAACCTTATAATAAAGAAAGATTGAGAAAAAAAACTATATTTAAACCTATGCCATGCAGTTTGCATGCAGCTTGATCCCAGTTCATAGCTCACTGTGCCTTAGTAGAGGGATTGTTACTTATGAACTGCGAGTAACAAAAGGATCTGTGACAAAAGCAGTTCCCTACTGAGCTACCTACATGAAACAAATTACTGATCTGCATGTTGCACATTGTGTTTCGCAGAAACCACATTAACCAACTGTGCTACTTTATGAGTCAAAACTGTGACCACATAAAACGCAGTTCTATCCAACAAGTGCATGAACCACCAGAGTATCTCATTGTTAGTGCTAAACGATGAAAGTTGCTGAGCACACTAAGATATCTGCAGAAGATGCCATAACCTCGTAAGATATTTTAAAAATTGTGACCAATTAATTAAGCTAGAACTGATTTGCTGTCGAATTTGTCCTTTTTGCCAATTTATAAAAAAAATGCATAAGTAGGGCCAATGGTCGCACCCTTTCTGCATAAATATGGGTCTGCCACATAATCCATCAATTTGCTGCGCTGTCTGCACATTTTAGCAACAAAACAAACTTTGATTCTAGCTCAAACGGAAAAAACCGTTCCTAAAACCACAGCAGCAAGAGTTGCCATGCAGTGGAAGAACAATTGCAAAAGCTGACTCGTGACCTTGGAGTGCTTTTTGCTGAATTTGGGGATTAATACTGTTACTGATGAGGTTCAGCATTTGCCCCTACAGAGTTAACGTGTAAAAATGTCAACACACTAAAATAGTACGATCACAAAATGTGCCGCATTAAAACACATTTGTCTTTTTTGCTGCATAATGTAGTAAATCCTGCCATATAATGTGGTCCACCCATACTGCATAGCTCCAGTGACCTTCCGTAAAGATGGACTCTCAGAAGCCGCTATTCATGACTCCACCCCCTTCCTTCTGCCACACCCTGAACCCCAATTATGGGATTCAATAGTGTTTTTTTTCTTCATTTACAGCACTAGTTATAGTGTGTTATTTATGTGATGCCCTATATGTTCAACGTTAGGCCTCTGACACAAAAAGGTAAATAAGCCATTTACTACAAAATCAGTTCACAACTCGGACACTGGATGGCAGCGTCCCCCACGAATTGAGAATTTGATGGAAGAGAACTCTACGACATAAGTTACAGAGGAAACAGCATTAAGGAAATGTGCTTTCATTAGCCAAAGGAACTCACAATTGTACCAAGTGGAAGTGATGCATACTTTTTCGAGTTAAGTTTGTATATATTTACCATTTACCGTTTATCAGCTTTATTTCGGTCACTGGGACCATAAAACAATGCAACAAGTATACAAAAAGAAATATGTCACATACAAGAATACATTAAAATCCATCATAAAACAATTGAACTAGAATTGTCAGAAGTGTTCAGTCAACAGTATTTAGTTTTATGCAACGGTTACGACTAAACCACATTGATGTTAAATATTTTGCAACTTCGAATACAATTGGGGCCGATAAATCTGTTTTTAAAATTCTGAATGCTGGGAGATGCTGCCTAAAGCCCAGATTTTTAAGCAGTGGGACGAGCCAGTAGTTCCTAGCTCTTTGGTAAGCTGGACAAAAGAATATGATGTGCAAGTCGGTCTCTCGCAAATGAGCACAGGCTGGGCATTGCGCTGTAGGCTGGGAGTGTGTCCAGCGGTCCGTGTGCGCCCTGAGGGGGAGAGTACCATAGCGCCATTGCATATATAGCTTCCTTGTAAATGTTGGGCCAATATCATCAAAAGCGAGCTCCAGATAATATGAGTCCTTGAACCCCAGGAAGTATTCAGATAGGGACCCTGCCCGAACATTCTTGGTTGAGACGCGTAGATTGTGCTCGTAGTAGGCCTTGGAGATAGATTTGCGTGAGATCCTGCAGCATGAATTTCCTGGATCAAACCACAGATCTGATCTTCCTAATGACTCACATGTTTGTTTGACATATCTTAACCATGGAACTTGGACGACTATTGCAAGGCGCAGAATCTCTTGGAGCTCAACTCTATAGTTAAAAAGTTCCGGTGTGCTCCATATTTTGCACCAAAAGGTTATGGGTTTAAGTCCCAGCTCCTCTGTAATGGGTCTTAAGCCCAGATCTAGTCTTAATGGTAGTAGTGGGGTACTAGATGGTAAAGCTGCCAATTGCCTTAGGAAGTTGTTCTCTGTGACCTGCAATTTCTGGGCAACTGTATGCCCCCATATTTCACCCCCATATAGCACAGCCCCTCTTGCCTGGGTTTTATAGATTTGGAGGCGAGGACCAAATGGCTTATAGGTCAATCCCTTTGTCATCCTACAAATGCCACCCGTCATCTGGATCAGTTTCAAATTTGCCTTAGTTCGATGTGAGTCCCAAGTCATAGACTGGTTGATTGTTACCCCCAGATATTCGAACGTGTAAACCCTCTCTAATCTGGAGGACCCTATCAGGGGACTCGGGCGTGTTGAGGAGGGCGGGTTGAAAATCATGTACTTGGTTTTAGAGGCATTGATCTCCAATCCACGCCTCAGACAGAAATCCGCAAATCCGTCCAGCACCCTTTGTATGCCCATGGGGGATTTGGAAAGCAGCAGGGTATCGTCTGCAAACATGATAGCAGGAACCCTGCTGCCAGCCAACCTGGGGGCATCGATGTTACTCAACCCATTGAGATGGCTAATGACCCCATTGACAAAGAGGCAGAAGAGGGTCGGTGCGAGCACACAGCCCTGTCTGACCCCCCCTGTCAACGGGGAAACCATCCGAAAGAGTTCCTCCTCTACCACACCTTACCCTGGCAAAATTTCCCTGATGTAATCTCTTCAGAGTTATCAAGATATCAGCGGGAACCCCCAAGTCCGTCAAGACGGCCCATAATTTGTCCCTGGGCACTATGTCGAAGGCCGCTCGCAAGTCCACGAACACCGTGTACAAGCTGCCGCCCTCGATTGAGACAGTCTTCCAATATAAGAGATTCAGACGGAAAATCTGGTCAGTGGTCGAGACGCCTCTCCTAAACCCTGCTTGATAGGGACTCATAATTTTGCATTCTTCAATCCAATCCTGAAGGCGGTTGAGCATCAGTCTACCGAAAATCCTTTGAGGAACATCGATGAGACTAATGGGTCTGTGATTGGCTGGGAGCAGAGGCGAACCCCTTTTATATATGGGGACAATCTCTGCTCCCAGCCAGGTATCAGGCACCTCCATACCCCCCAAAACGGAATTGAATAAGAACGTTAAATAGGGTGCCCAGACATCCGGTTCTTGCTTAAAAAGATCACCCGGCAGGCCATCCAGGCCTGGTGCCTTGCCTGATGCCAGCCCGGCAATAGCTGCTCGAACCTCCTTTATTGTAAGTCGCACCACTTCCAAAGTATTGTTAGCCGTCTGGATGGGAGTAGTTTCCCCTTCTGGCGACTTGTATAAAGACTGGAAATGATCTAGCCATACCCTAGCTGAAATATTAGGCTCTATTGCTGGGGCCAACTCCTCGGAGCCTGTGTTCATACAGCGCCAGAATTTGCGCGAATCCCCACATGCCAGGGAAATAGTAAGTTTTTCCCATTTTTGATGATCCCATTCGCTTTTAGCATTAGTAATTAGAGACTTGTAAGCAGTTCTCATAGCCCTAATTTCCACGCTTCCCTTGCCCGCCTTAATAGATGTCAGTAAATCAGTTTTTGCCTTACGGCATGCAGTATTGTACCAGGTGGGACCGGCGGCACGTCCGTTAGCCCTTTTTGGTATAGTAGTAAGGATTTCGGACGCCGATTTAATAAGGTCTTTGTGTAGCTGCCCCAGTTGTTTATATGCTCCCTGGATGGTACTGTGCACCATGAGTGCCTGGACCTTTTCAAGTGTGGGAATTACCAGAGCATACAGCTTTGGTATCTTCCCTGGATTGGAAGCTAATTTCTCCCATTTCACTCTACGTCTGTTGTTCGTAAGGCCTAACCCCGCCTCAGATGCCACCCTCTGTTTCTCCATTGCCTCGAGACCAGGATGGTTATATTCCAGTTCCAATGCGTTATGGTCGCTGTCTTCCCTAGATGTCACCCGGAAGTCTTTGATGAGCGACCACGGGGCTAGTGGGACCAGAATATAATCGAGTCTTGACTCCCTGCCCACTCTGTTATAGGTACATCTTGGGGGGGATGTCAGATTTTATCCTTCCATTACAGGCCCGAAGACCATGTTTCAGGGTTAGGGATGTAATTTGTGGAGCCAAAGGGGTCCAGGCTCTTGGGGCCGGGGCTTGCAATGGAGGTACAGACCACACCAGGTCCTCCTCCTGGGCCAAGCCATCCAGTATGCCCGAGAGGGGCTCAAAGTGACAATTTAAATCACCCCCAATTAAGAGAGGGATGCCCTGCGGAATTTCATCTAGGGCAAGTGCAAGCTCTTCAATGGTATGCGACTCCTGTGTAATGTTGCCTGGAGTAAACATTTATCAGCAAAAGGCTGTTTGCATTAGGCCACTCCAACAGTACAACTAAAATGTCCTCCTTATTTAGTGGGAGGACAGCGGCCCTGCATCCCAAGTCATTAGCCACCCAGATTGCCAGACCTCCCGAAGGACGCCCTCTGCCCCCCCCATTTCGCTTGTGCGGAGAATGTGGCAAAGCCTGTACAGGTGACTTCTTCCCTCGCCCAAGTTTCTTGGAACAGGCATATATCTTTGTCCTGGATGAAGGAGCTCCAGAACGGGCAGTTCACTTTATTGCCCAAGCCCGCCACTTTCCAAGATAAAATCTTGAGAGAAGAACAGTTGATTCTCTCTGTTGGTAAGTTTGGGAGCACAGCCGTTCCAGGGTCCTTCCCTGGTGATAGGTTGTTAGCTGGGCTGTCAGCTTGGGCAGCCATTACCTCAGTTATAATATGTGGGGGCGAAGAAGTCCTAGCACATGTCTTTCTATTTAGATATTTCTGGTCGAAATTATCCTTCTCCACGACGATTGCTTGTCGTACTTTAGTTGTGGAATTCCTATTTTGGGCCATGTCCACCCCACCCCCGTCTTGTTTGGTCAATCCACCATATCTAGGCTGCTAAACCTGTTATAGGTGGGAAGATGGTCATGTCGTGGAAATCTGGGGAAAGGGTGGTCACCTCTTTCATTTGGGGCCCATTTGCCTCCTCTCCTGGGTACTAGTTCCCACCCCTCCTCTACCTGCTCGCGTCTAGGAGATGGATAGAAGAAAGATAGAGGAAGTGATTGTATAGAAGTCCCCTGTGCATGGTGTGGCCAACTACATATGTGAGAAACAGTAAGGGGGTCCCTGAAATTAATCAAGACACAGTCTCCTTGGATTGATTTCCTGGTATTGCCTAGCCATGAGACTCTCCTCACCATAAGCACCTCACTATGGATTCCTTCCGGGAGGGGCCTATAGGCAGAGAGCCAGTGGATTACCTTGTTCTTCAGGGCCTCCACTGGTTCTCTAGTAGAAGGTTTTAATTCTGGAATACCTGTTAGGATGACTGTGTACGGAATAGCCTCCGGCGGCAAGTTAATTGGTCTATGTTTTATAACATTGCCATGAGCCCCCACTGCAGGTGCAGCTGACTTCTCTTGCGGGCTTGCACTTACTACACAAGTTGTAGCTTGGAAGTTTGTAGCTTCTGAGATTGATGGCATGAGCTGTTGTGTTTGTGTAGGCTTAGGTGGAGGGCGCCCTTCCTCCATTAGATGGGAGGATCTTGCCACTATAGCTCAGCCTTCCACTTGGGGTTTGACTAACTTTTTTTGGGGCGTCAGCTAATTGTGCGATTCCCTTTTGGATGTTCACTAAGCATGTTTCCATCTTTGCTAAACGATCTTCTAGGGGGCTGAGCATTTCCCTCAGAAGAGTACGAATGTCCAGGAGGGTGAAACCCTCCTCCCAAACTAGGACATTTAAGCTGGGAGATGTCTGGGCCAGGGTATTGGCAGATGGTGCCCTTTTTTTTGGTAATTGATTTGACCCCTTGCTGGCCGAACCGTGTTGATTACCCTCGCACATAGGATTATATTTTTGGATCTTGGGCTTTCGCCCTCCTGTGATTGGGGCCCTTCTTTTCCTTTTCGGAATAGCTCCTTCCCTCTCTCGCTGTGGTGACTGCGCAGTCTGGTGGGCCCTTTTGGTAGTCGCGTCCCTATTAGGCGCACTTGCTTTAGCAATGATTGAGGGTGAGGGTGGCTTGAGTGGTGGAAGAGGTAATATACTGAGGTCTACAGGGGCGGAGATGTCACAATCAATAGTAGAAGTATTGAGGTTACATTGGTCAGAAAGATTAAGCAAAACATTTATCCCCCCAGCATCTGTTGTTGTATAATCAGGCGTTTGTTCTGGGGTGGTGGCATGTCTAAGGGGTCCCAAAGAGGACCTCCTAACCCAGTCAATTTCTTGGGAGATGCGCCTTTCTAGGGTAGTAATTTCATCAATAAGGAGTGACCCCGCCTTAGCAAAGTACGTGTCCAAATTACCTTTTGCCGTCCCAGTGGCCAATGACGTTTTGCTCCTCGTTTCTCTTGAGGTCATGGTCCCGAGTTCGGATTCAAAGTTGGTTGAGGAGTCCTGGGCCAAGAGGGGTGGCCCACGCCCTAACTCGCCCGTTCTCGAACGGCCCGCTCTTTGTCCGGTCTTCGCCCCGTGCTATGTCCCGCACGCGTTTCGCTAGCGCGTTTGGGCGGGGCGTTTTGAATAGAGAAGAGGACAGGAGGAGGAGTGGGCGGGAAGAGGCCCCAGCTGCAGCGGTGATGGAAGCGCTGTGCAGGCTGGTCCTCGCAGTCCCACCGCCAAGTGGATTCAACAGAAAAGACTCCTCGGGTCCGGCAGAGTCTGAATTGGCCGGGTTTAGGCTCCAAAGTCTCAGCGGTCGCAGTGGTCAAAAGATGCAGCGAGCGGCCCCCGCGAAGCGGGGGCCGCGAGTCTTTAAATGCGCTGATGGGAGGAGTGGGCGGGAAGAGGCCCCAGCGGTGATGGAAGCGCTGTGCAGGCTGGTCCTCGCAGTCCCACCGCCAAGTGGAATCAACAGAAAAGGCTCCTCGGGTCCGGCAGAGTCTGAATTGGCCGGGTTTAGGCTCCAAAGTCTCAGCGGTCGCAGTGGTCAAAAGATGCAGCGAGCACTCAGAAGCCTTGTTTGAGACAAAATCCCGAATTTGTTTAATTTTCCTGGTGTGCAACTGTTGCTTATATTGCTATATGTGCAGATCTACATTGTGGAAAATCCACAGGTGTACGGCTAGGAGACATTTAGAGGTTTACCAATATCATTTTTTCTTTATATGGAAATCCTGTTTCCAGGTAAAGGCTTCCCTTACTACACACACAGCTTAGTATTGGGGGAGTTCTCCCTGCTCTTTCCCTCACTAACTACACCACAAAAAAGCACTGGCAAAGTAAAAACTTTGGCCTTTAATGTGGTAGCACATGGTTGAGCAACTGTTTTTGCCAGTGCTTGTGGAATTATGGGCAATCATCTTGGGATGGTTTTGGTGTACTTGGTTGTTGGGTTGCCCTTCCAAGATGGCTGACACCCAGTGCCACACATAGGCCATATTGGAAGGCTAATCCCATGCATCTCAAAACGACTAAAAGGTCATTGGCAGTGCTTGAGCAAGTACAAGTGTACATCCTTCGAAGACTTTGTCACATTTTATCATTAGTTCACACTTCCAAGATTAGTGACGGGTTTAAAACCATGGTGTCAATCATCTTGTTAAGATAAAGCAATGATAAAATATTGGTAAATCATTCAATGATGGTCGCGCCCATTCCAGAAGTGTTTGTGTTGGATGACACACTACAGCAGAGGTCTTCAAACTTTTTGATGCCGAGACCCCCCTGTCAAAAAATGTTAGGCGTAAGGACCCCCTCCGACAAAAAATTCTAGAACTTGGTACTCATCATCATCGACAACCAAAAGCGCCCCCAATTACCACGGCAAATCATTTTACGGTGGGGAAATAGTATTAAACAGTGTTTAGCAAATCAAAGGTTTGTTCATGTCCGTGCCCCTAGAAGTGCCCTTCTATGCAGGCCAGACATTCAGTAGTGGTGAGGCTTAGTGTCTGGAAGGAGAATGGCACCCAGTGTGAACACATGTTCCCATGCATTTGGTGCAGGTGGAGGACAACATGTTGCATGGTCAGACTGGCTCAACTGAGCCTTCGCCTTGGAAAGGCCTTTGCAGGGTGAGGGTCAGAAAAGAGGTTGTGAAAGGTTGCAAAACACACTCGTCTAGAGATGGAAGACAAAAGACACACGTTGTTTCTTTTTTGTGGGTGAAGTTCATTGTACCCAGAGGCCGGTAATCTAACAGACAGGTAAACTAGATCATTCAAGATCACACAGGCAGTCGGCGAGGAGCTGAGTAGCCTCTAAATTAGCACACACGGCGATTCTGTGAGAGCCTGGCTTTGACACGAGACAGACAGCTGTTTATCGCATGCCATTGTCTCCTCCTTCCCCCCTCCCCAGTACCTGGGTGATTTATGACGTTTTATTGCTGACAAACTTATAGACCAGTCATGGAAAATGATGCCACGAGAGAACAGTTTTGGCACACATTGGTATTCAATACCACAATGACAACAGCATATATGCGGAGGAACCATTCAGCGTTGAGTCACATGTGCTTAGTTTAGGACACAAAATCTCATTGCAAACAAAATGGCAGGATGTGTTCTATATGAACTGAAGACCCACAAAGCATTCACTGCTGCAATGTGTCAAAGGTATTGTATTGTAATTGCATTTATATAGCGCTAATTACCCCTGAAGAAGTGTTGAAGCGCTTTTTCAGCGAGTAGCACGCTTCTCCAGAACCCGTAAAGGATTAGTGGTGAATTAGTATAGTGAAAAAGGAAAGTAATTTGGAGTGGTGGATATGGTATGTTATTTGGATTGAGAAGGATAGTGGAGAGATGTTTTGGAGTTCATAGCAGTAGTAGGAGGCTTGGGATGAGTAAAAGGGAGACGTAGGGGGAAGAGTCAGAGGGAAGGGTTTAGAAAGGCTTGTTTGGGGGGGGGGAGGGATCAGAATAGCAGAAGAGGTATGAAAAAGTTAAGAATTAACTAAATGGACATTTTGAGAGTTAGTTCTTGGCCACGTTTGCTGACTAATGCTTTGATTTTACTCATGATACTTATGCATTGAAACTGTAGTTGTATCTACATGGTTGACTAAATATTCTGGCATATTCTTATGTTTTGCTGTATTACCGCAAATATTACTTCCATTGCTTGTCATTTATAGAATCTTTAATACATTTGAAGTACACAATTTAAATTACTCCAGGTTTTGGAATCTTGTTCCTTTCAAAACACATGAAAAAAACAATTTTGTAATTACAAATGTCATCATTTTTCTAATGTGTATAGCACCATAATCTTTAAAATACATTTCTTTGCAGGACATAATGATCTGTTTCTAACCACAGCTGAAATTCAGAAGGCTATTTAGGTTTCCATGAGCCCATATTCACCAATCTAGTGATTAGCGTAGTTATAAACCACAACCAATGCCCTCCTTTAGGTGGAATCTATAAGTGGGTGGAACAGCCTATGAATATTGTGACTGCATCAGGTGTTAGATCGAAACCTAGACAGTTGGTCCTGTATATATAAGAACCTGCTGCTAATATATTAGAACTGGGAACGTACATAGAATGTGGATCCAGTCTACATAGCCTTGACATCAGGGAAATGCATTTGTGATCTCTTGTTTACATTTATGAAGATATGCAAGGATATTATAGATCAGCCATTGGCCGCAGGTTTCTGTAATTTGCATCACGCACTGTTTTAAGAGTGGGATCACAAGCTTCATTCCAAATTGCGGAGTGAATTTCAAGGACTGCTTCCTTTTCCTGTGCCTTTAGAATTCTCTCGTCACTGCAACATTTGCACTAATATTTCATTGCACCTCCTATAGAAATTAATATACGTTATTTTGCAGACTTAAAAAACACTGCTACATGTAATAAAAAGACATGAGACGCTATTGTGGACACCAGTCTCATATATTGCGATTGTGAATATTTACTATTTAGAACTTTTTGACAAAAAGTGATGTCCTCAGATGAACTCTCCCAGACCCGTTTTAAATGATTTCACCACGTGATAACATTTTTGGTACTACAAAAATCACTACATGAAGTAAGTTGCAATCATGGATGCTTTACACATGAACAAATAACCATCGCTTTTTTTGGGAAGGTGTGGCAACTGTAGCTGACCAGAGACATCATATTAATCTGCTGCTACAAGAATAAAAGCGGAAAGAACACGGAAAATAAACATTTAAAGGTCACCAAAATGAATACGTAACTGCTGCTACAAAAACAGAAGTACACCAAAAATAAACACCATTCCATCGTCATAAAAATGAACGGAGCCTTTTTCCTGTCCCACCCACCCACCTCAATCAAGGAAACAGATAAGAATCTGTGTGTGTGCCTTTGCTTGCATGCAAGATAGTTTCAGTGTATGTCTGCAGCTGAAAAGCCAGGGCATGGGGTATAAGGAGGGGGCTTACCTAATTATTCCTGGAAGCTTTGGGTTGCCTTGGAAACCAGCCGGAGATCCTAATGCAGAGGCAGCAATGAGCCACGAAGATGAGTTTGAACACGAGGTGAAAGCAGGGACGGCCAAGGAAGATAACTGGATCCAGTGAAAGGCAGCAGTGACGGCGCAGAACTCCGTGGCAATACAGCCTGCATTACGAAGGTGCTGGTCCATCTTTCTGGACAAAGTTCGCGGGCATTTCCTGGTGTTCATCTGCAATCTCTCTGATTGGAGGACAGGCATTGATGACGTAGCCACATTATGATTGGCTTATTTTGCCCTGTCCTCCAATCAGAGAGGCTCCTGGGATGTAATTATTTCGAATCCAAAAGGAAACGAAAACGTTTTGGATTCGAGGCAGCAGGTGAATGCACGACCCACTGCCAATGACTCCACGACCCCCTGGGGGTCGCGCCCCATAGATTGAAGACCTATGCTCTACAGGGTAGCAACGGGAAAAGTGAGTATGCGCGGAGCTGTAGGCCCTTGCCAAAAAATAAACACCTAGCAAAGGCAAATAACAGAAATGCCAAATGTAAACAAGCATTGGCAAGGCCAATAGGTCTCCCCTACACAAGAGCTATTTGCTTTAGCAATATGTTTTAGCCATTAACGGTGTGGCTGCTGTTCAGCATGGCTAAAAGTTAGTGGTGTGGAGTGGGATAATGCAGTGGGGCGGATTGGGGTAGATTGGAGTGGGGGAGTTTAGCATGGTAGATTTGAATAGGGTAGATTGAATTGAGATAGATTGGGGTAGTTTAGAGTGGGGCCAATAGGAGTAGATTGGGGTAGTGTGGAGTGGGCTATATTAGGGTAGACTGTGAAGAGGAGTGGAGTCAGGTAGATTCCAGAGGAGTAGATTAGAGTGGGGTAAATTGAGTGGATTGTATGAAGGTACAATGGAATGGAATGAGGTAGTTTGGAGTGGGGTATATTGGGGTGTAGTGGGTCAGATTGGAGTGGTGTAGGGTCAATTTGGATGGGGTGGGGTGGATTGGCGTGGGTTGAAGTGGGGTAGAGTGGATAAGATTGGAGTGGATTAAATTGGACCTGGGTAGATTGAATTGTGTAGATTGGGGTGAAATGGAGTAGATTGGGGTGAAGTGGGATAGGGTGGGGTAGTTTGGATAGGAGTGGAGTGGAGTGGGGTAGATTGGGGAAGAGTGGAGTGCAGTGGATTGGGGCAGATTGTAGTGGGGTACATTAGGGTTGGAGTGGGGTACATTAGGGTGGAATGGAGTGGAGTGTGGTAGATAGGAGAGGGATATGGTAGGGTAGATTGGAGTGGTATAGCATAGACCAGAGTAAAATAGATAGGAGTGTGGTATTTTAGGATGTGGTGAGGTAGACTTGATTGGGGTAGAATGGGTTAGGGTGGGGTAGATTGGAGTGGAATAGATTGGAGTGGGGTAGATTGAGGAGGGGTAGACTGGTGTGGATTGGGGTAGGGAAGATTGGAGTTAGGTGGAATGAGTTAGAGTGGAGTGTGGTAGATTGAAGTGAATTAGAGTGCGGTAGATTTGAGTGGGGACGAGTGTGGTAGAGCAGAGTGGGTTAGGTTAGAATGAAATGGGGTAGATTAGGTGGATTGGAGTGGGGTACATTGGAATGGAGTGGGGTAGATTAAAGTGGAGTTTGGTAGATTTCAAGTACATTGGAGTCGGGTAGATGGGAGCAGGGTGAGGTCATTTTGAGTGGAATGCAGTACAATGGTGTGGAGTGGAGTAGACTGGAGTGGGGTGGGGTTGATTTGGTTTGATTGATTGTAGTGGGTTAGATTGGAGTGGAATGGGGTAAATTGTAGTGGAGTGGGGAAGAATGTGGTAGAGTGGAGTAGATTGGGTTAGAGTGGGGTGGGTGGCGTGGGGTAGACTGGAGTAGAGCGTTTACCCATCCTACGACCAGCAGTCCTGTCACTCTATTCTAACACGTGGACTTAGTACTTTGTTCTGATTCAACAAACACCTGGACATGTCCACTTGGTAACAATCTGCTTCTTCTTCAATGTGACTTTTAGTCATGCCTGTGGCACTGCTGATGCTTGCACTTCCACGGCCAGTGACTCTTCCCTTACATCCAGCAAGGTGTTTTTTTCCTGAGCAGTTTCATAGTAAACATCAGGGAAAATTAATACCTTGAGGTTCTCTTGCATAATCGCCTCCCCTGTATCGACCATTAATCAACACCGCCTCTGTCATTGCAAATTCCTTGAGACGTGATAAGACCTCCCCTTGCTCGTGATCCTGATTTGTCAGGCTCCGAGTTGGCATCTTTAAAGCCCTTAGCAATTCTCCCAGGATCCAGATGCACACAAAATCAATCTCTCACACTTGCAGTGATTGGACCCCAGGAGTCTAGGGTTCCTCACTCTGGGTCCGATGCCAAGGTGCTCTACCTTTCTTCAAGATGGTTGCTGAGGCGTAACACAAAGTGATTTGACCTCCTTGCAAAATAAGGCGAGTGGCTGCGGACATACTCATATCTCACATAATAGTGCATCATTTTTAGTT
Organism: Triturus cristatus; assembly: GCF_964204655.1. Lineage (NCBI taxonomy): Eukaryota > Metazoa > Chordata > Amphibia > Caudata > Salamandridae > Triturus > Triturus cristatus. Next base: position 271,772,390 of record NC_140594.1, read on the forward strand.
CTAGAGAGAAGCATTGAAGAGTAGGATGGTGCTACGCCCCTGAACGGTATATGCTCAGCAGGAAGTCTGAGCCTCCAGTGTCCTGACATGCCGCTCTGCACCACTGGCAGTGGCTGGAAGAGCGCATCTTTCCCTGCATCAGTGGGTGCTTGGCCTCAACTGGGTCACATTTCTTGTGAGCCCATTTGAGAGTGAATTATCATTTGAGCTCCAATGAACTGTCCAAGTCTTCCAGTAAAGTTCCTCATCTGGGACATGTAGAATGAAAAAAAAAGTTTTTTTCCATTTGATATTTAAGTTTACCAAATTACACCTAGAGCAACAGACGTCAGCAGTGCCGCACAAGTGTGACACTGCCACTTGCTGGTCACAGTCCAGTGCACGGACAAACAGCGTCCAGCATGGCCACAGCTCCTGAACCTGGACCACAGCCTAACTGGCCAAAAGGAAAGAGACTGTGTACCTAGATCAGCCCATGAGATCTCTGTGCAAGACCACCAGAGGTCGTGGTGGTGGAGCAAAGCCATTGCCTCCCTGTGTTTTAACCAGGCAATCTGAGCAGAAAGTTGGCATCCATCCTGTTGGCACTGAGCAAGGAGATTCCAAAACTCACATTTAGTAGTATAGTTTAAGCAAGACCTACGTCTTACTCGGCGGGCCCAAAAGCTTTGAACTGGTTTCAAGCAATTCTATGCAGAGATCACTGTTGACAAATACCCTGGTTGAAAAACTTTTTTCCAAGTTCCAAATCTCAAAGAAACTTTGGCTCAAAAATTCATACTGAAGGGAATATACCGTGAGTAACCATTTTGATCCAAGTCCCACGCATCTTGCTTCATCCCTCGGCTACGTCTCTGCCGCTCAGGATTTACTTTATCTTAAATATTCTGCACCAGAACATCCCAAAGAGTTAGTAGTAAGTAAGTATCTTTTATTGTTTAATTATTTAAAATCTTACAATAATACAAGTTCATATAATAAACCATTATATACAGTCATAAGAGAGCCAATCAAAACAATTCTATACAACTCTCCATATAAAATATACCTGATACAATTTGTTACAATAAAAATCTACAAAATATAAAATTTATTGATCTCTTATTTTACGCTCATCTAGTTTTTTCCACACTTTCATTAAAATTTTTACTAAGGCAGAATTCAGGAGTATATTGTCTGCGGATAAACATAGTATCAATGCCTGTCTACACGTTCTTACTCCTCGTTCATTAAATAGTCTCTTTAATATAGTCACTCTTTCATTTTTCAATTCAGGACAGAGGCACAATAAATGGATAATGTTTTCCTCGCCAGTATTGCACAATCTACATAATGTGTCCTTTTCTAGTTTTTTCCACGGCGGTAAATGGCATAATCCCGGTAATACACCAAATCGTGCTTTAATAAAAATGTGTTTGTTTTTCAATGACCATGGCGTAACCAAATATTGCTGTACCTTCTTTTTTGAGTAACCATTTATAATGGGCCAAGCATGTTTTCTTTTTACAAGTATGTCTTTGTCACTTATCAGTAATAGATGATCTGTTATTTTATTAATAGTTTTTTAAAAAGATTCCTGCGTTATGGTAGTATCCCAAATCGGCCTAACCTCAAATTCAACCAGTGCCGTATTCAAATATTTCCAGGCCGATGATTTTCCTTAATTTCCTTCCATAGTAACTGAGACATTAAGTTGTCTTGGTCATTTTTTATTCTACTCCAAACTTTAATTGCTTGTCCTTTTCTTTCGTACAATTGGTTATTTAATCCAAATTCCAGCCTAACTTGTGCTTGTGATGCATCGTTAGGGAGGTGAAAGAGGGTTTTAAAGGTTTTTGAGACGGTGTTATTGATAAAAACTGCATCTTTTCTATTAAAAGATTCTCTACCATATGTTAGAGAAGGAAGCAATTTAGCTTATATCACCTTTAGGAAGGGACGATAAGTTAGGTTGCCAATTGATTTTTGGATAGTCCTAAATGCAGCTGTCAAAGAATTTGCTTTCCTATAAATGTCGAGTTTTTGTGAAAGAAAATTTCCGTTATCATTAAATAAAAGACCCAAATATCTATAGCTTTCTACTTGTTCTAATTGCAGCTTTCCCAGAAACCATTTAGATTTGTGTTTTAATCTTGAATTTTTTGTAATCACCATAACTTTGGTTTTTGTTTCATTTATTGCCATCCTGTTCTTTTTTTTAATACTCAAATGTTGTAGTTATTAAACGTTGTAGGCCCACTTTTGTATGACTTAAAAGTACAACATCGTCCGCATATAGTAAGTTTGATATATGCTTATCATCCCAAAGAGTTGATTCTAGGTCGTGGAACTGGCTTTGGACACTGTGCGCAATATGCAGCCACTATGCTGAATTCTGTTTGAGACAACTTTTCGGCAGAGAGCCACTGAGGAAAAACGCACACTATCAATCTGGAAGTATGCTTGCCTGGTTTCGTTTTTGAAGTCCTATCTGCCACCTGAAGCTGCCTCTTTAGTTCAAGTCGCCTCAAGCTGAACCGACTTGGAGCACTACCTGAGACTAGCTTTGAACGAGTTCCTTAAAATCAAAGTCTGAAAGAACCTTTTAAACTAGCCAAATTTTCACCCTCAGGCCAACCAGGCCAATTACCAGTCCAATTTGCCCACTCTTCCGATTGCACCACTAAAAAGACTCATAAAAACAGAAAGGACTTTAATAACCCCCCTCTGAAAACTAGTAAAGAGAAAGCCATAACCCCTAATATTACAAAACCTGTAGGCCTGATTTTCTTTTGCATTTCTACGGTTTTCACTCTGGCTTAAAGCAGAATTTGATAAATACATTTGTTTACTCTTTTTATGTGAACTTCTGTCTGGATCTCCAGGTTGTTTCTCCTGACTTTATTGTACAGTGCTGGTTGATGCTAAATTCAGAGGTCTTTCAAGTGAGGTTAAGCCTTGAGCAAAACAACATACCTAAAGCGAGCTAGAACCACATGTGGGGACTTTGGTCCATCTCAGTCACTTACTAACTCAGTACAATCTGTAGTAAAATACATAACCCTGAATGGAATGTTCAGAATTAAAGGTAATGTTACAATAGAAGTCAATGATACTGCAGTCTAGGAGAATATGTAACCTAGAATGGAATGTTCAGCATTAAAGGTAACGTTACTGTAGAAGTCAATAATATTGCAGTCTTGGAGAATTTGCAACCCGGAATGGAATGTTCAGCATTAAAGGTAACGTTACTGTAGAAGTCAATAATATTGCAGTCTTGGAGAATTTGCAACCCGGAATGGAATGTTCAGCATTAAAGATAACGTTACTGTAGAAGTCAATGATACTGCAAGTCTAGGAGAATTTGAAACCTGGAATGGAATGTACAGCATTAAAGGTAATGTTACTGTAGAAGTCAATGATACTGCAGTCTACAAGAATATGAAACCCGAAATGGAATGTTCAGCATTAAAGGTAACGTTACTGCAGTCTAAAAGAATACTTAGCACTGTATGGAATGTTGACCTTTAAAGGTAACAGTACTGCAGAAGGCAATGTTACCGCAGTCTAAAAGAATACTTAGCACTGCATGGACTTTTCATCTTTAACGGTAATGTTACTCCTGAAGGCATTTTTGCTTCAGTCTAGGGGTAAGTGTAATCCTGAATGCAACGTTCAGCAGTAAAGTTAACATTACTGAAGAAGGCAATGTCACTGCAGTCTACTAGAATATGAAGACCTAAATGGAATGTTCAGAATAAAAGGCAACGTTACAGTAAAAGGCATTATTACTGCAGTCTAGCAGAATACATAGCCCTTAATGGAATGTTCAGCATTAAAAGTAATATTACTGCAGAAGGCAATATTATTCTGGTCTACCAGAATATGAAGACCCAAATGGAATGTTCAGAATAAAAGGCAACGTTACAGTAAAAGGCATTATTACTGCAGTCTAGCCGAATACATACCCCTTAATGGAATGTTCAGCATTAAAGGTTATTATCTCAGAAGGTAATGTTCCAGAAGCCTAGGAACATACGTAATCCTGGATGTAATATTCAGCATTAGCCGTGACGTTATTGCAGCCTAGGAGAACATATATGTCTCTAAATGGAATACTCATTTTTTAATAATAATCCACATTTGTAAAGCGCGAACAATCACCCGTAAGGGTCACTAGGCGCTGGGGGCCGTCGGGAACAAAAAGCAAGCTATTGCCCAGAATCATATGGTGCTGGGCTAATCTGGCGCCGGGGATGGAACCGTGATCCCCAGATTCCGGAGTCAGTCGCCCTGGACGCAGCGCCACACCTCTTCCCTAGGAAGGTATCATGACTAGTCTGAGCAAGAGAAAAAAAGAGTTATATGGAAAGACATGCTACTGCAGTCGGGACAATGCACAGCATTTGTTGAGTGTTACTGCAACCCAATAGAGCAAAGTCATAAAAATGAAAGGAATGTCGCTGTAGCATATGAGAGATAATACGAAGAACTGAAAGGACTATTACTGTAGTCTAGAAACATTTGTAGCACAGAAAGGAGTGCCAACTATCGTGTAGGAGAAAGAATACATGGTTTATTACAGTGAACGCTGCTGCAGCATGGCTGAGACACACCGCATTGAAGTGGATTTCACCTGAACCGATGGGATGTATCATAAAGCGTTAAATGGAACGTCATGGCAGCTAGAAGTGAAAAACATCTCAACAAAATCTCTGGTGTATTCCACATAATTGGCAGTTTGGCAGATTACTGGGAATCAGAACCGAGTTGCATCAGACTGCTGCGGGCTGCAGACCATCTGCTCAGGGCCTGCCTGGTAGCAAGAGGGCTTATGACAGCATGGGCGAGCCCAAGGGGAAAACTGCTCACACAACGCGGACCGGAGAACCGGGACAAGTGAGCCCACCTTCTTCCAATGTGTGTGGCGACTTGTGACTCCGACTCCACTTGAAATTCAGAACTTGGAAATTAGTGCGGTCTGCATTCATGTAGATCTAGTATTATGCAAAGCAAAAATATGAGCAACTCTATAATTAAGGGATCAGAAATGTTGTTCAACAGTGCTGTGTGAATGACGGGCTCCCAGCTCTGCACTTCCTTGGCTCTGCTCATCCATTGTAACATGACTCGAACACTGAAGATGTGCCCTGCAGGTAAGGCGTGCTCTCCTGAACACAAATCATGCAACAACGCAGGCGCTAGTTCATAAAAGCTCAATGTGTGAAGTAATATGTGAAAAAGCAAAGGTGTATTTCGTAAACAGCGTATGCACGTCAGACTGTCCACTGTTTGCTGCAGGGCAGCACAAACCATCTTACACATTTTTAGGTCTCGCCTGACCCAGCGCATGTGCTGGTCTGGCGAGACTTATTGAGAGAGCTCCAAAAAGTGCTGCCAGGCCAGACTAGAGCTACAGTGCATGTGCGCGCCCGCGCGCGCCACGCTTTACCGCGATTACTTTTGGTTTCGCGGCCGCTTTGATGTTTGATCGCGTTCACTTTCGCGGCCGCACGGCCACTTTGCATAGCCAATAGGTGTCGCTTTTGGGACCTTATAAGTATTTAGTTATGCAACTGGTGCATGGCTAAACACGTATAAGGTCCCAAAGGCGAGACCTTTTGGCTATGCCAATGCCTGTTTAGCTTGCACCCATGACTATGTCTGTTTCTAAAATCTAGTGCCACTGTCTGACTGGCACTAGGCTTAGTATACAACTTACTAAAGGAGCTTAGTCCCACCTGTGAAATTGAACCTAGCCAGCAACCTGTTATTTGCCCTAAACACAGATGAACACGTGGCAAGACTGTCCGTGGCTGAAAGGATTCACCATTCAGATGCCACTGAACGCTAAATGTAATGTCCTCTACACTCTAGTTTAACCCTTTAGTAAGATGTATGAGAAGATAGATAGATAGATAGATATTGATTCTGGCACACCCCAAATCCAGCTGGAAAGAACTGGGGCTCTGAACTAGGGCACGATACAGTCATTACACGGGAGGCAGACAACGGGTTCTTTGTGGTGTATATTACGCATTACATTTCCCCACGTTGGCAAACGTGCTGCTCGGTATCTTCAATAAGGTTGGATTAGTCACACTTCCCTGTTAGCGGTAATCAGTGCATGCGAAGGACTTACCTCTTTAAGGCGGTTTAACTGTCATCCACCACAGGACTGTAAGGAAACAGAGAACAATAAATTAAGAGCCACACTGGAGCAGATGTGTCCTTGAGCTGGTATACTCAACTCGCAACATCACCAAAGCCATGACCTACTCCCAAGCCTCCCTCTAGCGCTGCGAGGTCTTAGCTGTAAATGTACTTCCTCTAAATGGTGGATTCTGGGCCACAAGGCCTTGGGAAGCTCTTGTGTAACTCTTGGCTCACCTCCACCAGTGAAGACATACCAGGGGTGGTGTTCCTCAAAGCTCATCTCTTAAGTTCATCTGGTCCCCGATCAGGAATCAGAGGTAACCAATGATAAACTGCGCGCTACCCATGTCCACTGCTCGGCACCATTGACGCGGGTTACCCTTGCACGCGCTCACACCCCGCACAGTCACTCCGCAACGTCTCATAAGCAGGAGATAATCTTAGCACCAACCGTCCATGTCAACTGGCATCATTTCACTTTCTTCCTGGTGAAATCAGTATTTAAATGAGTCACCCTGTGAATGATGTCACAAAGGGTTTAAAACCCAAGCAGACATCAGCAAGGGCAGATTCTGGAATGGCTCTTGTTGGTGGCTCTGAAAGAGGTGAGACGGCGTAAGGTATATTCGGTGTTTTAATTGTACACTAGACGGGCCCTTTACAGGAGTGATGCGCTGTGAAAGTCAACGCCTCACAGCTTTGGGTACTGCTTTTCTGCTGCCAGATGCTTTCGAGGACAGGTATGTGCTGGCGAAACGCGCCTAGAATTGTAATTTTGAGTATGAGTTTACAGATACATATATGAATTAAAAAAAAAAAGTACACCCAGTAGCAGCAGCATCCTGCCATTTCTTTAGTACAAAAGTTTACAAAGCAATTCTGTCCCCAAGAAACCCTATGCTTTCGGTTTCTAGAATAAACAGACTTTTCACTTTCTAATTGTTACATGGACTTCTACTTCTAAACACGGGTGATATTTGACTCCACATTTCCAAATATAAGCTAAACCACACCTACTGACAATCTCCTGGGGCCCCCACCCCACTCTCTTGTCAAAACAATCCTTGCTGCACGTCATCCATGCAAAATGTCACACGCACAGAAAAAACAAATCACTGCGCACTTCTCTCTCAGTTCGTATCAAGCACCACACGACTGACGCAAGTAACGCGATGCCATCCGACAGACCAATGGCGCACACAGGCATCGGCAATTAGAGCGCTCACGTCTGCACCAAGCAAGCGCCAGTGCAAGCTTCCACCACACGGAACATGCACACGTGGGCATAAACAGTGCAGAGCCTCGACCAGCACCAGTGCGAGCTTCTTCCACACACAGGAGTACAAGCTTCTCTCGCACCCAGAAGGGATATTCCACGAGCAGCATTGGTCAGGGGTAGTAAGCGCTATATATAAATACAATACAAATTACAAGGCTCTAATGCACGAATGATTGGAAACGGTAGTGCAAGCTTCTCCGGAGCACAGCACATATAACATAGGCAGCAGCGCAAGCTTCTCGGTAATGCAAGACAAACAAAAGCAGTGTAACATCGTGCACCGAGTCAGTTTACAGCTGGGTGAGTGCTCACCTCAATCTTTCCCCTCGTCAAACCCTCCAATCTCTTCCAGTCAATGTCGTAGGCGAGGGCGTGCTGGAGGAGCCCGACCAGCAGCAGCAGTACCCACGCCATGGCGGACGTGAGGCGCTAAGACTTGTATCGGGAGCAGCAGGCAGAGGAAGTGAGGGCAGGGGGCCGAGCGTGGATCAGTGCCGGGCTGCCTGCCACGTCAGAGAAGCAGATGGGCCGGTGTGTGGAGGAGGACGGCACGGAGGAGGACCCGGGAGGCGGGGGCAGGCACTAGGGGGAGGACCTAGAAACGAGCTTAGGAACCATGGAAGAAAGGTGGGAAGAGGACCCGGGAGGCTGCAGGGCTCTAGCCAGATGCCTGGCTCAGCTCAAGGTCTTTCTGGAACCACGAGCCCAAAACGAGCTTATCTTTCATGTGGTTTCTGCTTCCTCCTTCTTTCTACTTCCATCCACACATATAGAGTTAAAACCATAGCATTAACATTTGAAGTAAAGAGGCAAGACAAATACTGATTTAGTGTCTCCTTTGTAAAAAGTGAAACTAGAAAACATGGGATTGATCCTAGGTTCCCCACTGAACCAAATTGTGTGATCTTGGGCAAATATATATATATATTTTTTTTGCATCACCGCATATTTATTTATTTAAGCCTTTTTATACAGCGCATGCTTTATCCAGGAATGTTTTACATAAGAGCAACTAGCGTTACATAAGAAATTCAGAGTAACATGGTAGTAGGTGACAGTGCGTATCTCTACCACAGTTACTCATGGTGAGAGTTACATATTTACAAATTACATATTCACTAAAGATAACATATTAAGAAAACGTAGAAAGATTAGGGTTGTACAAATACATATTACATATTTACAGAATTTGAAGCGGAAGGTGGTAATAGCTATTTTAAGTGTCACGTAACAGCCAGGGTCACGCCATAGAATGTGAGATGTGAGGGACTGTGCCTCGGGGAAGTTTGGCGAGGCGAGTTATTGATAAAAGTTTCTTTGAGGAGTTTTAAGGTCCGTTTTGAAGACCCAGAAGGAGGTGGAGGTGCTAAGGGTTGGAGATTCTAGTCGCATTACCTGAGGAAGATTGCGCCATAAGTCTTTCCCTTTTGAAAGTTGAAGGTTTGAGCAGTAGATTTTCAGCATTACGTGGAGGTCTAGAGCCACCTGATATTTTGAGTTTGTTAGCTACGGTAGCTAGGTGTGGACGTGTGAATGGCTTTCTGGATTATGCAAGACGTTCTTGTATATTGACCTAGCTTCAATAGGAAGTCAGTGAAGAGTTATCGGCATAGGTGTGATATGGTTGTTTCTTTTGGCCCGTAGAAGAAATGTGCAGCCGACTGGAGGATGGATTTTAAAGGGGATAGGTGGGTCAAGGGGAGGCCTGCAAGGAGAGAATTACAGTAACCCAGTCTGGACAGTGGCGTAACGAAAATTGAAGGGGGCCCCCTGCAAGGTACACAGAGGGGCCCCCGCTCCAGATTTAATCCGGAGCTGTCAGGCCGGAGTACAGTGCTGAGGGCACCCCCCCCCCCACCCTGCACAGCAGGGGCTGCGGGAGCCTGTGTTACGCCCAGAGTCTGGAGAGTACCAACGATTGAACAAGAGTTTTCAGGTCTTGCTCAGTGATGAAATGTCAGATCCCCCAGAGAAGGCGCAGTTGGAAGCGTGTATTCTTGGCCACTATGTTGATTTGCGATTGGTGGTTAAGTCTTCTGTCCAGGATGACACCTAGAGATTTAACACTGTCAATGATTGTAGGTTTGCTGTTATGAATGTTCTAATTATCCATTCATGATTGAACAGGAGGTGGAGAATTTGAGGTTGAGATAAGAAGGAATTCGGTTTAGAGGGATTCAGTCTTAGGTGATGAGACGTCATCCATTCTTGGATAGAGTTGAGGGTGGTGGAGAAGAGTGAGATGTTGTGACCTTGAGGTAGAGTTGGGTGTAGTCAGCATTGAGGTGATAAAGTATCCCAGTCTATTTAGTAGGTCTCCTAGCTGTTCCATGTAAAGATTAAATTGGGTAAGATCCAGGATAGAGCCTTGAGGGATGCCTTGATCCACAGCCTATCAATCAATCAATCATTTGTAGAGCGCACTACATACCCGCGAGGGTCTCAAGGTGCTGGGAGGTGGGGGGCCACTACTGGTCAAACAGCCAGGTCTTGAGTAGCCTCCTGAAGGTCAGCAGGTCTTGGGTCTGTCGTAGGCTCAGTGGGAGCGTGTTCCAGGTCTTGGTGGCGAGGTGGGAGAAGGATCTTCTGCCGGTGGTTGTTCTCTGGATGCGAGGGACGGCGGTGAGTGCGAGGTCGGCCGAGCGGAGCTGGCGGTTGGAGATGTAGAAGGAAAGTCATCTGTTGAGGTAGGCTGGGCCGGTCTTGTGGAGTGCATTGTGTGCGTGGATGAAGAGCTTGAAGGATATCCTCTTGTTGACGGGGAGCCAGTGCAGGTTTCTCAGGTGGGGAGTGATGTGGCTGTGGCGTGGTACATTGAGGATCAGTCGTGCAGAGGCGTTTTGGATGTGTTGCAGACGTTTGATGAGCTTGGTCGGGGCTCCCGCATAGAGGGCGTTTCCGTAGTCGAGTCTTCTGCTGGCGAGGGCCTGAGTGACTGTTCTTCTTGTGTCTGTCGGGATCCACCTGTAGATCTTGCGGAGCATGCGGAGGGTGTTGAAGCAGGAGGAGGAGACGGCGTTGATCTGCTTGGTCATGGAGAGCGTTAAGTCGAGGATGATTTCCAGGTTGCATGCATGGTTGGTGTGTGTCGGGCTGCCCCCAGTGCCGTCGGCCACCAGGAGTCGTCCCAGGCTGAAGGGTTGGAGCCGAGGTTGAGGACCTCCGTCTTGTCCATGTTCAGCTTCATTCAGCTGATCTTCATCCAGTCGGCGACCTCCTTCATTCCTTCGTGAAGGTTGGATTTGGCGGTGATGGGGTCCTTGGTGAGGGAGAGGATCAGTTGGGTGTCATCTGCGTAGGAGATTATGTTGAGGTCGTGCTGTCGGGCGACGTGTGCGATCGGGGCTATGAAGATGTTGAACAGTGTCGGGCTGAGGGAAGAGCCCTGGGGTACGCCGCAGATGATCTTGGAGGCTTCGGATCGGAAAGGGGGAGGCGGACGCTCTGGGTTCTGCCGGAGAGGAAGGAGGTGGTCCATTCCAGAGCCTTGTCTCGGATCCCTACAGCGTGGAGGCGTGTGCGTAGTGTGCGGTGGCAGACGGTGTCGAAGGCGGCGGAGAGGTCCAGGAGGATGAGGGCTGCGGTCTCACCGTTGTCCAGCAGGGTCCTGAAGTCGTCGATGGCGGTGATGAGGGCAGTCTCAGTGCTGTGGTTGCTGCGGAACCCTGACTGGGAATGGTCCAGGATTCTGTTTTCTTCAAGGTATCGGGTTAGCTGTCTGTTGACGATCTTTTCGATTACCTTAGCCGGGAACTGAAGCAGGGAGATGGGCCGGAAGTTCTTGAGGTCTCTTGGGTACGCCGTAGGTAGGAGAAACTGTTAAAAAGCACAGAGCAATTCAGCCACACACTTTAAAAAGTATTAGAAACCTAGTAGCAAGGCAGGAAACACTAAATCCTACTGCTGTCAGCTGCGTGCATCCATTTACTATTGGGCTCCTCACTTCCGCCCGCGCAGTTTCCACTTCCTTAGCTGCGTTAGCGATCCAGTTTGCATCATAGGCATCAGCCTATATATTCCCGATGCAAACGGACGCGCGTAGCGGGCGCGCCACTTGTGCGCCAAAGGCAAGCCCGTCTGCACCCGGAGGCATCCGGTGCCGTCCATGCTGCCCAGTTCCCCTCCGGTGAGTTTCTTCCACTATATTACAAAAGGGAAAAACTGCTTTGCCTTAGGCGGCTACCATTATGTCAGTGTACAGCGGCTGATCCGAGCTTGGAGGTAGACTTTCGATGCAATAAGTGCAAGTGGTCTCTCCTCCAGCCCAGGAATCTCGCACCCAAGATCCTCCCATGCAACAATAAGTGTAAAAACAATAAGAAAACAGAGGACTTAAAGGCCACCCTTTTAACTTGTCGCTCTATGCAAAAGCATGAACCACACATTTATGGCCTACTTTTAGACAAACAGCCTGATTTTTTATTTCTCACTGAGACCTGGCTGTCTGAAGCCTCCAACCCTACTATCACCTCGGCCATCCCTATGGGTTATAAAATCCCATTTGAGGTACCGACCAAGTGGAAAGGGGGGCGGTGTCGCCATAATTTACAATCAAAAACTAGACTGCTCTCCCATCCCGATGGAAAACATCGAGGGCGCAGGGTCCTTAAGCTGCGCTGTACCTTATCCACTCATCATAGCATAGCTGGTTTTCTGATTTACAGACCTCCCAGTGCAATTGGAAATGGTATTACCACGCTTAATACAGTCACCACCTCCCTGGCCTTAAAATACAACATCTGCCTTATTCTGGCAGATTTCAAAATACATATGGACAATGGAAAAGACCCTCAAACAATTTCCTTGTTGGACGCTGCAGGCCTGCAACATGTTTCCATCTATTTCTTCGGTCACCCATGAGAAGGGCCATACCCTAGACCAAATCTTTCACAACTTTGACATATCAGAAAGCCTACCTCTTCCCATTATCTGGTCTGACCACCTCCTATTAAAATTCGTCATTCCCAACTCTGCCACAGCCCCTCGGGTAACACAGGGCAGAGGGTCCCTAATTACAGGACGTTCCATAAAATATCCATCCCAATGCTAGCAGACGCCCTCGGTCGTTCCTCACCAGAGCTATCTGGCTGCCCCGACTCGGACGCCCTCTCAATAGATTAATGGCTCTGAACCAACATTTATGCAGCGGTACCGGTTGTTTCCTGCTCCTCAAAGAGTTCGGCCCCACCAGCGCCATGGTTTAATGATTCCCTCAGATCTAGCAAAAGAAATTGTAGAAAAATGGAACGTAAATGACGTAAATCCTATCTACCTGTGGACAGGTAGGTGTTTAAAGACACCTTTAAAGCTCATTACATTCTCATGAAGGCAGCCAAGAAAAGCTTTTTTCAAACCAAGATAGAAAATGCCCAAAATAAGTATAAGGAAATCTTTAGTATAGTTAAATCCTTTACCGCCCGAAAGCAGGCACAAAGAAAGAGCCATGCACGGACGAATGGTCTAAGCATGGTCTAAGCAAATAGCTCAATTCTTCCACAAAAAGATCTCCTTGATCCAACAAGCCTTCACTAACAACTCAGAGGAAGAATTGACCTTCTACCTTAGTTCTAATAGCACATTTCACCTCTTGGATCCTCCATCTTTACTAGCTTCCCCTGAGTTTCAGCTTGAAGAGTCACTGACCCTTCTCCAAAGCATTAAGTCTGGCTCTCCTACCGACCCATGGTCAGCAAATATCCTGAACCTATAAACCCCATGGTAAACCAGCTTTTCAATGCTTCCCGCTCCTCAGGCAACATGCCGAAATTATGGTTGAATGATAAGATTCTTCCACTGATAAAAAAGGCTAACACAAACCTACCGACCCTGTCAACTACAGGGCAATCTCCCTTCTTCCGGCCCACTCCAGAGTATTAGAGAAGCATGTAAACAAGGCCCTCCAAAAACACATTGAAGATGGGAAGCTCCTTCATGAGTACCAAAACGGTTTTAGGGCTAAATACAGTACGGAGTCCGCTCTGCTGGAAGTGACTGAATTTCTCAAGGGTATGCTGTACCAGGGAGGCAAGGCTGTTCTGATACTTCTCGTTTGGTCGACGGCCTTCGATACTGTCCCACATGAGAGGCTCCTGGAGAGACTAGCTAACATTGGCCTGGGGGGACCGCTTTAACATGGATGTTATCCTTCTAGGCAAATAGATCTCAGGACATCTGGCTCCCCCTTTTCTCAGCCCTGGTTTTGGCCATGAATGTAGGTGTCCCTCAGGGCTTCATTGTCAGTCCTACCCTTTTTAATATATATCTATCCCCCTTGCATTTCTGGTAGAGGAAGAGGACGCCAAAATTGTTTCCTACGCTGATGACACTCAGCTGATTTTTACGTGTGAAAAAGGAACTGACTTTGACAGGGCAATGGTTAGATCTTGCCTCTCAAAGGTTTTTAACTGGTTTAAGCTCAATCAGCTGAAGTGCAATCCTGACAAAACTGAAGTTGTTTTCTTGGGTAATCCAGAAATGCCTGACTGGAGCTCTTGGTGGCCAAAAGATTTGCCGCCCCTGCCCGCGGAAAAGGAGAAAGTAAAAAACGTAGGATTTGTCATAGACAAGACATTCTCCATGCGCTTTCAAATCCAAAATCTAACTGGAGCTTGCTTTGGCATACTCCAGATGCTAAAAAAATTCCTGCCACTGTTACTGCTTGAGAGCAGAAAGATCGTGGTGCAGGCACTGGTGATATCAAAGCTTGACTATGTCAACAGCTTGTACCTCGGTCTTCCCAAATCCCTTATCCAGCACCTACAAGTGGTATAAAATGCGGCGGCCAGAGCCCTCCTGAGACCTAAACCCAGATCTAGTATGATCCCTATTCTTAAGTCTCTACACTGGCTCCGCATAAAAGAACGGATCGACTTCAAAGCGAGGACCATCTTCTTCAAAGCTTTCCCCGGCTTAGGAGCCGGCTACCTAAATAAGCGTGTTAATCGCTACACAACATCTAGACCCCTAAGATCTTCCAATGCCAACCTGGCTATCGTGCCTAAAATATGCCGTGCCCGCACTGGATGCAGATCCCTCGGTTTTCTAGGCGCAAAATTGTGGTTTAGCCTCCCTGAGTCTCTGAGACTAACCACAGACCTACTCTCTTTCAGGAAGAACTTAAAAACCTGGCTTTCTAAAAACTGATGGGTCTTTTACGCACGTTTTACTCCTGCTGTCAGGCACCAGGACACTCTAGTCTGGGTAGCTGCGTGCTTTATTAAATACACTATTTCATTTAATTAGGTCCCTGACAGTTCAAAGGAACACTCGTCCAAATTCTAAGGGCCTTACTTATGAGACCTTGCTTCACTTTAATGCCGCCGGTGCGTCACTTTTTGTGACGCACCGGCAGCGTAAAAAATATGCTATGCTGCGCCCTATTTACAAAGTGACGCATATAGGCAGATGCGTCACTTTGTAAACCCCTGCACCACATTATACCTGCACCAGGTATAATGTATGCAGGGTGAGTGTTCCCCCGCAAAAAGCCTCGTAGAAGTGGCGCATTGAAATCTATGTGAACTCAGTGCGCCACTTCTAGGACGCCATTGCGTCGATATCTTACACCTGCCTCACAGCAGGCATAAGACTGATGCAGGCCCTTTCACATGGGGCTTGCCCCATGTGAAAGGACACATTGTTGGAGTTGCGTCTATTTTCAGACACACCCCAGCAATGCATCACTTTTGCGCCTACAGATACATCAGAAATACTGACATATCCGTAACTCCTTGAGACATGATATGTCATACAGTAAATATGACACATCCATCATGTCACAAGGAGGGCTCACTAAGTAGTGACGCATCCCTGTTTTCACACAGCGATGCATCACTTCTCATAAATAAGGCCCTAAATGTGTTTACATCTAATATTCAGGGATAGTTATGTGTTTTTTCAATATTGTATCACAGCAGCAGCTCACCAATATTACTACAAATAATCTCTGTGATGCCCCCCCTATTTCGTATATGTTAGGCCTTGTTTTGATCTAAAAGGAAACTTTTTTAATGTATTGCATGAAACATAAACACAACATTTCTCTGCAAAAAGTCTGTACTAGACTCTCACACATCAGATACATAAAAAATAAATTAAAGAAAAACAGTATTTAAAACAATCTGTTTAAGCAATATTCAAGGTCATTAGGGCAAAACTCTGGAGAAGGGAGCTGATTCTGTCAGGGGGACCCCTTGAAAGGCTGGGGCCCTGGGCCAGAGCCCACTTTGCCCATGCATTAAAACGTCTCAGCTGGGAAGGTCGCGGTCTCGAGGGAGAGATTGATGACGTGCTCATGGTCTTGATGGTGTCATCGAGGCTCACGTTGGCCCAGGCTAGCAGGGGGTCGTGGTCGATGGTGTGTGGAGAGTCTGTTGTGTTGATGTCTGTTGGGGCTGTCTGGGTGTTGACCTGTCATGGATGTCTGCTATCTTGAGGTGGAAAAAAGCAGCAAGGGAGTCGCACAGGGCTTGCGACAGCGGGATGTCATTAGTGTTGGAGCTGGGGTTGGAAAGTTCCTTCACGATGTTGAAGAGCTCCTTGCTATTGTGTGCGTTATTGTCAAGGCGGTCTTTGAAGGATGTCCTCTTGGCAATCCTGATGAGGTGATGGTGGTTGCGGGTGGCTGTCCGGAGTCTGCTCACTGTGCCATTTCTTCTTTAGTTTCTGGCAGGCTCGCTTGGAGGCTAAGAGTTCTGGGGTGAACCAGCTGGCTCTCTTGCTGGTGTCTCTGTAGGAGGGTTTCTTCAGCGGGGCGAGGGTGTTGGCGCAGTCGGCGATCCAGCGTCTGAGGTTGAGGGCAGCATCGTCGGTGTTGTAGAGTTCGGTGGGTGGGCTGAGAGCGAGGTTTGCGTGTACTTGGTCTTCGGTGATTTTGCTCCAGCAGCGGCGGGGGATCTGTTGGGTGCGGTGGTGTGTGGTGGGTTTCTGGAAGGTGAAGTGGATGCAGCGGTGGTCGGTCCAGGGGAGTTCGGTGGTGTGGCTGAAGGAGATGTGGGAGCTTGAGGAGAAGACAGGGTCGAGCGTGTGGCCGGCGGAGTGGGTAGGCGTTGGGACGAGTTGCTTCAGTCCGAGGTTGGCGAGGTTATCGATCAGGGTGGTGGAGTTGCTGTTGTTGTTTTTCTCAAGGTGAAAGTTCAGGTCTCCGAGGAGGATGTAGTCAGTGGAGGTCAGGGCGTGCATGCTGATGAAGTCGGCGATGGAGTCGCTGAACAGGAGTCGGGGTCCGGGGGGGTCTGTAGACGAGGGTGCCTTTGAGGGTGGAGTTGGGGTCTGTGTGGATCTGGAAATGCATGTGTTCAGCGGTGCTGAGAATGTCGTCGGTGCTGGTCGAGACCCTGATGCTGTTCTTGTGGACGATGGCGATTCCTCCTCCGACTGTGTTGGGGCGGTCTCTGCGGGTGATCTTGTAGCCATCTGGGATGGCAATAGCGATGTCGGGTGTGGAGGAGTTGTTCATCCAGGTCTCGGACTGGAAGGGCATCCTTGATAACCTGTAGCAGTGCTGTTTCGGTGCTGCAGCCTTGAGTGAAGCCGGATTGAAATTCATCTAGAAGTTTGTTGTCTTTGATGTGTTGGGTGAGTTGCTCTGCTACACATCTTTCAGTGATTTTGGCATATAAAAACATCTTCATATACGCGAATTCAGAATATGAGCTGTACACATTAGGAACACAGGCTGTCGGGCACTGAGTGATAGGCCGGTGCAAATGGGTCACTTTTGGGCCGCTTCTTTGTGCAGCGCGGTGTCTGATTTTTGTGCAGTTTTGCAGTTTGTGTCTTCGCCAAAGGCCCGTCTGGTGGCCTCAGGCACATTGCACTAAAGCGAAGGTATGTGGGGATCACAGGTCCTCCTCCTGCTCATGGTTTGTCCCCTTTACCACCCCTGCTGGGTGCCCACACTGACCACAGGTGGGGGTGGGAAGGCTGAGTGACCCTGCAAGGGAGAAAAAAGCAGTGGCCAGGTGGACCTTTGTCACCCGTCCTCCCTGCTGGGCCGGCCCATTACTGACCAAGCCAGGCAACATGACCAGACTGTAGCCTTTGAATCCTTCATCTTTCCCTGTAGACCAGGCCAATTCTCAAGCACAGGGCAGAGACAGAACCAAACATTTAAATTTTCTCTCCACCTTGGCTGGCCAGTCTCTCGGTTTCAGCAGAAGACTTGATTTTCCCTTGAAGTCTGAGTTGAATGTTATGTTATTTAGATTTAATATAGCGCACAACTCACCCATGGGCATCTGGGCGCTGAGCCAATTTAACAAGTATCAGTAGGGAGATGAGATTAGGAATTAGAATAGGTAGGCTTTCAGCAATTTCCTAAATTTGCAGTAGTTAGCACAAGTGCAAATGTGTAGCAGAAGCTTGTTACAATAAAAGGAGGCAAGGTAAGAAAAAGTTCTACCACCACATCTTATTAAGTGAGTATGGGGACACACAGCAGGGCCTTATTACATGATCTTAAGCTTCTGCTAGGTGTACACGGTTTGATTTTTAATTGAAGATATCTGGGTCCTTTGCCTCATAACGCGTTATAAGTGAGGAGGCAGAGCTTAAAAATGCACCTTTTTTTCACTGTCACCAGTGAAGTTCCTTTAACATCGGGGCAGAGGAGGTGCCGGGAGGAAGGATGAAGATGAGCCCGGCTGCCGTTCTTTGAATTACCTGTAATTTGGCTACCAGTGTCTCATTAGCTGCCTCCAAGAGAGCATTACCATAGTCTAATTTGCTTACTACTAGGGCTTGGACTAACGTTCTTCTGGTGGATGTAGGGAGATCGGAAATATTCTGCGCAGAAGACGCATGTTCTGATAACATAATCCGGAAGTGGTCAGAATGTGATCTTTCATTGTAAGAGCCTGATCAATTTTCATCCCAAGATTCTTAATAGATTCTTTAGGGATATGAATAGGTCCCAATTGGGAAGGCCACCATTCCTAGTCCAGACAGAGGAGGCCTTGCCAAATAGCATGATCTCCGTCTTGTCAGAATTTAGTTGATGGTAATTGTCATTCATGCAGTTGGAGATGGATAACATACCCAAGGCAAAATGCTTTTTAGTAGTGGGTAGATCTTACTCGAATGTAAAAATCAGCTGGGTAACATCCGTGTTGGAGACTATCTCAAAGCCAAAAGGCTCTAGGTTCTTAGCAAGGGGGGACACATAGATATTAATCATAGTAGGACTCAAACAAGAGCCGTGTGGAATACCCCAGTCTAATCGCATTTTGTGAGAGGTATATGTGCCAAGGATGACAGTTTGATATCTCTCTTGCAGAAAATGGCGGAGTCACTTAAGCGCAAGGCCTTGTAGCCCGATCTCTCGCAGCTTTTCCGTCATCCTGACATGAGAGATCTTGTTGAAAGCCGCAGAGAGATCTAATAGCACAAGCATGGCCAGATTGCCTGCGTCAAGTGGAAGTCACAGGGAGTCAGTCACTACCAAAAGCGCAGTTTCCGTGCTATGGCCTGATCGAAAACCGAATTGTGAAGAATCCAGGATTTGATTTGATTATAGGTAGGCTGTTAATTGTTTATTAATTAAACCTTCAAGCAGTTTGCCCAAAAGAGGCAGTAGCGATATGGGGCAGTAGTTTGCCAGCGCCTTTTGGTCCAGGGTGGGTTTTTTCAAAATAGGTAGTACACAGGCCGCCTTCCATTCAGAAGGGATAGTGCCTGTTTCCGCAGAGGAATTAAATATCTCTGAGAAAGTCGGGGCAAGCCAGTTGGCTAACGATGACACTATTTTAGGAGGGCTGATGTCGACAGGAGAGCCTGATTTGGCAGTAGTCAGTGCTCTACTAACTTCCTCTAAGGTAAAGGGTTCAAATCTGTCTAAGGAATAACTCCTATCTGTTATGAGATCAGCGTTGCTTGCTGCTAATATTGCTAGCTATAGTGGGGAGTGAAGTAGTACATTTTAGGTAGATATTGGAGATTTTCTCCTGAAAGAAATTAGCCAGTGAGTCACAGAGTTCCTTGAATCCTATAGAGAGTTGTGCACATGCCAGAGGAAAAGTGAAGTCTTGCACAATGTTTAAAAGCATTTGCGGATAATTATCTGCCTGTTCAATTTGCTTAGTGATAAAAGTTAATCTGGATATCTTACTATTTAGATGATATCGAGATAATGCTTGTTTGTAGAGATCCCTATCGTTAGGCTTTTTGGTCTTGCGCCACCGTCTCTCTAAATTCTTGCCAACCGAATTTTCCAGTTTTAGCTCAGGGGCAAACCAAGGTGCTGAAGGACGCCTTTTGCTGGAGCAACATTTTTTGTAGAGTACTGTAGAGTCCAGAGCTTCTGTTAAAGCAGAGTTAAACATGTGCAGAGTGTTATTGACCTCTGAAAATTTGTCCGGCAAGCTGAAGTGAAATAATTCATTATAAACTTCAAGTATCACACCTATATAAGCTACTTCGCCCAAAGTCCACCAAACTCAACGACAAAACTACTAACTATTGGGTAAAGCAGTCTGAGACCCCACTCAACGAGCAGGAGTTAGCTCTCCTTTGGTCCTCACCATCACGCAACAAAATTACACCAGCACTATCAAAAACAAAATTCTGGCTTCTCCACAAAACCTTCTGGACACCCGCTCGGTTGGCCTCACTAGGACTCAGAGACGACAACCTATGCTGGAACTGCGCCAAAGAGAAAGGGGATCTAGCGCACCTCATATACTACTGCCCCAAACTTAAAAAGTTCTGGGAAGAAATCTTTGACGTCATAAAAAATGCATTAGGGTGCACACTAACCCCAGCTTTCTCCTCCCCCACCACAGCTTTCATAACCACACATCTCCCCACACAACAAGACAGAGACCTCCTAGACCTCCTGCTGACCACAGCAGTCAAGCTGGTCCTGGCCAACTGGAAGATACCACTAAAACATCATATAGGTGCTGGTTTAACTGGGTGACATACCTTAGAGGAGCAGATAGTACTGCCCTGCAAAACTCGCCTTGGAAACCACCATATAGAGGGATGTGGAAATCACTGAACATCTTCCTCGAAGCATATGACCCACCCTGAATCTATCAGGGCTCCCTCTGGCGGAACAACCACCCAGATGCTGGCACCAACCCAGACTAGGCTTAGAGCGAAACATCACTTCTTGCACACTAACTCTCTTTTCTTCTATTTTCTTTCTACACCACTCTATCCCTACTTTACCCTAGATGGACAGCATAGAGGGCTCCAGAGGGACTAGCTTAAAAGAGCAACCGCACTGTTTGTAACACCAACTAAACTCATATGTAACTTCTTTTTGCAAGGACATGTAAAGTCCACCTGGAATTCCTAACTGTAAAGCGAATGCACCTTTTTTGTGAAAAAATAATAATAAAAATAACTTGAAATTAAAAAAAATAAACTTCAGAAGAGAACAGGGTCCAAGGTCTGCTCAGATTTGTAGCCCTACTGCTGTTTCCCTTCGTAGTGAATAATTGAGATGATTGAGCATAGGAGGGAATTAAAAAGTGGTCAGTCCAGGTTAGAGGCATAGGCGCCTCCCATATAATGTGTTCGGAATTAGTCAATAGTAGATCCAGCGAGTGACCTACTTTATGAGCGGGGCTGCTGATTTATTGAGACAGACCAAGCGTTTCCAGGTCTGCTGTTATCTCCGCCATTTCTGAGTTGGTATGGTCTTCCCCATGGTAATTAAAATCACCCAGGAGAAGAGAAGTTTTATTAGCTAATGCATGGGGGGAAATTTCTTCCACCAGTCTTTGGCTGAAGCCAGCCTTAAATCCAGGGGGACGATAATTTAAGGCTCCTTTCCAACTGCCCATGGCACACAGATTTATTTTAAAAATGCCTAGTTCCATGGAGTCTGTGTTAGTGATCGTAATCCATGTCACATTGAGAACGTTTTCGAAAATTATTGCAATGACTGTCATCTGGACTTTCTACATAGTCATTTTGGTACACTACATAAAAAAACCAGCCACCCACACACACACACACACACACATCTAAACACTGCAAATTCTAATTGTGAATCTAGGCAAAAGAGTGTAGCAGGTACGCAGCTGTTAATATATTTACAGTGTAAAAGCAATGCACTGCTAATTACCCCACATATTACATCACTCATGAGATCGTCTATGATATCACTGATAATATCAGTACAACATTTGCTGTAAAATTATAGACTAGAAAACTGTGCATGATGGGGCAAGAGTGATAGTTACTGGACGGCACAAGTTATAGTTTCTTGACATAACTATAACTAACTCCTGAATTTCTAAGGTTGTGTGTGTGTGTAAACTCTGTACTTAACAATGATGTACCTGTAACCTTTGTTTTTTGTGTGAATTTCTTCGGTTTTTAAAAATTCCATTTCCTAACTATAATGTCCCTGTAACCTTTGTTTTTTTACTGAATGAGTATAATATTCACAGTATTCAATATTTTGGCCTCAATATTTTCTAGACTGATTTTTTTGTCGATATTCAGAATTTTAAACATAAATTGACAATGCCTACCCTTAATGATCCCATTATTGATGATCAAGTGATTTTCGACGCACTAATGCTTTAAATTGTGTGGTGCAAGGGCTACTGTTTTACAGTTATGTTACTGTGTAAATGGAATAGACATGTACTTAACTGTATACATCATGTTCGATTTGACAAATGATGATGGCCTTTGGGTACAGGATAGTTGGCGTCATCTTCGGGGTCAAACTCCAAGCTACACTATGTATTTCACAAGACACCAACAGTATTCTTGGATTGATGTTTTATTAGCACAATTATGCTAATTCTAAGGCTGTACATGCACTGTGTTGTCTGATCACTCCACTGTGACCCTGGAGTATAGTTTTCTTGGTAAAAGCACCCACGTTTGTAAATAGATTTTATGGTAAGATTGGAGGCCAGCATTATGGATAACTCTTTATTGCTACTCCTTCACACATTACTTTGAAAAAGAACATTTAATTGGATTTTTGATCCTATTCTCTTTTCAGGTAGAATCTTCTGTCAACAACTTGATATAAAAATGAAATACATTTTTTAGCTATAAGCTAGGAACCACCAATCTTTGCATTGTCTTGGATGCTCCTAAAGCATTTGTTAGAGGGGTAATGATGAGTTATATGTCTTCTTGGGCCAAAAAGCATAGGCATTTAATGTAGCAGCATTAACAGCTTCTCCAATTAATGGAGGCTAAACATATGATCGTGATAGCGGAGGTTGATTCTGCTCCTTCTGCACTGTATCGAGAACTCAGTAGATTTAGGCTCAAGCCAAACGTCAACAATTAGCTCAGATCATGACAGATGTCCAGAAGAGGAAAGCCAAATCATTTGATCACAGTGAGTGTTTCGGTCAAATACTGGCTCTTAACTGATGTTAACATACATCCAAATTGCATATAGAAGGGGCCAATGTACTTGCATCTCAACCACAGGAAATAATTGCAGTATTCAATTGTTACTCTACTGATTTCCACACTAGGTTGCAGTTGATATTACATAATCAATGCATGGAATTTCTTCAAGACTTCACCCTTCCTAAACTCTAAGGAAGTAGGGGTGGGCAAAATAATCTGTCCTGCTGGCGGAATGGAAATTTTTGGCAACTCCATCTTACTCTTGTAACGGGGAGTTCTAGCCAATTTCTGGCAGTCATCACGTGGCAGAATTTATTCTCGCACATGGCTCCAGAACAGTAAGTTTGCGAGCTTTGTTAGGCGTCCCTTAGCGCAACTTCCAGTCACCTGGAGGACATCTGGTGAAATGTTTCTACCGCCAGCGGCCACAGGCAGTCGTGACCGTTCATGGTCAGAAGGCTAGAAAATCTACTTGACAGGCAGCAAAATCAACTCGAGTAGCTGTGCCTTCTGGTGCATTGTGTGGTGCCATTCACCTTGATTTTCGAACGCAGAACGCGCTCCTGGCACTAAATCACACCGCAAGCAGCGTGATGTGCCTATTTCTGCCTTTGGCAGAACTCTGTGGAATCTCGCTGAGTTTTTATGTAACTCCACAGAATTTCACTGAATCAAATTCCGGCAGTTCCGCCCACACCTATCAGGAACAGCAAGAATCTCTTAATACAGGGGTTACTCTAACAGAAATAGTCAAGTGTGATAAACATCTGGCATCTGGGAAAGCTGAGAGAGAGGATGGCCTATTTGCTACATTTAATAATTCATTTATTTAAACTTTTATACCAGCTTTTTGACCCTTGTGCAGTCCATTGAAGCTGAACACCTTATTCCTGAAACTTCGGATATGATTAATATTGGTACATTTTCAAACAAAAGCACCTGCATGTGACCCTTATTGGCCAATTTCACTGCTATAACACATTCCAAGGTTCTCACTTCACAGTTAACTCGGTCTATGACCTGGCTGATATCTGGGCGCCACTATGGTATCATGCCTATTTGGACTCTCTTTGATATCGCCTCAAATACTGATGTTGAACTTGCCACAATATTATTAGACGCCTTTGATAGGGTATCTGGGATTTTTTTATGGCCACTCTTGTCTGGATTCTGGATTTATAGGCTTTTTCTGTATCTTATTCAAGCACTTTATGTAACCCCAGTTGCTGGTATATATGTCATGGTCTACCAATCCACTCTTATAGATATTCTGCAGGGTAGAAGTCAGGGTTGTCCTGTCTCCATTAATATTTTTACTTTATCTTGAACCTTTTATTTTGAGAATTTTACAAAGTGATACGATCCCCAGTTATTTGTAAAGACTAATATAAGCTACTAGCAACAATGTTGATGTGGTTATATAATGTCGGACACCTGCTGGAGGTCTTGTTCCTATTTTTGATTGGGCAAAGGATTTTGAGAGGGTAGTGCAATATTGGGTGAATGCTAAGAAAACATTGGCTTTGGGTACAGAGGAAATGAGTTCAGAAATACAGCAGTAGTGATCTATTAAAGGGGTGATAATCTCAGCTAATATGTTGCAATTGTTACATTGTTTTTTTATACCTCATTAGCAATTAGAGGAGTTGGCCATTTTGATGATAGGTCAATGTGATATTGTAAAAATTATGATATAGACGAAATTCTTGCCTATTTTCAGTTCTATACCCCTGTATGTTTTGCACGAACTATTTAAATAACAATACTCTGCTATATAGAGCTCTATATTGAACTGTAATAATGACTTGTCACTTTTGTTGATGCAGCGCTTAAAAGACTGCACTTACTGCTAGTCCATTTAGGAATGAGGATCGAAGTATTGACATTGACCCGAAGGTCTTTGCGTTTGAACAGCTTTTAATCAATCAATCAATCAAAGGCATTTATAACGCGCACTTCTCACCCGGAGGGTCTCAAGGCGCTTGGGGGAGGGGGGGGGGGTCCGCTACTGCTCGAACAGCCAGGTCTTGAGCTTCTTCCTGAAGGAGAGGTGGTCTTGGGTCAGGCGTAGGTCGGGAGGGAGGGAGTTCCAGGTCTTGGCGGCCAGGTGGGAGAAGGACCTTCCTCCTGTTGTCGCTCTTCGGATGCGGGGGACGGCGGCGAAGGCGTGACTGGTCGATCGGAGATGGCGTTTGGGAGCGTAGAAGTTGAGGCGGCTGTTGAGGTAACTCGGGCCTTGGTTGTGTAGGGCTTTGTGTGCGTGGGTGAGGAGCCGGAAGGTAATTCTCTTGTTGACCGGGAGCCAGTGCAGGTCTCTCAGGTGTCTGGAGATGTGGCTTTGTCTGGGGATGTCGAGGATGAGTCTCGCTGAGGCGTTCTGGATCCGCTGGAGTCTCTTCTGGAGCTTGGTGGTGGTTCTGGCGTAGAGGGCGTTGCCGTAGTCCAGACGGCTGGTGACGAGGGCCTGGGTGACCGTCTTCCTGGTCTCGGTGGGGATCCACCGGAAGACCTTACGTAGCATGCGCAGGATGTTGAAACAAGACGAGGAGACGGCGTTGACTTGTCTGGTCATGGAGAGGGAGGAGTCCAGGATGAAGCCCAGGTTGCGTGCGTGGTCTGTCGGTTTGGGTGCGGTGCCCAGGGCGTCGGGCCACCAGGAGTCGTCCCAGGCGGAGGGCGAGGAGCCCAGGATGAGGACTTCCGTTTTGTCTGAGTTCAGTTTCAAGCGGCTGGTCGTCATCCATTCGGCTACGTCTTTCATCCTTTGGTGTAGGTTGGCTCTGGCGGTGGTGGGGTCGTTGGTGAGGGAGAGGATCAGCTGAGTGTCGTCGGCGTAGGAGATGATGTTGAGGTTGTGTTGGCGTGCGATGGCCGCAAGGGGGCTCATGTAGACATTGAAGAGGGTGGGGCTGAGCGAGGAGCCTTGGGGAACGCCGCAGATGACTTCTGTTGCTGCTGATCTGAACGGAGGTAGGCGAACTCTCTGTGTCCTTCCAACGAGGAAGGAGATGATCCAATCCAGTGCCTTCTCCTGGATTCTGACGTTGTTGAGGCGCTGCACTAGGGTGCGGTGGCAGACAGTGTCGAATGCCGCGGAGAGGTCTAGGAGGATGAGGGCCGCTGTTTCTCCGTTGTCCAGCAGGGCTCGGATGTCATCGGTGGCAGCGATGAGGGCGGTTTCGGTGCTGTGGTTGGCCTGGAAGCCAGACTGTGAGGGGTCGAGGGATCCGTTCGTCTCGAGGAAGGCGGCCAGCTGCTTGTTGACTGTCTTCTCGATGACTTTGGCTGCAAACGGGAGGAGCGAGATGGGGTGGTAGTTCTTGAGTTCGGTGGGGTCCGCTGTTGGTTTCTTTAGTGGAGCGCTGAGATCGGCGTGCTTCCAGCTCTCCGGGAAGGTGGCGGTGTCGAAAGAGGTGTTGATGATGTCCCGCAGGTGGGGTGCGATGACAGCGTCGGCCTTGTTGAAGACGTGGTGAGGGCAGGGGTCGATTGGGGATCCGGAGTGGATGGAGTTCATCGTGCGGATGGTGTCTTCGGTGTTGATCGGTGTCCAGGCGCAGAGGGTGGTGGTGGGGGGCGTTGGTGCGGTGGTGGGGGGCGTTGTTTGTGTGCTGAAGCTGTTGTGTATGTCAGCGATCTTGTTGTGGAAGTACGAGGTGAGGGAGTTGCAGAGGTCTTGCGATAGGGTGATGTCGTTGCTTCCGGCGGTGGGGTTGGAGAGCTCTTTCACGATGTTGAAGAGTTCCTTGCTGTTGTGTGCGTTGTTGTCCAGGCGGTCCTTGAATGCTGTTTTCTTGGTGGCGTGGATCAGTTGATGGTGCTTTCGGGTGGCGAGCTTGAGGGTAGTCATGTTGTCCGGTGTTGGGTCTCTTCTCCAGGCTTTCTCGAGGGCTCGGCAGTTCTTCTTGGAGCATTTGAGTTCGTCGGTGAACCAAGGGGCCTTCTTGCTGCCGGGTCTGCTGGGCGGGGTCCTCAGAGGGGCGAGTTCGTCCGCGCAGTTGCTGATCCACTTCGTGAGGTTGTCGGCGGCCTGGCTGGGGTTCGCTGAGCTGGCGGGAGGATGCTGGCTCAGGGATGCGGCGAGTTGGTCGGCTGTGATCTTGTTCCAGCTTCTTCGTGCAACCTGTGGCTGGTGGTGGTGGATCGTGGTCCTTCTGAAGCTGAAGTGGATGCAGCTGTGGTCCGTCCAGTGGAGTCCGGTGGCGTGGCTGAAGACGATGTCCTTGCTGGATGAGAAGACGGCGTCGAGTGTGTGTCCGGCGAGGTGGGTGGGGGTGGTCACCAGCTGCTTGAGTCCGAGGTTGGCGAGGTTGTCAAGCAGGGTGGTGGTGTTGCGGTCGTTGTCGTTCTCCAGGTGGAAGTTGAGGTCCCCGAGGAGGATGTAGTCAGCGGAGGGGAGGGCGTGCGGGCTGATGAAGTCGGCGATGTCCTCGCTGAATGGTGTGCGGGGTCCCGGGGGTCGGTAGATCAGGGTGCCTCTGAGGGTGGTCTTGGGGTCGGTGTGGATCTGGAAGTGCAGGTGTTCGGCGGTTGTCAGGGTGTCGTCGGTGTTGGTCGTGATGCGGATGGTGTTCCTGTGGATGATGGCGTTGCCTCCTCCGGTCTGGTTGCCGCGGTCCCTCCGGGTGATCTTGTAGCCCTCTGGGATGGCGATGGCGATGTCGGGCGCTGAGGAGGCGTTCATCCATGTTTCCGTGAGGAAGGCGACGTCAGGAGCTGTGGTGTCGAGGAGGTTCCAGAGTTGGACGGCGTGTCTGTGGACGGAGCGGGTGTTGAGCAGGATGCACTTCAGGTGGTTGCTGCTGGTGTTCGGCTTGGTGAGTGTTGGTGCAGTGCAGGTCCGGATGTAGGTGAACTTGCAGGAGTGGCAGCTGAAGGGTCCGTGGGTGCGTCTCGGGGTGGCTCGGTAGCATCCTGGGATTTGGCCGGTGTTGAGTGCGTTGAGGGTGGCGGCGTCGTAAGTCCGGCGGGTGGGCTGGGGTCTGCGGGGGCCAGGGGTCTTGGCGCGGGGCGCGGTCCAGGTGCTGACGGGCGTAGACGGGCTTACCTTTGGCGCTCAATCGGTGCTCCCGCGGCGCGCGTCCGCTGCGCGGTCGCTCAGGGGGCGCCATAAGAAGGGAGCCGGGAGGGAGGGTCCGCTGGGAGGCGGGGAGCGCGGGGGCCAATCGGCAGGCGGGGGGGCGGGGTCGCGGCAGGGAACGGCATGATGGGGCAAGAATGATAGTTACTGTACGGCACAAGTTATAGTTTCTTGACATAACTATAACTAACTCCTGAATTTCTACGATTGTGTGTGTGTGTAAACTCTGTACTTAACAATGATGTACCTGTAACCTTTGTTTTTTGTTTGAATTTCTTCAGTTTTTTAAAATTCTATTTCCTAACTATAATGTCCCTGTAACCTTTGTTTTTTTACTGAATGAGTATAATATTCACAGTATTCAATATTTTGACCTCAATATTTTTGTAGACTGATGTTTTTTGTCGATATTCAGACTTTTAAACATAAATTGACAATGCCTACCCTTCATGATCCCATTATTGATGATCAAGTGATTTTCGATGCACTAATGCTTTAAATTGTGTGGTGCAAGGGCTACTGTTTTACAGTTATGTTACTGTGTAAATGGAATAGACATGTACTTAACTGTATACATCACGTTCGATTTGACAAATGATGATGGCCTTTGGGTACAGGATAGTTGGCGTCATCTTCGGGGTCAAACTGCAAGCTACACTATGTATTTCACAAGACACCAACAGTATTCTTGGATTGATGTTTTATTAGCACAATTATGCTAATTCTAAGGTTGTACATGCACTGTGTTGTCTGATCACTCCACTGTGACCCTGGAGTATAGTTTTCTTGGTAAAAGCACCCACCTTTGTAAATAGATTTTATGGTAAGACTGGAGGCCAGCATTATGGATAACTCTTTATTGCTACTCCTTCACACATTAGTTTGAAAAAGAACATTTAATTGGATTTTTGATCCTATTCTCTTTTCAGGTAGAAACTTCTGTCAACAACTTGATATAAAAATGAAATACATTTTTTAGCTATAAGCTAGGAACCACCAATCTTTGCATTGTCTTGGATGCTCCTAAAGCATTTGTTAGAGGGGTAATGATGAGTTATATGTCTTCTTGGGCCAAAAAGCATAGGCATTTAATGTAGCAGCATTAACAGCTTCTCCAATTAATGGAGGCTAAACATATGATCGTGATAGCGGAGGTTGATTCTGCTCCTTCTGCACTGTATCGAGAACTCAGTAGATTTAGGCTCAAGCCAAACGTCAACAATTAGCTCAGATCATGACAGATGTCCAGAAGAGGAAAGCCAAATAATTTGATCACAGTGACTGTTTCGGTCAAATACTGGCTCTTAACTGATGTTAACATAGAAGGGGCCAATGTACTGGCATCTCAACCACAGGAAATAATTGCAGTATTCAATTGTTACTCTACTGATTTCCACACTAGGTTGCAGTTGATATTACATAATCAATGCATGGAATTTCTTCAAGACTCCACCCTTCCTAAACTCTAAGGAAGTAGGGGTGGGCAAAATAATCTGTCCTGCTGGCGGAATGGAAATTTTTGGCAACTCCATTTTACTCTTGTAACGGGGAGTTCTAGCCAATTTCTGGCAGTCATCACGTGGCAGAATTTATTCTCGCACATGGCTCCAGAACTGTAAGTTTGCGAGCTTTGTTAGGCGTCCCTTAGGGCAACTTCCAGTCACCTGGAGGACATCTGGTGAAATGTTTCTACCGCCAGCGGCCACAGATAGTCGTGACCGTTCATGGTCAGAAGGCTAGAAAATCTACTTGACAGGCAGCAAAATCGACTCGAGTAGCTGTGCCTTCTGGTGCATTGTGTGGTGCCATTCACCTTGATTTTCGAACGCAGAACGCGCTCCTGGCACTAAATCACACCGCAAGCAGCGTGATGTGCCTATTTCTGCCTTTGGCAGAACCCTGTGGAATCTCGCAGAGTTTTTATGTAACTCCACAGAATTTCACTGAATCAAATTCCGGCAGTTCCGCCCACACCTATCAGGAACAGCAAGAATCTCTTAATACAGGGGTTACTCTAACAGAAATAGTCAAGTGTGATAAACATCTGGCATCTGGGAAAGCTGAGAGATAGGATGGCCTATTTGTTACATTTAATAATTCATTTATTTATACTTTTATACCAGCTTTTTGACCCTTGTGCAGTCCATTGAAGCTGAACACCTTATTCCTGAAACTTCGGATATGATTAATATTGGTACATTTTCAAACAAAAGCACCTGCATGTGACCCTTATTGGCCAATTTCAATGCTATAACACATTCCAAGGTTCTCACTTCACAGTTAACTCGGTCTATGACCTGGCTGATATCTGGGCGCCACTATGGTATCATGCCTATTTGGACTCTCTTTGATATCGCCTCAAATACTGATGTTGAACTTGCCACAATATTATTAGACGCCTTTGATAGGGTATCTGGGATTTTTTTATGGCCACTCTTGTCTGGATTCTGGATTTATAGGCTTTTTCTGTATCTTATTCAAGCACTTTATGTAACCCCAGTTGCTGGTATATATGTCATGGTCTACCAATCCGCTCTTATAGATATTCTGCAGGGTAGAAGTCAGGGTTGTCCTGTCTCCATTAATATTTTTACTTTATCTTGAACCTTTTATTTTGAGAATTTTACAAAGTGATACGATCCCCAGTTATTTGTAAAGACTAATATAAGCTACTAGCAACAATGTTGATGTGGTTATATAATGTCGGACACCTGCTGGAGGTCTTGTTCCTATTTTTGATTGGGCAAAGGATTTTGAGAGGGTAGTGTAATATTGGGTGAATGCTGAGAAAACATTGGCTTTGGGTACAGAGGAAATGAGTTCAGAAATACAGCAGTAGTGATCTATTTAAGGGGTGATAATCTCAGCTAATATGTTGCAATTGTTACATTGTTTTTTTATACCTCATTAGCAATTAGAGGAGTTGGCCATTTTGATGATAGGTCAATGTGATATTGTAAAAATTATGATATAGACGAAATTCTTGCCTATTTTCAGTTCTATACCCCTGTATGTTTTGCACGAACTATTTAAATAACAATACTCTGCTATATAGAGCTCTATATTGAACTGTAATAATGACTTGTCACTTTTGTTGATGCAGCGCTTAAAAGACTGCACTTACTGCTAGTCCATTTAGGAATGAGGATCGAAGTATTGACATTGACCCGAAGGTCTTTGCGTTTGAACAGCTTTTAATCAATCAATCAATCAAAGGCATTTATAACGCGCACTTCTCACCCGGAGGGTCTCAAGGCGCTTGGTGGGGGGTCCGCTACTGCTCGAACAGCCAGGTCTTGAGCTTCTTCCTGAAGGAGAGGTGGTCTTGGGTCAGGCGTAGGTCGGGAGGGAGGGAGTTCCAGGTCTTGGCGGCCAGGTGGGAGAAGGACCTTCCTCCTGTTGTCGCTCTTCGGATGCGGGGGACGGCGGCGAAGGCGTGACTGGTCGATCGGAGATGGCGTTTGGGAGCTTAGAAGTTGAGGCGGCTGTTGAGGTAACTCGGGCCTTGGTTGTGTAGGGCTTTGTGTGCGTGGGTGAGGAGCCGGAAGGTAATTCTCTTGTTGACCGGGAGCCAGTGCAGGTCTCTCAGGTGTCTGGAGATGTGGCTGTGTCTGGGGATGTCGAGGATGAGTCTCGCTGAGGCGTTCTGGATCCGCTGGAGTCTCTTCTGGTGCTTGGCGGTGGTTCCGGCGTAGAGGGCGTTGCCGTAGTCCAGACGGCTGGTGACGAGGGCCTGGGTGACCGTCTTCCTGGTCTCGGTGGGGATCCACCGGAAGATCTTACGTAGCATGCGCAGGATGTTGAAACAAAACGAGGAGACGGCGTTGACTTGTCTGGTCATGGAGAGGGAGGAGTCCAGGATGAAGCCCAGGTTGCGTGCGTGGTCTGTCGGTTTGGGTGCGGTGCCCAGGGCGTCGGGCCACCAGGAGTCGTCCCAGGCGGAGGGCGAGGAGCCCAGGATGAGGACTTCCGTTTTGTCTGAGTTCAGTTTCAAGCGGCTGGTCGTCATCCATTCGGCTACGTCTTTCATCCTTTGGTGTAGGTTGGCTCTGGCGGTGGCGGGGTCGTTGGTGAGGGAGAGCATCAGCTGTGTGTCGTCGGCGTAGGAGATGATGTTGAGGTTGTGTTGGCGTGCGATGGCCGCAAGGGGGCTCATGTAGACATTGAAGAGGGTGGGGCTGAGCGAGGAGCCTTGGGGAACGCCGCAGATGACTTCTGTTGCTGCAGATCTGAACGGGGGTAGGCGAACTCTCTGTGTCCTTCCAACGAGGAAGGAGATGATCCAATCCAGTGCCTTCTCCTGGATTCCGACGTTGTTGAGGCGCTGCACTAGGGTGCGATGGCAGACAGTGTCGAATGCCGCGGAGAGGTCTAGGAGGATGAGGGCCGCTGTTTCTCCGTTTTCCAGCAGGGCTCGGATGTCATCGGTGGCAGCGATGAGGGCGGTTTCGGTGCTGTGGTTGGCCCGGAAGCCAGACTGTGAGGGGTCGAGGGATCCGTTCGTCTCGAGGAAGGCGGCCAGCTGCTTGTTGACTGTCTTCTCGATGACTTTGGCTGCAAACGGGAGGAGCGAGATGGGGCGGTAGTTCTTGAGTTTGGTGGGGTCCGCTGTTGGTTTCTTTAGTAGAGCGCTGAGATCGGCGTGCTTCCAGCTCTCTGGGAAGGTGGCGGTGTCGAAGGAGGTGTTGATGATGTCCCGCAGGTGGGGTGCAATGACAGCGTCGGCCTTGTTGAAGACGTGGTGAGGGCAGGGGTCGGTTGGGGATCCGGAGTGGATGGAGTTCATCATGCGGATGGTGTCTTCGGTGTTGATCGGTGTCCAGGCGCTGAGGGTGGTGGTGGGAGGCGTTGGTGCGGTCGTGGGGGGCGTTGTTTGTGTGCTGAAGCTGTTGTGTATGTCAGCGATCTTGTTGTGGAAGTACGAGGCGAGGGAGTTGCAGAGGTCTTGCGATGAGGTGATGTCGTTGCTTCCGGCGTTGGGGTTGGAGAGCTCTTTCACGATGTTGAAGAGTTCCTTGCTGTTGTGTGCGTTGTTGTCCAGGCGGTCCTTGAATGCTGTTTTCTTGGTGGCGTGGATCAGTTGATGGTGCTTTCGGGTGGCGAGCTTGAGGGTAGTCATGTTGTCCGGTGTTAGGTCTCTTCTCCAGGCTTTCTCGAGGGCTCGGCAGTTCTTCTTGGAGCATTTGAGTTCGTCGGTGAACCAAGGGGCCTTCTTGCTGCCGGGTCTGCTGGGCGGGGTCCTCAGAGGGGCGAGTTCGTCCGCGCAGTTGCTGATCCACTTCGTGAGGTTGTCTGCGGCCTGGCTGGGGTTCGCTGAGCTGGCGGGAGGGTGCTGGCTCAGGGATGCGGCGAGTTGGTCGGCTGTGATCTTGTTCCAGCTTCTTCGTGCAACCTGTGGCTGGTGGTGGTGGATCGTGGTCCTTCTGAAGCTGAAGTGGATGCAGCTGTGGTCTGTCCAGTGGAGTCCGGTGGCGTGGCTGAAGACGATGTCCTTGCTGGATGAGAAGACGGCGTCGAGTGTGTGTCCGGCGAGGTGGGTGGGGGTGGTCACCAGCTGCTTGAGTCCGAGGTTGGCGAGGTTGTCAAGCAGGGTGGTGGTGTTGCGGTCGTTGTCGTTCTCCAGGTGGAAGTTGAGGTCCCCGAGGAGGATGTAGTCAGCGGAGGGGAGGGCGTGCGGGCTGATGAAGTCGGCGATGTCCTCGCTGAATGGTGTGCGGGATCCCGGGGGTCGGTAGATCAGGGTGCCTCTGAGGGTGGTCTTGGGGTCGGTGTGGATCTGGAAGTGCAGGTGTTCGGCGGTTGTCAGGGTGTCGTCGGTGTTGGTCGCGATGCGGATGGTGTTCCTGTGGATGATGGCGTTGCGTCCTCCGGTCTGGTTGCCGCGGTCCCTCCGGGTGATCTTGTAGCCCTCTGGGATGGCGATGGCGATGTCGGGCGCTGAGGAGGCGTTCATCCATGTTTCCGTGAGGAAGGAGACGTCAGGAGCTGTGGTGTCGAGGAGGTTCCAGAGTTGGACGGCGTGTCTGTGGACGGAGCGGGTGTTGAGCAGGATGCACTTCAGGTGGTTGCTGCTGGTGTTCGGCTTGGTGAGTGTTGGTGCAGTGCAGGTCCGGATGCAGGTGAACTTGCAGGAGTGGCAGCTGAAGGGTCCGTGGGTGCGTCTCGGGGTGGCTCGGTAGCATCCTGGGATTTGGCCGGTGTTGAGTGCGTTGAGGGTGGCGGCGTCGTAAGTCCGGCGGGTGGGCTGGGATCTGCGGGGGCCAGGGGTCCTGGCGCGGGGCGCGGTCCAGGCGCGGACGGGCGTAGACGGGCTTACCTTTGACGCTCAATCGGTGCTCCCGCTGCGCGCGTCCGCTGCGCGGTCGCTCAGGGGGCGTCATAAGAAGGGAGCCGGGAGGGAGGGTCCGCTGGGAGGCGGGGAGCGCGGGGGCCAATCGGCAGGCGGGGGGGCGGGGTCGCGTCAGGGAACGGCGGTAAAACCTATGTGGGCTTGGTGGGCGGCTGGGGCACCGGGGATCCGAGGTCGGGCGGCCCTGCGGCGGCTGGGGCGCCGGGGATTCGAGGTCGGGCAGGCAGCAGGTAAGGAGGCAGGCATAGCAGGCGGGCAGCGTGGGGGCGACCAGGCCGTGGAGGGCGCAGTGGTTTATGTAACTTTATACTTTATTTGCACGATTAATAAAAACCATTGCAATAAACTGCTAAAAAAAAGTGTGATCAGTACATTAGTTACATCATGAACTGAAAATGTAGAAAAAAAGAGAAGTAAGAAGAGGCTGAAAAAAGTCCTAGTCCAAATCCACCAGAAAGTGAAGTGCGGCAATGCCATGCTTCCGCTTAAGATGGTCTGCGACAGAGGGGTGTGTGCTACCTCGCCTGCGTGAGTGCAGGCAGAATGCATACTAAAATCAACCCTTATTTTCTTGCAAGGGCTAAAGTGCGTTTTCTTTGACATATTTGATTACGCAGTGAGTTACTAAAGTGCAGTGCATATTGGCATTTGTCAGATTTTGGTCCAGTAATAAGTTGGGGTGGGAGGCCAATCGTACCAGTAGATTTTGTGTGGGCTCCATTCTGATTCCTGCAGATTTATTTGTTACTGTTTGACGAGAGAATCCACCTGCTAAGGAAATTTCACACAGCATATCATGGTTTGTAGTGACCGACCCTTCAAGCAGGACAGGATTGCTTGCCGGCAAGATCTGATGCCGTATGAATTGAAGATGTTTCGAAGATAGATTTTACGCCAATGTAATAAACCCGGGCAGATGCCCGGAATGTGCAGAAGTCTACATGAGGATGTTGGCAAAGCCTGCACTCGTTCTTCTCCGTATGTTGGTGCCATTTTGAAAGTGCGTCGAGTGATGGTAGGAGGAATCTGGCTTGGGGCACTTTCATTCGTATGTACTTTCTTAAGAAGTCATCCATGTAAGTCTGTGCAGTCGGTGCCCTGTGTGTATTGATGGTCATCCATGTAAGTCTGTGCAGTTGGTGCCCTGTGTGTATTGATGGGCATCCATGCATGGCTGTGCAGTCGGTGCCCTGTGTGTATTCATGGGCATCCATGCAAGGCTGTGCAGTCGGTGCCCTGTATGTATTGATGGGCATCCATGCATGGCTGTGCAGTCGGTGCCCTGTGTGTATTGATGGGCATCCATGCATGGCTGTGCAGTCGGTGCCCTGTGTGTATTGATGGGCATCCATGCATGGCTGTGCAGTCAGTGCACTGTGGGTATTGATGGGCATCCATGTAAGTCTGTGCAGTCGGTGCCCAGTGTGTATTGATGGTCATCCATGCATGGCTGTGCAGTCTGAATCTGGCTCCGTCCTATCGCCAGGAAAGCTGCTTGGTTTGTTTGTTTAGAGCTAGCTTGAAAGCCTGGTGAGGTAAGCTTTCTTGCCAAAGTTGTTCTGTCTTCAGATGTTCAACTAACACCGCTATTTTCTCCAACCAGGGGTTCTGATTTGGGGGCGTGTTAGATGCACTTTCGTCCGATAACAATGCTCTTAGTGTGTTTGGGGTTGCCTGCTTCAGCAGCGATGCATATTTGAGTAAGACCCCTCTTCTACCAGTCCTTGGTCCTGAAGGACAATTTCTAATCTGATTTCTGCCAGAGAGGTACTTTGTGGCAGTATGTGTATTTGAACAGCTCCACCCTACCTCAAAGAACTTTTAACTTACAACTCAGAGACATCCCTTAGCTCTATCAGTAAGCGTAAGTTCGAGGCCATCACAGGGATGGTGGCCTGCTGAGGTCAGCAGACCACCATGTCTGTGATTGCTTTCAAATAAAGCAATCTATATATTTTTAGGTCTCGCGCCTAGCATTGCAGTGCGCAGCGCTGCTCGTGCAGCACTGCTCGCGCAGCACTGCTCACGCAGCGAGAGACCTCTTGTACGGGGTTTCAAAATCGACCCAGGAATCGCACACGCTTGTGTGCTTTTCCTTTTGGGGCACGCTATTGGGCTTTGCGTGCGTGTTTTTTTACAAAGAGAGCACGCAAATGGCCAAAGGCAGGCGCTTTGCTCCGCCCATGGCCAATTGGTGTCTGTTACGCGCACCACTGGCATGTGGTTTCAATTATCGTGCCCAGACACGGGCACGATAATTGAAACCACATGTCTCCCTGTGGCGCGCGCGCACGCACCACTCGCGGGCTGTTCCTTAACCTCTCGTTAAGGCACAGTGTTATCCCTTACTTAATCTTGTACATTAATTGGTTTAACTTTTCTTTCATGATAATATACTTGATTTACGTTTTTTGTTTGCGAAGTGAAGTGAAGACGTACAAGTATTTAGTCTCTCTTAAAGATACAACAAAAACTGGCTCTTTTTTAATGTGAATTTATATACTGAGCAATGTTTTTTGTACGTCTTCATGGTCGCCACATTTTCTGACTCATTTTCATTATACTCTTCTTTCATGGCACAACTTAACTCTGCTCAGCAAAGGGGCCCAAAACTCAGATTTCCCATTTTTTCCAGCCCGATGTGTTGTCTCAATATGAGGACCGGTATGCGCATCATAAACAAAGCAGTATCTCTGGCTGCTGTCCTGCGCTGGGTGATGTTTCTCAGTGTGTTGCCTCTAGACGGCCCTGGAAGCGCCAGTCACTGACTCTTGTTCGTGCCCCTGGGCGGGGCTCCTGTGTACTGCCCACCGGGTAGGCATTGCTCCGCGCGCTCATCCCCTGCCCGTGCCTCCCCCAGGGCAGGTGAGGGCAGGCACCTGGGATGCTGTCAGCTTGGAATGTCAGGGGAGCCGCGGAGCAGCACGCAAAGTAGCTGTTTTTTTTTAATAGATAAAGAATTGTACTCATTTTATCGACCTCGGAAGGATGAACATCTTAGTGCTGCTAGCACATAAATTGCATGTAGTTTTAAAGTGCACATTCACGCAAAGTAGCTGTTTTTTTTTAATAGATAAAGAATTGGGCTTATTTTATCGACCTCGGAAGGATGAACATCTTAGTGCTGCTAGCAGGCGCAGGGCCTCGAGGCTTCAGTGAACAGTAAGGTGAGCCTCCTCCTTTGTCAGGAAGCGCACAAGCAGCAGAGAGGCCACCATGGTGATGACATGTGCTGTGTCCTGGTTGTGTAGCGCCGCACACAGCGCCTCTGCTCGCTGCTAGCAGGCGCTACACAGACCCGCGTGTAGATACCAGCAGCTGATCCCCAACAGGTACTGGTGCGTATGTGCATGTGTCTGTGTGTGCCTGTCTGTGTGCCTTTGTCAGTGTGTATGCGTATTGTGTGCGTGTGTCAGTGTGTATCCATGTGTGTGCGCTCGAGGGTGTGTGTCTTTATACTTAATACAGCGCGGACCAGGGCTAAAACGCAAGCATAAGTTTGCACTTGTGAAGTTATTGCGACTGAAAACCGTCCTGCTTTTAAGAAACTACTGCAGATCCCGCATGGGCGACTCTGAATATGTGTGTGTGTGTCTACACACATGTAAGTAACATAAATTACATGTAGTTTTAAAGCGCACATTCACGCAAAGTAGCTGTTTTTTTTTTAATAGATAAAGAATTGGGCTTATTTTATTGACCTCAGAAGGATGAACATCTTAGTGCTGCTAGCAGGCGCAGGGCCTCGAGGCTTCAGTGAACAGAAGGTGAGCCTCCCCCTTTGTCAGGGAGCGCACAAGCAGCAGGGGTGTCATTTGTCTGCCGCACACAGGCCCCGGAAGAGCAGGCCCGAAGCCTCGAGGCGCTAACAAAAGGAGCGCTCAGGCGGTGTTTACTCTGAGAAAACGGGGCCGGCGCATTGTTGGAAGGAAGAAAGCACACTCCCAGCACAACGGCCATTTGTGTACTACACTGTGCAGAGAAAAGGCTGTGTCAACACACGATGCACGGTATATATGGGCAAACTCTCATGTGCACCATTGAGGAACGTGCAGGACCCGCTTGTGGACACCAGCAGCTGATCCCCAACAGGTACTGGTGCGTGTGTGCACGTGTCTGTGTGTGCCTGTCTGTGTGCCTTTGTCAGTGTGTATGTATATTGTGTGCGTATGTCTCTGTCAGTGTGTGTGCATGTCAGTGTGTTGTGTCAGTGTGTATCCATGTGTGTGCGCTCCAGGGTGTGTGTCTTTATACTTAATACGGCGCGGACCAGGGCTAAAACGCAAGCTTAAGTGCGCACTCGTGAAGTTATTGCGACTGAAAACCGTACTGCTTTTAAGAAACTACTGCAGATCCCGCGTGGGCGACTCTGAATACGTGTGTGTGTCTACACACATGTAAGTAACATAAATTGCATGTAGTTTTAAAGCGCACCTTCAGCAAAGTAGCTGTTTTTTATTATAAAGAATTGTGCTTATTTTATCGACCTCGGAAGGATGAACATCTTAGTGCTGCTAGCAGGCGCAGGGCCTCGAGGCTTCAGTGAACAGTAAGGTAGGCCTCCCCCTTTGTCAGGGAGCGCACAAGCAGCAGGGGTGTCATTTGTCTGCAGCACACAGGCCCCGGGAGAGCAGGCCCGAGGCCTCGAGGCGCTAACAAAAGGAGCGCTCAGGCGGTGTTTACTCGGAGAGGACATTGATGGAAGGAAGAAAGCACACTCCCAGCACAACAGCTCACTTTTGCTTGGAGTTCATGAAAGGCAGCATGGAGATTCTCTCTCAAGAACCACAATTTTCTGTATTTTTCCGCTTTTAAAAATAAATACAGACAAGAAACACATTGTTTTCGGTCTGTATTTATCTGTAAAAATCAGTAAAAACGGAAAAACCGAGAGCCTAAAAAGCACCACAACTGCAGCATTCCTAACTCCTATTCCTACACCATATTTCTACATTCAGACGCTTTTTGTTGCAGCCTTTTCGCCTTACATTATTTAATGGGGTTGTAAACCACATACACCGCAACATTCCACCTCCAGGCTGTTTCTGTTGTTGCCGCAGTTAGTTACCTACCCTCTAAACTCCGGATTCAGTCTCTTGACAGATTGGATAAAAACCTTAGCATTTTCACCACCAATAGCTCTAACTTTCACCAATGCGAGACCTATTGCTTATAAAGGAACCCGTTTTTCTTAAAGGAAAACGAGATGCTTTACAAAAAGTAAAATGAAAAGTTTTCTTTTCATTTTTAAAGACCAGGCAGTGGTCCGCGGGACCACTGCCTACTCCTAAAAAATGCTTTTACAACCATTCACAAAGGGGAAGGGGTCCCTTGGGGACCTCTTCCCATTTGCGAATGGGTTACCACCTACCACCTACTTGAAGTAGGTGGTAAAATGCGAATGTGTTGCAACCTCATTTCGGTCACAAAACATTCCAGCATACCGATGCAATTTGGTATTAGGAAGGAACGCCCTAAACTCGCCCCTTCCTAATAGAGAATCTCAAACCCATTTTGCGATTCGGTACAGGTTACCGAGTCGCAAAATAGGGTTTGCTGCATCAGAAAAGCTTTTTTTGCATTCGCAAACGGCACGCTTCTGCGAATTGGCCCGTTCATGAACACAAAATTGCTTGATGCATGTGCCCCTAGGTTCTGTTTGATAATGAAGTTGATACAAAACAAAATCAACTGCTATGCTTCACAGGGTTAATAAGTCCCAAAAGGGTACAAAAAAAACTTAACCATTTATGAGAAAATGGTTTAAAAGGTTTACCGCGGTCAAATACGCACTACCACCCATAGCAAAATACAGACATCCCTTTCCACCAATCATAGGCAGGACGGGTAAAGAGGAGCCAAGTGAACATCTTATACTCTACGTAGGTCCAACATCTGTAGCTGCTCCATTGTGACCAATCACAGTGCTCAGGGCTATTGAGAGGGGTATCACGCCGTGATTAGAATTCGACAATTTGGGACTCAAATTTAAGACCAAGATGTGAGATTTAAATCTGCAAATGGGGGTTAAAGGTCTAAGGATGTTGGGGTTATTCAAAATTGAAAGCCTTAAACTCCTCTCCTGGATGTTGTCCCAGGCAGGTGTCAGAGTAGCAAGAAGGCACACTGTCTGCGAGGCATAAAATATCTGGCACAAATCTTGGCGAAGGCGCTTAGCAAATGGTGCCTTAGCGAGTACCAAAGCTGTTGTCCATGCACTGGCCCCTTCCAGGGCTATACTGGTGCTACTGCGACTGTCCAGACGCTGCTCGTGAAGGCACGGGTCAAAGTGGGCCACAGTCATAGTCTATCCTCTGTGCAAAATGAATGCTTGAATATCTCAAATAAAGGATTCTGGTCAATACTGCTGTCTCCTGAGTGATTCTATAATTATATGCAGAGATGGATTAAAATACAGTTTACTGGATGGTTTACAGTGGATTACTTGGTTTACAACGGATGATATGGTTCACTTTGGCATTTCTCTTCTACAAGCAGTGCGGCAGCTTGGTGCACGAACTAAGGCACTTTTTGGCAGTATCTAATGATATGCTGTGGTGGGATGATACACGGCGTTGTTTCGCACGCAAAATTTTGGCAATTTCAGCAAAAATTTAAAGACATAAAGGAAGGTGTGCAGCCGCTATTACTTTTCTTGCTCAGCAATTTTTAATCATCCCATGCACCCCAATGGCTTACAAGGACGACAAATAAAACGTATTTGATTAATTGAAATGCATCATCTCGGAGACAGAGAAACAGCAGAAATTTCGAGTGCTTCATGGACGGTATGGCACGTTAACTGATCTAAGAATATGGGGCAGCCTCTGATTGTGTAAACTTGTATTTGGATTAACAACATGACGTTTGTTCTTTTGGCACATATTTTGTGTTGCAAGCACACTGATGGTTTTTAATTTCTGTTTAAGTCACGGCATGTAATGTTTGATTTATGTCATGTGAAATGTTCATGTTTTACAGTCATGTGCGGTGAGCGATTTTGTTAATTATGGGGGAACGAGTGTGGGTGGTTTCTTCGTTTCCGTTCAGAGGGTAGAGTGCATTATGGGATTGGTAGGATTTTGTTTCAGTTAACGCGCACGCGTAAATGAGCTTGATGCAAGGGTTCTTTTTTAATTTAATTCAGAAATGGGATTAGGCCCACGTGTGAGAACCGGTTAGAAGC
This sequence comes from Triturus cristatus, assembly GCF_964204655.1. Lineage (NCBI taxonomy): Eukaryota > Metazoa > Chordata > Amphibia > Caudata > Salamandridae > Triturus > Triturus cristatus. The sequence goes on from NC_140594.1 coordinate 271,813,755, forward strand.
GGAGCCAAATGGGGAGAGAGAATGATGTTTGATCTTTCAGTTAACAGCGCGGCATGGAAAGGTCGAGTATGCCGGACTCAGCGTGCTTAAGGTAATATGGCAACTTTTATTTTTATGTAGTGGGAAACTCGGGAGAGTTGGTTTCAATTTCATTTCCTTTATAGTTATGGCAATGGGGAGGTGACAAAAGTATGGTAGATTTAAAGAGGTTATGCTTGGATGGATGCAAGTTTCGATACCATCTTTTGAGATTTAGAGAGTTTATGTTTGAATGGTCAGTTAAAGAGCTATTTTCGATTTTTTTACAGCAAACCCCTGACGAAGAAAATAATTGTTCGAACTGCATTGGGTTATTAAATGTGTCCGCATCGAAATTTGATTGACAGCACGTGCCAATGTATAAGCCTGAAATGGGCGACAGAAGGCATTTGAATATGCGCAAATAAAGGATTCTGGTCAATACTGCTGTCTCCGGAGTGATTCTATAATTATCTGCAGAGATGGATTAAAATACAGTTTACTGGATGGTTCTCATTACTTGGTTTACAATGGATGATATGGTTCACTTTGGCATTTCTCTTCTACAAGCAGTGCGGCAGCTTGGTGCACGAACTAAGGCACTTTTTGGCAGTATCTAATGATATGCCGTGGTGGGATGATACACGGCGCTGTTTCGCACGCAAAATTTTGGCAATTGCAGCAAAAATGTAAGGACATAAAGGAAGGTGTGCAGCCGCTATTACTTTTCTTGAATATCTCATGTGGGCATCTTATTTCTACCATGGTAGCAGGACTTGCAGAGAGAAGTTCCAACTGCAATTCTGAGGTCTTGGAGAGGACCCCTAGTTCAGATCTAGGGGGCACAGCAGCAGTGTTGGTGCCTAGTCAAAAATTAATAGCAGCAACAGCAGGACATTCTTGCAAACACTGCCAACTGGGTGTGGTCTTGGCTGGCACCCATCATTTTCAGTTTGGCAGGCTTCCTACTTGCAACTCTTGGAGGAAGACGTGTAAGTTGGCAAACAGTCCTTTCTCCTCACAAGACTTGGTGCCTTCAGGTACGTTAGACCCGGATGGAGCGTCCTGCTGGCACTCATGGTGATGCAATAGGTTCCTCTGACTCAGCACAATGTGTGGCCTCCATTGTGCTGTCTGTTGAATTCAAGGTGGACAACGGTATGGGATACAACTTAAGAGTAAAGCCTAACGTGTTCCATCCTTGTGGCTGGAAGCAAGGGATTCTGGGTGGCGGTGGAGCTGTTGGGCTTCCCTTTACCATGTATGTGCATTCCTGGTCCCAGCTGATGAGTGTTAGAGAAGGCTAAGGTTCTTCTGCTCCTGCCAAATACGGCCATTGACTGTCCAAGGGGTACAGGTCTTGGCAGGTGACGAGGGATTCTGGGAGAGCTTGGTACTACCTGAATCTGGCATTGTGTTGGCGCTATAGTCACACAGAAAAGGCTAGCGGCATTTGACACACCAGAGTTTGAATAAGTAGCCATTTCCACACTTTTCAGGGCATGGTCATGCCAGCAAGTCCATGCACAAATTGCTTAGGCTGAACCTAGAAGAAGACTCAGTCAGGTTACTGTGTAGCAAGCAATAGCTCTAAATGTGGTTGGAGGCTGTGCAGCTTTATACAACCTTAGCTGCCCAGTGACCTCAGATTCCTGGTTCGAATGCAGCACCCTTCCTGAACCACCCCAGGGAAATGAATCTCAGAACAATGGGCATATGATACAAGGTACTGAGAACTAGACAACGGAATTGACCCTCCGGGCTCTCACGTTTTTCAGGTTTAAAGTGTGGAGCTATTAGTTTAGTTTATCACGCCCTAAAACCAGGAATGTAAGTACCAGAATGCAGAAAAAACTCCTGGATTACATGAATTAATACTCATGCGTGGACCTTGGACGTTTTACGTCATGGGAGTGCAGCATCCAAGGGAAAGTGATCAGTGTGGCAGGATATTGTGCATTACAGTTTCTTTGCAAGGCACGGTCCCCAGTGAGAGTAAGCAAGTGTGCCTACTATGTGGTGGGTGAATGAGTTGGGCCTAATTGTGTGGGGATATGTTGCGGATGGGATGACAAACGTGTGGCATGGTTGGTTCAGGGGTGGAAGCCCCAGGCAAACTTTGATGTTAGTTGTACGGTGCTGAGCAGAGGGAACAGCAAACAAGCATCAATTGATACAGATGTGGTGAATTCCATCATGGCATCAGTTGGACCAACACATCTGTCAGTGCATTATGGAAGGTGTAGGAGGATTCTATATGCTGACGGAATAGGTGAAAGGCATTCATGCTTTCAAATGAGCCTTGCTGTGACTTTTTATAACCTTTTGAAATCTGAATTTATCTGTGAGTGGGTGTAGAAGGTTGTTGGCAGACATAATGGAACTCGTAGATGTTTGGGCAGACTGGTGGTATGGTCTTTCGTCGCTCAGAAAAGTGAGTCTGTGCTGTTTTATAAAATGACATGCAGAAATCTGGGAACATAGCACAGGAGAGTTATGGCTGCAGCCTGATGTATTCTTCTAAATACACAGGGTTAGACCATTCAACCTTAGGGTGCTCTTCCCCCAAACATTTTGCCCTCTCCCCTCCTGTTTGATGAATTTGTTTTTATTGGCCTTAGGACTCTGTGCACTCCACCACTGCTAGCCAGTGCTTAAGTGCTTGTGCTCACACCCTAAAACATTGTCAAATTGGCTTACATCCGATTGTCATATTTCATTTACTTATAAGTCCCCAGTAAAGTGCTATACCATATACTCAGGGCTGGTAAATTAAATGCTACTTCGCACCGTTAGCGCTATGTGAGGAAGTGATCCCGGTTGCATGCCTGGGGGATTTATCAAGTAGAATCGTCTTTACCCCATGCCTTAGACAGCTGGATTAATTAGAAAAGCCACGAGGGCACTGTGACTAAGATTTGAATCATTTGAATTCTACCCCCCTTGCTGCACTAAAATGTTTACAAATATGGGAGAAACATTCGAAAATTGAGCGACTGCCACGTTTGTTTTCTTGAATTACATGGAAATTAATTTGTTTGATGCTCAGTCAAAATTAATGTCCTGATGATGACCTGGAATTTATAACAAAGGTCGAAACGCAGTCGACGCAACTGTGGCCGCAATTATCGAAGTAAACATTGTTCTGTTTGTGGCAATTTCAGTGTTGTTCTGAAACCCCTGTCTATATATTTTCCTTCAGTCTGACACTTGTCTGGTCTTTGTAATTGATATCATGTTTTATGTGTACCAGCATGTATTTCTGAGCTTGATTTTATAATTATTTTTATTGAATACATTTTGTACGTGTTTCCAGATAACTCTCAGATGGGCCCTTTATTATAATCTTTCTAGCTTTCATTCCTGTATGTTCTTGCAATTGTTTATTTTTATGTTTGAGCTTAGAATTTTGTGCAAATCTTGAACCATTGTTTTTTTTCATAAACAATGTGATTCAGGGTAGAATAACATTGTTTATGAAAAGTTACACAGGAGGTAGATTCTACCTATATACCTCTCCACTCCCCCCTTTGTTTTTGTTTTCTGTATAAAATACTAGTAAGCCTGCAGCACTTATTGTGCCACCCACTAAAGCAGCCCTTGAAAGCATCTCTCAGGCCTGCCAGTGCAACTTGTGTGCAGTTTTAAACTCCCAATTCAACTTATCAGAAATAACCCTTTTGCCAAGACTAAAACTCCCCTTTTAGGTCGAAACCTACCAGATAGGCAGCTTTCTGGTTTGTTAACGACATCTTGGGGACATTCAGAAATCTTTTCTGGGAATGCATTTGGTCAATTGCTTTCCATTGGCTTTGTGGTTTGGTAACTCACATATAGTTGGTTTCTGTTTGCTCCCTTCCCTTGTCCAAGTACCATTTTCTGTATTCTTCCACCAGTACTGAATTTCTGTACACAGGCCATTAAATCTTGTTCTTATATTGTCACATTTGCTGTGCATTCAGACAGAAGACAAATGTCAGGTTCTGTCTTCCAGGAAGCTTGGTGTTTACTTCTCTTAAAAATGAGACATGTGAGAATATGATAATCATGCTGGCTACTCAAGGTGTGCTGTACTATGTTGTTTTTTTATCTAGCACAAAACATAATTAAAATGTCTGTAAATGATCTGTGCAAATATTTCAGAATATGGAAAGCACAACTGAAGCCCCTTTTTGGTAATTCTGAAGTGTTGTGGAAATAAATATTTTAATACCATCAAAAGAAATCAATAGACCAGGTGATGACATTGCCACACATTATTGTTTGTGCGCTGTATACTTTTATCAGTAAAATGTCTGTGGAAATGTAATGGCCATTTCAATTGAAGATGTCTTGTCTGTAATGGCAGTGTGCTACCACACCATGCATACTCTACTTTAACCCACTCCACTCTACTTTGTGCCACTCCACGCCACTGCACTATACTATGTACCACTTCACACTATACCACTTCTCGCCACTCCACAATGCGTTACTGCACTCTAATCTGCACCACTCCACTCTATGCCACTTCACTCAATACCTCTCTACTCTACACCACTCTACTCTATGCCAATGCAATCAACCCCACACTACTCTGCTATGCACCACTGCACTCTTTGCTACAGCACTCTACGCCAATCCATTTTAAGCCACTCTAGTCTGTACCACTGCACTCTACTACACTGCACTGTATGACACTCTACTCTATGCCACTGCACTCTAAGCCACTTCACTCTACTCTGAAACAATCTACTCTACGCCACTGCACTCTATTCCACTCTGTACCATTTCACTGTATGCCATTCTAGTTTACGGCACTGCAATCTACCCTGCGCCATTCCACTCCTCTCTGCGCAAGTGCACTCTACACGCCACTGCACTCTATGCCACTTTACTCAAAACCAATACACTCTACACCACTTCACTGTACCCCACCATAGTCTACTCTGCGCCACAACACTCTATACCACTCTACTCGACACCACTGCATTCTGCGATACTCTACTCTGCAACACTGCACTCTCTTCCACTGAACTCTAATCTGCTGCACTCAACTCTACGCCACTCTTCTCTACCCTACACCAATGCACTCTACGCCACTACACACTACATCACTCCACTCTGTTCCAATCTAATCTATTCTGCACCACCATACTCTGCACCACTATAATGCACTCTGCGCCAATGCACTCTATGCCAGTGCACTGTATGCCACTACACTCTACACCACTCCACTCCACTCCATGGCACTCTATTCTACTATGCACCACTGCACCCTTTACCACTGCGTCACTGTACTTTGCTCCACTCTACGGCAATGCACTCTATACCACTGCACTCTAAGACACTCTACTCTGCGAGACTACACTTTCCACCACTGAACTCAACGCCACACCACTCTGCACTACCGCACTCTATGTCACTGCGCTCTATTCCACTACACTTCACTTGGGACTACTCTACTCTATGCCAATACGCTCTATGCGACTACACTGTACACCACTCTACTCTGCATAACTCCACTCTACGCCATTCTAATCTATTCTACATCACTGCACTCCATGCCACTGGACTCTACACCACTCTGCTGTGGGCCACTACACTTTACGGTACTCTACTCTACACCTCTGCACTCTACCCTGCACCACCCCACTTTACGACACTTCACTCTATTCTGAAACAATCTACTCTATGCCACTACACTCTACACCACTCTACTCAACTTGTCGCCATTCCACTTTACGCCGTTGCAACTACGCCACTGCAATCTACTCTGCACCATTCTACTGTATGTCACTGCACTCTACGCTAATGGCCTGAATACCACTTTACTCAAAACGAATGCACTCTATGCCAATCTAGTCTGCTCCACAGTACTTCACTCTGGTCCACTCTATGACACTCCACTCCATGAAACTCTACTCCACTCTATTGCACTCTTTTCCACTCTTCATCACTCCACTCTAAAACAATCTGGACCTCTCTATGACACTACTCTACACACTCTAAGCAACTCACTCTACGGTACTCCATGGCACTTTACTCCACACTATTCTATGACACACTACTCCACTATACTCCACTGCCCCACTCTACACCACTCCACTCCACTCTATGCCACTGCCGTCTGAAACTCTGTCACTCCACTTTACTCTGCACCACTCAACACTACAAAACAATACTACTCTCTATGCCATTTCACGCTCCTACACCACTCCACTCTGTGCATCTCTACTCTATGACAATCTACTCCGCTCTACTCTACAACACTCTACTCTGCAACACCCTCTACGCTAATCCATTCTGCTCTACAATGCTCCATGACACTCTATGCCGCTCCACTCTACAACACTCTACTCCACTATGACACTCTACTCTGCTCTACGCCATACTCCTTTACTTCACTCTACACCCTTCCACTCTACGACACTTTACTGCCTCCACACTTCACAACTCTCGACACCACTCCACGACACTCCACTCCACTTCACTCCACTCTACCCTACACCAATCTATGCACCTCCACACCACTCTACGCCACTTCATGATTCTCTATGCCACACCATACCACTCCACTTTACTCCACTTTATGACACTCACTCTCCTTTACCCCACTAACATTTAGCCAATAGCTCTTGAATTGGCAAGATCTATTGGCTTTGGGTTGCCTTATTACATTTAATAAGTGATAACTTTTGTTTAGGAGCAGGTAGGAATGTCATGTTAGGTATCTAAGCAGTTGTAATTTAATACCCTATTTTAAATCGTAGTTCGAAAATACCAATTTTAGAAAGTCGGCATTTCCTTGTCCTAACTATGTGATGCCTGCAGCCTATTCCTGGGTCACATGGACAGTTGTAATTGGCATTTGGGCTTTGTGTATTCCTGTACTACAATCAAGAAACTCTTGAGTCTTGTGTATTCCTCCCAGACAGTCACACAAAAGGGGGGCTGGGTATTGGCAGGATTGGCATCCTTGCACTTCAACGAGGTTGCCTCAGTTCACACACATAGAACTTTACACTCAGACCAACTCTTCAGTTCACTTCTGGACCTGCAGAGGACTCTCAGAGGAATTCCCTGCTGTCTGTGGCCGGCTGTGTAATTCAGAGCTCTGCCCTGCAGCCTGAAGCCTGTCCTGTGCCCTCACAGGACAACACTGATGCTTAAGACCTGCTTTTCTGTTTGAACCCAGGACTACCAGAGTGACTACAAAGGCTAGTTGGCTGGCCTCCTAAACAGAGCCTTTGGGGCAGAAAAGGCTCCAACCATCTTGAACCCACACCTGGATTCAGCCTGAGTGAGTCCTGACCCTCCTGTGGTGCCCCTTCAGTCCTTGACCCTTGGAAGTACCCAGATTACCCAAATCCAAAACATGGGACTTTGAACATTTTTGGACATAAAGTTCTCTGAGAATGAAGAGGAGACTGGGACCTACTTGCTGGCTGATCCACCAACGTTGCATTGACAGTTGCCCTGATATTGTGGTAGCACTCATAGCGTTCTTGCCTGCAGCAGCAAATCCTGTTCAGCAGCGCCACGCAGAAGGGGTGTTCGGGCTTGTGGAGCACTTGTTTGCTACAGCCTGCACCTTTGTCCTGCTGGAGATTTTGGACTTCCTAAAAAGAGACCAAGTCTGAATGCAGAAATCTTCACTGCAACTTCATCCCGCGGCTTCCTGATGAACTTTACCTTTTTGGTCACTTTTCTCCCAAAATTCTTGTAAGGCTGAAGGTAAGCAGAGGTTGGGCTCAATCAACTTTGTGTTTCTGAATGGTGATCCATCGCGGTCAGCAATAACTTTCGACTTTGCCTTGGGTTCATGTGACTAGATGTTGTGGTTGGCGCTATGATCTTTGAGGCGCTCTTTTTAGCTTTAACTTAAAAAAATTCATAACTTTGGTTCTACTGATTGGATTTTTGTCATTTTGGTGTCAAATACTTTATAAAATTTTACTCTTTTTTCCAAAATTAGTGTGAGATTTGTCTTGTGTTGTGTCTTTATTTTATTACTGTTTAAGTGCGGCATAAATGTTTTACTTATTGTCATTGAATTTTTTAAATATATTTAATTATTGATTTTTCCAACACAAAACTGAAACATTGCATAATCAGAGACAATGCAGCCAATCAGTGGTATTTTACATACAGACAATTCCATATGTTTAACCTACATAGGTTTTATCAAGATAGATGTGCTAGAGTATCCCTGAGACTTTATCCCCCGTTTCACATCCTATCTAGTTTTGACAGTTGCCTGTGGGTTTCAAGATGATCCGGCTTCCTGCTGGTCCATGGTCCTATCGATCATCTCCCCCCATATGGCTAAATCCTCCCCCTCCTTGCATCCCTTCTCATGTGCGCCCTGTGTTGAGTATCCGCTATGGCCCAATCCAGTAGGTCTTTATTCTACACAATAATTTGTGAGCTCTGTGGCGATGTCCAGTGTATCACTAGTCTAAGTGCCATCATTCACTTGCACATCTTCCCAAAAAACATAGCAAGCACATTATAACTGTCCATTCCAGCTGGGTCGCCAGTATACACTACAGTTCATCTACCATATTTTCCCAGAAGCTAGCTACCTTGGAGGAAGTGCTATGTCAAGTGGGTGAAGTCAGCCGCTGACGTTATACACCTCCCACAGGCATCCTGGCTGTTTGGGTTGATCAGCTCAGTCTGCAGGTGTTAAGCACACCTGGTGTAGGTAACTGAATAGAATCAATTAAAATCTAGCGTTCGCATTTGTCTAATCATATTTAAACATTCCGGTTAGTTCAGTTAAACCTTTTAGAAATACAATGAAATACACGATTGCCAATATACTATTGTGGTCAGCCAAGTCTTACTAAGGTGTAAACATATCCAAGAACTATGGTGTAAAAGTGTGATTCTTTATCAGAAACACAGAGGGTGGGGGTTGAAGATTATTTGGAGTCCCTTCCTCTTTGACACCTACTCTCAGCTAGGATGTGAATGAAAAAAGATGTTAGCAATGGCCTATTACAGAGTAGCTTACTCTCTCTCATTTTATTCACTTAAAACAATTCACTGTTGTCAGGTTGATGCTTCTCTAGGGCAGTGCCTGGCGCCAACCCAGGGTCAATTAAGGCCTCCAAGGGAGGCCCCCCCCCACCCCCCCCCCCCAGTTTGAGAACCTCTGCTCTACGCGCACTTTTCCATGACTCAACAAAAAAGGGGGAGGATGAGAATTTCTGAGTTCCTACTCCTCAACGCTTTACTTACTAATACAAAAAAGAGAACCCAGAGGGGAGACACTTCAAAAAACTCTTCATGGGAAAGAAAAAACTTGTTTTTCTTATAAAACCCTCACCCACCAGGGTTGCCCCTTGGTAGCATGCTATATCATTGGGTCCTTCCTGATCCGCTGCAGACTGGGGCATGCTGCGAACTACGATTACGTGGGAGCACTTAATGGTATTATATAAAATGATAAAGAAGATGTTATAGGAGGGGAATAGAGGGAAGTGCAAAACTGAATTAAAAATACTTGACTAGTAGGTCTATCTACTTTATTCCTGCCTCTAGTCGGTATGGTTAAAAATCAGAGGTTGTTTGAAAAAAGTAGGTTACATTGTTTTTCAGGGTCAACATGTTTCGAGCCTTGCCCCTATTGGCCCTAAATCAGGACCATAGGAACCTAGTTCCCTTGGCGCCGCTCCTATGAGTTCCATAATAGGAACGCGTTAAATTGCATGCTATGCGATTAACAACACATACGTACATATATCACCAAATGGTGTTCTTTCACTGCTTGTATATATGATGTTGCAATATTACATCCTGTTCTCTCCATAGGGGAGGGTGGCCTGTAGTTACACCTTCGTCAAGGCAGACCCTCGGCCGGTGTACCTGTGCTGTTCTCCTGGAGACCGCATCATGTACTTTTCCAGCCTGCTCCATATCTCCCCACCTTCTGTATGATATCTGATAATTGATGGCATACGTCCGGCACCAAGTCTGCCAAACATCTAGCCATGCCTGTGTACGCTCAAGCCCAGGAAGTTTCCATCCTAGCTTCTTCTGCTCTCCAAAATACCCTGGCCATACATTCTCCTCACAAAGTCACCGTGTATGCCTCCCATTCCATTGACCTGTTAGCTGTGGTTCCTTAGTTGTCTTGAAAAAAGCATGTAGGGAAGGAAGCCTTGAATGTGTTCAATGAATCTCCCATCCATCAGTACCTCAGATTGCAGAGTCCAGAGTAGGATCCTGAGTCTGGTACCCCTAGGGAGTATAGTGACCATCAGACGTGCATTATCTGAGAGGCAACAATTTAAGTATGAAGAGTGTTGGTATATTGCTATGTCTGCCTTGCATCCCAGGACATAGTCCAACCTGCTGTACCCCTTATGTACTTGTGAATAGTAGGAATATTAGTTGTCTGTCAGGTGATGGTGCCGTCAAATACCTAGCAAGTGGATGTGTTCAATCCCTTGCGTCTGATTCTACTCAGTGTGCACTTTTGGTCTTTTGGGTGCCTGTCTAGTCTAGTCTCCAGTCTATCGCACAGTTGAAGTCCCCTGCCCATATAAGCTGTTTGTTCATGTACCATGTTTCAGAAGAAAGTCTTGCTGTCCATGATCGGGGTATATGTATTCACTAGACATGTGCCAAATCCTTCCAGTACCCCTGTGACTATCATGTAACATCGGCCCCAGGTCAGTGATTACCTTCTTCTCCATGAAGGGAACCCTAGCTGCAATCCAAGTCAATACCCCTCTGGCATAATTGGAATAAGTGACCACGTACGTGGATCCCCTCCTTTTCTTCTGGACCTTTCCACCTCTTCAATCATCAAGTGAGTCTCCTGCAGCATAGTAATCTGTACTTTGTATCTCCTGAGACAGACGTACACTCTGTAGCACTTAGGACTGTTAGTCCTCACCTGGACATTCCAAATCACAGATGTCCATCTGTTATGGGAGCTGCGGTCATCGATGTGACATCCCACTCATCGCCTCTGATCTGGCTGCAATAAGTTGTTCTGCTTCAATAGTTCCATCCCCTCTTGTTAGTGTGAGGGATACTCCCTTTACCCCTCCCCTTTACCCATACTATTCAGCAGCACAATCTTAGTCTGATGGGTCACCCAGGTGTATCACTAGTTTCCTGTTTTAAATGAAAAAGCAACTCAGTGTAGTAACCCTGACACTTCAAGAACAATTGACAACGTAACAAATGCAAACGAAGAAACAAAGTTGCGGCAGTGTCTGTGCTACCAGGGGCCAGTCATGGCCAAGCCCCTAAGTTGATCAGCACCACCAGCTCGAACGCCTAGGACGAGAAACTGTTTGTGATCCACCTTTGATCTAGGGACGTGTGTGATTCGCACAGCAAACCATCCCCAGGGGATGCCCACAGTACCTTATTGGGTGGCTCCACACTCGCCAAGTTTAGCAGCCATGTCCTTTGGTCCTTTGTCGGGGAATAGCTCATGTTCATGCAATGAGGTCACTCACCACCAGCATCTTGTCCCTGCTGGACCACGCTGCAATCGCACTCATTAGTGCGCTCCAGGCAGTGCTTTATTTGAGCCTGTGGTTTCTGGTGCTCGGCACTGGCACTTAATTGTCAACACCGGCACTTATAATATATGTTAAACATGACTAATACCTTCATTTGAAGCATTTGTGTAGCATTTGGGTCCTAGAATAGTCTTAAATGTCACTCTAAGTGTGTGATGATTAATAGCTGTGATGGTACTGTGATTGGCAGCACTGGCAGTGGCAATGGCTAGTGCAAGGTGCAGTGGCCTCCTGATGTGGGCCCTGGCACTTTTACCTAACTAAGCACTGGCTGCAGGTATTATCCTTTCCCATCTTCTAGTCCATTACATTGTCCCACAGCAGTACCAGCTCAGTGCCCGGAGCCCCAGACTCATCTGAAGAGGACTCTTCTTCCCCTCTCATTGTACCATCATCTCCAATTGTTATCCTTTGAGCCTGCTGAGTGCAGCTGCCACAGCTCTTGCCAGGCTTCTGCCCCCTCTTTCACGCCACAATCCAGGAAGAGAGAGAGTGTTTTGCGACCCTGAGGCCCCTGTCAGGTGGACCTTCGTTTTGTCCCACATTTCTAGCCTTGTCCAGACTTCCTCAGGCCTATCGAAAAAGTGTCTTTTTTTCTGTGCCAGAACCTTTAGGTGGACAGGGATGATCAGCATGTACTGTAGGTCCATCGTTCTCAATTTCTGCTTGACCACCGTGTAGGATTTCCTTTGCGCCTGGACCTTTCTGGTGTAATCTGGAAACACCATGATAGCATGATTTTCGTACCTTCGCTGTGAAGCCCTGAGGATACAGTCTTGGTTTGCAGGTTCATAACTGCACACTTTACCGTCTGTACTCTCTTGACCACCTTGCACGGTCATCCACAGTAGAGGTTGACATCCACCAAAACAGTCTCTATTTTTCCCCACCAGGGCAATGCATCTGCCTAGATGGCCTGCTGGAGCTCTGCTTTGAATGGCTCCTACTGCGGTGTCTCCTAGTCCTGGAGTTTCTGAGATTCCATCAGCCTTGTGGTCCTCTGCCGCAGGGCCTGTGGTGTGGTTTACTGAGGTGGGACAGGTCCTGATGCAGTGTCCATGCAACCCAGCGGCCATATGTTAGTCCTCTGCCACTTCTAGGTAGTTCTTCCCCGGGCCCTCAGGAGGTTCCCCTGGGATTGATACTCCAGGGCCTGTTGTGACTGGCTCAGTGCATTCTCTCACCAGTCAAGAGCACCACTTCTCCTGTGCCGCAGCAGTCCATCAGGGACGTGCTCCATTGGGGCTGATGGCTGATCCCACCGGCCACAGCCATCTCTCAGCTGCTTCCTGCTGGCCAGTCTACCTCGGCGCCGGCTGTGTGCTGGCTCCAGGTGCTCCTCCAGCCCTCAACCAGGGACCGTGCAGTGTCAGGAGGCCCCCACTCTGCTAAAGAGGGTGGAGCCATAGCTCTGGTTTTTCGCTCACAGAGGCCCACCCAGTTCCAAATTAAGACAGCTGCCTGCGCCGCAGTGCAGGGTCTGGTTTCCCAAGGCTAATTTCCTGGCCATTTTACATATGGTACCACCTGGGCCGACAGAGCACTCGTGCTCTATGTCTGCTCGGCCATGTTGCCTCTAAGTTAAGCCTGACTGCCTTTGTGCCAAGCTACCAGAGGGTTGAACACATGTTAATTTAGTACAAAAATGGGAGTACAAACCAGACAACAAAGCAGGATGACACAAGGGAGGAAATAATTGACATTTTGAGTAAAAATGGTGATATTAGGGACAATGAAAACTCTGGTTACAAGGAACCTAGTGTTGTTAATCTATCATCCAGGATTTTGAATGATAAGGAGATCAATGTACTACAGAAAGGCCTGAATTTTTGTATAACTAAGAACTGTGACTTTGTCAATGTACATACAGATGTATTTAAATTTGTACGCAAATTGCAATTAAAAAAATACTTTTCCGAACATTCATGTACTCCTATTAATGTTTTAAGAAATGACAATTCTGAAACGTTGTTGACAATCAAAGAATTACATGATATACATTTGTTGGCTACACTTGATGAGGATGATTTGGATGTAGATATAGTACAAATGGCTAATCTTTTAGATATAAGAGAAGATACAACCATAGATAGTGGTTTAAGAAACAAATCTAGGTTTATACCTTCTGGAGCCCAAGACACTCATATCCAGGAATTTTTGGAAAAACTAACACAACAGTTACACAAACTAGAAGATAGACATGGAAAGAATTCATATTGTTCACATCATCACAATCTCTCCAAAGAAGAGGAAGCTCTGCTTAAAAACCTACAGGAAGATCCCCAATTGGTAATACGTTAGAGCTGACAAAGGGGGGAATGTAGTGGTTATGGATCTTAAAGATTATTTGGGCGAAATAGAAAGACAACTAAATAATGACATTTGTTATGAAAAGATCATTACAAATCCTATTCCTGAAATAGAAAGAACGATTAATGCTAAATTACGTGATTGGCATGAGACAGGATTGCTCTCGGAGCATGAATATCGCTACCTACAGACCCATAACTCTAGGCATCCCTGTATATACATACTCCCTAAAATACACAAAGGGGAAGTATTTCCACCAGGTAGACCGATCATCTCTGGTAATGGCGGCCCGACCGAACGAATTTCAGAGTATGTTGATGGTTTCCTACAACCCTTTGTGAAAAATCTACCCTCCTACCTTAAAGATATCAGGGACGTGTTATGTAAGCTTGAAGACTTTGAATGGGACAGCCAGGATCTTATGTTTGTTACCCTGGATGTTGAAAGCTTATATACATGCATCCATATAGAACGGGGTATGGAAGCATTACAACATTTTTTATATAAAAGAAATGCTCAACATCTGGGACATTCAATCATGCTATTGGAAATGTCACGTATAATCTTGACAATGAATGTCTTCCTGCATAATGGACTTTGGTTTTTACAGAAACAGGGTACAGCCATAGGATCCAGGTTTGCTCCATCTTATGCAAACCTCTTTATGGGTTTGTATGAGGCGAAGCATGCCTGGGGACCGGGCTCAAAAAAATGGATTAATAATGTCATATTTTTTGGCAGGTACATTGATGATATTGTGATGATATGGAATGGTTCCGAAAAAGAACTGCTGGACTATCAAACCTATCTTAATACGAATAGATTCAATGTTAAGCTAACTATGAACTATTCATATGAAAAAATTGAATTTCTGGATTTGAGACTATACACAAGAGATCAAAAGATACAAAGTGAAGTATACAAGAAACCCACGGCATGTAATAGCGTGCTCCATGCTGAAAGTGCCCATCCTAGTGCAACCATTAACGCAATACCCTATGGCGAAATGGTTCGCACACGAAGAAACTGTAGTGAGGAACACTCTTTTAACACCAATCTGGGGTCCCTAAAAACCAATTTTCTCAGGAGAGGATGCTCCAAGAAATGTCTTGAACTTGCTGAGACTAAGATCAGGAAGCTGGATAGAAAAAATACACTTATACAGAAACAGAAACAAGTAAACGAGACAGATAGAGTAAATGTGATCTTCATAACTGAATATAATGCCTTCAGTAACCATATATACAATATATTACGTAAAAACTGGCATCTATTGACTAAAGCACAGCTCCCTCTGGGTACTGTTTCTGTAAAACCTAGGGTGGTTTATAGGAAGGGTAAAACCATTAAGAATGTCTTATGCCCCAGTTATGTGAAAAAACAGAAAGAATGCATTGATATGTGGCTCCCCAAGAAACCAATGGGCTTCTTTGTCTGTGGGTCATGCAATGTTTGCCCATTTGGAGTCCACAGAAAATCGAAGTTCAGATACAATACTGATAGGGAATTTAGGATCAACTCTTTCATCAATTGCAACACTACACATACCGTATATGTAATCGGATGCTCCTGTGACAAAATCTATGTGGGCAGCAGTATTCGCTGCCTTAAATTTAGAATTCAGGAGCATGTAAGAGCAATAAAAAACAGGGATGACAGATATCCGATTGCCACCCATATTTTCGAATCACATTCGGATAAGCCAACAATCTGGTTTCATGCAATTGACCATATAAGGGCTCCAGAAAGAGGTGGAGATAGAGAAAAAATGCTCAGACAGGCTGAAGCGAGCTGGATTTGCCCCCTTAGAATGATCAGTATGGGTTTGAATATCAATAATGAAATGTATCACTTTGTTTAAAGATATTAAGCTGAAATACAAATTTGAGCACCATTTGTTGAAATGCACTTCTACTTGATGTGGAACGTTTAATGTATAAAAAGCCTTAGTAGCGTTCAAATAGATCTCACGCTACCTTGGGTAGAGGCAATCTAAAATAGACTTCGAATGTAATCACGAATGGTCTCTGTTTTGGGTGAAATCAATGTTGTACTAACTTTAGTCTTTATTTTAAAATGAAAAACCCAATATTGGTTGGGATATTTAACCCTCTATAATAACATTATAATGTATTCTGATGAGATACACATGTATTGTTTAAGAGTACATCTGCCGATTTGGAAATATTTTGCGGTTTTCAGTGGGGACTTACCACACAATAATCTGTGCTAAATATTTTCTAAATTGTCTCAGCCTATGGAATTCTCAGATGGTGTGAAAAAATATGGACTAAATAGCCTTTTCGTTGACTTCTTCGACACACCCAGTTAATAAAGAAGTGTGTGTAAAATTATCTTTGGAATGATATAAAAAAATTGTGTTATTAGAAAAACAACAAGTTTTGCTCAAATCTATCTTAGGTCGAAGGATAAATGTACGAATCTCTCTTAAAATCTAAAACCATTAATGATGGTATTTCTGTTTATGAGTTCATGTTTATACATTTTGGTTGCAATACTGTATAGGGATGGCGCTTATTATTGTAAACTGAGTCTTGGTTAACATAAAAATTGTAAATCTGTTCTTTTTGGTCCATTTATATTTCTTTAGAGTCTCCGTAAAAGAAGGAGGAATATCCAATGTCTCAATCTGACTGTAAGATCGAACGATTAATTACTGCTCGATATGATACATGGGCATATCTCAAATTAACATCTTTAAGAGGCGCTTAAATATTTTTTTAGACCTCAAAATAACCAGAGAATTTATATTTATAAATTTTGTCTTTTGTTGAACCAATTATGAAACGAGTTGTGAACCAGACCTAAGATGGCGCTTACTTACGTAATTCATTTTCCTAAACATATATGAATTACGACCCCGTTTTAAGATGGCGTTTATTATTTTTACAAAACGCTCTATAGTCAATATTTGTATAGAAACTTTGTATAAAATACACCTTCACACTAATATCAGATATGACGTAGAAATCGTTTTTTCTTCTTCAGTTATGAAATAGGTTGTGAAATCGATCTAAGATGACGCTTATTTGCGCAGTCTACCTTTCTGAATAAATATAAACTACGATACTGTTCTAAGATGGCGTCTATTTACGCAAAACGTTCTGGTCGAACAGTCAATGTTCATACAGAAATATTGTAAGATAAGTACCTCGATACTAGCATTATACATAACGTAGAAATAGTTTCCCAGTCTAAATACTATTCTGTGAAGCTTGGTCTCTACATAATATTGAGGTTAAAAACGCCGCTACAAGATGGCGGCTTCGTTTTTGACTAATTAAATCCTATTATGACTTTAAACTTGCTACAGGTGACCGACCATACGGTGTATTTAAAGCGAGTTACGATTGAACTTTGTTACTGCATGGACCGCTGGATGGGGGGAATCTGCTCCAATATACTGGTAAGCACTAACCGACTGGGGTGTCTAGTTGCTTAGATAGGGAATAAATCCCAAAGCCATGCGCTTTTACATCGATTTTCTAATCTAGAAAGGCTTTTGGATAAACTCTGGGCTGATATTGGTGCAATCATAATGCTTTTTTTTAAAAATTCTTTTTATTTGCATTTTCATCAACAAAACAAACACAATACACTGCAGTGTAAATGTAAAATGAGATTGACAGCACAGCTCCCCACCAAGCCAACAGTATCAATATTACAACTGGGTGCCAACCCGTCATTGTTCAGTAAGCCTCGTACGGCCCTTCCACCCCCGCCCACAGCCAACCCGCACCTCTCCCACACCACAGTCGATGACCTCATCACCCCAGGGTGCTACTGGGTCTCGGTTCCCTCCGGCCACCAACAGCGTGAAGCACTGTTTCATAATGCTTGAATCGTAGTGTGAGTCAACCAGTGTGTGAATGGTTCCCATATGTCCTTCGGCCGCGAGCGCACTGGTAGGAGCTCCCCGTATAGAGCGAGTTGCGTCTGGCAGTGTACTACGCTTTTAATCCATTCCCTAATGTTAGGCGATGTAACAGCTCCCCAGTGCATCGCAACCTGCCGGTTTGGCAAGCAGAATGAGTATGGCCGGCAGCTTACGGTTTTTAGGCTTGACCATGTGTAAGATCCCTAGTAATGTAGTCTGCGGAGTGCATGGGATCAGTAGGCCGGTAATGTCACGCACCAGCTCCACCACCCTTACCCAGAAAGAGGCCAGCGTGGGACATTCCCACGCCATATGTAAAAATGTAGCTCCGCGTGCGTTACAGCGCCAGCAGTTGTCTGCATCTCTCAATCCCATGCGGTGAAGCCGACTAGGCGTGCGGTATATCATGTGTATGTATTTAAAATGTATCAGTCAGAGACGATAATTAGGGGAAAGGGTCTCAAGCAGTCTACAGCACATATCCCAGTGGTCGTCAGTGATTTCGGTTCCCAATTCCGTATCCCACATGCTGCGCGCTGTCGGCACCACAATCGGAGAAGTGTTTTGCATGCAGCTGTATAACCGGGACACAAGTTTACGTCCCGACTCCACCTTGAGCACATTCTCCAAGGCCATCAAGTCCGGCGGCGGCGCCGGGAATGTAGGAAACAGCTTCTGACATGTATGTCGCAGCTGATAATAGAGCAGTGTATCAAGCATCGTCGGTGCCTCCGCACCGCACAATTGTTCCAGCGTGAGGAAGGTTTCGCCCGGGAAGAGGTCCCCCCCAGTTTTAAGGCTGTGTGATGTTGCGCATTCCCCAGTTTTCATGTTTTGCAGCGGGGGCCATATGGGGTTCCCGCGCAGGGGCACCGATTTGGCATAGAGATGGTCCAACTTTGCTCGGCGACGCAGCCCATCCCAGGCCCATTTAAGCGCGTGCACAGTGTCAATGTCTTTGCATCTCCGCTTGTGCGGTGCGTACAGCGCAATGTTGAGCGGCAGCGGGGCAGCCCTATCCGTCTCTATTGCCACATGTGGCTGGAAAGGCGTAGGGTGCACCCAGTAGTGCAAGAACTGCGCCTGTGCGCAGTAGGCGTATAACGTGAAATCCGGTGCTGCCAGGCCACCCTGCCTCTGCGGGAGAGTGAGGGTCTCCCAGGCCACTCTCGGCTGCCCCCCACCCCACGCCAATTCTATCATCCGCGAACGCACTTGGTTCAGGAAATGTGTAGTCAGGGGCAGCGGGATGTTAACAAATAAATAAAGGAGCTTGGGTAGGATAACCATTTTTGCCACCGCTATTCGTCCTGCCAGCGAAAGGGGCAAGTGTTTCCAGCGGCCAACCTTTTCCTCTACCCATGTAAGGGCACGTCCATAATTTTCTGCCCACAATTCCTGCATATCAGTGCTAATCCATATCCCCAGATATCGCACGAGGCCAGTCGCCCATTTCAACGGGCAGTCCGGAGTGAAGCGGGGCGTCCCAGTCGTCAGGGGCAGAATTACCGATTTCTCCCAGTTTATAGTCACCCCTGATAGCAGGCCATAGTTCATCAACTCTCTCGTCATGGGGGAGAGATTTTCATGAGGATCGACCACATAGAGTGTGATGTCATCCGCATACATAGAGACGGTCAGAGCCCGGGAAGAGAACCCGATGCCTCTAGCCGCATGGTGTTGCCTAATATGGGCCGCCAATGGTTCGGTGGCGATCGCAAATAGCAGGGGTGACAGGGGGCAGCCCTGTCTAGTACCCCTTCTAACGGCAAAGGGCTCAGATATGAGCCCATTCACTCGCACTCGGGCAGTGATGGTAGTGTAGAGTAACCTAATGTAGCGAATAAAAGCCTCACTCACCCCCAGGCGCTGAAGTAAAGGAAACAGGAATCCCCATTCCAGGGAGTCGAACGCTTTCGTGGCATCCAGTAGCACCGCTGCGGCCTTTACGTGTGGGGCTAAATAGTGCAACACCCCAAAGAGGGTACGAAGGTTGTGAGACGTGGATCGACCCGGCACAAATCCTGACTGATCTGGGCGTATCATGAGTGGCAGTACCGGCTGTAGCCGCGTTGCGAGCATTTTGGCGAAAATGTTCGCATCAGTGTTGATTAAGGATAGTGGCCGATATGAGTCGCACTTCTGGGCATCCTTATCTGGTTTTAAGAGTGCGATTACGATGGCCTCTCTCATTGACGCCGGGAGTATGCCCGCCTCCACAGATTCAGCATAGACGGCCAACAGCCTGGGGGCCAGGAGTTCAGCGTATTCCTTATAGAACTGCGCTGGCAGGCCATCCGGTCCCGGCGCCTTTCCGGCTGCCAAGGACCCTATTGCTTCCTTGACATCGTCTACCTCAAAGGGTCGATCGAAATATCCCTTTTGGTGCGCATTGAACCAGATCAGCTGCACCGAGTCCAGGTATTCAGACAAGTCCTCCAGTGTGGGCCCTCCCCGGGAACGGTACAAGTCTTTATAAAATGTCTGAAAAGTTCCCAGGATTTCTGGAGGAGTGCAGACAAGGTTACCGTGCGGCGTCTCGATTGATGGGATGTAGGAGGAGCTCCTTTGCGAACGTAGCAAATGGGCGAGCGTTTTGCCCGGGCGATCCCCCTCACCATATCGGCGGGCCGCTACGTGTTTGTTTAGAAATTTGAGTTCCCTATCCGCCTCAGTCTGGTATTCTGTAAGTTTAGTGCGCGTCTCCGCTAGGGTGTTCGCCGAGGGGTCAGAGCAGTACTGCACCTCCAGAGCATGCAGGCGGTCCTCCAGCCCCTTGAGCGTGTTTCTTATGCCCTTCAGCACTCTGGCTTGCCCCGCAATGCAGTGGCCTCTCATAACCACCTTAAATGCGTCCCATAGAGTGCCCATAGACGAAACCGAGTTAGTGTTAAGGTCGAAATAGTCGAGGATGTGCTGATGTATTTCTTCGCGAAATACCTGATCTAGTAATGTGAAAGGTGTAATGTAGCAGCAGCTCAACCGGGGAGTGGTCAGAGAGGGTGCGTGCTCTGTGATGAACCTCGGCTACCCAGGCATGAATATGCGGGGTTAACAGCCAAAAATCCAGTCTGTACCAGGCCGTCCTGTGTGGGGTGAAGCAGGTTCCCTCCCTCAACGCGGGGTGTAATATCCGCCACGAGTCGAGCAAAGTGTAGTCTTCCATTAGGCCTCGGAGAAGGCCCGCCGCGTGTGGGTGATGTGTGCGTGCGGCCCCCTCTCTATCTAGTTCCAACGAAAGAACCACATTAAAATCTCCGCCCCAAATATATGCCCCTTCGCCCATTGATTGCGCCTTAAGCCAAACTTGCCGGAAGAATCCTGGGTCGTCTGAGTTAGGACCATAGGTGTTGATGAGAATCACCTGCAGGTGAAATAATTTCCCCAACAGTATTATGTATCGCCCCTCGGAGTCGGCGTGCACTTTCAGCGTCCGCCAGGGCAGGCCCCTCCGAATCAAGACGGCCACTCCCCGGGAATAGTTAGAGTAGCCGGAAGTGTGTACCTCGCCCCATCTGGTGTGCCTGAGCCTGTCCCCAGCTCCCTGCATGAGGTGGGTCTCTTGTAAGAGACAGATGTCTATATGGTGCCTGGTCAAGTGTGCATGAGTCAGTCGGATCTTGCGGTGATCATTTAGACCGCGAATATTCCATGTCAGGCAACGCAGCGCGGTCAGAGATGTGTGTGTATATGGGTCCTAAGCAACGGTGTGTCTGTTCGCGGTACAAGAGGTTGGGCGTGCGGCGAGAACCCTAGCGCAGCATGTCTTGCATCCAATAGCCACGTATACATGGCAGGGGGCATCGCCGCTCCATCAATCAGTTGTGGAAAAGAGTGCTGCAGTACATCAATACAAACCAACAAACAATATACCCCCCCACCTCCCACTCCAACCCCCCAATCAGGTTGAGATTTGTCACCCCCCCCAAACAATCCCAACAAAAACTTTCCTGTAACAGTAGCATGGGAATCATCGCTTCGAGGGCGTGGGGTCACCGGCACACTCCCCTGTCTGTAAGTGACAGGGTGGCCGAACATTTCTGCCTTCAACATGTCACAATTCGACTGAGTTCAGCAGGACATGCCCCGCGCAGCACCCAACGCAGTATTGGTACTCGGTCGCTGAGCGAAACTGGAGCCCGCCCCGTGGCCAACCGCCCCCGGCAGCCCAGTCCCGCGCCCGCTGCTCACTCCAGGCCTCAAGGCAACTCTAGGAATGAAAATTGCGTATGCTAAACATCAAATCCGCAGGGCGGCATGCAGCGCTACAAACGGTCACAGTCCTCGTTTCTGTATGCTTGACTATTCAATGTCACTTAGCTGGCCAGACGGGGGGGTCCCTTGGCCATCGCGCAGCTCCCGGTGCGATCGCTCTGTCTGCCGTGCAAACTTTAGCGCCTCCTTCGCCTCCGTGAAGATCACCGGCTTCACCTTGATCTGAACCCTCAACTTGGCAGGGTACAACATGGCATACTTGGTCCCCACTTTTTGGAAGATCTTTTTGGCCGGCATGAACTCGCGCCGTGCAGACTGTACAGCTTGCGTAAAGTCAGGGTATAAGGAGATAGCCATATTTTGGAAGGTGAGTTCGCCTTTTTCACTGGATAACCTCAAGATCGTATCTCTGTCCCTGTAATTTAGAACTCTGGCAAGGATCGGGCGAGGCGGCGCTCCCGGCACTGGGCGCGGGCCCAGCGTTCGATGCGCGCGCTCGACCAGGAACATGGCCGACAGGTCCACCCCAAACAAGTCACGAAACATGCCCGCTACGAATTGCTCCATATTACCAATATTTGTGGATTCCGCAACCCCAATAATGCGTATGTTATTTCTACAGGAGCGGGCTTCCAAATCCTCGTTGCGCCCACGTATTACTTCCAGGACTTTATCCATGCGCAACAGTTTTTCTCGGGTGTCAGCGTGGCCCTCCTCACATTCAGCAATCCGTGTCTCCGCTGCCGCCAGTCGCTCCTCGTGTTGATCAACTTTGTGCGATATGCCATCAATACGCTGAGCCATGGAGTCCAATTTAGTGTCTATTTCTTTGAGGCAGCCTTTGAGGTCGCGAAACATACTCCTGATATCGTCCTCTGGCGTGGGATCCATCTGTGTTTCAGGAACCACTGTCTGAGACACCCGTTCCACCTCAGCGTTCCGGGCAGTTCGTCGCTCGAAATGTAGCTTCTGCTGCTTGGCATCCGATTTCCCCATTTTTGTTCAGGGGAGACACCTCGGGGGTGTACCGGGGGGGGGGGCTGCTGATTGGCCACTCCAGCGTGTAGCCCTCGTTCATTTCGGTGCGTCTTGCATGTGTCCGAGTTTCGCCCGTCTCGGGTCGCCCCCACAACCCCCGCCGGGAAGATAGTCCTTTGCAATCCGGTCAACCCGGCAAGTCACCAGCACGCACTGGCCGCAGACATGTGGCAGCGTCGTCGCTCTAGCTGGGTGCGCAGCGTCTGCACAGTATCCGGGCGAACAGACTGGGCAGGGTACTCCAATCTCGCACCGCGGCCACCTCGCCGCAACACCTGCCTTCAATCTGCTGCCCCCCAGGATAGGCACAGTCTTATTCACGCAGTCAGGCGCCAGACATCACCAGGCTCTAATCGGCTTTCTCCTCCAGGGCCCATCAGTCATTCCTCCCCATGTTGGCGTGTGCGGCAGCGATTGCAGCGAGTCAGGGCGCTCCTCCACTCCCAAGGCCCCAGCAGCGCGCAGCGCACACCGTCACCTGTTGTTTACGCCGCCAGTGCTTGCCTGCAGGTGGACAGTCAGCCGTTCGGTCTGCCTCAGCAATCCAGCCTCGTACGGCGGGCCAGTCCCGCCCCTGCGATTCCTCGTGGCTGTGCAGCTCCGCTCGCCGGGTCACAGGCCTGCGACCGGGGACTAGAGTAGCGCACCCGTCCGCCCGGCGTGATGGGCGCGGGCCGCCGGTATAGCGAGGGTCACAGCGGCCAATCGCCGCCGCCGATTCCAGCCGCGAAAGCTTCCGCCGGGCCCTCAGCGCGTAGGCACTCTCCGCTTCAGAGTTGTTGTTTGGATAAAGAGGCTTGTGACGGATGGGCGTCCGGATTGTGTGTTCGGCCGGCGGCGCCCCGTTACTCGGCGGCCATCTTGCGGCTCGGCTCGGCCACGCCCCCTGGTGCAATCATAATGCTTGAATGAAAAAAACTTTGTTTATTTATCTTTTGCACCACCTTTATAAGTAGATAAACAATGATTAGATGAGAACTAATACATCTTTTAGATTTGGCAAGACTATGATCTCTTACTGATGGGAGACGTCCTCCAACATATTGATAAACACTAGCTAACTAGGGTGCTCTAGCTGTTCAGATACGTGCTGTGTACCCTACTGTTGCTCTCTTCTCTCGAGTGGGTCCTTTTCAGAAGGACTCTGGGTTGATACTGTCGCGATTTTAATGCTCTAGCCTGAAAATTATTATTCTCACAAAAATTGCGTTCTTTTGATAAACTAGACAAGAAATAATTGTTTATAATTAAGTTATTTATTATAAATAGTCAAAATTAAATTGTTTGTTTTTAAAGAGTTATAACGACCTAGCTAATATAAAATAAGAATATAGAAATGTACGCTGCAATATTATTTCTTGTTTTCCCCTTTTTTCCTAAATTGCAGATATTATTAAAAATCTACATAGGGTGAAACTACACTAATACATTGAGATTGATCAAGCAAAAATAAAAGGCATGCATTGCTTTTAATTTTTTTTTGGACAATGGATTAATATAACACAATAAAATTTAGTAGTCAGTAGTCAGTACACCTTACATACATATGTTTTTCCTTTTCTTTTCCTTCTTTTTTCCTCTATATTAAGGCAATTTATCTAGTCTGATAGCCGATTAAAGGAAGGCTTAGCTACAACTTGTAGTGTTGGAGGGGAACAAGACGAGGCCCCCTTATATTTCAATTCTTGGTAAGACCATATATTATGGTTGATAAAAATACAGTACTAAACAGGAGTAAATGAGGTATTCAGGTGTCGGATAAAATGTACATCAGGCATTTAATGTCTGATAAAAAGATAATAAGGTATATTAATATCAATTTTGTGAGGTTTGAAAATAGCAATTATTTTTTGTCATTAATAGTAAACCTTTGCCCCATTATTAAAAAAGTAAGATAATAAAGAATTTGTCTATATGCCTTCATTCGATCTGTAGAGAAACGAACTTGTGCAAACAAATTGAATGGATATATTTCTAGAAAGTGATTGTTAGGCTAAGATAATACCATATAAAAGCATGATGATTTTTGATTCAGCAGGTGTGGAATTTAAGGATAACAATTGATCTTTGCAGTTATTTAAAAAAATGTATGTACAAGAAGCTGTAAAATACTAATTTTGTTTAGCTTTTTGTTGTATAAAAATTTTTACATATATGTCAATAGGGTTAACTTTTTAATTGTATATAAATGTAGATATTTTGTGAATATGTTTGTAAATATTTTGTATCTATCTGTTTGTAGCCCTGAAGAAGTCCTCCGGGACGAAACGCGTCGGCTACGCTGTATGTGTCCTTTTATATATAAAAAAAGAGAAGAACTCAATAAAGAAAACATTTTGAAACAACACCTGCTGAATGGACAGACATATTTTATGATCATAATCTAAAATGACTATGTGGAGTGCTGGATCACAGTGATGTGTTTACAATTTGTAGGATCTTTGATCCTAAGGGGGTTTAGGGGTATTTAACCTCATGATCCTTGGCTCCCAAAAAGGTATACTTTTGACCTGATTTGATGATAAGTGCAATCATTCTCTGCCTTATACCCCGTTTCTTTTGTGTACTGATGCATGTTAATTTAGTGACTTTTTGTCGTTCACCCTGAGAAGGATTGTGGCTGTTGCCTGAGAAAGGTTCACAAACCCCTCAGTAACAACCCAGTTTCTCACAGACTATATAGTTTACCTATTTAAACATGGAAGCCTGGTAGACCTGCTATGATCTGATATAGCACTGTGCGGTCCTGAATATATAAGGTAATAATAAGGGGCTAACTAATATAGCCGCATAACTTTTGCACTCGCCATGCACATTGATGTGATTAATTATGTCAGTTCAGATCTCATCAGTGGTGTTATCAATGATGTCATAAAATATGTCATGAGTGATATAATTTGGGAGGTCATAAGCAGTGCATGGCAAGTGAGCACAATTGAGTTACTTCAGTTAACTGTGACTGGTGAATCTCAGTGGTTTTTGAGTTTGAAATGGAATTTTTTAATGGCATTTTCACCTATGACGCCATTTTACTCTTTGTTTTTTTCAGTGAATACCTACGTTGTTTTTATAAAATGTAAATTAAGGTATTCCCATGCCTAACTATAACAGCATCCCAACGCCCAGCAGCAGCGTGGGAGTGGGTTTGGCACCCAACCACCGACTGCACACAGTATTGGCCATTGTCCATCCGTGGCGTAGGGTTAGCCACCCAATCCCATGCGGGTAATCAACCCGCGCTGAGCATGGCCTTCACCATGCGTGGCGTGGGGTTGGGTGCAAAGCTTGTCCTGCCCCCCAGAGGCAGCCAACCACCATTGCTGGCCAACCTCCATGGTCGTGCAACACCAATGGACTCTCACACGACTTTCTCTTCCATAGTGGGCCGCGCTGAGAATTTCAAGTACATGACGACGTGAAAAAAACCTCTTTTGCACTTTGACCCTGGGGTGTGGGCTTGCCCCCTCAAGGGCCCCTTATATGTTGTTTTACATTAATTGTCAGGACTGAATCCCCGGATCCTACAATGGCAGCTGCAACATTACTCTTCATGTACTGGATAGCCAGTCACAGCACTCAGTTTCATGGGACTGGTCGAGTCCAGCAGCACCAACTAAGCAGAATGCTTCATTTGTTGTTTTTTCTCTTGCTCCTCCCTCGAGGGTATCAGCCTGCGGCGACGCAAACAGTTTCTTTGCACTTTAAGCCCATGAGATGTGTGTGTGGTAACGTACCTCTAGAACCCCCCTACAAGACCAGGGGGTCATGGTGCCCCTACCTTGCTCCCCTTATTTATTGTTATTTTTTAATATTCACGACATGGGGACCAAGTGCCATGTCCTAAAATGGCAGTCACAACTTTTCTTTTCATATTGCGGGAAGCCAATCACAGCGCTGAGTTTCACAGGACTCATCGCTGTCCAGCGGCACCAGCCAATCAGAATGCTTCATTTGTTATTTTTTTCCCTCAGTACTCCCTCAGAACTCCCTCAGAACACTCACAGTACTCCCTCGTATACAGAATTGCTAGATATCTATACATTTTGAAGCTTAATTTCTCTTAAAGGGCTAAAGGGTTATTAACCAATTCACAAAAAGCACAGTTTCTGGACGAAGATCTAGCTTTCTGCCAAATTTTGTGTGATTCCATTCACCCGTTTTGTCTGTAGCATTCTCTAAAATCCTATGGGAAATTGCATGGGGAAAATAAGTATTGGGAACCCCAATTTTCTTTGCCTCCGCTTACAGATCACCCCAAAACTTTCTAGGAAGGAGCTGCGGTGGATGAAACTTTTTAAAAAAGTTTTGCGAAAATTTGTCAAATGACGCCAAAATTATTAGGAAAACAAAAAATCTATTTCCTTTGGAAACTCGGACACCAGTAGCATTTTTTGACACTACTAATTCTTTGGCACCGTTATACAAATCTTTATGAAATGTTCCCCAAAAATGTGATGCTCGGGGGCCTGGCTTTGCGCTGCTGCGAGATGGCCGCGTAGTGAAGTAGCTCCGTCTTCCTCGGCCCCAACCTAACACATCTGTCATACTTATCCGATCCCCGGCCACAGGTAAAGCTGCCCGGTGAGTTCCGGACTCGACCGAACCTGCTATCAAGCCCGTCGGGACAACATGGAGCGGGTGGGAGGCTCCAGCATCTGCGGCCTCTCTGGAGCATGGAGCAGGGTCCTGCCGTGACGGCCGGACCCGAGAAGGGCACGTGAAAACGAGATTGACATCTAGCGCAACTCCGGGGCCTGAGGCCTGATCCTGCAAAGGTGTGGACGACGTTGTCGTGGGGGTAGTGCTCTCCCCCCAAAAAAACCCTGGTCGTGAATGCTGTGCTGAGCGGAAGTGATCTCTTTGGCCTGTGACACGGCGAGCTATCCGTACCTGAATCCAGCAGTGGGGTCTATCGAGGGCCTCCAACCGGCGATGTGGCCTGCCCCACCAGTGTGTTCTCTGAGGGGCGGAGGCTGCTGAGTGGTGGCGCCGCGGGTTCCAAGTGACCTGATTGCCCCCTGGCTGGACGGAGGGGTGCTACCCCAGGGGCCAATACTGCGGTGAGTCCTTCAGCCCTGTCCCGTCTACAGGGGGCGGTGAGTGTCGACCGTTGGGGTGCGATTTGTCCTCCCGGTGTGGCGGAGGGCGAAGGTAGTGTGGCAACGACTGCCCCCGGCGGGCCTGACTGTACCCCGGCGAATGAATCGGTCCTGGTCCTGTGGAGCACCCATCTTTCCTGCACTGCGTGGTGTCCTCATACACCTTAAGATCCAGGCGGCCGGCACGGTGGGGGTGAGGCCCAGTGCTGGTGGGCCCCTGGTTGGGGAAGGAGTGTACCCATCTGCGTGTACCCCATAGTGAGACTTCATATAACGTTTACCGCTTGAGGAGAGTGGGGGCCCCCCCTGAAACATTGCAGTTGGACATTTCCCCGCAGGGCGAGCGATAGAGGTGGTGCAGATATAAACACTCCGCTGTGGTTGGGCCTAAACACTACAACGTGGGGGGAACGCGTGCCACGTCTCCTGCTATTTTCTGCACTGGGGTGGCGAACTGTTGGGTGCGTGCCCCCTCCCCCGCGCCCTGCCCCCCCCACCCCAGTAGCGACGGGATCCTTGGAGTCACCCAGTGGGGTCCGAAGAGAAGGTGACGGGGTGAAGAGTGCCCGCCTGGGGGGGCAGAATGTCGAGCGGAAGGGACTCCAAACTGAAGTAGCAGAACAAGATGGACAAGTACACCTGCCCTAAAGTGGCTGTCCCTGGGCACCACCCCCCAGATGGGCCGGCTGGGGGGTCAGAGAGTGGGCCCCCCAAACTTACCTTAAAAGATGTCATGGAGGCGATAGCCGGGGTGAGAACATCTATGGAGCAGAGGACGGTGAGATGACTCATATCAGGGCAGACCTCACCAAAATGAGTGAAAGGGTCAAGCAACTAGAGGTGACCTCGACTAGCCTTGTCGACGACGTCTCAAAGCTCCAAACTGAAATCCAAGAACTGAAATCCTTCAGAAAATTAGCCGAGGACAAGCTGGATGAATATGAGGGATGCTCCAGACGTAACAATGTGCGAATTATTGGGGTACTGGAAAAAATGGATGGCCGTGTACCTGACATATTTGTCGAAAACCCCATACTCAACCATTTGCGCCCTAAGGGTCTGTCGAAGTCATTTGTGGTGGAGTGGGTCCACAGAGTCTCTGGGGGGAGTCCGAGACCCGGGGCCCCCCGTTCCATGTTGGCCAGGCTACTTAACTTTCGTGATAGGGATGTAATCCTACAGAGCACTAGAGAGGCGCCACCACTCAAATACGAAAGATCCTCCCTGGCTGTCAAGAAAAGACTCAGAGATAAAGGACTGAACTATGCAATGCTCTTCCTGGCGTGGCTGCGGGTTGAGGCAAATGGAAAGGCTTGGTTTTTACGATCACCCGGAGGCTGTGGTGGATTGGCTGGAGGGATGGAGCGACGCCAAGGAACACAAGGCCTCCTGAAACCAGGCCGATATGACACTTTGACCACAAGACAATTCCTGGCCTGAGGAGCTCTTGTGCCTGTCTCGCCCTTTGCCAAGTTCTGACACTAGAGAGGAATACGGGCGGTGACAGAGGTCCAAGGGCACATTGGCAGGTCGAGTTGTAACATGTTTCCTGTTTTCAGTGACATAGGTGACTGTCCCACTCGGGGTTTGGTTGTTTGGGAACATGGGGAGGGGGAAGGGAGCACATTTCCCCATATTTAGCTACTTTTAGTTCTTTAGTTGGGCGACAGGCACTCTGCAAAGTTGATCTCATGGGTAGTTTTAGACCCAGAGTGCAGGGGAGCAGGGAGGGGGGCGGTTGGGGTTGGGGGGGTGTTCATGTGTTAAGGTTCAATCGGCAGCAACAATCATAATGGCGTTCGAAGGCAGGCTCACAACTGATAAGTGCTATGGGCACACACTGGGATAAGAGCTTTGCATTACTGAGCTGGAACGTTAATGGGCTCGGTGATAAGGTGAAACGCACCCTAGTCGTCCAATACCTCAAACGCCACTCCCCAGATGTAGTTCTCTTCCAGGAGTCACACCTGGTTGGTAACACATGGAAAGCACTCAACCGATGAGGATATAAACTGGTGGCCCACTCGGGTTTCACTTCAGGGTCCAGGGGGGTGGGCATCCTGATCAAAACCCCCTTCCCCTTCTACGTGCAGTCAACGCGCTCTGATGAGTTGGGCAGATACACCGCAGTCATGGGGCAGTGGGAAGGCAACACACTTACCTTAATGTCGGTCTATGTCCCGCCTGGGTTACAGAACCAAACTTTCACTGATCTGGGGACCCAGTTGCTCTCATTGCCTGAGGGTCTTCTACTGGTGGGAGGGGATTTTAATGCAGTGGCCTCTGGCTCCCTCGTCCGTCACCCCCGTAACATTGGCCCCTCATGTCGCTGGCTTCCTGACTTACTGGAGGCCCTCGGCCTCTTGGATGTATGGAGGGCATTTCATCCTAACAGCATTCAACATACCTTTCTCTCAGGGGTGCATCATAGCTTTTCACGTATTGACTACATCCTTATCCTAGCGTCTCAAATCACTCACATTCTAGAGATAAGGCACTTGGCACGGGGTATCTCTGACCACTCCCTGCTGTGGACACGATTGGTCATGGGAGACACACGGGTGGGAACGGTTGCACCCATCAGCCCCTGGTTCCTCCGCAACCGCTCGGTCCGCAAGGAGCTCCTGCTCGCCATAGATCTTTATTTCCGCGAGAATTTGGGTTCGGTGGACTCCCCCAAACATTGTGGGAGGCGTTCAAATCGGTAATCAGGGGGCAGGCTCTCTCACTTATTGCAGGAGTTAAGAATGAAAAACAAAAAGATCTTGAAAACATAGAGGATTAGATCCTCTGGCTGGATGACTGTCCTGTTGAGGAAATGTGTCCAGAAAGAATTCAACTTCTGAAACTAAAAAGAGACAAGTATAAAAGCATTGCCACTGACAGGGCTAGAACTTGGGGGTGCGAGAGAGATGGTAGGGTGTATGAATGGGGAGACAAAGCTGGCAAGCTGTTGGCCTGGCTGGATAGAAAAGAGCCTACCAACAGGCTTGTCCCAGAATTGATTGACAAAGCGGGTGGAATAATCACAGACCCCCTAAAAATAGTGAACGAGTTTGCCGCACATTACAGCGTGATATACCAATCAGGATCATCCTTCCTCGAGGAGGACTCCATGGATCTCCTGCCTGGGATATCCGCATCCCTGCTGTTTCTGAGAAGGGTAAACATTTCTTGGAGAGCGACATCACCAATGATGAAATAGCCCAGGCAATCAGGAGCATCCGCTCGGGGAAGGTGCTTGGGCCCAATGGTATACCGATTGAACTTTACAAATTATGCCCCGATAAAATAGCCCCGCACCTTCGTGCCATGTTCGCAGATTACTCCCACCAGACCAGCGCCTTGCGTTACTGGTCGTGATCCATAAAGAGGGTAAACCTATGGGTAAATGCACCTCCTACAGACCCATCTCCCTACTTAATGCAGAACCTAAAATCCTTGCCAAACTCTTGGCAACTTGGTTGGCTCGGGTGATAAACACTCTGGTCCACCCTGATCAGTCAAGCTTTATGCCCCAACGTAGCACGGCTCTGAATCTGCGGAGTGTGCACGATGTGCTGGGGAGGGTTGACACCATCAGAGAGGCGGCTGTGATTGTCTCCCTTGGTGGCCTCCATGGCATTTGATCCCATCGAATGGCCATACCTTCTTGCCGCTCTCGCCAAAATGGGATTTGAGCCTGTTTTTATAGCATGGGTTAAACTCCTCTACTCGGAGCCCTTGGCCCAAGTGGTGGTCAATAACAAAAGATCGGACATATTCCAGTTGAGTCGGGGCACCCGTCAGGGGTGTCTGCTGTCGCCTCTCCTATTTGCCCTCTCGCTGGAGCCCTTGGCGGCCTGGATCCATGGGGATCCGGTGATTTGAGGACTGAGATTGTCGGCAGATTGGGAGGACCACATCTCACTCTACGCCGATGATATACTCCTCTACTTGGCTTCCCTCAAAATGTCCCTACAATGCGTTTTGGACATCTTTACGGCCTTCGGTAGATATTCAGGTTACTCGATTAATTGGAGCAAGTCTCTCATATGCGTCCTAGGAAATGATTCTCCTGCTCTACCCAGGGACTTCCCATGCAGACAGTGAGGGACGGCTTCCGCTATCTGGGGATCTTTATCACAGTAAACTACAAGCTCCGGTATGAGCGAAACCTACTCCCGCCCTTGCAGAGACTGCGGCGAGATATTGCCAATTGGAGGACACTGCCCCTCTCCTTATTGGGCAGAGCTGCCCTATTTAAAAGGATGTCCCTGCCCCGTTTTCTATACGCCCTGCAAAACTACCCAGATCTGGTCCCTGCGAGATATTTTAGGGAAATTTAGGGATTGCAGAGAGAGTTGCTGTGGGACGGGAGGCCCCGAATCGCGCTCAACAAACTGGTCTTAAACTGGTATGATGGCGGCAAACGTCTCCCCGACATTCGGAAATATTATTGGGCCGCTCACCTGGCCGCCATTAATCAAGGCACCTACCGAAAACCCAACGATCCAGGTTTCACCATGGATAGATGGCTGCTGCCTGGCGGGGACTACAATAGAGCCCTTTATTCGAACCCCCAAAAACTCCCTCTAACCGGCCCTACCAGGCACTCTGTTCTCATTTGGCACGCCGCTAACAAAAGTTTGGGTTGGGACCAGAAGCTCATGTTGGCAACTCCCCTGTGGGACTCGGATCAGCTGGGCAACCGCCGTACCTCAAAGGGATTCGACAAATGGGATCTCATTGGTATCTCCAGGATAGGCAAACTCTGGGTAAAGGGAGATATGGTCACGTTTGACGTCCTCCAACATCAATTCGAGCTCTCAGGCTCAGAATTTTTCTGCTACCTGCAGATTCGCCACGCTCTTGTCACAAACCTGCAGAGGGGCACCGTCCCTCCTGAGCCTTCACCGTTGGAGGATAGATTGCTTGATGGATATCTCCCTCAGAAAACAATCTCATTAACGTATAAAATACTGATTAACAATACCGTAGATCCCCTTGAACGTTTGCGTGAGTGTTGGGAGAAGGATGGACTTGATATTGATGACAAGGAATGGAGGGAGGTGGTGGCCTCACCCTGAGAGGTTGCGATTTCCGCTCGGCTACAACTGGTCCAACCTAAAATATTGCATAGAACATACATCACTGGGCCCCAGTTGGTTCATATGGGGAGGGGAGGGGGGATTGTAGACAACGCTGTTGTCGGGTGAGCACCTTCCTGCACATACTCTGGGAATGTGAGCAGATACAGGAGTATTGGCGGGAGATACATGAGGTAATGCGGGAAGTGCTACATAAGGACATTCGCCCGAAGGCTAAAAGATGTCTCCTTAATGTGTGGGAACCCACTGATTTGACAGGTATGGAGAGACTCTGGGCTACTCTGGGTGCAATGGTAGCCAAACGTGATATAGCACAAATGTGGGGGGGCGGGTGTCCCACCGACTCTGGCCTCCTGGAAAAGGAACTTAGATTGGTGTATGTTCAGGGAGGACAACCACCGTCCCGGGGCTTTTGATAAAATGATCGCAAGGAGGGCTGCTTGGACCCCCCCCCCGACCCCCAGTGACCACAACTTCCCTGGGGCTAAAATTAAAATGAATAGAGGGGCCGTGTGGACCCCCCTGATGCCGTGGAGAGCACCTTCTCCCCGGGGCTTATGTTAATTTAAAATGCAGGGTGGGCCCTCGCAGACCCACCAGGGCATCAGGGAACGCTACCTCCCCAGGGCTATATATTTAATGACTGGGGGGCTGCACAGACCCCCCCCCCCCAAGTCCCAGAGTCCACCACCTCCCTGGGGCTACAGTTAACATTAAAGACGGGTGCCACGCTGCCCCCCTTCTGGAGCCAATTATGGCAGTGGGGACCACTCAGTGGTGTAACATTGCCCTCCGCGGCCACCGCAGTACAGGGAGGCCTGAGCTCCAGGGAACCCCCTCAGCGCAGTGCCCTAGCATGAGAACTCCTGAGTAAGTCCAAAATGGGGCTCCTCAATGTACTTTGCAGGGGGCCCCCTATGCATTTTGCAGGGGGGGCCCTCAAGTTTTGTTACGCCACTGGGACCGCCAACCCCCAGGGCCGGCTCCTTCTCTGTCTCTGGGTGCCCTCTCTCTGGACATAGCTGTTTGCTTTTGCTTGGTGGGAGCTTGCAGCTCCCGCCAGGCAAAGGCAAACACTCCGGTTCCAGCGGGCGGGAGCTGTCAAAGTGCTCCTGCCTGATGGAAGCAGAGAATTCATCTCTTTTACCGGCAGGAAAAGAGATGAAACTTTTGCTCTTGCACACAGGGAGCAGCATTTGCAGTAGCTCGCTGTGTGCAATAGCAATTTCAGCTTCTGCAGGAGGCGGGGGGCTGTCTGGGACCGTGGGGGCCTTGAGGCTTCCCCCGTGGTCACGACCCTGCACACTGGAGGCCCTGGGTAAGCTCCAGGGCACCCAGAAGACATGGCAGGGCCCTGGGGGATATGGCCCCAGGGGCCAAAATTACATAGGAAGGTGGGCCACATGGTCCCCCATCACTTTTCGGCCGAGCCCCACCAGATGGATCCTTGGGGCTGAAAAGCCCCTTTTGTTAACATATAATTTAGGGCCAGGCCCTGGGGAATAGGGTACCCAAGGCTGAAATCGGACCAGGGAGCGGGGCCGTACAGCCCCCTTCCCTGTGAACAGCAGAGGATAGAAAAAAAGCAGAAAAAGACAAAAGAGGGGGTTAAAAATGAGCAGAAGGGCAAAGCAAAGGGCAGAAAAGCTACCACACTCATGCATCTACTCACAGACCCACACAGGCTCTCATACAGAAACTCACAGACCCACTTAGAGACTCACACACCCACTCAGCCACTCAATGTATTCATTGTATTCACCGTATTGCATCCGAAGAACAACCACCGGCGGGAGATCCTTCTCCCACCTCGCCACCAAGACATGGAACACCCTCCCACTGAGCCTACGACAGACCCAAGACCTTCTGACCTTCAGGAGGACACTCAAGACCTGGCTGTTCGACCAGTAGAACCCCCCCAGCACATTGAGACCCTCGCGGGAATGTAGTGTGCTTAACAAATGACGGATTGATTGACTCATGCACCCATTCACTGACCCACTCAGACACTTACGCACCCACTCGGAGACACACTCAGAGACTCATGTACCCTCTCACAGACCTAGAGACTCATGCACCAACTC
Organism: Triturus cristatus; assembly: GCF_964204655.1. Classification (NCBI taxonomy): domain Eukaryota; kingdom Metazoa; phylum Chordata; class Amphibia; order Caudata; family Salamandridae; genus Triturus; species Triturus cristatus. The sequence goes on from NC_140594.1 coordinate 271,849,038, forward strand.
ACATACCCTCTGGCCCACTCAGAACCTCACACACCCACTTACAGACCCACTCAGAGACTCTATGCACCCTCTCACAGACCCACTCAGAGACTCATACACCCACTCACAGGCCCATACACCCACTCACAGACCCACTCAGAGACTCATACACCCACTCACAGACTCATGCCCCTACTCACAGACCCCGGGAGACACTTATAAACCCACATATTAAGAGAGAGGTGTGTCATGTGCTTATATTTATCTCTCGGAGAAGGCAATTGTGCAATTCTTCATCTATATTGAGACCCACCGGTTCCCTACTGTCTAGTTCTAAGATATACCAGGTTTCAAGTTTACGCAGTGCTTTCTCCCTGTCACCTCCTCACAAACTAACACACACCTATGGAGGCACTCACAAACTCACTCAGACATTTTGACACCCACTCATAGAACCACTCAGACATTCGCACACCCACTCAGACACCCACTCAGGCACCCATGCACCCATTCAGACAAGCCTCCACTCTCACATCCTGTGAGACACTTATGCAGCCATTCCCAGACCCACTCACACACCCACTGACAGACCCACTCAGACACTCACACACTCATTCACACACTTACTGACAAAGGTTACTGGTTATAGTTAGGAAATAAAAATTTAAAAACCTTGGAAAGTCAATTAAAAAGCAAAGGTTACAGTGACTTTATAGTTAGGAAATAACATTAAATAACCATAGAAATTCACTGAAAAAAATCAAAGGTTACAGGGACAGTCAGGCTCAGATTTCACACGTACAAAACCAGAGAAATTCAGCAGTTATAGTTACCTGAGCTAACTATAACTTATGTCCCCGCAATGCACTGCTTATGACCTCACATATTACATCACTCATGACATGGTCAGTGACATCACTGATGAGATCTCAAATGACATCACTGATGACATCAGCCACAGAACCACTCACTCACACCTCTATACAGCCTCTCAAACACTCACTCACACACACACAACCACTCACATACCCATTCACAGACCCATACAAGTACTCACACAACCACTCACTTATCCAAAGAGTCGCTCACACACCCATTCACTCACTCATACAGCCATTCAGATACCCACTCACTCTCCCATACAATCACTCACAGCCTCTCAAACACTCACTCACACACACACAACCACTCACATACCCATTCACAGACCCATACAAGTACTCACACAACCACTCACTTATCCAAAGAGTTGCTCACACACCCATTCACTCACTCATACAGCCATTCAGATACCCACTCACTCTCCCATACAATCACTCACACACCCACTCACCCACCCATAGAGCCACTCACACAGCCACTCATTCACCCATACAGCCACTGACACACCCAGTCACTCACCAATACAGCTGCTCACACAGGCACTGTATACACCCATAGAACCACTCGCACATCCATACACACACTCAGACACACTCACACATGGATAGACACAGTCACACAGCCGCCCACATAATCTGTGTTAAAAATGTAATCACTCATTAGAAGTGCAGACAGTATACTAATTTAACTTTTGTGTACATTAGTGGATATGTGTAACACACATAAACTTTTATAAAACTTTCGCAATCACTGGGTGATGTCTTTAGTGATGTCATTTGAGATGTTATTAGTGATGTCATTCGTGATGTCACTGACCATGTCATGAGTGATGTAATATGTGAGGTCATAAGCAGTACATTGCGGGGTCATAAGTTATAGTTAGCTCAGGTAACTACCACTACTAATTTTTTATGGTTTTGTATGAAAGAAATCTGAGTCTAACTATAACATTGCAGGGATGATATAGGACGGAATATATATATTTTACCTGCTGACGGTCGCCAGTAGGTAGCTATAGTTAGGACCAAGTTTCCATAAGAAGAGCATTTTTTGTTTTGCTTATAACTTTGGCATCGTTTGATGAATCTTCATGAAAGTTTCCAAATTAATTCTTTGTTCATATAAACTCCTATGTTGAAAGTTTGGGGGTGATTCGTCAAAGGGGGGGGCCGAGAAAAAAAGGGGGTCTCAAAACATGTTTTCTCCATGTTAATTTCCATAGGAAACTTTAGACAAGGCTACAGGTCAAACGGGTGAACAGAATTAACCCAAATTTGGCAGGGAGAAGGGTCTTGGTCTATTAAGCACGCTTTTGTTTATTTGGTGTAAATCCGTTCAGTAGTTTTGGAGAAATATCGAAATTTACAGATATCTATATTTGGGAATTCTGCCTTCTGATTGGCTGAGGGGTTACGACCACAAGCTTGCTGCTTATTGGCTGTGAGCGGTGCGAGCAGTTGCAACTAGGAAGTGTTGGCAGCCATTTTGTGATTCCGTTGAAGTGAGTAAGGGGAAAAAGGGTGAAAAGAGTAGGAAAGAGGAGGGTAGGAGCGCAGTGAGGTCTGTGGGGTGGTTAGGGTGTGCTACACAGGGAGTGTGAAGCAATGTATTCACCCCTAACGGTGTGAAAGTGCTGTTTTGCCCAGTGTGAGATGGTGCTGGGGTGAGGTGCCGGTACACTCGGGATGAAACCGTGAGCTGATTGCTGTAAACTGATGTGCTCTGGGCGCTGTAGCATACTGGCCGCTGTAGCATAGCTGTGCAAGTGGTGTTAGTATGGGTTTAGACTATAGCGCTGTGAGCTCCATGGGGTGGTTAGGTGGTGCTACACAGGGAGTGTGAAGCAAAGTATTCACCCCTAGCGGTGCGAAAGTGCTGTTTTGCCCAGAGTGAGATGGTGCTGAGGTGAGGTGCCAGTACACTCGGGGATGAAACCGTGAGCTGATTGCTGTAAACTGATGTGCTCTGGGTGCTGTAGCATACTGGCCGCTGTAGCATAGCTGTGCAAGTGGTGTTAGTATGGGTTTAGACTATAGCGCTGTGAGCTCTGTGGGGTGGTTAGGGTGTGCTATACAGGGAGTGTGAAGCAAAGTATTTACCCCTAGCGGTGTGAAAGTGCTGTTTTGCCCAGAGTGAGATGGTGCTGAGGTGAGGTGCCAGTACACTCGGGGATGAAACCGTGAGCTGATTGCTGTAAACTAATGTGCTCTGGGCACTGTAGCATACTGGCCGCTGTAGCATAGCTGTGCAAGTGGTGTTAGTATGGGTTTAGACTATAGCGGGAGTGGGAAGCAAACTACTCACCCCTACTGGTCTGAAGACTCAAATGAAGTGTTGTAACAAGCAGGACTAAAGAAATAATCGTGAAGAATATAATGCAGAATGTTGCAATCCCACAGAAGACAAATGGTGAAATCAGGTGTGTTTAAAAAAGTGGCTGTGTGGGATAAAGCAACGGAGTCTGCAAGTTATATAAAAAGTGTCTTTATTTAAGTGCCATAATGGAACCACTGGTGCAAGAGATAAGGTATCCAGCTGAGGCAAACTCCAACCGCTTCTGCTGTATTCATACCTAAGCTCCTGCATCAGTCAATTCCATATTACATGTTACAGTTCCATGTGACATAAACAATACCTATTAGACATGAATGACTGTAAATTGTAGAATGAAAATAAAGGTAGGATATGATTACCACACTGTGCCAACCAGTTCCTAAACAATGCCATGTTTTTGGATCTTGATCGCCAGCTCGTGAGCAGAGGTTGAGGATGAGCTAATTTGTGTGAAAGGGCTTCGTGAATAACAGGCAGGCAGAGAGACGTGTGTTCAATAAATAGATATGGTTTCAAAATGGATGTCGGGTTTAGGCTAATTTAGCAAGTAAATAGTGTATTTGCATAGGCCATACATCATCCATCCCTGGTTAGTGTGGAGACGTAAGGGCCAATAATGAAAACACAGTTCAAATGCCTAAGCATACTTAGAAAGTTATTATATGAAAATAGTTCAATTGAAGTGTATTAATAAATTTAATAGGAAAAAGTTGGAAAAAATCAATTCAAGAATAAAGTGAATTTCTTACAAGTCTTGGAGATTGCAGTCCGGAAGTTCTTCAGCGTCTTGAGATGCGTAATGTTCCAAGAGGCGATTGCTGCCATCGTGTGAGAAAAGCGAAGCGATCCAATTCATATCCTCGAAGGGACAGTATTGTTCCTCGAATGTTGGAGCGGCAATTTGAATTGGCAGGCAATCTGGGATGTTGTCAAAGGTCGCACGTTGCAGGAGATCTTTCGCGGCTGCGCAGAAATCCCATTCCGCCAGGATACCTTTTTGCATTGCATCCACCATTGCTCCACTGCCCGAACATTCAAGTTCATGGTTTTCAAGATACTCCATTACTTGCTGGATATCGGGAGCGTTTGCTGGGATGTTGGCAAGGCATAGATCCATTCACTAGTCGATTGGGCAAGTTTTGCAATAAAAAGATAATTGCACGCAGATTGTATAGGTGTAAATAAATGTCATGTTGTAGCTGGCTCCGATAATAGATAGAGGCAGGCAGCCGAAAAGTTGTTCCATTTTTTCACGGTATTGATGTAGCTTCGCGTAGAGGCGTATTCTGTCGGACATGCTTTTTACAACAGGGAGCGCAGCCATTTTTAACAAACTAAAATAGTAGTAGGATGGCCGCAAATAGAGCGAGAATTATGGGCACTGTTGCTGTTATTCCAGAGATGATCGAATGAAAGAAATCTGGTATTGGACTAAAAACAGTTTGAAAGCCTGTGAGAAGGCCGGAGGAGACAGTGTTAAAAAAGTGTGCCAGACCTTATATGTCAGATGTGTTGAAAATTGTCTAACAATTCACAAAGTGTAATGGGAGGTTCGTATTTAAAAGGGGGTGTATTTTACTTGAAGTTCGTGCTAGTGAGGGACACTTCTGTTTGAAACAAAAGCGCTTTCAGTTTGCTCCGTTTAATAAAATCTGTTTTCAAAGTAGGTATTGAAGGCCAAGTTGAACTTTGGGAGTTACTTTGTGTGGGTGGGAATAGAGATTGCCAGAGGAAGTTATCCGGTTTGAAACAGTAAGGACATACAGTATGCCAGCTCACATTGCGTAGCAGTCCATGTTATTAAGAAGCAGATAACTGCCGTTAGAAAGCTGTGTGAATGTTGGTCTGATTGTGGGAGTTGGTGTGCTTTTAAGAAAGCACGCAAGATTGAGGGCTGTAAGCTTAGAAGCATCGTGCAGTTGGACATAATGAATGACTGCCATTGTGGTCCCACTTCTCACATGTGAGAAAAACGTTGGTATCCTCTTTAAGACAGCGATATGTAAATGGGAGAAACCACTGCTCGTAAATAAACACGCTACCTTATATAATCACATACAACATGACAAACAACATGTACACCTAGCAGACACAACAACACTACGTACTGTGGGAACCGTGGCTAGCCATGTACACAAACCAAACATAACACCTCTGCCACACAATGCAGAATGCGGGGAGAGATGGGAGCAAAGTATGTGCGAAGGTGGCAAGTGATTCTGGATTATAAAAGTATACAATGCAAAGTGTTGAGGGGATGTGCTGGACAGACTTGAGTATGCAGAGCACAGACATGTACATGTCAACTTACACTAATGGTCTATTGAGTGAAGTGGACAGTGGACGCAACCATGATAGTGCAGTCAGTAGGTAAGATTATGAAAACAGAGCATGTACGTGCCCCCTCTACCCCCCCAAATCCTTAGCGTAGTGGGCTGGCTCGGCATACGCAAGGCTAGCATAGGGGTATGAATAAAAGGCACGTTGCTCTGGTTGTGGTTCTCTTCCGGAATGGCGAACATGTATATCAGGTCTGCGCAGTTTACACCGCCACAAGGCTGATGCTGTGAGCGAAGGTGGCTGCGGGAATAATGCTCTCAGCCTGCTGGTACCCAGAAACCGTCATGGCCGCTGCAACACACATATGCCCCACAGTTCACCTTTCGACACCGCCGTATGTGAAAGAGGGCCCACCACGTGCCGGCGGAAGCTTTTGGGCCGAGGTCTGTGAGCTGGGAAGGATCCTGAGATCAACGCTGGCTACCTCGACACAGACAGACAGCACCCAGCCTGAAGCCCAGCACCGTGGATTGCTCTGTATACTACTACACACAGTAGTCCAACAGGTACCAACAGTGGAACGGTGTCTTGATCCCACAATGGACGATGCTAGAACTGCATCTGAGAGTGCAGATGAAGGTACTCCTTTCGACCTGCTGTAACCAACTGTAGGTCCCAACAGTGGAACGGTGTCTTGATCCCACAATGGACGATGTTAAAACTACATCTGAGAGTGGAGATTAAGGTACTCCCTTCGACCAGGTGCAAGCAACTCTAGGTCCCAACAGTGGAACGGTGTCTTGATCCCAGAATGGACGATGTCTGATATTACCTGATGCTTGGTTTTCACAGAACTCCCTCCGTTTAGGTGCATTAGACTCTGTGCTTCCCTAGCTAAGTGCTGCACATGATCATTGGGCTTGGCTGACTGCAGTCGCTGGAGTACACCGCGGTACAGCAGGTCCGAACAGTAGAACGGGGTCTTGATCCCAGAATGGACAATGTTAGAACTGCATCTGAGATGCAGATGAAGGTACTCCCTTCGACCAGGTGAAACCAACTCTAGGTCCCAACAGTGGAACGGTGTCTTGATCCAAGAATGGACAATGTCCGATATTACCTGCTGCTTGTTGGTTTTCACAGAAGTCCCTCCGTTGACGTGCATCAGACTCTGTGCTTCCGTAGCTAATTGCTGCACATGATCATTGTGATTGGCTGACTACAGTCGCTGGAGTACACCGCGGTACAGCAGGTCTAAACAGTGAAACGGGGTCTTGATCCCACAATGTACAATGTTAGAACTGCATCTGAGAGTGGAGATGAAGGTACTCCCTTCAAACAGGTGTAACCAACTCTACGTCCCAACAGTGAAACGGTGTCTTGATCCCAAAATGAACGATGTACGATATTACGTGCTGCTTGGTTTTCACAGAAACTCCCTCCGTTGAGGTGCATCAGACTCTGTGCTTCCGTAGCTAAGTGCTGCACATGATTATTGGGGTTGGCTGACTGCAGTCGGCGGAGTACACCATGGTACAGCAGGTCGGAACACTGAAACGGGGTCTTGATTCTGTGATTGAGGATGTCAGAAGTTAAAGTTTGTGATGATTTGTGTGTACCCCCTCCGATCAGGTGCAACCAACTCCGTGCTTCCGAATCCAACGGCACGTGGCTGTGAGGCGTTAATGACCACTGCCTCTGGCCTACACTGCGGTCAGCAGGGCTTACAATTCAGATCGAGTTGTGATTGTTTAATTACAGAATCCAGTAGGCAACTAACTACAACGTCTATTGAAATATACACAATAGCCTTTTAGTATACTTGCTTGAAAAAGTTTTTTAAGATGACTTATAGGTCTAGTACAATGACTAAATTCTTCTTGGTAGTGGTAAAGAACACTGAATAACAGTGTACACAGCGGACAGCAGAGATCGCAATTCAAATTGTTTTGACTTATTTATTGAAGAGTTTTGTGTAATTTATGTTGTTGTATTTTGTGAAGAGGAAGTGAGAAAAAGTATTCATAGGAGGCTGTGCTCACTACTGCCTTCAATTTACACTGCAGACAGCAGTGTTCACAATTCAGATCGAGTCGCTATTGTAGATGACGCAGTCCTGTAGGCAAAAGACATTGCTCCAGTGCGCTCTGTCCGCACCACGCATACGCATCATCGCAGGGTCCGCACGCGGTTTTTCTTGCTTTGCGTATGACAAACTGGACAGCTCAAGTCAACGCCACATGGCTGTGGGCCCTTGCTGACTGCTCTCTGGCCTACACTGTAGACAGCAGTGTTTACAATTCAGATGGAGTCGCTATTGTAGATGACGCAGTCCTGTAGGCAAAAGACATTGCTCCAGTGCGCTCTGTCTGCACCACGCATACACATCATCACAAGGTCCGCACACAGCTTTTGTTACTTCGCGTACGGCAAACTGGGCAGCTCAAGTCCACGCCACGTGGCTGTGGGCCCTTGCTGATCACTCTCTGGCCTACACTGCAGACAGCAGTGTTTACAATTCAGATCGAGTAGCTATTGCAGATGATGTAGTGTTGTAGGCAACAGACATTGCTCCTAGTACGGCCCGCCCGCAGCACGCATCATTGCTGGCTGTGCACATGCTGAATGCTTTTGATGTGGCTATCTGAGTGCACTAGACCTGATGGACCCTTTATGATACAATCTTTTTGTGTATTATTTCAGATCTACTGCCTGTATCTCAATATACCACATGTTATGGTTCTTTTACGATAGAATCTTTTCTGTATTATTTCACATCTAGTGTCCCTACCTTACAGCAGCACAAACTATTGACCCTTTTATTACTGAATCGCTGTGTGTGATCCAATGACTACTGTTGTAGTTGATGCTAGCAGCAACCATTCCCTGAGGGCTGGTTTACACTCACCCCAAACGCATTCAGCACAGACGTCACTGGATATGTGACCCTGGCAATAAAAAGGAGTCGAGCGCACGTGCCCGTACCCACTTCCACTATCTATCTGTGTCCGTGTGTTCATTATCTATGCATGATACTGCCCCTGGGCCGTACCACATTATATTGTGCTGTGGACAGCATATGCAACCATGTTACCTCTGGCAGTGGGGAAAAGTTCTGTTATGTAGATTTTAGATGCATGGCTATCACAGGTGGAAGGCTACTTTACAGAGCATGAATATTGATGAAGATGATGGTTGCATGTTGTGTGTAGTGTCAGATATGTGTATATACCAAAATGTTTTCAAAAAAGCTCTGGAAGCAGAAGAGGAGTCTCTCATCAAACGCTGTAGAGAGAATGACTAAAATGGGTGGGGCCTCCAACTGTTACAATGGGAAATGTTATGAACCAAGGAAATGCTTTTCTTTAAGGCCACATGGCAATCGCGCACCGAGCGCGCAAGGAGGCCGCACCCAACCCTATTTTGAGAAAATATATTTACCATAATATAAGTTTATTACAGTTAGAAATATATAAATGTTTAAAATATTTCAGATTATCGCTTGTTCTCATATACACTTTAAACTTATTTAGATACAGTTTTGAGACGGAAAAAAAAATGAGGGAATAGCGTTCCCGGCGCGACACCATACGTCTATGACGTAACACAGGGCCTGGCAGCGTGCACTCGTTGCATATGCAACACGTAGCGGGTGTGACCCCATACGTACATGATGTAAGGCGCGGCTTGGTACTGTGTACCTGTCGCATACCAAAGTAGCAGCTGGCGCGACCACATACGTATATGATGTTACACGGGACTCGGTGCCACGAACCTGTCGGATACGAAATGGACATCCTTTACGAGTTTAGCAATATGGCGGATAGGATTCACGTGCTGATGGAGCTTGGTACACTACCAGTACGGGAGTTCAATTTTCTCCCAAAAAAACCAAAAACGATATACATACTTTCTTTTGAAGATATAAAACATTACATATTTTTTAAATAAAAAAAAAAAGGATAATAGAGTTCCAAAATATTACAAAAAAATAGAAAAAATATAGGTTTTATAAATATTAAAATATGAAATTAACATTTAAAAAACCTTTGAAATTCACTGAACAAACCATAGGTTTTACAGACGTTATAGTTAGGAATTAGCATTTTAAAAACCTTAGAAATTCACTGAAAAAACCATAGGTTTCAGGGACATTTGACTCATATAAAACCAGAGAAATTTGCCCGTTATAGTTAGTTGAGCTAACTATAACTTGCGCGCCCGCAATGCACTGGTGATGACGTCTCATATTACATCACTCATGACATGGTCAGTGACCTCACTGATGACATCACTAATGACATCTCAAATGACATCTCAAATTTTCAAAACTAATTCTTTGTTGAGATCAGCTCCTATATTGAAAGTTTGGGGGTGATTCGTCAAGGGGGGGCCGAGAAAAAAGGGGGGGTCCCAAATGTGTTTTTTCAAGGTTAATTTCCATAGGAAACTTTAGACAAGGCTACAGGTCGAATGGGTGAACGGAATTACCCCGAATTTAGCAGGGAGAAGGGTCTTGGTCTAGAAAGCATGCTTTTGTTTATTTGGTGTCAATGTCAATGTCAATGTCAATGTCAATGTCAAAGATTTTTATATAGCGCACAAATCACCAGAGGTCTCATGGTGTAAACTTGTTCAGTAGTTTTGGAGAAATATCAAAATTTACAGATATCGATATTTGTGAATTCTGCCATCTGATTGGCTGAGGCATTATGAGCACCAGCTTGCTGCTGATTGGTTGCGAGCGCTGCGAGCGTTTGCAACTAGGAAGTGTTGCCCGTCATTTTGTGATTCCGTTGAAATGAGTAAGGGGGAAAAAGGGCGAAAAATGTGGGAAAGAGGAGGGTAGGAGCACTGTAACCTCTGTGGGGTGTTTAGGGTATGCTATAGAGGGGGCGCGAAGCAAACTACTCATACCTACCGGTCTGAAAGTGCTGGGTACGGAGATTAAGCGAGGTGTTGCGTAGTCTGATGCTTCTAAGGTGAGCTGTTAAGGAGAGCTGCTGCGGGAGTCAGGGATGAAAGCGTGAGCCTAAATTGTGTGTCTTATGGTGTAAAGTCATGTGCCCTGGCTGCTGCAGCACACCTGTGGAAGTAGTTTCAGCATGTGTTTATACCTACTGGGACAAACTACTGACTCCTACTGGTTTGAAAGTCCTGGGGTACGGAAAATATGTGAGGTATTGTCTAGAGTCTCATGGTGCTAAGCTGATGTGCTGTCGGAGTCGGGGATGAAAGCGTGAGTCCAAACTGTGTGCCATATGCTGTGAAGTCATGTGCTCTGGCCGCTGTGCCAAATCTGTCAAGTAGTGTCAGAATGTAGTTATACCTACTCGGAGGAACTTTTGTTTTGAACATTGTAACTTGTGTATGGTGCTTAGGGGGTGCTATACAGGGAGTGCGAAGGTAAGTTTGCGCGTATCAAATCAATACGGTATTTGTAAAGCGCAAACTACTCACCCCTATGGGTCTGGAGGCCCTTGAGGCCGGCGTGGAAATTATGTGAGCTATTAAGTGAGCTATTGCCCAGAGTCACTTGGTGCTAAGCTGAGGTGCCCAAAGGTGTCCTTCATAAGCATTTCCAAACCTACCCCAGTCAATGTGCCTAGGTCATTTCCACCACAATGCACAATCATGAGGTCAGGGTGTGGAAGATGCAAAAAGGTTTTAACCAAAGGTAGCAATTGGTGCAACTTCAATCTTCTCCGTGTAAACCATTTAATGTCCACATTTTAAAGAAAAACAAGAATTACACAGCCGACTGATAGTGCGCACATCAATATCAGAGTCCCATATTAGTATGTGTCCTGTGCCAAGCAACTCCGAGACCTGCTGTGTTTAGATCCCACTGGACAACCAGAGAAGGTAAATGAGAAGAAGTGGAGGTGGCACCAGGTATGAAGTCACAGTCACGTGAAAACGGATAAGTTCACTGTGGTACTTTATTCTCCTTCATGTAACATGTAAAAACAGCCAACGCGTTTCGTTCTGTTTAAAGGAACTTCATCAGGGCAGAAAGTTATTCTGAAATGCACATCGCTTACAACTTCTGAGCTATATCGGCAGCATTACCGAACCCGTCGCGCACAGCAGATTGACTTCATCAACTTTTGATGTTTACTGTTTTGGATATCTCACAGAGAAAGTTCGCATAGAAGGGTTCTTTCGGAATTACATTTCTGATTGACTTCATCAACTTTTGATATTTACTCTTTTGGATATTTACAGAGAAAACTCACATAGAACGCTTCTTTCAGAATTACTTTCTGCCCTGATGAAGTTCCTTTAAACGGAACGAAACGCGTTGGCTGTTTTTACATGTTACATGAAGGAGAATAAAGTACCACAGTGAACTTATCCGTTTTCACGTGACTGTGACTTCATACCTGGTGCCACCTCCACTTCTTCTCATTTAATGTCCACATTTTGTAAACCTACGTCTAAGTCAATACGTCTGTGTTCTGCATACCTCTTGCACCTGAAAATATAGCTATGTCCTACGATCCACACTAGCATTTTGAAGGTATGTTTGGAAGGTATGGAAAGATGTCTGTAGCTCATGCAGTTCCTTGGTAGAATAAGAGATATGTTTAAAGATGGGGAAGTACTTTTTTTTGCCATACAAAACGATACGTTACTGGGAGTTGAAAAGCATTCTTTTTTAAAAGTAGGGTGTACATTCATTTTGTGGAAAAGCATCTTTGTGATTGGTTAAGAAAAAGCAGTTTCAACGTGGAGTACATATCATAGGATAAAATATGCTCAACTGAACCACAGCTGCTACTTGCATTTGGAAGGAACTGTTCAAACTTAAAACAATCGTGAACTTTAATCTGCACATGCCGTTAAATGTTCGGGATAATTTTGCAAAAAGATATCGTTCAGTTTAAAAAAAAATTGATGAACTTTTAACCTGCACATGTTGTAGAATGTTCTAGAAAGTGTGTTGATAGAATACGTTGCACTTCTGACTTCTATGTGTTGTTGAATATTAAAAAAACGGTTTATAAGGAAAATTCAAAAGAAACAAATAGAGAGAAGTTTTGAAACCTAAAAGAATCAAGGAACTATTCTAATTTGTTCTTTACATGTGTTTATGTGTGGAGCAACACAATTATAGACACAACAGCACCAGGAAGAGGAAGAAGCAGGGAGTGGGGGACGGGGGGAGATGGGCAGAATGGCACACATGCACAATTAAGTACAGCACAAGTATAGACAAACAAGGGCCAAAATGAAACACACCAAGAAGGAGCACAAGTCACACAACCCACCAACATCACACCACTGAACGAGCATAGAAGTGAAACCACGCTACATTCATACAGGATGTGTACAAAGGACGGTCATTGGTGTTGTGGGATGTCTGCGACCGTGGTTATCATGGATGAGATGCCCAGCACGTGGCACATGGGCGAGTTCACTGTGTGTTACATTGCCAAACAGCTGCTTCTCCCTCCCACGAGCCCCCACACTTTTCTACGGTACGCTGTTGTATCTCGTACGGCACACCATTGTAATGCCTATTTACACATGTCCTGCTACATTCAAACTACACCATCACAGTGCAGTTTGGAGGTGGTGCATGGCACTTTACAACATCGAGTGCTGCGGCCTTTGTGGCAGGCAGAACACAGAGACACACTTACCACACTTCCTGTACACGGACATGTCCGAGACACCCTGTTCCCCTTGCCGGATAGGCACACCCCTGCACTGACCTGTGTACTCCGGACCAGCACATGCCGGTTGTGCATGCAGGAGGATGTGTGCGTAGCTACATGTCCAGGCTCACTGCCAACGCTGAGTTGACAGCACACTGTGATGTTGCAAGGCTCGTGCCTATCATGCTAAGACAATTACCACAGTGACACACTGGCTCAGATGCAGGTTTGGGGGGCGTTGGTGGTACTGGAGTTGTTGCGATGAGTCTTGTGGCCCTCATGGGTATCCCTGCATCATGCTCATTGATTCTATGGCACCTGTGAGTGTTCTGGTGTGGCTCTTGACTGTGTTCCGTTTCATGATGTAGGTAGTCGTACTGCTTAACACCAGCAGAAAGCAGGTGTAAAATACCTGGTGCTAACGTGGCTTATCGCCAGAATTTGTTTCGCATTGCAGTTGGTGTGAAAGTTGTGATGTGATTTTTTTCGTGTGCAGAACAATATACGAACTGAGCAGTGTATCTCGTCAAGATACAGCACTTGACGCACTATTCCCAATCAATATAAATACAATGAGAGTTCTTAATTTATTTTGTGTGTACACTGTAAGTGCAGGCACTACCTCAGTGCAATTCAATACAGGATTTTAGCATTTAGAATAAATCCCAAAGGTGCACCTCGTGTCTTTTTGTACGGGAACGGCTAGTCTGCATTTCATTATCAGCACTTTAATGGAAGTAAAGTTGAAATAAATCTAACACATTATTCAGAAGTTGGTGTAAACTGCAGACATCACCAGCATTCCCACGATAAGTGCCCCAAAATTTAACACCATGGTGGACTCCATCAAATAACAGTAATAAGAACAAGAAAGAGTCACACAGCAGTGAAGAGAACAACCAAAAACGTTATTAATTTTTTTTTTACTTTATTTTTTTATAAACATATATGTAAACGATAAGCGAAAAACTATTTGCAAAATGTATTTTTTTATTAACATATATATAAATGATAGACTAATAAACAAAATGTAACAAAAATATTAGAAAACAAGAAGTCGGAACACTCCTGTGGGGACCATGGATGTCGACGACAGAGGCTGGAAAATAAAGCACAAAATAAGGACGTGTGTAATGGGCATATCAAAGGAGTGAGGCACAGAGAAACAGAGAAGGAAAAAAAAGCCAGAGGAAAAAAGAGAGGGAAAGAAAGAAAGGGAGTGAGTGAGAAAGGGAGAAGGAAGAGAGCGAGTTAGAGCGATAGAAGGAAAAGAAGGAAGTGAGAGAGAGACAGACACTGCCACCTCTGCGCATCACTAAGCAAATAATTACCTGGTGCCACCGGAGTGTGCAGCAGTGGGCACTCCATGTGCCCGTCAAACCTCAGCGCATCCCAGATATGTCGCGCATCCCAGATATTTCGCTGAGTCCTGAGTCATGAATGGCGGAGACAACATCAGCTTCTCTGCGGATCTCACAGATGTCGCTGAGTCCCGAGTCATCAATGGCGGAGACCACATCAGCTTTTGGAGCCGCTAAGCCTGTAGAACTCAAGTGTGTGCATGTGGTGGTAGGCCCCTGATGGCCATATGAGGTTTGGGTGGTACTAACCCTGTGCATCTGAAGTTCGCACCAAGGGGGTGGTAGGCCCCTGATGGCTATACAGATCAGGGTGCAACTAATCTTCTGCGCAACTTTTCAAAGACTCTTTATGGTTGAGACACGTGGAGCGTCCGCCATCTATTCAGCACCGGCAATAAAGGATGTGATGTTGTCAATCTATTAGATTTGCATGGTCACATGGCCTGTGACGCATGTGCCGGATGGGTGTAGAGTGTGTGCAAACCTGCCCTGAGGGAGTGGCCGTGACGTGTTGAGAACTAGACCACTAATCTGCACACCAACAGCGAGTACGCCTGCGACAGGTAGCTATGTGGGGCCAACGTCGGAATGTAATCGCAGTGGCGTGGCGTGGTGTATGACGGAACAGGGCAGGGATAGCTACAATAATGCAGATGGCTCACAGTACTGCGTCTGTGAGTCGAGCGGACGGGCCGCAGCTGGCCCTCTGCGAGCCTGGGTGCGAACTGTTTATAACTCACACTACATAAGCATTGAAAAAACATTTTGTGATTCAGTCCGTCAGCTGGCATTTGTCCGAGGCATTTGTGAAACGTATCGGAGTTCTTTCTGTGATAGATACCCTTTGACGTTGCCTCTCCCCACATCAGCAGGTAACGCACCCTCTTCCCACATTACCATCATACCCCCAACAACCTTCTTGGGCCTGGAATTTTCCCTGTGCGGTTGGAACAAGAAGAATCTTAGTCATGTATAGATTTACATATAAAAACATTTTTTTAAAGAAAAGAACAACAAATAAGACTGAAGGGAGTCTGGTGCTGTGGTCGCTGCCACGAAGTTGGGGTCACTGACATTCAGGACTCAGGACACAGTTACACATGTGGGATTGGCTTGTGTTAAAGAGGGTTAGTGGGATTACGTGTCACTGGCCTTGCATATCGAAATATGCGTCACTGATCGAAGGGACTGTGGTGCTGTGGTCGGTGCCACGGACTTGGGGTCACTGCCATTCAGGACTCAGGACACAGTTACACATGTGGGATCGACTTGTGTTAAAGAGGGTTAGGGGCACCAGAAGTATTGAGACTGTATGAGCCTGTGATGATGCTTGGTGTGGACGGGCCGCACTGGGAGCAATGTGTCTTGGTTACTGGACTGCGTCATGTGGAATCAGGACTCTATCTGAATTGTGAGGCGTGCTGACGGTAGTGTGGGCCAGAGGTAGCGGGGAGCAAGGGCCCACAGCCACATGCATACGGTGGTGGCCCCACCGGCCTGCGTAGTGGAGGTTCAGTGGCACCACGTGTCGCTGGCCTTCCATATGCAAATACCCCTCACTAATCGAAGGGAGTGTGGTGCTGTAGTCGCTGTTACGAAGTTTGGGTCACCGACGTTCAGGACTCAGGACACAGTTACACATGTGGGATCGGTTTCTGTTGAACAGGGTTAGTGGCACCACGTGCGGTTGTACTTGCATATGGAAGTATGCGTCACTGATGAGAGGGAGTCTGGTGCTGTGGTCACTGCCACGGACTTGGGGTGACTGCCATTCAGGACTCAGGACACAGTTACACATGTGGGATCGGCTTGTGTTAAAAAGGGTTAGTGGAACTACGTGTCGCCGACCTTGCATATGGAAATATGCCTCACTGATCAGAGGGAGTCTGGTGCTGTGGTCGCTGCCACGGACTTGGGGTGACTGCTATTCAGGACTCAGGACACAGTTACACATGTGGGATCAGCTTGTGTTAAAGATGGTTAGTGGGACTACGTGTCGCCGGCCTTGCATTTGGCAATATGTCTAACTGATCAAAGAGTATGC
Organism: Triturus cristatus; assembly: GCF_964204655.1. Lineage (NCBI taxonomy): Eukaryota > Metazoa > Chordata > Amphibia > Caudata > Salamandridae > Triturus > Triturus cristatus. The sequence continues at coordinate 271,865,582 of NC_140594.1, forward strand.
TGCTGTGGTCGCTGCCACCGACTCGGGGTCACTGCCATTCAGGACTCAGGACACAGTTACACATGTGGGATCGGCTTATGTTAAAAAGGGTTAGTGGGACTACGTGTCGCCGGCCTTGCATATCGAAATATGCCTCACTGATCGAAGGGAGTCTGGTGCTGTGGTCGCTGCCATGGACTTGGGGTCACTGCCATTCAGGACTCAGGACACAGTTACACATGTGGGATCGGCTTTAGTTGGACAGTATTAGTTGGCACCACGTGCCCAAATTCAAATTGTGAGGTCCGCTGCCTGCAATGTAGACTGCTGAGTGTTCATTTGTACTTGAAAATGAATTTGGTCATTGTACTAAAGCTATAACTGATATAAAAAATGTTCAAGAAGAAAGGAGATTTGAGGCCTGTAATAGTTACTTGCCTAGTGGACTCTGTAGTTAATGAATGAAGAAATAATTTTCATTGTGAGCCCTACTGAGTGCAGTGTAGGCGTATGTTGAAAAGATGAAATAAGTATAGAATACATTGACGAAGTGTTGTATTTTCTGAGTACAATCTTGTTAGAAATTAGCATTTAAAATTGGAATTGCGAGCTGTACTGCCTGTAGTGTAGACTGCTATTCCATGTTAGTTTGCATTTGAAGATTAATTTGGTCATTGTAGTAAAGCTATAACGGATATAAAAAAAAGATTCTTGAAGCGAGGATACTAAAAGGATAATATGTAGGGTGTAGGACTGTGATAGTTAGTTGCCTACTGGAGTCTGTAGTTGCATATGGAAAAACCCCTCACTGATCAAAGGGAGTGTGGTGCTGTGGTCGCTGCCACGGACTTGGGGTGACTTCCATTCAGGACTCAGGACACAGTTACACATGTGGGATCAGCTTGTGTTGAACAGAGTTATTGGCACCACGTGTCACCGCCGTTACAAATGGAAATATGCCTAACTGTGGTCGCTGCCATTGACTTGGGGTCACTGCCATTCAGGACTCAGAACACAGTTCCACATTTGGGATTGTGCGGCTTGTGTTGAACAAAGTTATTGGCACCACGTGTTGCCGCCATTGCATATGGAAATATGCCTAACTAATCAGAGGGAGTATGCTGCTGTGGTCGCTGCCATTGACTTGGGGTCACTGCCATTCAGGACTCAGGACACAATTCCACATGTGGGATTGTTCGGCTTGTGTTGAACAGAGTTATTGGCACCACGTGTCGCCACCGTTGCATATGGAAATATGCCTCACTGATCGAAGGGAGTCTGGTGCTGTGGTTGTCTCACGGAGTTAGGGTCACTACCATTCAGGACTCAGGACACAGTTCCCATGTGGAATCGGCTTGTGTTGAAGATGGTTAGTGGCACCATTTGTCACCGGTCTTCCACAGTGTTGGCCAGAGGTAGCGGTGAGCAAGGGCCCACAACCATGTGCATACGTTGGTGGCCCCACCGACCTGCGTAGTGGCACCACATGTCGCCGGCCTTCCATATGGAAATACCCCTCATTGATCGAAGGGGGTCTGGTGCTGTGATCGCTGCAATTCAGGACTCAGGACACAGCTCCACATGTGGGATTGGCTTGTGTTGAAGACGGTTAGTGGTACCATTTGTCGCCGGTGGCCCACAGTGTAGGGCAGAGGTAGCGGTGAGCTAGGGTCCACAGCCATGTGCATACATTGGTGACCCAAACAAACCAGGTTCAGTGGCACCACGTGTCGCCGGCCTTCCATATGGAAATACCCCTCACTGATCAAAGGGAGTCTGGTGCTGTGCTCGCTGCCATTCAGGACTCAGTACACAGTTACACATGTGGGATCGGCTTGTGTTAAACAGGGTTAGTTGGCACCACGTGTCGTCGGTCTTCCACAGTGTAGGCCAGAGGCAGCGGTCAGCAAAGGCCCACAGGCAGGTGACATTGACTTAAGCTGCACAGATTGGGAGCATGTGGTCTTCTTAACCCATTATAGTGTCTTACACAATTTGCGTCGCTACTAATTTTGAATTGTGAACCGTGTAACCCCAGTGTAGGGCAGAGGCAGCGGTCTTGATGGGTGCACAGCTATGTGGCGATGATTTATGGTGCAGTGAGTTAGTAGCACTTGAAGCACACAGCGCGTGCGCACCGTGCGATGATGCATGGTCTGGGCGGGCCGCACTGGAAGCAAAGTGTCTTGCGAACTGGACTGCGACATCTTCAATCGCCACTGCATCTGAATTGTGAGCGCTGCTGTCCGCAGTGTAGATTGAAGGCAGTAGTCGGTACAGACATAAGTCTGCGGTGCTGTGCTGCTGGGTTCACAGGGGGCCTGTGTCGAGGAGGCCCGCGCTTATGGCGGCAGCCACGTGCCAGGGTGAGGGCTGCCGCTGTGACAGACTCGTTGGTCTTCCCTCAAGTGAACCACGCCTAGGGCCTGGCCTATTTATTCATACTGCTACGCTGGAGTGGCGTACGTTGGAGCAGCCCACTCCGCTTACGCTTCCAGGGGGGACAACACAGCTACATGACCGAGATCTTCCCCACTGCATGAGGTAACATGGCTGCGTCCACTGTGCACTACACTACAAGTATCAACAGTATATCTCCACATGGAGAGGTTTGTGCTTTGCATAGTGATCTGTGTGCAGCACATCAGCGTTACACTTGGCATTGTGTGCTTTATTGTTGAAGGGTGACTTGCCTCCTTCATATATAGTTGGTTGCCACATCTCCCAACATTCAGCTATTGTGTGGCTGAGGGGCATGGTGTTTTGGGAAGGTCCGTTGTCCTGTTTTGTGCTGCCTTGGTGGTAGTAGGGGGGGTGCTGCGGGGGGGAGATTCTGGTGGTGGCGGCGCTGGGTGTTGTGGTCTTGTTGCATGTCGGACCTGCATGATCAGTAGCTCTATCACGTGTTGGTCTTTAGATGTGGCTGTGAGTTGGGTCCAATTCACGGAGTAGATAGTCGACCTCCTTACACCAGTTAAAGGTTGATGTTAATTTGTTACTGCTAACTCGGCTTATCGCCTGCTTTTTGGATCGCATTGCAGATTTGGCTGGTCGTTGAAAATAAGGGGAAGTGGTGTTTTCGTGTTTTTTTTTGCACGGGAACACCTACTTTGCATTTCATTACCGTTAGTTGTGGCTCTCGGTTGTGGAGATTTTGTTGGCGTAAGGTATCGATGGAAGAGTGGTGAGATTTGCAGTTTTCACCAAGTTGAGAATTGGTTGATAATTAAAAAACACAGAAAAAAAGATAGGTTTAATGAACATTATAATTAGAAATTAGCATTTAAAAAACCTTTGAAATTCACTGAAAAAACCATAGGATTCAGGCACGTTATAGTTAGAAATTAGCATTTAAAAAACCTTAGAAATTCACAGAAAAACCATAGGTTTCAGGCACGTTATAGTTAGAAATTAGCATTTAAAAAACCTTAGAAATTCACTGAAAAAACCATAGGTTTCAGGCACGTTATAGTTAGAAATTAGCATTTAAGAAACCTTTGAAATTCACTAAAGAAATCATAGGTTTCAGGGATGTTATAGTTAGTTGGACATTTCACTCGTAGAAAACCATAGAAATTCCCCTGTTATAGTTAGTTGAGTTAACTATAACTCGCGCCCCCGCAATGCACTGCTGATGACATCACATATTACATCATTCATGACATGGTCAGTGACATCACTGATGACATCTCAAATGACATCACTGATGACATCATCCAAGTCAAAATCTGATGCACCTTATCAGACCCTAATATAACACTTGATACTCCCACTCTAAAATACAGACTATATTATTCGAAATCATGAACACACCAATACCAGTTAGTACATATCCACTTACTAATTCCTAGGTCTACACACACACATCCATTAATTCACCCATACAGTCACTCATACATACAGTCAGCCATCAATACAGCATTATCATATCCAGTCACATATCTATACAGACACTCACACACCGCCTCTCATTCATAGAGTTATTCACACACCTAGTCAGTAATGGAAATAATCAATCACACTTTCATTTACTCACCTGTACAGTTATACACATACCACGTCACTTATTTAAACATATACTAACACATACTTACACTCTAATACAATAACTAATACAAGCACACACTGATCCATACAGGCACTCTCACAATCACTCACTCTCACATATAGTCATTTATACAGTCCAACACTCATATATACTGCTTTTCACATATGGAGTTACTCACACATGTACCACTGAGACATCCATTTACTCACCAAGACACTCATACACACTCTCACCAAGCCATACAGCCCTTCACAAATACAGACTTGAACACATATACCCAGTGAATTATCCACTCACACATCTATGCACAGAGTCACACCCCCACCCACCTACGCAGACACTCAGGCACCCATACAGGTACTCAGACGAGCAATCAATAGCTCATATAGATCCTCATTTAGTTGCTAACCAAACCATGGAACTGCTTACACACCAACTGACAACCTAAACGGTGTGAATGTCTGTATCAGTCGCTAACACATGAATTAAGCAAGACACAATTAATCACTCACTTATACAGTCAGTCCCACACCTACTTAATCATCCATCCTGACTCTTATACACCCATTCATTCTTCAGTACACCTTGGCATATATATATAAAACATATTTACATTTTATAGAAACACACATTCACTGGATGTAATTTGAGATGTCATCAGTGATGTCATCAGTGATGTCACTGACCATGTCATGAATGATGTAATATGTGACATCATCAGCAGTGCATTGCGGGGTCGCGAGTTATAGTTAGCTCAACTAACTATAGCAGGGGAATTTCTATGGTTTTCTACAAGTGAAATGTCCAACTAACTATAATATCCCTGAAACCTATGGTTTTTTCAGTAAATATATATATATAAATATATATCCAAAACACACTCCTCAAAGGCAAGAGAAGTAAGAGTCCACACGGGGGTCCGGTCGGAAGCCTTTATTTGGACACTTCAGGCATAATGCATTTCGGCGCTTTCCTGCGCCTTCCTCAGATGCCTCTGCAATCATGACACGATTCCACCTACACCTTCATTAACCTCCTGCTGTGCTCCCATTGGCTAAGGAGCTCCACCCCACGGTCACCTGACATCACGCCCACTGTAGTTCATGACAGCATACTACAGGTCCCAGAATTCATCAAAAGGGGATTTGGCTGCGTGGTGGGGGTGAAGGAAAGATCAACGGCTGAAATAGTCCCGATATGAGGGGCAAGGTGTGCATGTTAAGATGGAAGGTCTTCTTGTGAAAAAGTTGTCCTCTGGCTTCCTTGGGTCCCCGCTAACGTTCAAAGCCCATAGTGAAGACAGCAGGCGGGCCACAGGGCGGGATGCAATGATTCCCGTCATCTCGTGCAGTCACGAGCTGCTCATGGCAGAAGCCCTGTCCCGCGTCAGCACTTCAAGGCGGGCTGGAGTTACCAAATCCTTGGTTAAGTGAAAAAGCAGCAAAGCCAGCAAACACTCCAGTCTCTTTACTAAACGGGGCCTCTTAAGCACGCCACTGGCCCGCGTGCAAAATGTCCAAAACACACTCCTCAAAGGCAAGAGAAGTAAGAGTCCACACGGGGGTCCGGTCGGAAGCCTTTATTTGGACACTTCAGGCATAATGCATTTCGGCGCTTTCCTGCGCCTTCCTCAGATGCCTCTGCAATCATGACACGATTCCACCTACACCTTCATTAACCTCCTGCTGTGCTCCCATTGGCTAAGGAGCTCCACCCCACGGTCACCTGACATCACGCCCACTGTAGTTCATGACAGCATACTACAGGTCCCAGAATTCATCAAAAGGGGATTTGGCTGCGTGGTGGGGGTGAAGGAAAGATCAACGGCTATATATATATCTAACTATACCTACCTACTGGCAGCTGCCAGTAGGTAATATATATAAATATATAGTCAAGAAGTAGCCCACCCAGAATGTTTTCATTGTAGTCCAGCCAATTTGAAAAAGGTCATCATGGTGATCCCAAAGCCTTGAAGTATAGCTGTGTGGCACAAATACCTAAAAAGAAAAGAGGAGGTGACAGGGAGAAAGCACTGCGTAAACTTGAAACCTGGTATATCTTAGAACTAGACAGTAGGGAACCAGTGGGTCTCAATATAAATGAAGAATTACACACTTGCCTTCTCTGAGAGATAAATATAAGCACATGACACACCTCTCTCTTAATATGTGGGGATATTTTCCTTCCAATGGCAAGCGGGTCTTATAGTGCTATACCGGGAATAGAGTTTTTCCATTCTCAGTGGCTATTTTATTCCTATAGTGTAAATTATGCTGTATCATGAATTTCTGTATTCTAGATTTTAATTTCTATTTTTCCATTTTTTGTTTCCATCCCATCTTCCCTATTACATTCAGATGTATATATGTCACCATGAGGAGTGTCACCGGCCTTGCATATCGAAATATGCGTCACTGATCGAAGGGACTGTGGTGCTGTGGTCGGTGCCACGGACTTGGGGTCACTGCCATTCAGGACTCAGGACACAGTTACACATGTGGGATCGGCTTGTGTTAAAAAGGGTTAGTGGAACTACGTGTCGCCGACCTTGCATATGGAAATATGCCTCACTGATCAGAGGGAGTCTGGTGCTGTGGTCGCTGCCACGGACTTGGGGTGACTGCTATTCAGGACTCAGGACACAGTTACACATGTGGGATCAGCTTGTGTTAAAGATGGTTAGTGGGACTACGTGTCGCCGGCCTTGCATTTGGCAATATGTCTAACTGATCAAAGAGTATGCTGCTGTGGTCGCTGCCACCGACTCGGGGTCACTGCCATTCAGGACTCAGGACACAGTTACACATGTGGGATCGGCTTATGTTAAAAAGGGTTAGTGGGACTACGTGTCCCCGGCCTTGCATATCGAAATATGCCTCACTGATCGAAGGGAGTCTGGTGCTGTGGTCGCTGCCATGGACTTGGGGTCACTGCCATTCAGGACTCAGGACACAGTTACACATGTGGGATCGGCTTTAGTTGGACAGTATTAGTTGGCACCACGTGCCCAAATTCAAATTGTGAGGTCCGCTGCCTGCAATGTAGACTGCTGAGTGTTCATTTGTACTTGAAAATGAATTTGGTCATTGTACTAAAGCTATAACTGATATAAAAAATGTTCAAGAAGAAAGGAGATTTGAGGCCTGTAATAGTTACTTGCCTAGTGGACTCTGTAGTTAATGAATGAAGAAATAATTTTCATTGTGAGCCCTACTGAGTGCAGTGTAGGCGTATGTTGAAAAGATGAAATAAGTATAGAATACATTGACGAAGTGTTGTATTTTCTGAGTACAATCTTGTTAGAAATTAGCATTTAAAATTGGAATTGCGAGCTGTACTGCCTGTAGTGTAGACTGCTATTCCATGTTAGTTTGCATTTGAAGATTAATTTGGTCATTGTAGTAAAGCTATAACGGATATAAAAAAAAGATTCTTGAAGCGAGGATACTAAAAGGATAATATGTAGGGTGTAGGACTGTGATAGTTAGTTGCCTACTGGAGTCTGTAGTTGCATATGGAAAAACCCCTCACTGATCAAAGGGAGTGTGGTGCTGTGGTCGCTGCCACGGACTTGGGGTGACTTCCATTCAGGACTCAGGACACAGTTACACATGTGGGATCAGCTTGTGTTGAACAGAGTTATTGGCACCACGTGTCACCGCCGTTGCATATGGAAATATGCCTAACTGTGGTCGCTGCCATTGACTTGGGGTCACTGCCATTCAGGACTCAGAACACAGTTCCACATTTGGGATTGTGCGGCTTGTGTTGAACAAAGTTATTGGCACCACGTGTTGCCGCCATTGCATATGGAAATATGCCTAACTAATCAGAGGGAGTATGCTGCTGTGGTCGCTGCCATTGACTTGGGGTCACTGCCATTCAGGACTCAGGACACAATTCCACATGTGGGATTGTTCGGCTTGTGTTGAACAGAGTTATTGGCACCACGTGTCGCCGCCGTTGCATATGGAAATATGCCTCACTGATCGAAGGGAGTCTGGTGCTGTGGTTGTCTCACGGAGTTAGGGTCACTACCATTCAGGACTTAGGACACAGTTCCCCATGTGGGATCGGCTTGTGTTGAAGATGGTTAGTGGCACCATTTGTCACCGGTCTTCCACAGTGTTGGCCAGAGGTAGCGGTGAGCAAGGGCCCACAACCATGTGCATACGTTGGTGGCCCCACCGACCTGCGTAGTGGCACCACATGTCGCCGGCCTTCCATATGGAAATACCCCTCACTGATCGAAGGGGGTCTGGTGCTGTGATCGCTGCAATTCAGGACTCAGGACACAGCTCCACATGTGGGATTGGCTTGTGTTGAAGACGGTTAGTGGTACCATTTGTCGCCGGTGGCCCACAGTGTAGGGCAGAGGTAGCGGTGAGCTAGGGTCCACAGCCATGTGCATACATTGGTGACCCAAACAAACCAGGTTCAGTGGCACCACGTGTCGCCGGCCTTCCATATGGAAATACCCCTCACTGATCAAAGGGAGTCTGGTGCTGTGCTCGCAGCCATTCAGGACTCAGTACACAGTTACACATGTGGGATCGGCTTGTGTTAAACAGGGTTAGTTGGCACCACGTGTCGTCGGTCTTCCACAGTGTAGGCCAGAGGCAGCGGTCAGCAAAGGCCCACAGGCAGGTGACATTGACTTAAGCTGCACAGATTGGGAGCATGTGGTCTTCTTAACCCATTATAGTGTCTTACACAATTTGCGTCGCTACTAATTTTGAATTGTGAACCGTGTAACCCCAGTGTAGGGCAGAGGCAGCGGTCAGGATGGGTGCACAGCTATGTGGCGATGATTTATGGTGCAGTGAGTTAGTAGCACTTGAAGCACACAGCGCGTGCGCACCGTGCGATGATGCATGGTCTGGGCGGGCCGCACTGGAAGCAAAGTGTCTTGCGAACTGGACTGCGACATCTTCAATCGCCACTGCATCTGAATTGTGAGCGCTGCTGTCCGCAGTGTAGATTGAAGGCAGTAGTCGGTACAGACATAAGTCTGCGGTGCTGTGCTGCTGGGTTCACAGGGGGCCTGTGTCGAGGAGGCCCGCACTTATGGCGGCAGCCACGTGCCAGGGTGAGGGCTGCCGCTGTGACAGACTCGTTGGTCTTCCCTCAAGTGAACCACGCCTAGGGCCTGGCCTATTTATTCATACTGCTACGCTGGAGTGGCGTACGTTGGAGCAGCCCACTCCGCTTACGCTTCCAGGGGGGACAACACAGCTACATGACCGAGATCTTCCCCACTGCATGAGGTAACATGGCTGCGTCCACTGTGCACTACACTACAAGTATCAACAGTATATCTCCACATGGAGAGGTTTGTGCTTTGCATAGTGAGGTGTGTGCAGCACATCAGCGTTACACTTGGCATTGTTGACTCTTCTTCCATGGCACTAGTCGATCTTCATTGGTTACCTGTCCCGCAACGAGTCATCTTTAAAGCACTTTGCTTAGTGTTCAGAGGACTTCATGGACAAGGACCTGTTCCGTTGCAAGAATTGTTCCAGTGGTATGTGCCCACTCGCTCCCTTCGGTCGCTCTCAGCACATCTTGTGGTAATTCCTAAGGTAATGAGAGCTCGGATGGGTGGGCGAGCTTTTGGATTTGTAGCAGCTAAACAGTGGAATACTCTTCCCTTGTCGCTGAGAAGTTCCGGAGACTTTTTCTCTTTTAAGAGGGAACTCAAAACATTTCTCTTCCCTAGGTCTGATTAATTTCTTTGACTGCTCTGTGTGGTATTGGTATAATTGTCTGAAGCGCCAGGATACCCTTCGGGTGACAGTCTGCGCTATACAAATACGCCATACATACATACATACATACATTGTGTGCTTTATTGTTGAAGGGTGACTTGCCTCCTTCATATATAGTTGGTTGCCACATCTCCCAACATTCAGCTATTGTGTGGCTGAGGGGCATGGTGTTTTGGGAAGGTCCGTTGTCCTGTTTTGTGCTGCCTTGGTGGTAGTAGGGGGGGTGCTGCGGGGGGGAGATTCTGGTGGTGGCGGCGCTGGGTGTTGTGGTCTTGTTGCATGTCGGACCTGCATGATCAGTAGCTCTATCACGTGTTGGTCTTTAGATGTGGCTGTGAGTTGGGTCCAATTCACGGAGTAGATAGTCGACCTCCTTACACCAGTTAAAGGTTGATGTTAATTTGTTACTGCTAACTCGGCTTATCGCCTGCTTTTTGGATCGCATTGCAGATTTGGCTGGTCGTTGAAAATAAGGGGAAGTGGTGTTTTCGTGTTTTTTTTTGCACGGGAACACCTACTTTGCATTTCATTACCGTTAGTTGTGGCTCTCGGTTGTGGAGATTTTGTTGGCGTAAGGTATCGATGGAAGAGTGGTGAGATTTGCAGTTTTCACCAAGTTGAGAATTGGTTGATAATTAAAAAACACAGAAAAAAAGATAGGTTTAATGAACATTATAATTAGAAATTAGCATTTAAAAAACCTTTGAAATTCACTGAAAAAACCATAGGATTCAGGCACGTTATAGTTAGAAATTAGCATTTAAAAAACCTTAGAAATTCACAGAAAAACCATAGGTTTCAGGCACGTTATAGTTAGAAATTAGCATTTAAAAAACCTTAGAAATTCACAGAAAAAACCATAGGTTTCAGGCACGTTATAGTTAGAAATTAGCATTTAAAAAAACCTTAGAAATTCACTGAAAAAAACATAGGTTTCAGGCACGTTATAGTTAGAAATTAGCATTTAAGAAACCTTTGAAATTCACTAAAGAAATCATAGGTTTCAGGGATGTTATAGTTAGTTGGACATTTCACTCATAGAAAACCATAGAAATTCCCCTGTTATAGTTAGTTGAGTTAACTATAACTCGCGCCCCCGCAATGCACTGCTGATGACATCACATATTACATCATTCATGACATGGTCAGTGACATCACTGATGACATCTCAAATGACATCACTGATGACATCATCCAAGTCAAAATCTGATGCACCTTATCAGACCCTAATATAACACTTGATACTCCCACTCTAAAATACAGACTATATTATTCGAAATCATGAACACACCAATACCAGTTAGTACATATCCACTTACTAATTCCTAGGTCTACACACACACACATCCATTAATTCACCCATACAGTCACTCATACATACAGTCAGCCATCAATACAGCATTATCATATCCAGTCACATATCTATACAGACACTCACACACCGCCTCTCATTCATAGTTATTCACACACCTAGTCAGTAATGGAAATAATCAATCACACTTTCATTTACTCACCTGTACAGTTATACACATACCACGTCACTTATTTAAACATATACTAACACATACTTACACTCTAATACAATAACTAATACAAGCACACACTGATCCATACAGGCACTCTCACAATCACTCACTCTCACATATAGTCATTTATACAGTCCAACACTCATATATACTGCTTTTCACATATGGAGTTACTCACACATGTACCACTGAGACATCCATTTACTCACCAAGACACTCATACACACTCTCACCAAGCCATACAGCCCTTCACAAATACAGACTTGAACACATATACCCAGTGAATTATCCACTCACACATCTATGCACAGAGTCACACCCCCACCCACCTACGCAGACACTCAGGCACCCATACAGGTACTCAGACGAGCAATCAATAGCTCATATAGATCCTCATTTAGTTGCTAACCAAACCATGGAACTGCTTACACACCAACTGACAACCTAAACGGTGTGAATGTCTGTATCAGTCGCTAACACATGAATTAAGCAAGACACAATTAATCACTCACTTATACAGTCAGTCCCACACCTACTTAATCATCCATCCTGACTCTTATACACCCATTCATTCTTCAGTACACCTTGGCATATATATATAAAACATATTTACATTTTATAGAAACACACATTCACTGGATGTAATTTGAGATGTCATCAGTGATGTCATCAGTGATGTCACTGACCATGTCATGAATGATGTAATATGTGACATCATCAGCAGTGCATTGCGGGGTCGCGAGTTATAGTTAGCTCAACTAACTATAGCAGGGGAATTTCTATGGTTTTCTACAAGTGAAATGTCCAACTAACTATAATATCCCTGAAACCTATGGTTTTTTCAGTAAATATATATATATATATAAATATATATATATATATATATATATCCTAACTATACCTACCTACTGGCAGCTGCCAGTAGGTAATATATATAAATATATAGTCAAGAAGTAGCCCACCCAGAATGTTTTCATTGTAGTCCAGCCAATTTGAAAAAGGTCATCATGGTGATCCCAAAGCCTTGAAGTATAGCTGTGTGGCACAAATACCTAAAAAGAAAAGAGGAGGTGACAGGGAGAAAGCACTGCGTAAACTTGAAACCTGGTATATCTTAGAACTAGACAGTAGGGAACCAGTGGGTCTCAATATAAATGAAGAATTACACACTTGCCTTCTCTGAGAGATAAATATAAGCACATGACACACCTCTCTCTTGATATGTGGGGATATTTTCCTTCCAATGGCAAGCGGGTCTTATAGTGCTATACCGGGAATAGAGTTTTTCCATTCTCAGTGGCTATTTTATTCCTATAGTGTAAATTATGCTGTATCATGAATTTCTGTATTCTAGATTTTAATTTCTATTTTTCCATTTTTTGTTTCCATCCCATCTTCCCTATTACATTCAGATGTATATCTGTGACCTTGAGGAGACGATGTACATCCCCTATCCGCCAATCTCTTTGAGATAGTTCTATAGAATATGAGCTCTGATGGGGTTTCCTGCCCCAAACCGGACATGTAAACACTCTTGTTGTTTTGAAGGTATTTTATACTAGTGCACTGTATGTTATGTGATTTAGTTACACTGCATGGCACATACTGGGCACTTGCCCATAATTCTCCTTTCGGAAATTATATGTATATGAGGATAGGATGTTTATGAATAGTCTCCGGTCCCTTGTATGTGGTATTGAGGATCATGAACCAACTGTTGTTTAAACATTGAAACATGTAAATGATTGACTGCATTGTGCTCAATACATATGAAATACAGTACCACTCAGGCAAGAGACAGTGTGCAGGTTATATACTATCTGTAATTAGAACAACATATTTCTGTTGCGCTGATTTTGGTTTATAAAAATAAATTCTCAACATAAAATTGCTTTAATGCATTATTATGGAGACGTTTACATTTACTATACTCCTCCCTGCAAAAACTCCTCCCTGCAAACAGAGGAAATATGTAATTGAATTTATGCCAGTATATGTGTACACTTTGATTTGGACATTTTCTCTATGTCCATTGCACTTTTTGTTTATGTCTATCACTTGTATTTACCACTATTTAAGTTCCTAAAAAAAATGGTCACTTACTGTCGTGATCTAGGCTGCTGTGAGCAGTTGAAACGCGTAGACAGTCACTCTGCACGCTTTGAAATAAACATTTGCTGAACAAGTTACTGTGGAGTTCGTCCGTATCCTCTGATATATATGTATATATATATATGCACCACAGCTGAATTTTTTCCAGGATACGAAAATAACAGCAACCACGGACTCTTCAGGCTTTCAAATGCACAGATTTATTCTGAAAAAAACGGCCCACTCTACGCGTTTCGGGACTTGCTCCCTTGTTCACGAGTGCCGTGATAACAATAAAGTGTTGTTTTAAATAAACAAACATGTGATCGTGTAGAGAATATAACAACAGAGAAAATAGACTTCATACCTCGGAGTTACTTCACTCCGTATAAACTGCATGTCGGCGTATCCCGCCATCTTTAAATTGCTGTTGATCTATCAATCGGAAAGCTAATGAAAATATACCAGTGCATATTTGAAAATAGTTAACTGCAAAGTAAGGAAAGTAATGCAACGCGTTCATAATTGGCAATAAATGAAATACTCGGATGTTGTGCAATAAAAATATATGAAAACGTCTCTGACTGTTTTAGACAAAGTGTCGTTCTACTGCTTCCTCAATAGTTCATTTACTGCAAAGTTTAGGTGGCTATATTAACGTTTAACATTCAATTGAGCCCAAGTGGGCCAATTCCTATTCAACAACACATTCCTTAATCTGGAACAATCCTACCATTTAACAGTATTATTATTTCCTTCCTTTGTGGATCAATCCACAGATACTTTGGCTCTTTTGCATTCTTCCGAGAGGTGACCCTTCCGTTCTCTGCAATAAACGGAATAAACAAAAACCACACATTAATTTTCACTAAAAATATATTATACACTACACCTCAATACAAGACATTTCAACAAAAAATTGATTACACAATTAATTAAAACTCGTTCATTAGCTAAGACAGGATGGAAAAAAATTTTTTTCTTATTCTCATAAATCTCAATTTGAGAGATTCTTAAAAACTCCATTAAGGATACAAACAACCACTGGTAGTATATTTTTAATGTGTGGTTTTTGTTTATTCCGTTTATTGCAGAGAACAGAAGGGTCACCACTCGGAAGAATGCAAAAGAGCCAAAGTATCTGTGGATTGATCCACAAAGGAAGGAAATAATAATACTGTTAAATGGTAGGATTGCTCCAGATTAAGGAATGTGTTGTTGAATAGGAATTGGCCCACTTGGGCTCAATTGAATGTTAAACGTTAATATAGCCACCTAAACTTTGCAGTAAATGAATTATTGAGGAAGCAGTAGAACGACACTTATTTATATATATATAGTCAAAAAGTAGCCCACCCAGAATGTTTTCATTGTAGTCCTTCAACGACCATGGGCAGTGCCAACATTTAGTCTTTTTTCTCTGTCTATGGAATTCCCATTTTTTTTATTCTGAAAATCTGGTCACCCTAACATACAATCGAGGGAGCTATGGAAACAATAAAAAGGAGCATGGTGAGAAGACTGTGAAGGCTGCTGTGACTGGGGAGTATATGGGGCAGATCGAGAAGGTGAAAAAGATAAATCATGAAAGAAGAAGAGCATGACAGGGAGTTGAAACCGGACCACCAAGGGACCGTGTATAACACGCCCCAAGGGCTCCAGGATGTATGGGCATCATCACTAGGGAATAAAGGAAGTTTGAGGAAGGAACCGGAGAGCTGAGGCACCCCGCCTCCTCCCCTTCGGCAGGTAGCCATACTTTGACAAGGGAAGCCTGTGCTCAGGATTGGTCCAGCACCCTTTTAAGGGAACCAACACCGGGAGGAGGGCCTGACCCATCCCTCCAAAGCCTAGAAGACTCAGACCAGGGGTCAGTTGCTGACTGTAAATGTCGCTGTTTGAGGAGAGAGAGAGAGAGAGAGAGAGAGAGAAAGAGATAAACAGAGAGGAGTGCACAAGTCGGGGGTGCACGTGGTTGAACGGCATCCACCCACATTTTTCACAGGGTGAATGCCGTCCACCCTGCCAAGAATTTGGGCCCCACTGAATAATGTACTGAACTCGTCCTGGTGCAATTTCCAAACACTGGCACACTTTCAGAAGCGCATGCACATTGTCTGCTTTCCAACTGCAACAAGCAACAACGTGCAGGCGGAGACGGGGCTTTCTTATTTTAGACTTCTCCTGGGCCCATAACAAAGGCCCATTCTGTGGGGTCATCAGGCCTCCTTTTGTTTGAGTATCTTGGTCAGGAGCAGTCAGGAGCCTCACACCTGATGCAAATGAAGCACAGGGGAAACAAAGGCTCACACCTTGTTAGCACTTCACACATACTTCAGAGAGGCAGCTTTTCACTTTGTTCAGTCCTTGTTTAGGAGATATGAAGATGTGTTGGTCTTTCCCAGTATTTACACAAAGCAAATTGCATTCATACAGAGTTTACTTACCCTGAGGAGGCGTTGAAATCATTTAAGTACCACTATTTTTTCAGTATAGCCCCACTCATTCCACTGCAGGGTGTTGGAGCGATTTACATCAACACTCGCATATTAAATGTACAATAAATTATATACGTTTGTAAATGAATATACAGAATGTGTTACATAAAACTGGGGGATTGCAAGGTGTAGAAGTCACATATCATCTTCCATAGCTCACTGTTCCATTATTCTCGCAATGCGCTCAAACGTACACATGATAGACCTGCTAAACATATATGTGAGGGCTTTAATCTGATGTCACTTCTTGTGATGCCACTTCCTGTAAAGTCGTGGCTTGTGATGCCACTTTCTATGATCTCAATTCCTGTGATGCCATGTGTGATGTCATGCGCCGTGCTGTCATGCGCCGTGATGCTACGTGCCGTGATGCCACTTGCATACTGCAAAACTAGGTAGGTCCCCCTGCTTCTTTTTTTAGCACAAGTTGTACCTTGACAGAGAGGGGTGTGGTGGAGGGATGGAAGTCTGTTGGGGAGGAAAATGAGAGGCAGTACACTGAGCTCACTCATGTGGAGAAAATCAGATTTTCTCGCTAAACAATCAAAACCGGTTTTCACGTGATTTAACGAGGAAGAGAGCACAGGGCGAAGGAGGAAGATGGGGCAAGTCGGATGCGCCCAGGACGGGTGTAGGGTGTCCTTTATGAGGTGCAGAGCCAGGCAGAGACGGACGCAGTGCGGTTCACGGGCTATTATAGACCTCAGGGAGGAGAGCCGGGACAACGGGGACACCGTGTCACGCTCTCATTGGACAGAGGCTCAGCAGGGCGAGGGCATTATCTGCCAGCAAACGACTGTAACCCAGGCAACCGAGCTTCAAGCTGATGAAGAACATATTACATTGATAAACATATATTTTAAAGTGGAATACATTTATGAAAGCAAACGGGTCCTCCCTCCCTGTTATTGGCTGTGTAGCTGTCACGCCCCCGTCCCAGCCACTCCTTGGGTTGGCATGAACATGCCACGTGCACCTATTCTAAAGCCGGCTTTTACATTTTTATCGCTTTTTACTTCCTGAATGTCCACGGTCCCGTAGTTCTCTTCGCTGTTCGCAATAATACTCCCATCCCATACAAAGGTATTCTCCAACATTAAGCGCTACATAAAAACGGGATATTCACATTTACGTTACAGTTAACCTCTCTTCGTCATTATTTCTAGTATGACCCCTCTCTCCTGCCACGAGGCATCCTCATGGCGTTCCTGACCGTCCACTTTTCACTCCGCTCTATTCACTTCTTTATTTCTGACTTCCACAGCAGTCTCCCTAAACCCCTTTTTCGGTCTGGACGCAGACAGCTTTACCTGTCTGCAGATAACACGTGGACAGCCGTAACAAACCTATACAGAGCGCTTGGGGTCAGCCGCCCTTTAGAGATATTGGGGGCATATTATCAACGGCCAGCGATAATTATCGCTGGCCGTGCGTAGCGAGAACTTTTTTTTCGCAGGCTATCTCTGGAATGTATCGCCCTGGTAGCGCGTTATTAACAACGCGTTTCTCCAGGGCGATAAAAATTCCAGAGATATCGAGGTTATGTCCGTTTTGCAGGGAACATCGCTGGTTTTCCAGCGATGTTCCCTGCAAAACGGCAATAACCTTGCTGATACGACCCTGTGTTCGTTATCAGCATAATCCACCCCCTATGTAAAGCATAGGTAAGTCTGGATTTTAGCAGACGTTAGTTTTTGGCGAAAATGGCCGTTTTTGCCAAAATCTAACGTGTGCTAAAATTCTGTAGGCCGCCTTGTAAATATTGCGATGTGAACATCAGCGATATTTGCAAGGTAGTCCATCTGGGTAACGCCCAGTGACACCCACTTTGTATCTCATTAGAGATGCAAAGGGAGGCGTTGAGAAAAAGTGTGCTAACATGCGATTATGCATGTTAGCACCCTCTTGTAAATAGGGCAATATTTTTATCTCCGCTTTTTTGGCTTTTTAAGCCAAAAAAGCGGAGATAAAGCCCTTGTAAGTATGCCCCTTAGTTAGTTTCAGACAGCCCCCTTCTTTCAGCGCCTTGATGGAAGGCCAGACACATTTTCTTTGATTCCTTATCTTCCTCGGTGATCTGTTTTGTTCCCGTGCCTCTCATATTCTTCCGTGCAGCGCTACACTCTCCATGTAGTTTGCTTCACAGCGCAGAACAGGAAGCTCAGAAAGCGCTATCCCAGCGTTTCACATGTTATCTGTGACCTCCTGTCTTGGTGCTACAGCCAGTGCCGCTCTCCTCCTCATCACTGCCACGTGCTGAACCTCCCTTAACACATAACTACATGATAACCACAAGTACCTACAGGCCAAAGAGGCCACAAGACTGACATTGGAGGATTTGGAACAGGATTCTCTGAGGCTGATACCTACCTTATGTACTAAAGGTCAGTACGACTGATACAAGTCTTTGTCGTAGACAATATGGCAATTTAGTAGGATTGGCAAATTCCTGCCAATTAATAATAATGAGGATGAATTCTGTTTCCGGGGGCAACTGAGCTGGCTCTGAATGCTCAGATGGAGCCCCGAGAGAGGCAGCAGTACTCCACTCCTGAATTTGGAACTCGCAAAAGGATCTTTTTTTGATTATCCCAGTCTCTGCCCCTTAAAGGGACAGGGGCCGCACCCAGTGTATGGCTGTGCGGGTTATAATGAAGGGGGTTCCCTGGACTGCTGTCTACTATTTTGGTAATTCAGAGCTTTTTCTTGCTTTGGTGGCAGTCGGTTCAGCTGTTTTAGAGACTAGTGAGTGGCCTCAGCACATGCCAAAAGTATTTTTTTAAAGTTCGCTAGTGCATGCGTGCACAGTATTACCCCAGTGCACATGCATAACACTCTGTGCACGCACACTAAACTCATATTCACAAGGAACTATCGCCAAGTTAACTGCACTTTATCGCAGCCAAAGTTGCGATAAATTTATCGCCCCATTCACAAGCTAGTGTAAACAGCTCACAGCACCAGTTTACCCGCGATAGCAGCCGCAAAAAACATTGCCACGGATTGCCCCTGCAACTATCGCTAATGAGATGCAGAGTAGGCGTTCCTGTGCCAAAAGCCGCGACAACACAACTCCACAACATTCACAACAAACAGCCAGAACTGTGGTAAGAACACAAAACAGGCGATATGGCACGTTAGCAGCAGGAAAATAACACCTTCTCTGACCTGGTGCTAAGTCGGACCTCAGCCCCTGCACCACAAAAGGGAGCACAGCCCACAGCCACATCAGAGGGGCAGCAGATGCCATGGAGCCACTGGTCATGCGTCCCGGACACCCAAGAGGGGCACAACACCCACCGCCACCACACCAGGACCCTATTCAGCACCCAGACCCCCCCCCCCCAGACCACCACCCAGGCAGCGCTGACAAAGACAGCGGACCCCTAGGAAACACACCAACCTCACAGACGCAACACCTGACAATGTCATTGCCCAATACAGGCTCAAAAGGACAACCATTGCATGCATCATGACCAACAAAGCCCAACAGGCCGACGGCACCAACACAGCGGACAACCAACATCCCACCCCACACAAAGCTGATGGCTGTGCTGCACCTGTAGGCCCCTGGTACCCCC
This sequence comes from Triturus cristatus, assembly GCF_964204655.1. NCBI lineage: Eukaryota > Metazoa > Chordata > Amphibia > Caudata > Salamandridae > Triturus > Triturus cristatus. The sequence continues at coordinate 271,885,076 of NC_140594.1, forward strand.
CAACCAACACCCGCCAGAGTCGGAGGAGTCACACAGCCAGCCACATCCAAGTCACTCACACCTGTCCTGGACATCACCACAGCCTGGTACCCCAGTCCCCATACGTCAAACATAATGCACAGGATCCGCTGGAGACCAAGCAAGGACCATACGCCATAGCTGGATACACGCACGTGTTGGGGGCAATCCACAGCACACATGTCATACCTGTGCCCCTTGCCGACACAGCAAACAATCACCGCAACAGAAAGCACACGTCTCACATCAATATACAGACAACAACCGAACACCGTGGAACCACCACCAATCTCGCCTCTAAATACCCAGCAACTGTGCACGATTCCTCCATCCTCCGACAGTCCATCAGCAACCAGCGCCCCCAGGATGGTACCAAGGGAAATGCACAGCCCCCTGGCAAGTTCAAAATGAACACCCCACTCACCTCAACTCCACAACCATGCAACTCACAACTCTGGCAATGCACACTTCACAAAAATAAAACCAACATGCAAAACAACATGCCCACCCACCAGACCCGACAGGACAACTCACAATGGAAACCTGGGCAAGCCGTGAACATGAGCCATCAACGGCATGGCACCTCAGCCACACAATAGCCGAATGTGGGGAGTGGTGGCAACGAGGCATGTGTGAAGGATGCAGGAGAACCATGATTGGGAAACTACAGAATGCCAAGAGTGGCAGAGATGTGCTGGATAGACCGCAGTATGCAGAACACACCCATATCCATGGCGACATACACCTTTGGTGTATGGAGTGTAGTGGACAGTGGACGCAACCATGTCACCCCGGCCAGTGGGGGATTTAGCGGAAATGTTGCCTGTTACGCACCCCCGTACATGTGAGCGGAGTGGGATGGCCCGGCGTACGCCAGGCCAGCGCAGAGGTGTGAATAAAAAGCACGTAGCCTGGGCGTGGTTCTCTTCTGGAAAGCCCAACGTCTCTGCCAGGGTGGCACCACTCACAACGCCACGAGGTCGACGCCATCCTCGTGAGCGGAGTTGCCTGCGATCCTGTGTGCATGCCGTACCCCGGACTGCTGGACACCGAACCCATCAGTCCCGCCCCTGCGCAGCCAGGCCACACAGACCACCTGCCGACACCGGTGTGTGTCACGGAGGGCCCACCACGTGCAGGCGCAAGCTTCAAGCCTGAGGCCCGCAAACTTTGAAGCCTCCTCAGACCATCACGGGCTCCACGACAGAGGCCCGCTTTAGTCCTTCCTCGTTGACGTACTCTACTGCCGCCTCCGGCCTACACCACGGTCAAGTATGTCACACATTTGGAACTGGGTCTTGATTACACCATGGCAGTGAACATTATTTAAGGCAGAGTTCATGTCACTGTACTCCCTTCGATGTGGTGCCACCAAGTCTGTGCATAGCATTACAACCACACGTGTCTGTGGGCCTACGCGTATTACTGCCCTCGTCCTACGTGGTGCACGAGTAGGTCACAGATTTGGAACTGAACATCAATTATTCATAGGCAGAATACATCTCCTCGCATTCAAGGAGAGGTTATGAGGATGACGCGAACACTACCAACAACTGCCCTGGTGTCACTAACTCTGTGCATCGCGAGCCAACGACAGGTGGGTGGGGGCCACTGCTGACCGCTGCCTCCGGCCTACACTGCAGTCCAGTAGGTCACAGAGTCCTGATTTAGCAATGGCGGAGTTCATATCAGTGTACCGGCATCATCGCAGACTGCATCTCCTCTCAGCACCAGTGCCACTAAGTCTGTTACTCGACATTCATGGACACTGTCTGGTCGTACATTGGTGGCGTGGGCTAGTGTTCATCCTCATGTAGCTGATACTGAATTGGTTGTGAAAACAAGGCTGACGCTTTCCACTCCTCCATTTGCTACTGCCTGATAACATCAGACCTTCCGCATCATGCCCTGGAGAACACCCTCCTCTGTCCCCCGCAAGTCTATGCCACATTCACCTTGGACATCGATGCGGACCCTCTCACTGCGCATGGACCTACCTCAGTGCACCGCAAGTCACCGTCCCGTGGCAGGGTGCCTGTGCCGGCTGCTGTGCATCCGGGGCCACTAACTCTGTGCTGGTCAGGTCCGGGACCCCTTCTTTAGATGTGGCTGTGAGTTGGGTCCAATTCACGGAGTAGATAGTCGACCTCCTTACACCAGTTAAAGGTTGATGTTAATTTGTTACTGCTAACTCGGCTTATCGCCTGCTTTTTGGATCGCATTGCAGATTTGGCTGGTCGTTGAAAATAAGGGGAAGTGGTGTTTTCGTGTTTTTTTTTGCACGGGAACACCTACTTTGCATTTCATTACCGTTAGTTGTGGCTCTCGGTTGTGGAGATTTTGTTGGCGTAAGGTATCGATGGAAGAGTGGTGAGATTTGCAGTTTTCACCAAGTTGAGAATTGGTTGATAATTAAAAAACACAGAAAAAAAGATAGGTTTAATGAACATTATAATTAGAAATTAGCATTTAAAAAACCTTTGAAATTCACTGAAAAAACCATAGGATTCAGGCACGTTATAGTTAGAAATTAGCATTTAAAAAACCTTAGAAATTCACAGAAAAACCATAGGTTTCAGGCACGTTATAGTTAGAAATTAGCATTTAAAAAACCTTAGAAATTCACAGAAAAAACCATAGGTTTCAGGCACGTTATAGTTAGAAATTAGCATTTAAAAAAACCTTAGAAATTCACTGAAAAAACATAGGTTTCAGGCACGTTATAGTTAGAAATTAGCATTTAAGAAACCTTTGAAATTCACTAAAGAAATCATAGGTTTCAGGGATGTTATAGTTAGTTGGACATTTCACTCATAGAAAACCATAGAAATTCCCCTGTTATAGTTAGTTGAGTTAACTATAACTCGCGCCCCCGCAATGCACTGCTGATGACATCACATATTACATCATTCATGACATGGTCAGTGACATCACTGATGACATCTCAAATGACATCACTGATGACATCATCCAAGTCAAAATCTGATGCACCTTATCAGACCCTAATATAACACTTGATACTCCCACTCTAAAATACAGACTATATTATTCGAAATCATGAACACACCAATACCAGTTAGTACATATCCACTTACTAATTCCTAGGTCTACACACACACATCCATTAATTCACCCATACAGTCACTCATACATACAGTCAGCCATCAATACAGCATTATCATATCCAGTCACATATCTATACAGACACTCACACACCGCCTCTCATTCATAGTTATTCACACACCTAGTCAGTAATGGAAATAATCAATCACACTTTCATTTACTCACCTGTACAGTTATACACATACCACGTCACTTATTTAAACATATACTAACACATACTTACACTCTAATACAATAACTAATACAAGCACACACTGATCCATACAGGCACTCTCACAATCACTCACTCTCACATATAGTCATTTATACAGTCCAACACTCATATATACTGCTTTTCACATATGGAGTTACTCACACATGTACCACTGAGACATCCATTTACTCACCAAGACACTCATACACACTCTCACCAAGCCATACAGCCCTTCACAAATACAGACTTGAACACATATACCCAGTGAATTATCCACTCACACATCTATGCACAGAGTCACACCCCCACCCACCTACGCAGACACTCAGGCACCCATACAGGTACTCAGACGAGCAATCAATAGCTCATATAGATCCTCATTTAGTTGCTAACCAAACCATGGAACTGCTTACACACCAACTGACAACCTAAACGGTGTGAATGTCTGTATCAGTCGCTAACACATGAATTAAGCAAGACACAATTAATCACTCACTTATACAGTCAGTCCCACACATACTTAATCATCCATCCTGACTCTTATACACCCATTCATTCTTCAGTACACCTTGGCATATATATATATATAAAACATATTTACATTTTATAGAAACACACATTCACTGGATGTAATTTGAGATGTCATCAGTGATGTCATCAGTGATGTCACTGACCATGTCATGAATGATGTAATATGTGACATCATCAGCAGTGCATTGCGGGGTCGCGAGTTATAGTTAGCTCAACTAACTATAGCAGGGGAATTTCTATGGTTTTCTACAAGTGAAATGTCCAACTAACTATAATATCCCTGAAACCTATGGTTTTTTCAGTAAATATATATATATATAAATATATATATATATATATATATATATCCTAACTATACCTACCTACTGGCAGCTGCCAGTAGGTAATATATATAAATATATAGTCAAGAAGTAGCCCACCCAAAATGTTTTCATTGTAGTCCAGCCAATTTGAAAAAGGTCATCATGGTGATCCCAAAGCCTTGAAGTATAGCTGTGTGGCACAAATACCTAAAAAGAAAAGAGGAGGTGACAGGGAGAAAGCACTGCGTAAACTTGAAACCTGGTATATCTTAGAACTAGACAGTAGGGAACCAGTGGGTCTCAATATAAATGAAGAATTACACACTTGCCTTCTCTGAGAGATAAATATAAGCACATGACACACCTCTCTCTTAATATGTGGGGATATTTTCCTTCCAATGGCAAGCGGGTCTTATAGTGCTATACCGGGAATAGAGTTTTTCCATTCTCAGTGGCTATTTTATTCCTATAGTGTAAATTATGCTGTATCATGAATTTCTGTATTCTAGATTTTAATTTCTATTTTTCCATTTTTTGTTTCCATCCCATCTTCCCTATTACATTCAGATGTATATATGTCACCATGAGGAGACGATGTACATCCCCTATCCGCCAATCTCTTTGAGATAGTTCTATAGAATATGAGCTCTGATGGGGTTTCCTGCCCCAAACCGGACATGTAAACACTCTTGTTGTTTTGAAGGTATTTTATACTAGTGCACTGTATGTTATGTGATTTAGTTACACTGCATGGCACATACTGGGCACTTGCCCATAATTCTCCTTTCGGAAATTATATGTATATGAGGATAGGATGTTTATGAATAGTCTCCGGTCCCTTGTATGTGGTATTGAGGATCATGAACCAACTGTTGTTTAAACATTGAAACATGTAAATGATTGACTGCATTGTGCTCAATACATATGAAATACAGTACCACTCAGGCAAGAGACAGTGTGCAGGTTATATACTATCTGTAATTAGAACAACATATTTCTGTTGCGCTGATTTTGGTTTATAAAAATAAATTCTCAACATAAAATTGCTTTAATGCATTATTATGGAGACGTTTATATTTACTATACTGCTCCCTGCAAAAACTCCTCCCTGCAAACAGAGGAAATATGTAATTGAATTTATGCCAGTATATGTGTACACTTTGATTTGGACATTTTCTCTATGTCCATTGCACTTTTTGTTTATGTCTATCACTTGTATTTACCACTATTTAAGTTCCTAAAAATAATGGTCACTTACTGTCGTGATCTAGGCTGCTGTGAGCAGTTGAAACGCGTAGACAGTCACTCTGCACGCTTTGAAATAAACATTTGCTGAACAAGTTACTGTGGAGTTCGTCTGTATCCTCTGATATATATGTATATATATATATGCACCACAGCTGAATTTTTTCCAGGATACGAAAATAACAGCAACCACGGACTCTTCAGGCTTTCAAATGCACAGATATATTCTGAAAAAAACGGCCCACTCTACGCGTTTCGGGACTTGCTCCCTTGTTCACGAGTGCCGTGATAACAATAAAGTGTTGTTTTAAATAAACAAACATGTGATCGTGTAGAGAATACAACAACAGAGAAAACAGACTTCATACCTCGGAGTTACTTCACTCCGTATAAACTGCATGTCGGCGTATCCCGCCATCTTTAAATTGCTGTTGATCTATCAATCGGAAAGCTAATGAAAATATACCAGTCCATATTTGAAAATAGTTAACTGCAAAGTAAGGAAAGTAATGCAACGCGTTCATAATTGGCAATAAATGAAATACTCGGATGTTGTGCAACAAAAATATATGAAAACGTCTCTGACTGTTTTAGACAAAGTGTCGTTCTACTGCTTCCTCAATAGTTCATTTACTGCAAAGTTTAGGTGGCTATATTAACGTTTAACATTCAATTGAGCCCAAGTGGGCCAATTCCTATTCAACAACACATTCCTTAATCTGGAACAATCCTACCATTTAACAGTATTATTATTTCCTTCCTTTGTGGATCAATCCACAGATACTTTGGCTCTTTTGCATTCTTCCGAGAGGTGACCCTTCCGTTCTCTGCAATAAACGAAATAAACAAAAACCACACATTAATTTTCACTAAAAAGATATTATACACTACACCTCAATACAAGACATTTCAACAAAAAATTGATTACACAATTAATTAAAACTCGTTCATTAGCTAAGACAGGATGGAAAAAAACATTTTTCTTATTCTCATAAATCTCAATTTGAGAGATTCTTAAAAACTCCATTAAGGATACAAAGAACCACTGGTAGTATATTTTTAATGTGTGGTTTTTGTTTATTCCGTTTATTGCAGAGAACAGAAGGGTCACCACTCGGAAGAATGCAAAAGAGCCAAAGTATCTGTGGATTGATCCACAAAGGAAGGAAATAATAATACTGTTAAATGGTAGGATTGCTCCAGATTAAGGAATGTGTTGTTGAATAGGAATTGGCCCACTTGGGCTCAATTGAATGTTAAACGTTAATATAGCCACCTAAACTTTGCAGTAAATGAATTATTGAGGAAGCAGTAGAACGACACTTATTTATATATATATATAGTCAAAAAGTAGCCCACCCAGAATGTTTTCATTATAGTCCTTCAACGACCATGGGCAGTGCCAACATTTAGTCTTTTTTCTCTGTCTATGGAATTCCCATTTTTTTTATTCTGAAAATCTGGTCACCCTAACATACAATCGAGGGAGCTATGGAAACAATAAAATGGAGCATGGTGAGAAGACTGTGAAGGCTGCTGTGACTGGGGAGTATATGGGGCAGATCGAGAAGGTGAAAAAGATAAATCATGAAAGAAGAAGAGCATGACAGGGAGTTGAAACCGGACCACCAAGGGACCGTGTATAACACGCCCCAAGGGCTCCAGGATGTATGGGCATCATCACTAGGGAATAAAGGAAGTTTGAGGAAGGAACCGGAGAGCTGAGGCACCCCGCCTCCTCCCCTTCGGCAGGTAGCCATACTTTGACAAGGGAAGCCTGTGCTCAGGATTGGTCCAGCACCCTTTTAAGGGAACCAATACCGGGAGGAGGGCCTGACCCATCCCTCCAAAGCCTAGAAGACTCAGACCAGGGGTCAGTTGCTGACTGTAAATGTCGCTGTTTGAGGAGAGAGAGAGAGAGAGAGAGAAAGAGATAAACAGAGAGGAGTACACAAGTCGGGGGTGCACGTGGTTGGACGGCATCCACCCACATTTTTCACAGGGTGAATGCCGTCCACCCTGCCAAGAATTTGGGCCCCACTGAATAATGTACTGAACTCGTCCTGGTGCAATTTCCAAACACTGGCACACTTTCAGAAGCGCATGCACATTGTCTGCTTTCCAACTGCAACAAGCAACAACATGCAGGCGGAGACGGGGCTTTCTTATTTTAGACTCCTCCTGGGCCCATAACAAAGGCCCATTCTGTGGGGTCATCAGGCCTCCTTTTGTTTGAGTATCTTGGTCAGGAGCAGTCAGGAGCCTCACACCTGATGCAAATGAAGCACAGGAGAAACAAAGGCTCACACCTTGTTAGCACTTCACACATACTTCAGAGAGGCAGCTTTTCACTTTGTTCAGTCCTTGTTTAGGAGATATGCAGATGTGTTGGTCTTTCCCAGTATTTACACAAAGCAAATTGCATTCATACAGAGTTTACTTACCCTGAGGAGGCGTTGAAATCATTTAAGTACCACTATTTTTTCAGTATAGCCCCACTCATTCCACTGCAGGGTGTTGGAGCGATTTACATCAACACTCGCATATTAAATGTACAATAAATTATATACGTTTGCAAATGAATATACAGAATGTGTGTCAGGTGGCGAGAACCGGTAGTACACCGCTCGCATCCCCGCCATGTGGGGGAACTACGTTTCCCAGAACGCCCGGCAGAACACGCCCCACGTGTTCGGCGCCGAGCGCGACAGCGGTTAAAACCGCCAACAAACACCAAGCGGTGCCGATGATTCCAGCCAGTCCTGTTTGTACTCTTGTTCCAGAAACAACGTTCCAGCCCTGCATCCTCGGCCTTGCCCTAGTCCTTGTATCCAGTCTCCAGGAAACACTACATCAGCGCTCCTCTGCCCAAGGATACCGGGTCCAGAGTGGTAGCGCGAAGGTGAAAACCTCGTCGGTGAGCCCCGACGCTTCCACGTTCCTGTTTTCTTCCCTCATCCATTCCACGCGCTCCTCTGCCCACGGAGTTCCGGGTACAGAGTTGTAGCGCGGACTGTTGCGCTCCTCTGCCCACGGAGAACCGGGTCCAGAGTGGAAGCGCGAACTGGGGCGCTCCTCGGCCCATGGAGTTCCGGGCTTAGAGTAGCAGCGCCCGTTCCTGTTCTTTCCTTTAGCCTTCAGGGAGGCGATTTCCTCGTTCTTTTAGGAGTGACCCTGATCCAGGACGCGCTCTGGGGGGCATCAAGCACTGACCTTCAAGTGCTGGCCTTTGCTCCCAGTGGGCAGCGTCCCTCTGCCCTTCCGGATTCGATCCCACGAATCTGCCCTGGCTCTGCGGTGACTCGTCAGTGCGAACCTCAACTGAACGACACGCAGGCCAGGCCAGAGAACCCTCAAAACCCCGGGTGGGAAGGTGACAGGTGAGAAACCACTGCAAAGCGGGAGGGGGGAGGCAACACGTAGGTCACTATTTGACGGGTGTCTGACGGTGTGCTTGTTTCGTTCCAGATCCCTCTCCCAGCTGTTCCTTCCCTTCCTTCCCTCGCCCACCTGTCTCCATAGTCCGTGTGTGTTACACGTTCTCCGGACTGGGGACGGATGGGAGGTGGACCCCATTATCTTCAGCGTCATCCTGAGGAGAGAATTTTCCGGCCAACGTGACAGAATCATCGGCCCACGAATTATCGCTCCTCCCGATCACGCTGTCATAGGGAATGACCTCCTTAGAGGACGTGGTGGCAGCCCTGGCTCTTGTCCAGGGGGAACTGGCCGCCTCACGTCAAGAAACCGCTGCCCTCCACTCCCGGATGGACCGTATCCAACGGAATCCCTTTGATGCCGGGAGTATTGGCCCAGCCTCCATGCCCCAGGTAGTGGTAGAGATGCCCGCGCATGTTCCCCTGGCCCCTCCTGAACGATTCCATGGGGATATGCAGAAGGTACAGGTCTTCATGACTCAGGTCCTCCTCAACTTCCATTGTAAACCCAAGCTGTTCGCTACTAACCAGGCTAGGGTAGCTTTCCTCATCTCGTACCTGTCAGGAGACGCAGCCCAATGGGCGGTGCCTATCGTCAGGAGAGACGACGCCCTGCTCTATGATTGGGATACGTTCCGCGAAGAGTTCGAGAAAACCTTCGACCGAAGAGCCGATACCTTCTCCGCGGATCGTGATCTCCTCGACCTCAAACAGAGCAGTTCCGATTTTCTCGGATACCTCAACAGTTTCAGGAGGCTGGTAGCGGAAACTGACTGGCCGGAAGCAAAGCAGTCAGCCATATTTTACCGGGGGCTGACGGAAGATTTGAAAGACGTCATAGCACAAATAGATCCCCAACCACGCTCCTGTGTCGCGATGATGGAACTTGCCTCGCGGTTGGAATACCGCCTCCGAGAAAGGAAAGGAGACCATAGAAAAAAGGAAAGACCCCCTCCGTCCTCGGATCTGGCACGAGCACCCGATCACGGACCGGCCCGAACCCATGGAGATAGGGGCCGTGAGAGCGTCCCTCACCTCGAGTGAGAAGGATTACCGCCGGAAGCAGGGCCTCTGTCTGTACTGCGGCAAGAAAGGCCATTACCTCAGAGAATGTCCCGTCCGTCCTAAGGTCGGGAGGCCTCGCGCAGGCCAAGCCGCGGCAGTGACGGGAGAAGGGGAGGCGGGAAACGCCCAGGCTTGAAGGACCTCGAAGGGAAGCCTTCAAGCTACCACTCTATCCCTTCGGTAGAAGCCGATGCTGAGGCAGAGCCGGACCACTTCTTCCTCACGCTTCAAGTCGTGATAGACCATACCACTCGGACCATTCGGGCCATGATTGATTCTGGGGCCACAGGATGCTTTCTGGACGAGACCGAAGCCCAGAAGCTGGGGGTCACTCTCCTCCCCAAACATACACCTGAACTCGTCTATGCGGTAGATGGGAAGGAGTTGGACTCGGGGCCCATCCGTTATGTCACCCCAGCCCTCTGGATGACCATCGGGAAGACCCACGGCGAATGGTTGGCCTTAAACATCATCAAAGCTCCCCGGTGCAAACTCATTCTGGGGCTACCCTGGTTAAGGAAACACGAACCAACCATAGAGTGGTCCGCGAACACCATTTCCTTTTGCTCCACCTTTTGCCGTCAACACTGTACGGTGCCTGACTCACCTCCACCCCTTCCGTTGGTCTCTCAGCAACATATCGCCACGGCGGCGGAGAAAGACGTAGTGCTCCCGGCTTGGTATAGCGCCTATGCGGACGTCTTCGACAAACGGAAGGCCGAAGAACTGCCACCCCATCGGACATATGACTGCCGCATCGACCTGGAACCTGGAGCTGTCATCCCCTGTTGCCGTGTCTATGCTCTCACAGGACCCGAAACGAGTCACCTCCGAGAGTATCTGGACACATACCTCGCATTGGGCTTCATTCGCCCCTCTCGATCGCCCGCAGCCTCTCCGCTCTTCTTCATCCCAAAGGCCAACGGCGAGTTGCGTTGCTGCATTGACTATCGCGCGCTCAACGCAGTGACAGTAAAGAACCAATACCCCTTGCCATTGATCCCCGTGCTGCTCGAGCAGGTCCGGGAGGCAGCCCTGTACACCAAGCTGGACCTCCGTGGGGCATACCACCTGGTTCGAATGAGAGAAGGGGACGAATGGAAGACGGCGTTCAAGACGCGGTATGGGTTATTCGAGTACCTCGTGATGCCCTTTGGGCTCTGCAACGCCCCTGCCGCCTTCCAGTTCTTCCTCAACGAGGCCTTAAGGGATTACCTGGATAAGTCCGTTATAGTCTACATCGACGACATCCTGATCTATTCGGCCAACGCGAAGGAGCACGTCGTCCACGTGAGACAGGTCTTACAAGCCCTCCGCGCGCACCGTTTATACTGCAAGCTCACGAAGTGCGAATTCCACGTGACGACAGTGGAATTCCTGGGTGTTCTCCTGACTCCCGCCGGACAAGTCATGTCGGATCGGAAGGTGCAAGCCGTGGTGAAGTGGCCGCCTCCTACGACTGTCAAGGAAGTGCAAAGCTTCCTCGGCTTCTCCAATTTCTACCGGCGCTTTATCCATCATTTCTCCCAACTGGTGGCACCTCTTACGAAACTAACTCGCAAAGGCGTTCCGTTTTCCTGGCAACCCGAAACACAGAGGGCGTTCGAGCAGCTCAAAACCGCTTTCACCACCGCTCCGGTCCTACGCCATGCCAAACCTGAACTCCCGTTCATAGTGGAGGCGGACGCTTCGGACATCGCAGTTGGGGCGGTTCTGTCACAGCGGCATCCAGACACCGGCCACCTCCATCCAGTGGCCTACTTGTCCAGGAAACTCAACCCCGCTGAAAAGAACTACACGATTGCCGAGAAGGAGCTGCTAGCGATTCGGGAAGCCTTCCTGGAATGGAGACACTAGCTGAAGGGGGCACAACACCAGGTCACGGTCTATACCGACCATCGCAACCTCCAGTTTTTGCGGTCTGCTAGGCATCTCACCCCCAGACAACAACGGTGGATGCTCTTCTTCGCGGAGTACCACTTCCTCGTCACGTTCCGACCAGGAACCCAGAACCAAAAGGCGGATACCTTATCCCGCCAGGGTATGACCTGTCTCCCCTTAGCGGATGCCGAACGAGCCATCATTACCCCCGACAACGTGGTGGGGAGAGTGGAAACCGTATCGTTCCTCGACGGAGTGAAACGGGGTATCAAATCGTTCGCCTGGTCGTCCTGGTTGCGCAGCCACAAGGAGTGGCGTTTGTTGCAAGGCATCCCCTTGTGTGGCTCCCGAGTTCTGGTTCCTACACTCCGCCTCCGAAAGCTCGTGTTCAGCTGGTGCCACGACGCCCCCTGCGCCGGTCACATGGGTGGCTCCAAGACCCTGGAAAAAGTACTGCGACAATTCTGGTGGCCGTCGGTTCGACCGGATGTCCTACGATGGGTCAAGCAATGCACCGTCTGCGCCCAGATGAAAACGGACCACTGCAAGCAACAAGGCCTCCTGCGTCCACTACCGACCCCTATGACTCCGTGGGAAAAGATCTCCGTCGATTTCATAGTGGGACTGCCGAAAGATCAGAACTGCACGGCTATTGTGGTTGTCATCGATTACCTCACCAAGATGGGGCATTTCATCCCGTGCAGGCAGATACCCACGGCGGGGACCTTGGCGAAACTCATGTTGAAGGACATCGTACGGCTCCACGGCCTTCCGTTGGAGATCGTGTCTGATAGGGGGTCCCAATTCACAGCCCGCTTCTGGAAGGTCTGGTGCACCGAGCTGGGGATTCAATCATCCCTGTCCACCAGCTTCCACCCCCAATCCGATGGTCAAACCGAGCGCCTCAACCAAACCCTGAAGCAGTACCTCCGTTGCTATGTGGACAAAGCCTCAGAAGCCTGGGTGGAGTGGTTATGGGTGGCGGAGATAGCTTATAATAGCACCGTTCATGCATCCACAAAACACACTCCCTTCTACCTCTCCTCTGGGTATCACCCTCGTTTCACCCCTTTTTTGCTCCCACGTTCTGGCGTCACTCTGCCCGATCTCCAACACCGACTCGCGCTGATACGCTCGACCCTCACAACGGCCCGCGAAAACCTCCGCATAGCAAAGAACAGGTACAAGGCGCAGGCCGACAAGCACCGTAGGCCCAATCCCGTGTACCGTAAGGGGGATAAAGTATGGTTGTCCACTAAACACATTTCCTTCAAGAAACCCAGTGTGTTCAATCCCAAGTTTATAGGCCCCTATGCGGTGGTTCGCCACGTCAACCCCGTGGCCGTACAGCTCCGTCTCCCACCTCACATGCGCATACACCCCGTGTTCCACGTCTCGTTGCTCAAACCCTCTTTGTGTCCTGTGAAACGTGTCCCTCCTCCAGTGTGGGTGCAGCATGAGCGGGAGTACGTGGTGGAGAAGGTGCTGGACTCCAAGCTGATGCGGGGCAGGGTGTGGTACCTCCTGGCGTGGAAGGGGTATGGGCCGGAGGAACATTCCTGGGAGCCGGCGTCGGCGATCCACGCCCCCCGCCTGGTGGCTGCCTTCCACCGCCGCTGCCCCGGGAAGCCTGGGGCTCCTCGCGGCGCTTGACTCGGTGGGGAGGGGGGTGTACTGTCAGGTGGCGAGAACCGGTAGTACACCGCTCGCATCCCCGCCATGTGGGGGAACTACGTTTCCCAGAACACCCGGCAGAACACGCCCCACGTGTTCGGCGCCGAGCGCGACAGCGGTTAAAACCGCCAACAAACACCAAGCGGTGCCGATGATTCCAGCCAGTCCTGTTTGTACTCTTGTTCCAGAAACAACGTTCCAGCCCTGCATCCTCGGCCTTGCCCTAGTCCTTGTATCCAGTCTCCAGGAAACACTACATCAGCGCTCCTCTGCCCAAGGATACCGGGTCCAGAGTGGTAGCGCGAAGGTGAAAACCTCGTCGGTGAGCCCCGACGCTTCCACGTTCCTGTTTTCTTCCCTCATCCATTCCACGCGCTCCTCTGCCCACGGAGTTCCGGGTACAGAGTTGTAGCGCGGACTGTTGCGCTCCTCTGCCCACGGAGAACCGGGTCCAGAGTGGAAGCGCGAACTGGGGCGCTCCTCGGCCCATGGAGTTCCGGGCTTAGAGTAGCAGCGCCCGTTCCTGTTCTTTCCTTTAGCCTTCAGGGAGGCGATTTCCTCGTTCTTTTAGGAGTGACCCTGATCCAGGACGCGCTCTGGGGGGCATCAAGCACTGACCTTCAAGTGCTGGCCTTTGCTCCCAGTGGGCAGCGTCCCTCTGCCCTTCCGGATTCGATCCCACGAATCCGCCCTGGCTCTGCGGTGACTCGTCAGTGCGAACCTCAACTGAACGACACGCAGGCCAGGCCAGAGAACCCTCAAAACCCCGGGTGGGAAGGTGACAGGTGAGAAACCACTGCAAAGCGGGAGGGGGGAGGCAACACGTAGGTCACTATTTGACGGGTGTCTGACGGTGTGCTTGTTTCGTTCCAGATCCCTCTCCCAGCTGTTCCTTCCCTTCCTTCCCTCGCCCACCTGTCTCCATAGTCCGTGTGTGTTACACGTTCTCCGGACTGGGGACGGATGGGAGGTGGACCCCATTATCTTCAGCGTCATCCTGAGGAGAGAATTTTCCGGCCAACGTGACAATGTGTTACATAAAACTGGGGGATTGCAAGGTGTAGAAGTCACATATCATCTTCCATAGCTCACTGTTCCATTATTCTCGCAATGCGCTCAAACGTACACATGATAGACCTGCTAAACATATATGTGAGGGCTTTAATCTGATGTCACTTCTTGTGATGCCACTTCCTGTAAAGTCGTGGCTTGTGATGCCACTTTCTATGATCTCAATTCCTGTGATGCCATGTGTGATGTCATGCGCCGTGCTGTCATGCGCCGTGATGCTACGTGCCGTGATGCCACTTGCATACTGCAAAACTAGGTAGGTCCCCCTGCTTCTTTTTTTAGCACAAGTTGTACCTTGACAGAGAGGGGTGGGGTGGAGGGATGGAAGTCTGTTGGGGAGGAAAATGAGAGGCAGTACACTGAGCTCACTCATGTGGAGAAAATCTGATCTTCTCGCTAAACAATTAAAACCGGTTTTCACGTGTTTTAACGAGGAAGAGAGCAAAGGGCGAAGGAGGAAGATGGGGCAAGTCGGATGCGCCCAGGACGGGTGTAGGGTGTCCTTTATGAGGTGCAGAGCCAGGCAGAGACGGAAGCAGTGCGGTTCACGGGCTATTATAGACCTCAGGGATGAGAGCCGGGACAACGGGGACACCGTGTCACGCTCTCATTGGACAGAGGCTCAGCAGGGCGAGGGCATTATCTGCCAGCAAACGACTGTAACCCAGGCAACCGAGCTTCAAGCTGATGAAGAACATATTACATTGATAAAAATATATTTTAAAGTGGAATACATTTATGAAAGCAAACGGGTCCTCCCTCCCTGTTATTGGCTGTGTAGCTGTCACGCCCCCGTCCCAGCCACTCCTTGGGTTGGCATTAACATGCCACGTGCACCTATTCTAAAGCCGGCTTTTACATTTTTATCGCTTTTTACTTCCTGGATGTCCACGGTCCCGTACTTCTCTTCGCTGTTCGCAATAATACTCCCATCCCATACAAAGGTATTCTCCAACATTAAGCACTACATAAAAACGGGATATTCACATTTACGTTACAGTTAACCTCTCTTCGTCATTATTTCTAGTATGACCCCTCTCTCCTGCCACGAGGCATCCTCATGGCGTTCCTGACCGTCCACTTTTCACTCCGCTCTATTCACTTCTTTATTTCTGACTTCCACAGCAGTCTCCCTAAACCCCTTTTTCGGTCTGGACGCAGACAGCTTTACCTGTCTGCAGATAACACGTGGACAGCCGTAACAAACCTATACAGAGCGCTTGGGGTCAGCCGCCCTTTAGAGATATTGGGGGCATATTATCAACGGCCAGCGATAATTATCGCTGGCCGTGCGTAGCGAGAACTTTTTTTTCGCAGGCTATCTCTGGAATGTATCGCCAGGGTAGCGCGTTATTAACAACGCGTTTCTCCAGGGCGATAAAAATTCCAGAGATATCGAGGTTATGTCCGTTTTGCAGGGAACATCGCTGGTTTTCCAGCGATGTTCCCTGCAAAACGGCAATAACCTTGCTGATACGACCCTGTGTTCGTTATCAGCATAATCCACCCCCTATGTAAAGCATAGGTAAGTCTGGATTTTAGCAGACGTTAGTTTTTGGCGAAAATGGCCGTTTTTGCCAAAATCTAACGTGTGCTAAAATTCTGTAGGCCGCCTTGTAAATATTGCGATGTGAACATCAGCGATATTTGCAAGGTAGTCCATCTGGGTAACGCCCAGTGACACCCACTTTGTATCTCATTAGAGATGCAAAGGGAGGCGTTGAGAAAAAGTGTGCTAACATGCGATTATGCATGTTAGCACCCTCTTGTAAATAGGGCAATATTTTTATCTCCGCTTTTTTGGCTTTTTAAGCCAAAAAAGCGGAGATAAAGCCCTTGTAAATATGCCCCTTAGTTAGTTTCAGACAGCCCCCTTCTTTCAGCGCCTTGATGGAAGGCCAAACACATTTTCTTTGATTTCTTATCTTCCTCGGTGATCTGTTTTGTTCCCGTGCCTCTCATATTCTTCCGTGCAGCGCTACACTCTCCATGTAGTTCGCTTCACAGCGCAGAACAGGAAGCTCAGAAAGCGCTATCCCAGCATTTCACATGTTATCTGTGACCTCCTGTCTTGGTGCTACAGCCAGTGCCGCTCTCCTCCTCATCACTGCCACGTGCTGAACCTCCCTTAACACATAACTACATGATAACCACAAGTACCTATAGGCCAAACAGGCCACAAGACTGACATTGAAGGATTTGGAACAGGATTCTCTGAGGCTGATACCTACCTTATGTACTAAAGGTCAGCACGACTGATGCAAGTCTTTGTTGTAGACAATATGGCAATTTAGTAGGATTGGCAAATTCCTGCCAATTAATAATAATGAGGATGAATTCTGTTTCCGGGGGCAACTGAGCTGGCTCTGAATGCTCAGATGGAGGCCCGAGAGAGACAGCAGTACTCCACTCCTGATTTTGAACTCGCAAAAGGATCTTTTTTTGATTATCCCAGTCTCTGCCCCTTAAAGGGACAGGGGCCGCACCCAGTGTATGGCTTTGCGGGTTATAATGAAGGGGGTTCCCTGGACTGCTGTCTACTATTTTGGTAATTCAGAGCTTTTTCTTGCTTTGGTGGCAGTCGGTTCAGCTGTTTTGGAGACTAGTGAGTGGCCTCAGCACATGCCAAAACTAATTTTTTTAAAGTTCGCCAGTGCCTTACTGGGCATGCGTGCACAGTATTATTTCAGTGCACATGCACAACACTCTGTGCACGCACACTAAACACCCAAAGGGGCATATTCACAAGGAACTATCGCCAAGTTAACTGCACTTTATCGCAGCCAAAGTTGCGATAAATTTATCGCCCCATTCACAAGCTGGTGTAAACAGCTCACAGCACCAGTTTACCCGCGATAGCAACCGCAAAAAACATCGCCACGGATTGCCCCTGCAACTATCGCTAATGAGATGCAGAGTAGGCGTTCCCGTGCCAAAAGCCGCGACAACACAACTCCACAACATTCACAACAAACAGCCAGAACTGTGGTAAGAACACAAAACAGGCGATAAGGCACGTTAGCAGCAGGAAAATAACACCTGCTCTGACCTGGTGCTAAGTCGGACCTCAGCCCCTGCACCACAAAAGGGAGCACAGCCCACAGCCACATCGGAAGGGCAGCAGATGCCATGGAGCCACTGGTCATGTGGCCCGGACACCCAAGAGGGGCACAGCACCCACCACCACCACGCCAGGACCCCATACAGCACCCAGACCCCACCCCCCCCCCCGGACCACCACCCAGGCAGCGCTGACAAAGACAGCGGACCCCCAGGAAACCCACCAACCTCACAGACCCAACACGTGACAATGTCATTGCCCAATACAGGCTCAAAAGGACAACCATCGCATGCATCATGACCAACAAAGCCCAACAGGCCGACGGCACCAACACAGCGGACAACCAACATCCCACCCCACACAAAGCTGCTGGCTGTGCTGCACCTGTAGGCCCCTGGTACCCCCCCAACCAACACCCGCCAGAGTCGGAGGAGTCACACAGCCAGCCACATCCAAGTCACTCACACCTGTCCTGGACATCACCACAGCCTGGTACCCCAGTCCCCATACATCAAACATAATGCACAGGATCCGCTGGAGACCAAGCAAGGACCATACGCCATAGCTGGATACACGCACGTGTTGGGGGCAATCCACAGCACACATGTCATACCTGTGCCCCCTGCCGACACAGCAAACAATCACCGCAACAGAAAGCACACATCTCACATCAATGTACAGACAACAACCGAACACTGTGGAACCACCACCAATCTCGCCTCTAAATACCCAGAAACTGTGCACGATTCCTCCATCCTCCGACAGTCCATCAGCAACCAGCGTCCCCAGGATGGTACCAAGGGAAATGCACAGCCCCCTGGCAAGTTCAAAATGAACACCACACTCACCTCAACTCCACAACCATGCAACTCACAACTCTGGCAATGCAAACATCACGAAAAAAAAACAACATGCAAAACAACATGCCCAACCACCAGACACGACAGGACAACTCACAATGGAAACCTGGGCAAGCCGTGAACATGAGCCATCAACGGCATGGCACCTCAGCCACACAATAGCCGAATGTGGTGAGAGGTGGCAACCAGGCATGTGTGAAGGATGCAGGAGAACCATGATTGGGAAACTACAGAATGCCAAGAGTGGCAGAGTTGTGCTGGATAGACCGCAGTATGCAGAACACACTCATATCCATGGCGACATACACCTCTGGTGTATGGAGTGTAGTGGACAGTGGACGCAACCATGTCACCCCGGCCAGTGGGGGATTTAGCGGAAATGTTGCCTGTTACGCACCTCCTCGTACACGTGAGCGGAGTGGGATGGCCCGGCGTATACCAGGCCAGCGTAGAGGTGTGAATAAAAAGCATGTAGCCCTGGGCGTGGTTCTCTTCTGGAAAGCCCAACGTCTCTGCCAGGGTGGCAACACTCACCATGCCACGAGGTCGACGCCATCCTCGTGAGTGGAGTTGCCTGCGATCCTGTGTGCATGCCGTACCCCGGACTGCTGGACACCGAACCCATCAGTCCCACCCCTGCGCAGCCAGGCCACACAGACCACCTGCCGACACCGGTGTGTGTCACGGAGGGCCCACCACGTGCAGGCGCAAGCTCCAAGCCTGAGGCCCGTGAACTTTGCAGGCTCCACAGACCATCACGGGCTCCACGACAGAGGCCCGCTTTAGTCCTTTCTCGTTGACATACTCTACTGCCGCCTCCGGCCTACACCACGGTCAAGTATGTCACACATTTGGAACTGAGTCTTAATTACACCATGGCAGTGAACATTATTTAAGGCAGAGTTCATGTCACTGTACTCCCTTCGATGTGGTGCCACCAAGTCTGTGCATAGCATTACAACCACACATGTCTGTGGGCCTACGCGTATTACTGGCCTCGTCCTACGTGGTGCACGAGTAGGTCACAGAATTGGAACTGAACATCAATTATTCAAAGGCAGAATACATCTCCTCGCATGCAAGGAGAGGTGTATGAGGATGACGCGTTGCAGTCCGGAGGGAACAGGATCATCGTTACGGAGGTGATCGAACACTACCGACAACTGCCCGGGTGTCACTAACTCTGTGCATCGTGAGCCAATGACAGGTGGGTGGGGGCCACTGCTGACTGCACATTTATTTGGACTACATGACGGATGTGAGGTCATACGCGTACATTTCCATTTCACAGTTTTGCTGCTCTGTCAGATGTAGTGGGCATGTTTCAGTGCATGTGCAGAGCCAGTTGTGTCCTCTGTTCTGCAATGTCGGCTATGCGCATTGGGCCACTGCTGACTGCTGCCTACGGCCTACACTGCAGTCCAGTAGGTCACAGAGCATTGATTTAGCAATGGCGGAGTTCATATCAGTGTACCGGCATCATCACAGACTGCATCCCCTCTCAGCACCAGTGCCACTAAGTCTGTTACCCGACATTCATGGACACTGTCTGGTTGTACATTGGTGGCGTCTGAGTCTATGGATTAGAGGCTAGTGTTCATCCTCATGTAGCTGATACTGAATTGGTTGTGAAAACGAGGCTGACGCTTTCCACTCCTCCATTTGCTGCTGCCTGATAACATCAGACCTTCCGCATCATGCCCTGGAGAACACCCTCCTCTGTCCCTCGCAAGCCTATGCCACATTCACCTTGGACATCGATGCGGACCCTCTCACTGCGCATGGACCTACCTCAGTGCACCGCAAGTCACCGTCCCGTGGCAGGGTGCCTGTGCCGGCCGCTGTGCATCCGGGGCCACTAACTCTGTGCTGGTCAGGTCCGGGACCCCTTCTTCTGAGATAGTGGATGACCTCTGAGGCGATGGCCTTAGGGCCATCAACGCCATGTGTCTGTGGCCCTGCGCTGTCCGCTGCCTCCAACCTCAACTGCGGTGCACCAGGGCTCACACATCAAATCGAGGCGTGACCGACCCGGACGTTGCATCACCACAGGAGGCACACGCCACCACCGCCAGGACCACCTCCAACCACCATCTGCAGAGTCGAAACAGTGGTCCTGACGGAATTACAGAGTTGGTCACACCTGTCGTGCATGCCATCATCAGTCGGATACCCTGCTCAGCACTCCAGGTGCCACTGACTCAGTGCACCACAAGCCATCGTCCGTTACTGATTGAGTTTTGTACTGTGGAGAGGTTGCGCAGCAATGTCACCTCAAGCAGTGTGGGAGACCTGGGATGCTAATGATGAAGATGATGCAGGTCTAACACACCCCACTGCATCTGCATCAGGAATGTCTCGAAGGGACATAATCCTAGACTTTTTCATCACATAAGCGCGCTCAGCTGTGGTGCCCCTACCTCAGTGCACTGCAACTCACGGACACTTTTGTTTGCATGTTGTGTTACCTCTGGAATTTCTCTGGCTCCTTACATGTTGCTCAGCAGTTGACTCTGTCATGCAGGTGTTTTCAGTTTCCGTTGCATTGGTGGCCACTGTTCAAGTGGTTGCCAGCACCAAACACTGCGTGTGTGCTGGCTTGCACTCACCACACACACATCCAGCACAGGCGTCAATGTACATGTGGCCCTGCCAATAAAGGGGCCGGGCGCATGTGCCCGTAGCCAGTACAACATGATGTCTAGGTGTGTCCCTGTGGTCTTGTTGTAGGCATGAGGGCCCTGTGCCCTACGACATTACATTGTGCTGTGTACATCAGATGAAGACATGTCACCACAGGCAGCGGGTTGGAGCTTGGACATGTAGCTTTGTCATACCCACTCAATTCGTAATGGCCAGGGCCGTCGTATGCAGGGCCAACGTGGGTGTGTGACTGCTATTTGTGCGCCCCTGGGCGTGGTTCTGTACTGTGAATGTGCATCTGCATGTTTCCCTATGGCAGTGTGGGTCTCCCTTGTGGGGTGTGGGTGGTCCCTGAGGGTGATAGACACCAACGTATGTGTTCTAGTTCACCTTCCATGGTTTCGGCACCCACCCACACCTGTTGGGCCACCTCCTTTTGGCGTGCTGACACCTGGCATTGGGGTGCCATGTGTGGGTGGGTGAAGTGTTGTGAGCCAGCTGTGCCTGCGGGTGCTTCCTGCTGTGTGGTCTGTTGCAGGCTCTGTGTTCTCCTCTGAGTAGATTGTCTGCCCTGGTCCTGGTGGTGGGTTGCGTGGGAAACCCATAGGCTGTTGTAGGGTGTCAGTGTCGACGGTGTGGTGGTCCGCTCCGGCATCACAGATGTGTTGTCTTCTGTGCTCTTTGTGTGCCCCTCTGCAATGTAAAGGGGAGATGCATGTTGACATTGTGTTGACATATGTGTTGGCGCATTGTTCTGGTTTACATGCAGACTGTATGGCAATGTACATTGTGACTGTTTGTGTGGTGCTGGATTCTTCTGCGGGACTGTGTACATTTATTTGGACTACATGACGGATGTGAGGTCATACGCGTACATTTCCATTTCACAGTTTGCTGCTCTGTCAGATGTAGTGGGCATGTTTCAGTGCATGTGCAGAGCCAGTTGTGTCCCCTGTTCTGCAATGTCGGCTATGCGCATTGTACCACATTGTCGTCAATGTGGATGTGCTGTTCTTGCTATGTGTGTGTGTGCTGCAGTGTGCCAAGGGGATGAGGGACATGTTCCTGGGTATTTGTGGGTGTGCAGTGTGCTACACCTCGTTGTGGCTGTGTGCCATTGTGCCCATCTCCCCCGTCCCCCCAGTCCCTGTTCGTTACTCGCCCTGTTGATGTTGTCAGGTCCTCTGAGTTGTGTAAAGAACCACAGTTACACCCAGGGTCTGGCCCGGGGAGGGAACTAGAAGCGTTAGGGCACTAGAAATCGGTCAGCCTCCAACCAAAGCTATGAACCACAGAAAGGACCGTTTCTAGTTGTATTTAAGAGATGCCCAAACTAGTGGGGGCAAATCACAAAAATTAACGGACTGGCATCACACACCACCAGGTGTCATGCTTCATCATCTGCCAGTCCTCGCCCTCTAAAAACCGCGTTTGATAGAGGGCGGGCATGCACCTGGAGACAGGGATGCACTTCTAAACTAAGTGGGGGCCCAAACAAAAAAAGGAGTGAGTGAATTTAAAAACCATCTTAGTATACCTGAACGATTTTTTATTCAATGGGGTTACTATGTGGGATTAAAATATATAAGTGCGGTGAGTGGGGACCTTATCCCGTCGCCGCTGTGAATTAGTGATTGTTAAGAGGGGGTCAACATGTTTCTGCCTGTATTGTCCACTTGGGTACGTACGTGGCATTCGTCAGGACCTTAGATATTGGGCTCCAATCTTACCACTGGGGGCGTAGGCCTATAGCCAGCTGCCACCTGTTTAGAGAAACCTGTAAGAGAGAGAGGGGGTGAGACAATCATATAGTACTCATAATGGTTGTCATTCGGTAGAACTTGATGTGTCACAGTCACACTCCATACTTACTGCTCTCTCCTAAAGTGAAAAAGGTAAAAAAATATATATGAGTGTCAGGCATCTGTGTTCACTCTGACATTCATGTGAATAAAATGGAAGTCTTACCCTATTGGAAAAACCTATTTGCCCCATGGGAGGGGTAGGGGGGAAGTCCCTGTAGCCACATTCTGGTGGGAGGCGGTGAAAGATGAAGACAAAAGGGTTAAAAACCAAGCAGGTTAATAATGGTATATCAAGGATACTTAGTTAATTAGCAGAAAAAACCGCCGGGGCGTGCTTGATCGACTATAGTATCAACCTGTTGGAAGAAGACATCAAAACACAGACTTACAGTTCAAGGTGTACTCCCCGCTAGAAAACCTAGCGCTGCATGCGTCCAGCCTCCTCCCCGGTGACAGTAAGTGTTGTGCGCAGCAAGCTTTTATACTATTCGGGTGTGGGAATAATTGAATGCAATATGGGTTACAGGTGAGCGTGGCGCACAGTGATGATGCCGCGTTTCCTGTGTCCTAAAAGGAGCATGCAGAAAGGACTGCACGTTGCGTCGTTGTGTCCCTACTCCTTGCACCGTCTCCACACTGATGACTGTGGCCTCGGTTTCCTCCAGTTCCTCCTGTGTTGCTGGACTGCCACCTCCTGTCGCCGTTGCTGCCTTCCTGTTGGCAGCGGGTTTGTGCCCGGTTTCGGTTGTCTCGTCATGCCAGCGCCTCTTGGCCTCCTGGATTGGCCTCCTCGGCACTCCGACTGCATTCCAGGTGGTCTGCTTGTGGGTGGGTTGCTGGTGGTGTTCTGTCACCTCTGTGATGCTGGTCTTGTTTTCCTGCGGTCTGCACACTGTCTTTCTCTCCCTCTTCTCCTTGGCCTTCCCCGAGCCCGTTGTTCCTTGCTGGTGGTCTGTGGGATTTGTGGGGTTCGCGTTGGCCTCTGCGCTGGGTCAGTTTGCATCCATGCTGATATGTGCTTTGGCTTGTTTCTGGTGTGTTGTTTCTGTCTTTTTTGTGGTGCATGTGCCCACCAGACGCGTAGTATTTGCAGGCCTGTGGCAGGTTTTTGCGGCATTTTGTACCGCGTTGGCCTTGTCGCATGCTTTTTTGCGTTTCGCATTTTTGCTGCATGGCGTTGGATTTTGCTCGGCCATTTGACACGTTATCTGGTGACTATCGCATGCTACCGCCGCGTTGTGAATACTTGGTTGGCACGGCGTAATTTTCACGTGTTGGTCCGCGATGTTGGAAGTTGCGTTAGGCTACTCTTGCGGTAATTATCACACGTTCTTGTGAAAGTGTTTTCCTCCCAATGTTTGCAAACATGATGAGGATAGACCAACAAAATTAAAGAAAACAAGAGGGAGAAAAGCAGCACGACAGGAGCTAATGGTGAAATATTCATAAGGGGGCAAGTTAGCCATCCAACTATCTATGTGATATGTCTCAAAAAGATACAAAAATAACAAGCATTGGCAAAGCCAAAAGGTCTCGCCTGTGCGAGATCGATTGGCTTTGTCAATTTTTTTTAGCCATATTGTACACCACCACAGGCTTCAGGGCAGAAGGACTGAAAATAATAGAAATGCAAAAACAACAGTTGATGGACAGAATGCATAACAATGTCATACATTCACCCCAGTACAGAGATCTGGGCCTAAATCCATTGTTTTTTTGCTCACCATGCCATTCCAGTTTGAACCCAGCCATATGCAAATCAGTCTTGACCCTGTGCCTCATGGGAACAGTCCAGCCCGAACTGCCAAGACAGGTCCTCCCTGGACTGGAAACAAGCATCCTAGGACCGGTTTCGGGGTTTCACCCCTCTTCAGCCAGGATAGCTTGATTCCAGTGGCATGGAGAGCACGGGACCCACGTCTGGGCATAACCGTCCCACTCAGGGTGACAAATACAAAAACAACAGTTTCACCCCGTAACCGGTCCTAGGATGCTTGTTTCCAGTCCAGGGAGGACCTGGCATGGCAGTTCGGGCTGGACTGTTTTTGATTTAATTTGATTTAAACCCCATCTTGTCTAAGGACAGAGAGAACAAATTACACCCAGTCCCCTCCCTTTGTCTTGGCTCAAGGGAAGGAGGAAGGGGGAAGCACCCCACAAGGAGGAGCTTTAAAAAAGTGGGTGAGCTGCCACCTGCCGCCCTGAGCCTTGTTCCCGTTTTGGAACAGACTCAGTGTCTGGGGGGAGTTCACCAACTCCTCCGTGACAGTGACTTTGTGTGGGCTACAGAGGAATAAGTCACCTGCTCTTTTTCAATGTTTTCAGGGTTTTTTCAGCCTTGAGCTAGCTGAAGGGGGATATGCGGGTAGTACATTTGCAAACTCCCCACCTGGGGGAAAGAGGCACAAAGTACTGCACAGCGGGCAGTAATTATTGAACAACCCATCTGCCCTTGTGCAAAGCAGGCGGACATAGCCCAGCGTTGCCTCTACAAAGGAGGGATATTTAAACACAGCCCCTGCACTATTTGTGTTAAAAGTCTCTCCCGATGTTCCTGAACACTGGGATAGATTTTCAAAAAAGTGTTTGGTAAAATTATACGTCTGTCTTGTCAAGCTAGACCTATTGCCTTTACCAGTGTTACAGGCTGAGGGTCAGAGGAGGCAAAGACTGGGCAGGATGGGACTCAGGGAATGCACGGGGAACAGGTGCAGACAGAGGGGCTGCCGGGGATAGTGGCACAAAGAAAGTAGGTGGCACACATAGGGAATGCAGTGTATATGCTGACACAGAGGAGCTGCAGTGGTGAGGCAGAGTCATACACAGACGAGCTGCAAAGATATGTGGGGAGGCACAGAGAGGGGCTACAGGAGTGCATAGGGGAACAAAGCGAGGCATCAGAGGCGGGGTACGACAGCACAAAGGGAGGCAATGTGGCATCGGCACACAGTGGGGCTACAGGTGAACAGGTGCACACAGAGATGATGCAGCGGAGGGCACACACAGGCTTAAGGGGAGAGGCAAGGTAGCACACAGTGGGGCAGCAGCTGGACAGAAGCACACAAAGGGGGTGGGGAGTGGCAGAGAGCACAGGCGGCAGATGTAGAAGAGCCAGAAAGCACACAGAATAAAGAGGGTAAAGCGCAACCAGCATCATATGTCCATACAACCAACATCATACACCAACATATCCATCACCATCTATCCACTCACCCTCCTCAAAAGTCCACACAACAACCATCATATGCCAATACTCCTACCAACATATATCCTTACAATCAACATCATTCATAACACACCAATCTTATGTCCACACAACCCACATAATATGCCAACAGATCCACTGTTATAATCCAATATACACACTGTAACATGCAACGAAACCCACTGTCATACATCAGCACACAAACTGCCATATGCCCAGATACTCACCAGCATAGGTCCACACAACCTCAACATAACAGTAACAAACGTTCCCTCATATGACAACACACCCACCTCCATACGTCCAAAGAGGCAACATCATATACCAACACACACACACATCATATGCCAAAGCAACCAATATCATAAATCTACTTAACGTATCATGATGCATCCACACAGCTAACATCCAATGCCAACACACCAAACTTCAAACTTCCACGCAGCCAACATCATACACCAAGACAGCTGCCATTTTATGTGAATGCACCCAACAGCATACGTGCAGTCACACACCATCATACACTCAAACACCATTGTACACCAACATACTCATTATGCAGCCACACAATCAACATCATATGTCAAAACAGCTTCCATGTAACGCTAAAACACACACCATTATACGTCCACATAACCACCATCATACTCTAACACATCACCCATCATCTGCCCACACAGTCTGCATCGTATGGGAGCACATTCACCATCATACATACACATAAGCAAAATCACAAACCAGCACACCGATCATCATAGACTAACACATTCTCCATCAAACATTAACACAATCAATGGTATGGATCCACACACCCACCATTACAATACTGCACACTCACTAACATGATCTTATGGCAACATACAAAAGTAAAAATACCTAAAAAAACATAAAGTTTAAAGGGATTTAATGCTGGCTAATATGTTAACAGAGGCTTTAACCTAAAAATAACAAGCATTGGCATAGCCAATAGGTCTCGCGTTTGGGACCTTATAAGTGTTTAGCCATGCAACAGTTGCATAACTAAATGCTTATAAGGTCCCAAAAGCGAGACCTATTGGCTATGCCAAGTGGCCGTGCGGCCGCGAAAGTGATCGCGATCAAGCATCAAAGCGGCCGTGGGGCCGCGAAAGTGAAAGTAATTGCGGTAAAAGCGGCGCCCGCGCACATGCACTGTAGCTCTAGGCTGGCCTGGTAGCACTTTTTGGAGCCCTCTCAATAAGTCTCGCCAGACCAGCACATGCGCTGTGTCAGGCGAGACCTAAAAATGGCCTGTAATTTATGAGTTAAAGTGGTAGCTACAACTCCTGCCACAACCTCACTGTATTAAGACAATTGTAGCTCCGACCCCAACATAGTCTTGCATTGCCACATCCCTTTTCAAATCGAACAAGCACATTACACAATATAAAATATAATTAATTGCATCATATACCAATGCACCCACTTTCATACATCCACACTACCAACATCTTTTTCCAACAAACTCACCCTAATATACAAACATATCTACCTTCATTCCTGTTTATCCACCATCATATACCAAAATGCCTAATTTCATATATCCTCCCATCCAACATCATATATGACTACTCCCCTCTCCTCCTTTATTAGATGGCTAAACAACTAAAAATATATGTCCACAAAACCCCTATCAATCATACAGCCTCATGTGTACACCCACACACGAAAATATGTGTAAATTCTCACAATCAAATGCCCATGCCAGCCACAATCACCACCCTCACAAACCATTGTATGTCCGCACAATCACCACTAGCTGGCCACTCATTCCATATCAAAGAACCACACAGTCTCGTTCATACACCCACACCCACAAATATATTATGTCCATACAACCACCATTGAGCACCCAAACAGCCACCATCGTACATCCACACAACCACTGCCATAAGCCAACACACTCGGCGTCCTGCACATATACACCCAGCATTGCACGCCCCCACACCCGTCCCAGTATTTTACACTCTCAAACCCAGCACCATATGCCAATAAACTGATCATCAACCATCCACACGAAGTCCATTTACTAATACTCCACCGTGTCACTTGAAGAACTTGGTCAAACTATGAGGCGTCCTTTTACAATCCTATAAACATCATCAATAACTGATCTTCTCAAACACACTTCACTTCACTTTAACCTTTCTCAGGTACTATCATAGGTTAAAGTTAGGACTGACTTAGGTCGGTGGGGGATGTGACACGAGAATGGAGCACCTTAACTTGTGGATTTCATGACATCATAGTTTTTATGGTAAAGCCATATTAACATATTAGTAAGCTTTAACTTCCTTTCAACGTTGTCTTCTCAGGGAATATAATTATAGATGCTTTAAAATTAATAGCGTGGTTGTCCTCTACAGAATGATTCCAGGTGACATCAACTAGATGAGAGCAAAGTCTGAGGAGGAGAATTGCACATTATCGATAGCTTCACATCTCTGTTTGTATGTTGTGTAAACCCCCCGAACAGTTTCTTCCTCTCCTCAGTTGATAAGATATCATCAGTTCCATGCAGTCTTGGAGAAACCATGCTCATCATGCCCTTACCTCCCGTAGCCTCATCCCTTCGTAATGTACATTAAAAATAAATATATGCGGTGTGCTGCTACCCAGCACCCACTGGCTATCTACCTTTCTCCCCAAGTGGAATTACAAGCATTGGCATAGCCAATAGGTCTCGCCTTTGGGACCTTATAAGTATTTAGCCATGCAACAGTTGCATAACTAAATACTTATAAGGTCCAAAAGCGAGACCTATTGGCTATACCAAGCGGCCGTGCGGCCGCGAAAGTGATCGCGATCAAACATCAAAGCGGCTGTGCGGCCGCGAAAGTGAAAGTAATCGCGGTAAAGCATGGCACGCGCGCCCGCGCCCGCGCACATGCACTGTAGCTCTAGGCTGGCCCGGTAGCACTTTTTGGAGCCCTCTCAATAAGTCTCACCAGACCAGCGCATGCGCTGGGTCAGGCGAGACCTAAAAAACAAAATTGGCATCCTACCACTCTCCTCACCACCCTCTTGTGTATCTTCACCTTCTTCACCAAAATACACAAAAAAATGCTTGTGTCCTGCCAACAACACCCATTACCACCATCTACAAACTATTCTTAGCGTTTATAAACATCCAATGCATGCCACTGCCCCCACTGTCATTCTTGCGTGTGCTCATGCCCTCCGCTCCCACTACAAGAGCAGGGCGCCATTGGTTTTCTGAGATGGGCTCTCTGAGAGCCCCTGCCAGCGTGATGCCAATAATCCCTTTTCAAATCCCGTGTTTGCAATCATAGCTTCCACTGCAAGCCAAACACAACAAAATGAATCAAGAGGAGCATGATTTTGTGGTGGAAAAAAGAGGAAAGCAGAAAAGAAACTAGAGTATAGATTGTGCCTTTGGCCCACCATTGTTTTCATCCTCTTTGTGTGCATGTATATACATATATATGCATGTCTGGAGGAAGGACTTTCGGAGCCCCGGGTTAATTTACATTGTATTATATGGGTTCGCCTTGCCTCGTAGGAACCGTGATATTTGTTGCAATCTGGCACCCTCCTGTGGCCGATCGTGATGACAACAGTTGCTGTAATTCAGCAACGACTCGGCAAGTACATATCAACTTGTAGGAGATTTGAACGACATTTAATTGCTGAAATTCTGAGGAGTTTAGTGGTTTCCTAAAGAAACTGGGCCATCTGTAGTGTCGCGATATCTCCCCTGACGTGACACGCGTTGGCGTGCACGTCAGGGCACGTCATTTGAGCCCCAATAAATGTGACGTCACGCAGGCACGTAGGCAGAAGCGCCACGGCTGCGGAGACGGAGAGTACGCAACACCGGTGTCCCGTGTCTTATTTATAGCGCACGCTCTGCACACATCCAGTGGGGCCCGACTGCAGATGCCCCCAGCGACACCACAAACTGGCGACGAAGGTGGGATTGCCCCCGCTCCAGCTCTGCGCGTCCGGTAGGTGAGGCGGCCGTCGGCGCTCCTCGCTAGCGGTGCTCGTGCCCCGCCGGAGCGCGTTACTGTCCCTGCCTCCCGGGGCTGCCTGACACGTGCGCGGAAGCACCGGAGTGCTCCGTAGTGACTGCTGCTTTGCGCTGGGGCCGTCTCTGGCATCGGCGCCCCAGCGCGCTTCGGTGACCTCAAGTGCCCCGCCCCCCCGGGCCTGGAGAGCGTGCAGCGCCTGTCGTGCCCTGCCCCCGGTGACGAAGTGTGCCGCCTGGGCCTGCAGCTGCCTGGAAGGCAGGACCACGTGCCTGTTGGGGCCTGCGATCACGGTCCCTGCTGTCCTGGAGCCCCCCCCTCCTGAGGAATCTGACACTGTGCAAGGGGGAAAGGTCCCGCAGCCCACGTGGAGGCCCTCATTGTCCTGGGGTTGGAGAAGGTCTCGCCCAGCGCTAGAGCGCACGTGCCCGAAGGTCTCGCCCAGCGGTGGAAGGTCTCGCCCAGCGCTAGAGCGCACGGGCCCAAAGGTCTCGCCCAGCACTAGCACACACGTGAGAAGGAGGCTCTGTTCAACGCCGCAAGCCGCGCGTGTGCAACATGGCGACGATTCCACCAATAGAGCCGTTCTCTGTCGAGGGGCCCCCATCGACGGTTGCGGCCCGATGGAGAGACTGGGAGGACAGAGTGCGCATCTTTTTCGAAGCCACGAAGGTCCACAGGGATCAAAAGCGCGCAATGATAATTCACCTAGGTGGGAAGGAGATCCACAATATAGTGAAGACGCTTGCGGAAGCCACCCCCAAGACGCACACGACGCTAATAACGGCGCTCAATGAACACTTCGAGCCAATGGCAAACCGCGACTATGAACGCTTCATATTTCGCCAGGCGCGCCAGTTGCCGGAGGAGTCCCTCGATAAATTCTATGCTCGTCTAAAGAACTTGGCGGCCACCTGCGGGTTTCGAGACGAGACGGAGGAGATAAGAGGCCAGATAATACAGGGCTGTGCGTCCGTCAAGCTGAGGGAGAGGATCTTGGAGGAGTCCGGTAAGCCCCTAGCTGATATCCTGACGATGGGCCGAACGAAGGAACTGTCCAAGGCGCGCGCTGCGCACATGGAGGCGGCCCTGCAAGTGCCGATAAAGACCGAGCCGGTCAACGCGGTGGCAGTCAAGCCTAAACAGAGGTGGCCCCGACGAAAGCCGGGCCCGGCGACTCAAGAACAACCAAAGTCCTGTGGGTACTGCGGTGGCTCGCCCCACACCCCGTCGGAGTGCCCAGCGCGAGGGACCAAGTGCAGAGGGTGTGGACGTTTTAACCACTTTGAGAAAGTGTGCCGTTCGAAGGGTCTCCGAAGGCCCCGCCAAGCCGTGAACACGGTCGAGGAAGGAGGTCCGGGGGCCAGCGACATGGACGACGATGACGAGGAGGAAAAAGTCATACACCGGGTACACATGATAGGCACGGCGGCCCGCCGGACCAGAAGACTGCCGCAATGCAGCATCCGAGTAGGGTCACAAGAAGTCACGACCGTGGTAGACACAGGGGCCAGCATCAATATCATGGCTGCCGCGATGCACAAATCCATGCGCCCACAGCCCGCGCTCCAGCCCTCGACCATCACAGTGTTCGCCTACGGACAGGAAGAACCGTTAAAGGTACGAGGAAAGTTCAGAACGGTGATATCCCATGGGACGAGGTCCATCACGTCGAATGTCTACGTCACCGAGGACGGACAAGGCATGCTCCTGGGCTGTCGGGCGGCAGAAGATCTGGGAGTGGTGACGTTCGCGTTCGGAGTACACCAAGAGTCAGTACACCACACCCTAGAGGAGTTCGAGGACATCTTTCAAGGGATAGGCAAGTTCCGGGGAAAAGAAGTCCACCTGCATATCGATCCCACTGTCCAGCCAGTAGCCCTCCGGCACCGCCGCATAGCGTTCCACCTCAGGCCACTGGTGGAAGCGGAATTGAAGAAGCTAGAGGCAGCGGGGATCATCGAGAAGGTATCCGGACCGACCCCGTGGGTGTCGCCAATTGTCGTGGCGAAGAAACCCAAGCAGCCAGGCGCAGTCAGAATATGCGTGGACATGAGGCTCCCCAACGCTGCCATCAAAAGGGAGCGACACATCACCCCGACCATCGATGACATCGTGGGGGAAATGGCTGGCGCCAAGTGGTTCTCAAAGCTGGACTTACGATCGGGGTATCACCAGTTAGTCCTAGACGAAGCATCCCGGAACATAACCACGTTCTCCACCCATGTAGGTCTGAGGCGTTACACGAGGCTGAGCTTCGGGGTGTCGAGCGCTGCGGAGGTGTTCCAGAACGTGATACAGGAACTGATCGCAGGGATCCCCGGAGCGATCAACGTCAGTGATGACATCATGGTCCATGCCACGACCGTAGCGGAACACAACGAGCGGCTAGTGCAGGTGCTACGACGGATACGAGACGCCGGCCTCACGCTACATCGAGAGAAGTGCGAATTCCTGTGCCGGAAGATCCAGTTCTTCGGCTATACCTTCTCGGCCGATGGCGTCAACCCGGATCCGGACAAGGTCAAGGACATCAAGGAGGCAGCTGCCCCTGCCAATGTCACGGAGGTGAGGAGCTTTCTAGGCATGGTTAACTATTGTGGCAGGTTCATCAAGGATCTGGCGAACCTCACGGCGCCACTGAGAGAACTTACGAAGGAGTCAACTCCCTGGACATGGAACAGTGACCAGAGCCGAGCCTTCGAGGAAGTCAAACAGGCACTCTCGGAAGCCACGACGCTGGCCTTCTTCGATCCGGCCAAGCTGACACAGATCGCTGTCGATGCCGGCCCCGTTGGGCTGGGCGCAGTCCTGCTGCAGAGGAAGACAAGTGCCGAGGAATGGGCCCCAGTGGCGTTCGCCAGCCGGTCCCTCACTGAGACGGAGCAGAGATACTCCCAAATAGAAAAAGAGGCAATCGCCATTCATTGGGGGTGTCGTCATTTCCACCTGTACGTCTATGGCAAGCCCTTTGTCGTGACCACGGATCACAAGCCTTTGATATCCCTGTTTGCCGGCACCTCCACTAAGCCACCACCGCGAATCGAAAAGTGGATGCTGCAATTACAAGACTATAACTGCAAGGTCGAGTATCAGCCGGGTGCGCGGAATCCGGCGGACTACCTATCTCGCCACCCCCGCACAGCCACTCCAAAAGAAATGAAGGAGGCGGCAGAAACAGAAGAGTATGTCCGGTGCATCACGGCGCGGTCATGCCCCCGGAATGTGTCCATGGCTAGCCTGTCTCAGGCCACCAGTGAAGACGAGTGCCTCCAAAGAGCAAAAGCGGCAGTCCGTGACAACAGCTGGGCCCGTGCCAGAGAGGAATGGAAGAGCCTAACGCCTCAGGCGAAACAGATAATGGAGAGCCTGCACCATGTGAGGACGGAACTGACGGAGGACGATACAGGGTGTTTGCTGAGAGGCCACCGGCTGGTCATACCGACGGCCCTCACCCAGAGAGTGGTGGATCTGGCTCACGTCGGTCACCAAGGTATGGTCAAGACGAAGTCAAGGCTCCGAACCAAGGTGTGGTTCCCTCTCATGGACGAAATTGTGGAGGCCACCGTTCGAGAATGCCAAGCGTGCCAGTTAACCGGAGAGGTGCCCCGTCCAGCCCCCGTAGTGATGGAGCCTCGCCCGAGGAGGCCCTGGTCCAAGATCAGCGTCGATTTTGGCAGCCTGCCCGACGGGCGGCACACCTTGGTGGCCATAGATGATCACTCCAAGTACCCGGA
Source organism: Triturus cristatus (assembly GCF_964204655.1). Lineage (NCBI taxonomy): Eukaryota > Metazoa > Chordata > Amphibia > Caudata > Salamandridae > Triturus > Triturus cristatus. The sequence goes on from NC_140594.1 coordinate 271,918,937, forward strand.
AGTGGAAATATTGACGGTCCTGAGCGCTCAGGAAGTAATCCCGAAGCTCGAAAAAATCATGGCAACACACGGAATCGTCAAGGAGATCAGAACTGATAATGGGTCACCCTTTCAGAGTCAAGACTTTGCGGCGTACCTACAGACTCTTGGGATCCATCACCGGCGAATCACCCCCCGATGGCCTCAAGCGAACGGAGAAGCTGAGCGCTTCATGAGGACACTCAATAAAGTTATACGGATTGCCCATGAAAAGAGCCAGTCAGTAGAACTTGCCATTTTCACATTTCTCCGCAGCTACCGCCAAACGCCCCACTCAATTACAGGAGTAGCCCCGGCGCACCTGCTGATGGGGCGGGTTGTCACAGACTCAATACCGCATCACCCCGAATGGAAACCCGAAACTCCCAACGACAGTGCCATTGATGCGCGGCGCCGGGAAGCGTTTGCTCACGCCGACGCCCGCCGGCGGGCGGTGTCCTCACCACTAGCCCCAGGTGACAATGTGCTGATCCGCAATCGGGTGCCAGGGGGCAAGTTTCGCCTGAACTTTGAGCCTCAGCCCTGGACTGTGGAGAAAGTCAGAGGCACGTGCGTGACAGCCCGAAAAGGGGCCGAAAAGATAACCAGGAATGTTTCATACTTCAAGAAAGTCCCAGTGCCCTCCGGGGTGGAGGAACGATGCCAGGACAGGGTTAGGATGGACATGCCGCGAGATGAGACACTGGTGGAGCCCGAGAGTCAAGCGAGTGGAGGAGCGGAGTCCACAGATCACGGACTTGACACCAGGCAGTACCAGCCAGAGAACTTGCCACCTGCAGCAGCCGGCGTGCCTGAGACCGGAGAGAGCGGTGCAGATGGCGACTCCGGGAGTGGAAGTCCGGATGCTGTGGTCGACCGTGGTGGAGCGCGATATGATCTGCGGCCGCACCCCGCGCCCTCCAGGCGGCTACGAGACTACGTCAAGTAAGACTGTTTAAATTTGTGTTTGTTACAATGTCAGACTATAGATGCCGAAGGCAGCGGTGCGGGACACTATGAGACCTACTGTCCATACCTTAGAATGCTGTCACGAATCTGGGGTTACGTTATTTTGTTGTTTTGTTTGTTGGGGAGGAATGTAGTGTCGCGATATCTCCCCTGACGTGACACGCGTTGGCGTGCACGTCAGGGCACGTCATTTGAGCCCCAATAAATGTGACGTCACGCAGGCACGTAGGCAGAAGCGCCACGGCTGCGGAGACGGAGAGTACGCAACACCGGTGTCCCGTGTCTTATTTATAGCGCACGCTCTGCACACATCCAGTGGGGCCCGACTGCAGATGCCCCCAGCGACACCACAGCCATCTACTTTGCTTACAGTACGTATATAATGTACAAAGGGGAGACAACCCTGCCAAGTACCACACATCAAGCGTTAGACTACTGCATTTTAGTGTGGTGATACGCATCAACGTACTAAAATGCTTAGTCATGCATTTATAGCACCCTGACACCACCAGTAGCACTGTGGGATACAAACTGTGATGTAAGAGCAGCTGTATTAGTAGCACGAGCCGCCCACTGCTGGCAGACTGTTATGCACACAGTGCTACTACCACTCTGAGCCTGCATACAGCACCGCCCACAGTCTGTTCGCTGACAAATGCGTAAAACAAATACTGTGTACTGAGCACGATTGGCACCACTGTCCGGATTCACTCAGCTCCACCACGGCGGCCTCAGGTACCACGTGGCATCAACACTCTCTCTGACAACATCCTTCAGAGAGTGATAGTCCCAGTGAGCACACTGCAGTGCATCTGCCTAGCTGAGTGGGGCCTTGGTTTGTTTTTATCTCACACTGCACAATCAAGATGTCCACAATAATAAGAAGTCAGTGATTGCATTATTGCCAACTGACCTGGCGGGAACAACGTTGTTTTTGTGTTATGGCAGAGTGAGTGGGCCTGGAGGCACGCCCGGCCTCATTGTGCGAGTGTTGTGCGGAGATAAGAACTCTGCATAAAATGTTGGCGGAGAGGGACTGATAATGGGCGGTGAGATATTACGACCCTGGTCTGAAAGAATGTTGGTGTTCCTCTGGTCAAACTTTAATGAATATATTTTATTTACAGTTGGGCCATGCATAACTCATTGGGCTGCAGGTACTGACACACGCTTAAGATTTCAAAGACATGTTTGCTGTAGGCCCAGGCAGTGGTGTAGCAATGTCGGGTGGTACCCAGTGGGGGAAATTTCTTGTCACCCCTGGCTTGACAAAATGGCAAAAATATGTGTTTAAAACACATATACTAGCCATTTTGTCACCCACCTCAGTGATGACACCCGGGGCGGCCCGCACCCACCACACCCCCCTTCCTACGCCCCTGGGCCCCGGCACAGCCATGCAGTGTTTAGCAGGATTGCCACGTTTTATTTTAAGACAAATTTCTTTATCCAGCTGAAGGAATCACACACTGAAGGCTCTGCGCTCACCAGTCATGGACTGGAAGGAAGTGTACGTTTTAAGACCTTAGAGTTTCTTGTTGCTCAAATGGACGTAATTTCTGATATTTATGTGTTTCCCTCGTCTTCATTGTTTGATTTTGAGCAGGAGAAAGTTTCACTCATAGTCATTGAAATGTCACTCATAATTACAGTGACATTTTTAAAATGTCACACATAGCAATCTGAAACCTTGGCAGCTATGGGAAAGACAGGAAAGCATGCTGTTCTGAGGCATTCACATGTGACAAAGATGCATACCATGTAGCAAAACAGGTGTGCGAGTGGCAGAAAGAAATAAAACACATTAATCATATTGTCTAACCAGTTACCTTCAAATCAAAGACGGGGGAAAGGGACGGGCAACTCATAACAGTAAGACACAGGCTAATGTTGGATTACTGCATGTCGCTGTATTTACGAGGCATCTCATTCACAAGTAAAAAAGAAAAGAAAAATCTAGAAAATACGATCCTCTTGCACCTTTCTTCGAAAGATATATTAGCTCCCCATGACACAAAGGGCACACCACTCTACAGGCTGGGTAGCAGTATCAGAGCAGCGCACAAACACTCATGACCCATTTACAATAGACCGAAATCAAGCCCAGGGCCACACGACAAGCAGCTCTTTGGAATTTCATCTTCTGGGAACCTGACTGGGGGAAGAAGCGGGAGAGGACGTGGGGCAGATAAACAGCCAGCCTGCAGCCCGACCGGTGCAAAAACCAATCAGGAACAAACACGAGGCGATCTGGTTGCAGTGCCGTATTATAGACAGGATAACACAAAACGACAGGGCCTGCCTACTAAATATAGTGAGGGGGATGCTATGGAACTATGTGCTCTGTGGGGAAGATTTACAAGCCCCGTACGCCACTTTTGCGCCGCCGTTGCGTCAGTTTTGTGACGCAGCGGCGGCCCAAAGCCAGCGCCATGCTGCAGGGTATTTACAACGTGACACATCTAGGGAGATGCATCACATTGTAAAGCCCCGCGCCACATGAAACCTGCGTCAGGTTTCATGTGGGTGTTCCGGCGCAGGGGGGGGGGGGGGTTTCGGCGCAGGAACGCCTCAGAAAAGTGGCTGAGTGAAATCTACAAGATTTCACTCAGTCACTTTTCCGACCCCACTGTGTCAAAACCTTGCGCCTGCTTATAGCAGGCATAAGGAGTGACGCAGCACAGCTAGTATAGGGCACCCCGAGCAGGGCTGGAGTTGCGTCACGTTTGTGACACAACTCCAGCACTGCGTCACGTTTACGACATCAGATGCATCACGCATCTGTATATTTGTGCGTCATGGTGCACCGCATTGTAAATGCGGCGCATACATGGTGGCGCAAGAGGTTTCTGCCGTGACGCAAAATAATTGACGCATCCCTGCTGATATGCAGGGATGCGCCAGTTATTGTAAATCTGCCCCTGTGGGTTCAAAAAACATGAATGGACACAAGGGCCTTCTGCCCAAACAAAAACAAACGCAAATCTCTATCCAGGTGAAAACAGAACAAAGGATCTTTGAAAAACAGAAGACAGTGACACTTTTCACTAGTCTATACATGCCAACATTTTAAAAGAGGAAATTGGGCGGTTTTGCAAAACAAATATAAAAATGTTCGGGAGAACGTACTTTCCCCATTGACATATATTCAAGCAGAGGCAGCTTTCGGTAGGAGAGAGTTAAAGCCATTTTTTGCTTAAAAAATAATGAGCCGGTTCTCCTGGCATGAATGGAAGCCATTTAGAGCCGAGCTGCTAAGTAAGAATGCTGGGGCAGATTTACGAGCCCTGTGCCCCACATTTGCGCCGCCGTTGCGTCACTTCTGTGACGTAGCGGCGGCGTAAACCATGCACCACGTTGCACCCTATTTACAACGTGACGCATCTAGGGAGATGCGTCACGTTGTAAAGCCCTGCGCCACATAAAACTTGCATCAGGTTTCATGTGGGCGTTCCGGCGCAGGGGGGACGTTCAGCCACAGGAACGCCTCGGAAAAGTGCCTGAGTGAAATCTACAAGATTTCACTCAGTCACTTTTCCGACGCCGCTGCGTCAAAATCTTGCGCCTGCTTGAAGCAGGCAAAAGGCGTGACGCACCATGTTGAGGATAGGCCAGGTTGGAACAGTGCTGGAGTTGCATCGCGCCCGTGACCCCACTTCAGAACTGCGCCAACCTTACGCCGGCAGATGCAACACACATCTGTTTATCCTTGCGCCATGATGCGCCGTATTGTGAATGCGGCGCATCTGTGGTGGCGCAAGGGTAAACTTGCGTCACGCATCTTTCCTGGCGCATCCCTGCTGATTTGTAGGGAAGCGACACGAAACGTAAATCTACCCCGCTGTGTGTTGCTTCCCAGGTGTTTCCAGGACTTGTTCAACAGGTCCAGTGACAGACTGTCATTCTCACAGCTGAAACGAGGGGGAGGTGAGGCCTCAGGCGAATACCTTCGAAGCTGCCAGGCTTTCAGTTGGCTGATGTGTGACATTTCTATGTTTTATTTTGCTTGTGTGTGGTATTTCAATGCCTTATGTGTGACATGTGGAGTGACAGTTATTGCTAGCAGAAAGAAGCAGATATTTTCATATGATGAGTCACATTTCAGAAAAGGCCACAATAATGCTGCAGAGCCACGACTGCCTATGCTAGGCCTCTCAACCACTTCGCTTTTCTAACACTACAGTCCTAGAAACATTTGTGGCGCCATAATAAACAGTAAATAAGCCATTTTGGTTTTTTTCAAAATGCAAATGTATTTTTCTGCATTAGGAGTATCGCACCTATGTTTTCTGAACATTTTTAATGTTCAACGACAGCGTTTGCATTTCATTGTATAGTCCACACATTAACTTATATGCTCTGCACGCAGCATGGTATTCTTTGGGTGTTATTTAAGTTTTAATGTTTTGGCAGCATTTTTTTTTTTAAGTTGTCTTTCCAAAACTTTAATTTTTATCTGCTGTCTCAATCGTTTTCATCAATTTTTCAATGTATTACATTTTGAATATTTATCCCACATTGGCAGGGAATGGTGGTATTTGCATAGTATGGTTAATAAGGACAGAATGATTTTGCTTGACAACAGATGAAAGGAGTTTCAAATATTGTAAGTTGATCTACTAACTTGGCATTTTGGCAAACTGCTGGCCCTGCAAGCATCAACATCTCATATAAGCAAACTGCTGTCTCGCTTGTTTGCCAAATGGCCACCTGCCATGTTGAACACTTACAAGCAGTGATGGCTTTTTAAGCAGCAGCGCACTGCATCCTGGGACTTGGCTTTTGGTTTTCAAACTACAAGTATGTCCTCAGAAATGTTATGCAATGTTTTTGTGTAATCGATTAAAAAACATGAATGCTCACGAGCTCATATGGAATGAGGGGGCTCGATCATGTTGCATTCACCAAATGTTGTAAATAAACTTACAACGGAGGAGGTTGGCAATGATTGATTTGACATGATATCACAGAGCCTCAACCTACTGGTTCTCAATGACTGGATATATAGACCGATGGATTATCTATGGCTTGAACATTGGTTTATGGCCAAACGCCCCCCTACCACTATGTGTACAAAGGCGAACTGGTGCCACGTGCTATCTGCTGGATCAAACATTTGGAAATCCTCACTCAGGGATCCCCAGTGGGAGGGTCAAGTGACTGGTGAGACTCCTCCACCTCAGGTCTCGACTCTGGAGGGTTTTCAGGAGTGGGACCTTGGGAATCCCATTGTTGGGCCATGTCACCCACAGCACTGGTATCAAGGGGTTCGATAAATTGAGGGAAGAGTTCGGGCTGGAGTGTGCACAGTTTTATATATCCCTACAGTTGCAGCACGCTATTCAGCCGCACTTGCCTGGTGTCACAAACCTGCCCGACTATAGCCCGCTTGAAGTGAAATTTTACTACGGCGCCCCTTCTGAAACAGGGCTGTGTATCTATCATATACAAGCCTTTGATACTTAACACTCCAGACTCCTTTCAGGCACTATATAAAAAAATTTAAGGTGATCTTGGGCGGCTGGATGACGTTGAGTGGGCGATGGCTCTGATGGGACCTACGGAATCAGCAATCCCAACACCATTCCACCTGATCCAATTTAAATAACTACACAGTACATACCGAACCCCACAATGACTGTAGCGAATGAGCAGAGTGGCTGTTTCCACGTGCTTCCGATGCCAGTGGGCAGTGGACAAATTTCTACACACGGTTAGGACCTGCAGTATTTCGTCCCCTTTAGGACTCGATTGAAGCAATACTCAGTGCTGTCATTGGCTGCCCTGTGGGGCTTGCTCCCAAGATAGCTCTCTTTAATATGATTGATGATGAGGGATTTACACATGCAGAGAGGACCCTTGTGAGTCTAGGCCTGATGGTAGGGAAAATAGACATAGCCCGTCAGTGGAGATAGACCGCAGCTCCTTCCGTGGGGACTTGCAGAGCGGAAATGGATCTTTGTTATTTGAGGTAAAAACCTGTTTATGAAGCCTGTGATTGCCCAGGAAGTGTGAGAATAGGTGGCAAAGATTTTGCGATGATGTTTAAAGTCACTTTTAATATGGGAAAAAGTGATGTACAGACAGCGCAAGGGGTTTGTAAATAGGCCTCTATATGTCTTACTTTGACGCTTGATTGATTTCTGGCGGATGGGTGATTTGTACTGCACAGGTGGATATATTGTCTATTTGGCAAGGCGTGGGCTAGCAAGGGAATGAACACACTGTAGCGGCTTGTTGCTGTTGTACCGGTTGTACAGAAACAACTGGTCCTGAACCTTTATTTTTACAAAAAACACTTTCAGGCAAAAATTGACATTTAGAAATGACTTCGTGCATGCATACAATCAGCACATGATTATGTAAATCCCACCTAAGAAATTTCGATATGCATCAACCTGATTTTAAAAAAAACAGATTATATTTATTATTCACAAACTTATTTAACAGATGGTAGACACTCTACCATTCTGTAGTAACCGCCACATGTTTTTAAGAAACTCAACAACAGTCTTCGTGTTGGCTTCTTTCACCAGATTAACTTCTGGCCACCTTGACGTACAGTCCATGAGGACCAAAATGAAGCAGGACCCACCTGGAAGAATCTCGTAGGGCCCCATAACATCAATGGCGAGTTTCAACCACGGACCTTTGGGGCATTCAATCGGCATCAATGGAGGAACAGACACTTTTAGACTCCTGTCAGCAGCACCGCAGACACAGCAATTGGTAACCACAGAATCAATCTCCGCATCCATCCCTGGCCACCAATATATGTCCCTGATGCGCCGCTTGCTGAGCATAGAGCCAAGATGACCATCATGAGCTCTTTCAATGATGGTTTTGCGGAAAACATCAGGAGGTACAAATTTGTCCACCCTGAGCAGCAAACCATCTTCAATGGTGAGTTCACTTTCAACCTTCCAGAAAGGTTGGAGAGGGGTAGGAAGCACTTTCTCTCTTGGCCAACCATTTCTGACGAAAGCACAAACTTCACGTATCACGCAATCAGATTCAAGGACTTGCACCCAATCAGTCTCAGAGCCCAGACTCAGATCAGCTAGCTCCAGCACAGCGACCAGACAAGCATCACAATCTTCACTCTAAAACTCATCCAGATTGATATTGTCATGTTCACTTGACTTGATGGGAAAATGGGATAAAAAATCAGTCCTTCCATTCTTACCACCAGAAATATGTTCCACCCCAAATTGATACTGAAGGAGTTTCATCACCATACTCATGATCCTAAGAGAACAGCATTTACTTACACTCCCAACTAGAATGTTTACTAATGGCTTGTGATCAGTCAAAAGTAGGAATTGCTTACTCCAGAAGTAAGGTCGAAACGTCTCAATGGCCCATGCACAGGCCAACAGTTCTTTTTCAATGACAGAGTACTGTAGCTCGGGAGTTCTTAGCACTCTGGACGCAAAACATACAGTGTTGTCACAATTATTGTCCAATTGAGTTAAAGTGGCCCCAATAACTACTTGACTGGCGTCGACAGTGACGCAACAAGGTAGACTCGGATCGAATGGTTTCAAAACAGGACCATCACTTAAAGCCGACTTCACAAACTTGAGATTGACCACACATTCATTGCACCATTCAAATTTGACCCCCTTTTTGAGAAGGTTACTTATGGGACGTACAATAGATGCAAAGTTTGGAATAAACTGTGAGTAGTACTCAGATAGCCCCAGTAACGACTTGACACCAGCTTTGTCCTCTAGTTCAGGTGCATCAACTATAGCTTGAAGTAATCCTGATCGGGGACTGCACCCATAGTGGGAAATAACATGTCCTAAATATTCAACTTTGGAACACAAAAATTGACACTTCTCCTCCTTCAATACAAAACCACGCTTTTTGAACAGTGTTAGAAATTTTTCCAAGACAATGTCATGAGATGCAAGATCCTTACCAAAAATCAGAACATCACCCTGAAACATTAGGACCCCATCAACATCCCTGAGTATATTGCTCATTATCCTCTGGAAAACAGACGTTGCTGACACAAGCCCAAAGGGCATACGACAGTAGCGAAATGTTCCCAGAGGTGACACAAATGCAGTTAGATGGCGTGATTCAGGGTCCAGTTCCACCTGAAGATAAGCACTAGCTAAGGCGAGCTTAGTGAAAAAACATAATCCTTTGGTGGAAGAGAATATGTCATTGATTTGTGGTAGGGGATGGGAATCTATCCATATTTCTTTATTGAGAGATCTCAAATTGACACAGACACGAAGATCTCCTCCCATTTTTCAGGCTACTACTAAGGGAGAAAGCCATAATGAAGAGTCTGTCAGTTCGATAATCCCTTTGGCACACAGACCCTTTCATTATTTTTGTAAATCCTCCCTTACACTGAACGGCACTCCTCTGAGTTTGTGTTTTGTGGGAAGGGCATCTTCTTTAACAATTATCTTGTGCCTGAAACCTTTGATTTTTCCCAGATTTTTGCTAAAAACTTCAGGGTATTTGTTCTTCCATACAAGACTTGCATCATCGCAACCAACAACCAACACTTGCTCCTTGGCTACATGTTTGAGTATCATGCTGAACAGGCCCTGGTGAAACCAACCCAATATGTTGAGTCCCTTCACTGCAACATATATTTTTCCCTTGATTCTCATACCTTTAAATTGCATTTCATCTTTAAAAAAACCCATTAAATCTATTCTTCGCCCCTCATACAAGAAAGGAGAGCGATCAGGTGGAGATAGAGCTTGAGAACCATTCCAAGTCTCTTCAAACAATTTTTGAGTTATCATTGTGATCTTTGCCCCTGAGTCAACTAAGAGTTTCACAGTGTGATCCCCAATATTAATGTCCACAATTGGATCAACACATGAAGAAGGATCCCCCATTACAACATCTTGGGAGGAAGTAGGTTTGAAAGAATCTACTTCCTCCGAGCTCCTGACAACAGAAATAACTTCTAGATCTGAATCGCAATCAGATTCAACTGTGCAAATGACTGGTTATCTAACACTCCTTTTTTTTAAGCAAACCTTTGCAAAATGCCCCATCTTTTTGCAATAATTGCACATGACGTTACTAGTGGGACAACGGGAACCCTTAACATGTGGTGGATTCTCACATCTGATGCACATATTGTTACCATTAGCCCTTGTTGAATTTGCTAGCTCAGATTTGGAATTGGAAGGTTGAGTAAATTTTACATGATGCTTAACTGGATTATTAGTATTGACCACATTAACAGCATCTAACGGTTTGTCATCAAGTTATTTTAGTGAGACTATGGATATTGCTATGCTTTTAGCGATTTTGATAGTCTCACCTAGAGATGTGTCACCCAAATTTAACAGTTTTTGTTGAATGTTCTTATCTTTGCACTGGCAAACAAACTGGTCTCTGATGAGTTGATCGGTAAAGTTTTCGAATTTACAGTCAGCTGCTAGTCTGCGCAAGGAAGAAATGTAAGTGTCCACATCGTCTCCTTCAGCTTGCTTCCTTTTAAAAAATGTGTGCCTTAGAAGCATAAAGCTGGGTTGTTTGCCAAATCTGGATTTCAACCTAATGATAGTTTCCTCATATTCATCAATGCCACCAAGTTGTTCTTGAGAAAGAGGTGGTAGATGTTTATAGATAGATCTTCCCTCAAATCCAAGGGAGTGGAGAAGAAGAATTTTTTTTCTTTCTGCGCTGAAACATAGAGCACTTATGGCACCCAGGTACGTTTGTAAGGTGTCGTATCAGATTTCCCACCTGACTGGCGGGTCTCCGGGAGAGTCAAGAAATGAAGGTGGAGGATTGACAGACTGCATAGTGCACAATTCTGGTAAGGTTGGCAAATTTGAGAAAGAAATGGTGCAGGAGTGTAGCAACTGAAATAACACAAGAAAAATAAATACAGAGTATGGGAGTGTACATATGTGAATATAAGAAATATTAGTGCTTGACAGTGTTAATAAAATGTGCGTAAATGTAACAACAATGTGTCACTTAATAAGGGTGTGTGTATCACCGACGATGTATGGTGGGATCACACTGTAGAGCTGACAATATAGCTGGGTAGCTGTGAGTGTGTGTATTACTGTGGATACACAAATGAATAAAAGTTGCAGCACAAATGAAATCTTCTTGTAGAAGTATGGTGTGTGTGTCACCGTATGTGCTGCGATAAACACACTCTGTTGGGCTGTTCAAACTGAAAATATGAGAGGTGTGCGTATCACCGTGTATGCTTTGGTCAATACGCTTGACATCCTGGCAGTGTTGATAACGAAGATAAAGGGTGTGTGTATCACCGACGATACGATGGAGATACACGTGTTGTAAAGGAGACCAAATGCAGAAACCTATTTCCAAAATGGGCGCTACGTTGCGTGCACGAAGAAACAAACCTTCCCAATAGGTTAACATGGCCGCTTTCACGCAGGGTAATGTGACGCGTTGATGTCACAGCGTGATGCACATCAGAATGTTGAAAACAATGCGTGAGTGACAAAACCACAGAAGGCAGGCTGGAGGAGACCGCTGGACACAGGTTAACGCGAGTGTGAAAGCGCAAGCAGGATAGAAGCGCGAGCAGGGTGTGCGAGTTAAATGGCAGTTGTTGGAGGTTTGAAAGAAAGCACTTTCCCTCTTGCGCACAATTTGAGAATGTTAAAAAAAAAAGTCAATGATAGCGCAAGGCAGCACAGCATAGATAGGCACAAAATACCTTACAGGTAGAAGTACAACGGTGACACCTCTCTTTAAAGTGCAGCAGTAGCAAAAGTCGATGCACTAATAGGACTAGGAGTCATCAAATCAGCTGCGTGGGTTCCTCCATGTAGCCAAAGATCGTTGCCACAATTATGTAGTAACCAGGCTGACACAGGAGATGGTAGACTGGTTATTTATTGGCTACATGGATAGTAGAGCCAGAAGGACCAGCTCTGCCAACCGCTCCAACAGGAATGTCTTGGCTCAAAACAGTTGCTAAGAGACCATACATTCTAGTGCCTAAACATCATCACATGATTAAAGGAGAACACATAAGATGCAGTTCAACACATACTTATAAATTAAGGAGAAGAAGGTTGCTCCAATGGAAAGTGCATATAAAAGGTGCTCAAGTGTGAAGTGATTGAAGATATGGAAAGGAAAGGAATCCAAGGGGAATCAGAAATCAAACATTACTAAAATGAATTTGAATACGACTGTTAACAAAAATCAGTCCGATTTAGGCCTGTCCAGTACAGATTAGTGTACAATTCAATATTACAAAATTGATTTCCAAATAACACAGCGAAATATCATCTGTAACCAGGGCAAAAAGAGGGACACGTGATCCAGTCCTGTTGATGGTAAGCGTTGACGTTTTGACCCGACTTGGGGGCATAGAGGGTGAATTTTGGCCGCAGCTTGGGGGTCTTCTTCAGGACAAGGGGCAAGGGAGAAGCAACCTATTTACTGTGTAAGTGGATCTGCCTCCCGGGCTGGCCACCCGCATTTACGTTGCGGTTTGGTAAGTAACCTAAATTTCAAGGGGCGAAATGGATACCCCTCATGAGTGCATATGAAAGGTAGGTGAATTGATCGCCAACCTCACTAACTTTGCAGTGTACAGAGAGAATTAAAGAGGATCTTAATCCTTTGATGTGCCTTTGTCTTGTTGAAACAAATGAATTATCAACTTGATCTGCCGCTTCCGGATGGCTTCTACCCTCTGCATCATACCCTGGAGGACACCTTCCACTGTCCCCCGCAAGCCTCTGCCACATTCACCTCAGACATAGATGAGGACCCGCTCAGCTTGCGTGGCCCCTCTAACCGGACCGCAAGTCACCGTCCCGTGGCGGTGTGCCTGTGCCGGCCGCAGTGCATCCGGGGCCAGTAAGTCTGTGCTGCTCAAGTCAGGGACCCTGTCCGGTGAGATATTGGATGGCCTCTGAGACGATGGCCTTGGGGTCCTCAAAGCCATGTGTCTGGGGCCCTGCGCTGTCCGCTGCCTCCGGACTCAAATGCGGTCCACCAGAGCTCACACATAAACTCAAGTTCTGACCGGCCCGGACGTCGCATCACCGCAGGAGTCACACGCCACCACCGCCAGGACCACCTCCATACACCAAATGCCGAAACAGCCGTACTGGCAGACCAACAGAGTTGCTCACACCTGTCATGGATTCCATCATCTGCCTGATACCCTGCTCAGCACTCCAGGTGCCACTGACTCAGTGCACTACGACTCATGGACCATTTCTGAATGAGTTGTGTGCTGTGGTGAGCTCACGCAGCAATGTCACCTCAGGCAGTGAGGGAGACCTGGGACAATGATGAGGAAGATGATGTATGTGTAACACACACCACAGCAGCTGCATCAGGAATAACCCGAAGGGACACAGTCCTTGAATTTTTTTTCAATGAGCACGCTCATCTCTATTGCCCCAACCTCAGTGCACTGCAACTTATGCACACTCCTGTTGGCATGTTGGGTGACCTCTGTACTTGCTCCGGCTACCACCATGATGCTCCGTAGTTGTCTCTGTAATGCTGGTGTTTTCTGTTTCCACTCCATGCGGGCTGGCCTACACTCACCCCACACCTATCCAGCACAGGCGTCACTATAAATGTGACCCTGCCAATAAAGGGGCCGGGCGCACGTGCCCATAGCCAGTTACACAAACTGTCTGCGTATGTCCGTGTGGTCATGATGTATGCATGAGGGCCCCGGGGCCTCCAACATCACATTGTGCTGTGTAGAGTGGACGCAACCATGTCCCCACTGGCAGCGGGTGAGACCTTGGACATGTAGCTTTGTCATCAGCAACTCAGTGCTTAAGGGGAGTGGCCTGGGCTGTCGTACAGAGGTCCGGCATGGGGGTGTGGATGATGATTCCGTGGCTCTGGGCGTGGTTCATTGCAGGTAATGTGCACATGCATGTGCATCTGTCGTGGTGTGGGTCTCCTTTGTGGGCTGTAGTTGGTCCCTGATGGGACTTGAACACCCACATATGTGATCTAGTTCGGCTTCCATGAGCTCTGCCCCCACCCGCGCCTGTTTGGCTACCTCCTCTTGGCATTCTGACACCTGGCATTGGGATGTGATGTGTGCCTAGGTGACGTGTTGGGAGCCAGCCTTGATAGCGGGTGCTTCCTGCTGTGTGGTCTGAGCAGGGGCTGGGGTCTCCTCTGTGTGGCTTGGCTGCCCTGCTCCTGTGGGTGGGTTGCCTAAGATGTCCATGGGCTGTTGTAGGGCATTGGTGTCGATGGTGTGGTGGTCCCCTCCAGCATCACAGATGAGTGGTCTGGTCGGCTCTGCAGGAGGTGTTGTTTGTCCATCTGCAATTTGAAGGGGAGATGCATGTTGACATTGTGTTGAAATGTATGTTGGCACATTGTTCCAGTTTACATGCAGACTGTATGACTGTGTACATTGTGACTGTTTGGGAGGTGCTAGATATTTGATGCGGGACAGTGGACATTTGGACTACATGGCGGATGTGTGGTTGTACACATGCATTTCCGTCTCACAGTTTCCTGCTATGTTAGATGTGATTGGCCTGTTTCTGCGCATGAGCGGACCCAGTTGTGTCCTCTGTTCTGCAGTGTCGGTGTTGCACTTTGTGTCACATTGTCGTCGGATGTGCTGTTATTGCTATGTGTGTGTACTGCAGTGTGCCACAGGGTTCAGGGACATGATCCAGGGTCATAGTGGGTGTGCAGTGTGCTACACATTGTTGTGCATGTGTGCCATTGTGCCATTGTGCCCATCTCTCCCCGTCCCCCCAGTCCCTGGTTGTTACTCACCCTGTCGATGTTGTGTCAGGTCCTCTCGAGCTGTGTCCTGACTCCCACCTCCTTGCATTGTCTCCACACTGATGACTGTGGCCCCGGTTTCCTCCTGCTCCTCCTGTGGCGCAGGACTCCCACCTCCTGTCGCCGTTGCTGCCTTCCTGTTGGCAGCGTGTTTGTGCTTGGTTTGGCTTTTCACATCATGCCAGCGCCTTGTGGCCTCCTCCATTGCCCTCCCCGACACTCCGACTGCATTCACGTTGATCTAATTGTGTGTCAGTTGATGGTAGTGTTCTGTCACCTCCGTGACGCTGATCTGCTTTTACTGCGGACTGCACCCCGTCTTCCTCTCACTCTTCTCCTTGGACTTCCCCGACCCTGTTGTTCCTTGCTGGTGGTCTGTGGGGCTTTTAGTGTTCGTGTTGGCCTCTGCACTCGGTCCAGGTGCATCCATGCTGCTCCGCAGTTACTTTTTTTCTCCCTTTTTTTTCCGTTGCTTTTATAGTAAATTTTCCCGCATGACGCGTGGGATTTGCAGGCCTGTGGCTGGTTTTTGCTGGTTTCTGTATCGCGATTGGCCTCATCGCAGCTTTTTTGGCGTTCGTGTTTCGCATTTTTGCGGCGTTGCGTTGATTTAACGTGTTCATTTGTTGCATTGTGGTGGGTCTATCGCATGGTGCCGCCGTGTTGGGAATACAACGTTAACACAGTGTTATTTTCCCGCGATAGACTGCGATGTGAAAAGTTACGTTGAGCTACTTTTGCGGTAGTTATCACACGTTCTTGAGAATATCCCTCAGAGCCTGTTAGGGACTGTTTTGATCAGTGCTGGTATATTTATGCATGCAGGCAAATAGGAGCTGAAGCCTTTTCGTACCAATCAAGGCTAGTCTGTGGTGAAGATACAGCTGGAGTGGGAGTCTGGAGAATCCTTATCCCTCACCTCCTGGACTTCTGTTTACTTCTTTGTAGACATGTAGGCATTGGCCACTGAAACATGGATGTAATGGCACTCCAGGGGTCAAAACTACTATTCCTACTCAGCCTCCCTGAGTTTTGTGGATACTTTTCAAATCCAAATGGTTCTGAGTGTAGTAACTAAAATTATGACTCTTAACTTAAAGCCAGTAGGATGCTGCATGATAACTCTATCGAAAGCAGCTTTCACAGCAATATTGAAAGTGCGACTGGATTAGCGCTGTGCTGAAATCATGTTTACTAAACCCTCAAATAAGCTCTACTGTTATTGTAGACTTCGAGTTAGCAAAATACAGGCTGTGGCGGATGTGACATTATACACCCTTTGACTCCGATGACATCACATAGTTGATTCTGTTTCCCATCATTAGTTCCTCAACAGACTTTAATTTCCAACTGAGGGGCAATGGGAAGTACTAAAAGCAAACAGGATTTCACAACATAAATTGCTTTTTTTTCCTGTCTCTACCTTTTGTGATTGTTACAGTGGAACCAAGAACAATTTTGATATTTATCGTGTGATGGATTTTTCTGTTAAGTAGCCCTTGGTGTAACAAGTGCCCTATGTGTCTACTCCAAATCAGCAATGGAGTTAGGGAAGTTAACAATTGCATGAAAAATTACCTTAAAAAATGTAACTGTTTTATTCAGCCAGATAAAAGATGTAAAAAGAGATTCCACTTTATTAAAAAATGATGTTGTTAAAATACACAGCATAGCAGAAAAGAGGAAGGTAAACAGTGGGAAAACTGCCATTTTAATCAGGGCTACCCTCCCAAGAATAGTGAAAGGAAGCGAGCTCCATCGTACAAACATAACTTTAACTTTTTAAAGCAGTGGGGCAAAATTAAGATAGTACAATCTTCAATCTTTGAAGGTATATAATTCCCAGATATCTCTTCAGCAGATCATTTACGGAGGCGGCTATATTCCCCCGGGTGTCTAGTTTTCAGGAATGTCTGGGTTTGGTAGGTTTCCCTAGATGGCCGTCGAGCCCAGAACCAAAAACGCAGCTGGCCCGCCTTGCATATCCAGGTTGTATTGTGTTGGATAATTTTGATGTCTTCACAATATATTTTGGGTCCTTCTCTGCTTAGGGTACTCGGCCCACCCACACAAGTGAGGTGTCATTTTTATCGGGAGACCTTGGGGAATGCTGGGTGGTAGTAAAATTGTGTCATCCCGGTGATCACATAACTTTCCTATACAGAAATATGAGAAAAATTAGATTTTTTCAGCTGAATGTGAGGTTTGCAGTGGATTCTGGGTAAGAAAACATTGGGGGATCCATGCAAGCCATATGTACCTCGACTGCCCTGGGTGTCTAGTTTAAAAAAATGTCTGGGTTGGTTGGTTTCCCTAGATGGCCGTCGAGCCCAGGACCAAAAACACAGGTGCCCCCCTTGCAAAACCAGATTGTTTTGTGATAGATAATTTTGATGTCTCCACAATACGTTTTGGTCCCTTGCCTGCCGCGGGTACTTGGCCTACCCACACAAGTGAGGTACCATTTTTATCAGGAGACCTGGGGGAACACTGGGTGGCAATACATTTGTGTCAGCCCGGTGATCTCACAACTTTCCCACACAGAAATGTGAGAAAAATGTGATTTCTTTCAAAGAAAATGTTGGGGGATCCACGCATTCCACACCTCCCTGGACTCCCCAGTGTGACTAGTTTTCAGAAATGTCTGTGTTTGGTAGGTTTCCCTAGAAGGTCAACGGGCCCAGGACCAACAACGCAAGTGCCCCTTATTTATCAAAAAACAAGTTGGTTTTGCAAGGGGGCACCTGTATTTTAGGTCCAGGTCTGGCAGCCATCTAGAGAGACCTACCAATACCAGACATTTCTAAAAACTAGACACCCGTGGGAGTCCAGGGAGGAATGGCTTGCTTGGATCCCCCAACGTTTTCCTACCCAGAATCCCCTGCAAACCTCAAATTTAGCTAAAAAAGACAGTTTTCCTTACATTTGTGTGTGGGATCACTGCGCCGGACCAAATGTCCTACCATCCAGCTTTCTCCTTGGTCTCCCAATAAAAATGACAATGATAATGAAAATTATTCCTGTCGCAGGCACTAGGCCAAACCACACAAGTGAGGTACCATTTTTATCGGGAGACTTCGGGGAATGCTGGGTGGGTGGAAGTTTGTGGCTACCTGTTAGAAATGGGATTTGTAGTAGGCTAGGGCGTGGGCCAAAGCCAGGCAAAAATCATCAATCTAGTCAGGATAAGGGAGTTACACGCCCAAAATAACCCCTGCTCACCCCCTTGGTAGCTTGGCATGGGCATCCAGGCTTATCTTAGAGGCAGTGTGTAAAGCATTTGCACATAACTGACAGTAATACAGTGTACGCACTACAAAAGAACACCACACCAGTTTAGAAAACTATCCAATATTTTTATATAATTAATACAAGACCAAAAACTATAAAAATCCACAATACTATACTTAGAAGTTCACAGTTCAAAAATACGTTGATTGAAAAGAGTTCCTTTTGTGGATAACTCAATCCGGGCTTCCACTGAGTCGTGGGCACACAAATCCAAAAACAGTTTTGGCTGACCGTGGGGTCGCGGGCCAGCTATGGTTTCGGGAAGACCGGCAAACAGTACCTTTCAGAGATGCAGGGCGATGGGGCCCTTGAAGTCACTCGAGTTGCAGGTCGAGCTCCTCTCTGATGGGATCAGGAGCACTTGTGCCAACAGGCATCGGGTGCTGCGGGGCGAAGGGCAGCGGTGCACCAAGGTCGCGGTGCGAGCAGCGGCTCGGTGGTGGCATCAGATGGCGTAGTTGGTGAGACCAGGGTTGCGGTGCGAGATGGAGGCAGTGCGCGGTGCAAGCAGCGTCGTCATCCTTGCTGAAGCGCTGTCGTCGTCTGACAAGCGGGAGTCGATGGCACCGGCATCCGTGGGCCAAGGCTACGGTGTGGAATGAGGGCGGTGCATCATGTAATCTTACGAGCGGTGCCCCAGAACCACGGTGCAAGCAGTGGCGTCGATCTCGGCAGGAAGTGGCGGCGTCAGGAAGGCAATGGCGTCGTGGTGTAGTGAGGCGGTGCAGAGTGCGGTGCCCACAGGTCGCTGTGCGAGCAACGGCTCGGTGATGGCATCAGCGTCATCGTTGGTGAGACCAGGGTTGCGGTGCCCTCTGCGGTGCCTTCAGGACACGGGGTCGGCAGGGTCATCGTAGGTGTTGTCGAGGTGGTGTTCTTTGGGTTGTAGTATGAAACACAAGTCCCAAGTGCTGCGGGTCGAAGAACCTGGAGTCTTTGATGTTCCTGAGACTCCGTGAACAGGGGGCAAGCTCTACTTCGAGCTCTTGGAGAGTCTCACCAATGCGGTTGCAGAAAGTCCAGTCCAGGCCTTTCACTGTCCAAGACAGAAGCAGCCACTGCAGGTCGGCCCAGCAAAGCGCGCAGCAAAGCAGTCATTGCTTCGTGCAGCTTCTCTGGCTCTTCTTCTTGGCAGTCTTCTTGGTCCAGATGAGTTCTAAAGTTCAGGGGTCTAGGCCCCAGTATTTGTAGACAAAAATCCTTTGATCTTCTAGGGAGAGGGTTTCTGTGCCCGGCTAGAACCAGTTCAGCTTTCTCTGGTGTGAATTCCTAACAGGAGGTGGAGACAGCTTTGTCAGAGGCAGACCAGGCCCTTTGAGGTGCAAGGAAATCTCCTCCCTCTTCCGCCATCGCAGCCCAGGTTTATTTAGCCCTTTTTTGACGTACCTAGATTATCGGGAGCCACCCTGCTTCCTAGCCATCTGTCGTCCAAAACCCAGAGAGGCAATCCACATTCCAGCAGAGGCACACTGGATGACCGAGCAAAATGATACCCACTTTCTGAAAGTGCCCTTTATGAACTCAGAATGAAAAGGGCACCCTTGCTAAAGGCTGCTGCTTTGGACGCTGAGTTCAGGCATACCAATCTTCATTCACTTCTACCTTTTTCGGGCTACGTACGTGGGTGGCACAATCCGTGCTGCAGGCCCACGAGTAGCGGTTGACTCACAAGTCCCGGCATCCGCAGTGCCCTTTACTGGGGACTGACAAGTAAATTAAACATCCAATAATAACACAATTTACCACAGGAGCACCTGCACTTTACCACTGATCAGCAGTGCGAAAAGCGCGCAGAAATGTTACACCAGCAAGCAAAAACAGAGTCAAAACCGGGAGGGCAGAAAGCAAAAAGTCTGGGGAAACACACCAAAAGAAGCCAAGTCAAACACACGTCCCCTCCAGCTGAAAGTAGGGGGAACTACCTACTCGCCTGGGAGTTCTCCTCACTAAGGCGGAAGAACCTGGACAGGCCATCTGCGTTGGCGTGCTCTGTGCCAGGGCGGTGGTCCACCGTAAAGTCCATTCTCTGTAGGGAGATGGACCACCTCAACTGTTTTGGATTCTCCCCCCTCATCTGCATTAACCACCTGAGGGGCCTGTGGTCAGTCTGAACTCGGAAGTGAGTCCCAAACAGGTATGGTCTCAGCTTCTTCAGTGCCCAGACTACAGCGAAAGCTTCCCTTTCTATGGCACTCCACCTTTGCTCCCTGGGGAGTAGTCTCCGACTATCGGCTGAACTAGACCCTCTTCATTCAGATGTGAGAGCACCGCTCCCACTCCATGCTCTGACGCGTCGGTCTGCACAACAAATTCTTGCACATGGCGACCTTCAGGGTATGAAACGCCTTCTGGCAGGACCCAGTCCAGATCACCTTTTTCGGCTGCTTCTTGGAAGTCAGCTCAGTTAAGGGGGCCACAATGGTGCCATACCCCTTACCAAACCTCCTGTAGGTTCTGGTGAGTCCTGAGAAGGCCCTCACCTCTGTCTGGATCTTGGGGGGCTCCCAAGCCAGAATGGTGTCAATCTTGGTTTAAAAAATGTACAGAGTTGCTAGGTTTCCCTTGGCGCCCGCTGCAATAGTGCCCAAAATCCAAAGCTAGGCACATTGAAAAAAAGAAAGGTCAGAGCATAATGGGCTTTCTGTCCTGGGGGGCAGAGCAGGGGCTATTGCCCCGATATGCACCCAAAGGGAGGGCAGAAAGACTGTGGCCGTTTGTTGGGGTGTGTGGGGGCATTGGCATGACCATTCTGGGCAGCCCCCAGCACTACACTAAGAAACAAAAATAGTCCATGGTTTCCAGTGATCTTTCTACCCCCGGGGGGACTGATCTGGGGCTATTGCCTCACCTAACTCCTAGGGGAGTCAGAAAGACTTCATTCCTCCTTTTTTGTGGGGCGGGGAAATGGCCAAGTCCATTGTGGGCAGACGCTACCACTCATTTATTAAAAAAAAAAAAAAAGTCCCTATAGTCCAGTGGGCAGAGCGGGGATAATAACCGGGGGGGGGCAGAAAGTCTGTCCCGTTTGTGTTTGGGGGTGGGGGCATTGGCATGCTCATTCTTGGCAGCCCCCCCCCTACATATTAAAAAAAATCCCAAATCCCTGGTGCCTAGTGAGCTTTCTGCCCCCATCTGCCTCCCAGGGGCACAGAATGACTAAATATGCCCATTTAAATAAGGGGTAAGCAAAGACCCTTGCCCAAGGTGCTGCTCCTCCCTCCCTGGTGACTAGTGGGTGGATCTCTGCTTAGGGTTCGCCCTCATGTGGCGATCCCAAAGCCGGTATCCACTAGGGAAGAATACTATTGGAAATGGGATATTCTCCCCTTTCCAATGATACCTCTCCGTTCTGCCTACATGCTCGGGGGTCTGAGATAGCCCCACAAGCACGTAGGCAGTGACACTGAAACAAGCCTAATGGCTTGTTTCATTTTCAGTTTCAGTGAAACGATGTCAGCGTGCCGTGCCTGCTGATCGTCATTGCACTGGGAAAAAATGCATTGGGAGGTTGCAGAAGCTCTTCCCCACCTCTTGAGGCAAAAAAAAGGAAATCCCTCTGCTGTTTACCTTTACAGCAGAGGGATTTACTGCTTGGGTGCACATGATGGAATGGTCCGTCATGCGCTCACAAGCACTGTGGCTCATGACGGAACCATTCCGTCGTGAGCATGGAAAGGGTTAACAATGTGATCGGACGATAGGAATTTGGGTCTTCACCATCCTTTCCTTTTTGAAAAAAAACTAACCATGTTCCCCATATTAAATGAGGCAGGTATTGGGCCCTCCTCCAACATGGCATTAGCAACCAATAATAGATAATCCACGAATACCTCCAGGAACAATTTATACAATTTGTACGGGAAGCCCTTCGGGCCACATACCTTGCAGTTTGGGAGGCTTTTAACCACCTCCATCAGTTCTTCTTTCGAAAAGAAACGAGCTATATTTTCAACATCCTCCTCAGTAAGAGAAGGAATATTCAGCTCTGCTAACGAAATTCCTATAGATTCCTTATCGATCACTTGATTCTGACTATAAATTTGCCTATAGTGATCAAGCAAAATGTGACCTAATTTCCCCTGCTCTTTGCACTTAGCCCCAGAAACTGGGCACTTCAGAGCATGTACCATATTACTAGCAGCTTGTTCTCGTGCCTGCCAAGCTAAAAATCTTCATGTAAAATGACTCTCTTCAAATACCTTCTGCATATAGGCCTGATTGAATGCACAGCACTTAGCATAATAAAAATCACATAATGCCTGATTATTTGCAGCAAACAATTGTCTTAAAGATCTATTGTGTAGCTCCTGTGCAGTCTTTTTGAGAATCTGCTTCTGTTCTCTAGCATTTCTAATATTTGCCACATCCTTCGCTGTCACCAGCCTACTTACATATTCTTATGCATCCTATACCACATTAGGTGGGGCAGATCCATGGTTCCTTATCACAAATTCCTTAATCTCCTCTTTTACATCTCCAGACCCAGCCCTCCTCTTGTAAATACTGTTTATTAAGACCCATCTCCTAACTCACAGATTGTCTCTCTCCACAAAAATCTCCAAATCAAGAATAGCATGGCCCGAAAAACCATTAGAGAGGGTCTGCTGGCCCTTAAAAATCAGAGCTTTAGAGATCAAGAAAAAGTGAAAACGCGAGAAAATATGAAACCTTCCTGATAGGCATGTGTATTCTATTTAGGTTAGCACTTGTCACTTTATATGAAGGTCTGGAGAAAGGTGGTTGAACACTCCCCAGCTTGAGGGATTACTATTTTGCTGATTTTGCACAATACTTGTCCAGATTTAATGTAAAACTGAGACCACTGGAATTTTTAAGAACTATCTTATTTGTCTGATTTTAATTGGATATGATATATGAGACATATTAAAACTAACAAAATCACTTAAGAAAGTTTGTTGTAAAAGCATGAGGTGTTTTGTTAGGAAACGCAGGGATCTTTATAGGAGATATGCCATTCCCCACATTAATGCGCTACACCCTTGACAGAATTGGCTGGGGACTCAGGAACCGAGATGGATCCTAACATCGTCCGAAACTGGGAGAGAATAGGGGTTAGTAAGGTAGCAATTTCATGACTGAGAAAGTTGGAAGAGTTTTTGGGGAATCCGAAAATTTGTTCAAGGTAGTTTTCTGCTCCTATAGAATTCTGACCAGTACATTCAGTTATCTGGAGATTGGACAGATTTGGATAGCCAACAACTTGGAGCGGAGTTAGTGGAAGCCCCTGATCTTAGGCAGTCAGGTGAATGGAAAAGATTGCTTGCTTCAAGATGGGGTCCTGATATGTGTCGAAAAGCAATTATTAAATGGCAGGAGTAAGAAGGGCTCAAATAATTAGTAAGATGTAGGCTGAAATTAATATATTGAATTTTAAGGTCTTAAGAGGAGCTAATTGGTGGAGAATGCAATTCTATACGAAATTGTTGCTTTATAGAACCCCGCAATATTTTGCCCAGATTAACCCTACTTATAGTCAAGATCCTGTTTTAGATTTAGTTCGGGGGCTGCGGCAAATGGGTCCCATGTAATTGGATAGTTTGCTGCCGTCCAAGAATTCTGGAAAGAGATATTTGGGTTCTTGGAAAAGGTTTGGCAGATACAATTAGCTCCCAGTACGTGGTGGATGATTTTAGGTTATGATACTGCCACTCGATTAGCTCCTAGATTCAAAAAGCTGTTAAATATTGCAATGACAGTAGCTAGATACTTATTGCTTCAAGGGTGGAGAACGCAGCTGATTCCCTTAGTAGGGAAGTAGGTGGCGAAGATGAAGCAAGTAAGAGATGGAGGCGATGTATGCTCTTTGTTGCTGGGGGATTTAGAAAATTTGAGAAAATGTCGGGGCAGTTTATGGCAGAAATCCCAGGGTAAGATAAAGAGGTAGATTGTCCTGTTTGGTATTTTATCTTCTTGACTCTTTCTCTATATCAATGAAATGTGCAATTTTAAGATTGACCTGTGTGTCGATGGATTTTAATTGCCATGAAATTTGTTCTGTACATGTATTTAAGTGCTGGTGTTTGGGATGTGTAAAATTATTCTGTGCTTTATGTTTTTTCGCTATGATGGACCTCAATAAATAAAAATAATAATTTTAAAAAATGCAACTATGGGCTGGGAGGTCTGTTGAGAAGACAATGTATTATGGTGGCCAACAGAGCAATTCCCCCATTGTCTGCCTACACTTTGAAAAAGCGATATGACATAGTGTGCACGGTCCAATAATCACCAGAATACCCAAAATTGGAGCATAGCTAGCATTACTATGTGGAGAGCTGCCAATGGTCCACTGCAAATGTTCAGCTGCACTGCATTCCCAGTTGCATCTAGGAGATTCTGGATGCGTCCGTTCACAGGCAATGTGTTGAGGTATGCACTCTATGGGCATGTTTAGGGTGATCAGGCTTCTCCTGACCATCCAGGGCCTTCATGTCCCCTGTTGGGATAGCAATGCCTTTGGTGGTTTGGCATCATTCTGCCATTATGCCACCAATCAGAACCTGCAAAAAGAACAATTGATGAACAGAATGTTGAACAATGTCAAACATTCACCCCAGTAGAGAGATCTGGGCCTAAAACCATTGTTTTTGTGCTCCTCATGCCATTCCAGTTTAATCCCAGCCATATACAAATCAGTCTTGACCCTGTTCCCCATGGGAACAGTCCAGCCTGAACTGCCCGGCTAGGTCCTCCCTGGACCAGAAACAAGCATATTGGGACTGGTTTCGAGGTTTCACCCCTCATCATCCAGGCTAGCTTGACTCCAGTGGCATGGAGAGCACAGGACCCACATCTGGGCATATCCATTCCACTCGGGTAACAAATGCAAAAAGAACAATTAGCTTCTCCTGACCACTCAGGGCTTGAACGTCACCTGCGCGTCCTAAATCTCCTGCAAGCTTAGAGGTTTGATGTCATCATTCCTCGGGTTTAAGACAGCAGACAAAGCACACCGGCTTCGGCTGTAATGTTGTAACGACCTCCTTGCCCACTTCCACCCCCTCTCTCTCTGTCAAATTGGTTAAAGTAAATGGGTATATTATGAAAAAACACACCTATGCAAACATCACATGTGCATTGTCTTGACATCTTTGTCACGTACCAACCACCAAATCTGCTACCCTCTCTAAATGCGTATCCTCGTAATCTGACATTGGTCCATGTACCAATAAAGGCTGCTGCACACAAATAAATACATCTCTCATCTAGTGCAAGATGCATAACAAGGGTTTCATGGGTCTTAACCTCTTCAGTGCCCATGACGAGATAGTCTTGTCATGGAGCACGGTTGCGCTGTGCCCATGACGAGACTATCTCGTCATGAACCCCACCCACTAGTGCAACGCCCGGCACAGGAGGGGGAAAGGGCGTGGCACTGAAGGGGTTAAGACTAGGAAGGAAAATGGGCCCCATATCCCCTCGCTGGGTAGTTAAATACAGCCACAACTAAGGTTAGTGGACCCCTACAGGCCTTGGGTTCCAGGGTCTTTGCACCTGCTGCATTAATGATAGCTATGTTGTGCGGTCCACCTTGCAAACCTCCATATCAGCCACCAAACTAAGGGGCATATTCACAATGAAGTGACGGAGCATGGCGTTAGCCTTCTTGGCTTAATGCCACGCTCTGCCACTTCACAAGAACATGGTGCAGCCCTGCGTTTCACCCTGCGCTGGCACTAATTTCAGCTGCCTAGCGCCAACGCAGGCACTTTTGCACCATTGTGCAAGGGTCCCTGCATTGCTGGGAAAGATTGTTTATGTGCAGGAAGTTGTCCCTGCACATAAACAATCACCAATGGCGTTTTGTATCTTCTATGTGTGCTGCAGAATGCAGCACACATAGCAGTTGCAACGCCTCATTTTTAAAAAGATTGTTTAATGTAGGAAGGAACACCTTCCTGCACATAAACAATCAATGGCGTTTTGCCTTTTCTGTGTGTGCTGCACAGTGCAGCATACATTGAAACAGCAAAAACTAGGGGAAATAAAGCATTTCTCCTCGTTTCGCCAGGGTAAGACCAGATTTTTTTTGGTCTTACCTTTGACACTGCCCCATATTGACGCCACCCTTTTAAATACGGGGCAGTGTCAAAATCAATGGGTGTTGCAGTGGAATGCCCACGCAACACCCATTGCCCTCCCCTTTCATGCTAAGTATAGCATGAAAGAGTACCTTATTCACAAGGCAGCGTTAAGCCACGTTAAGTGGCTTAACGCTGCCTTGTAAATAAGATGAAGCCCATATCGCCACCACTACGCCACTAAAAGTGATGCTCTGGTGGCGATAGGGGCTTGTAAATATGCCCCAAACAGTTTGCCCACCAACTTTGGAATCTGACTCAGAACCAATAGTTCCCAATGTAGAATTTTTCAATATTTCATTGACTCAACACCATTTTCCTTGAGTAAGCCCACGTTTGACAGTGATGTGACTGCACTTGCTCTATTTTCAGTGTCACTTAGCTCTTGGGTGCACAGTTGCCTTGAGTTATTTTCTGAAGGCTAGTCGCACAGTTTTGTTGAGGAGTCCACCAAGAAGACTGCACCGATAGCCTGTTCTGTTGCCAATACGCATTGCTTAATTTGAGCTGGTGTTTTTCGATGCTCGCACCGTCACTTTACACCGCACTTATGACAGTCTGCCACACAGTGACGCTGTTTGTCTAATTTAGAGATGAGCACAACAGTTGTTTAGTAATTCAATATACATTAAAATGACTAATGCCTGTCACCCATGCTATTCTTAAAGCTTTCGGGGCCTGGAATCAGTGCTTTAAATGGGCCAGTACTGTCTGGTACTGAGTACCAGCTCTTTTTTATTTTAATTGGAGAGTACCTGCACTTCTCAGAAACAAGCAGGTACTCTGACACAGAGTACCTGCACTTCTATCTTTCCATTTCAGGCACTGCCTGGAAAACTCTGAACTGACTCACTTGTAGGACTGTGGTGGGTAGTACTTGTATTGGTACAATCATTGGCAGAGCTGGCAGGGGCACTGGGTGGTACACGCTGCAGTGGCCTCCTGACGAGAGCCCTGACACTTATTATTTTACAAATTAAGGGGCATATTTATTTTTGAGTTGCGTTGCTCTTGCCCCACACAAGGGGGCTTAAGGGTGACTTAACAACAAACTCAGATTTATCAAGCCTCGTAAGGCCACCTTGCATTGCTTGTGTGGCTTAAAAAATCTAGAGTACCGTAATGCAGCGCAAATTGCGTTACTCCATCCCAGAGAGGCGTTCCATGGGTGGAGCGCAGGTGTTCCCATGCATTCACCCATGGATTTTGGTGCATTCCCAGATTTACTATTACTGGTAGACCTGGCAATGCGTCAAAATGCTACGCCTCCCCCGATGAGGTGTAACGAGGAGAAATATCTTTATTTCTCCTTGTATTTTCCTCTTTCTATGTGTGCTGCAGAAGAGAGGAAAATGCCTCTGAGGATTATTTTTGTGCAGGAAGGTGTCACTTCCTGCATAAAAACATTCCTGCAGGCACCTCAGGCACCCTTGCACCACGGCACAGGTGTGCCTGCGTTCACGCTAGTCAGCACATCGTGCGTCACACAAGGAAAGGACAGGAATGTGGCATATAATGTTAACTACGGCTCAATTCTACCTTTCCCATTCAAGCAGCTCAGCGCAGCATGATGAATTGCTGCATTGCGCTGCATTGAAAGTGCTTAGGTGCCCCTAAGCACTGCCAATGCGGCGTTGGACCTGCTCTACTTGTCGCCTCTCCACAAAACTGGCCCGCAAAGACAAAATTGAGCAAAATATGAGCTGTTTCCTAAGCGGGGGCAGCTGTTTATTTCCCTGTATGGAAGCAGAACATGGTGCCATTGGATTGGTGGCCTGTTTGAGGTATATCTGTGAGAATTTGGAAACATTAGGGTTTGATGCTTTTGACAGCCATTCCTCACAATAGGTTATTGCTACCTTTGTACTGTGATTTGATTTATCTTTATTTAAGTGTCTCTCGCTGGCAGGTTGCCTGGTATTCTCATAAATTTGCAGCAGAGAGCAGGAGCTCAATATTGCAATTAGTTGATGGATGGGGTTTAGTAATGAGAGGATACATGCTGAGCAGGCAGCTCCAGCAGTCACCGAGCAGCTTTAAAGCATCCTGCCAAAGCCCTGGGCTCCGAGTCCAGTAACCCACCCAGTGCAGCCGAGGCTCCATGTCTGCAGCCTGGCATAAGATGGGCAGGAAGTAATACGAATTTATATGCACTTTAGTTGGCAAAGTTACATTTCATTGTGCATAGCTCATGTTTCTAGGTGTGCTGAGTTTGCTAAAATGCTGGTTTAAGCACAGAGGTGTAGATTAATTTGGCCAAGATTAAACATTTTGTGGTACATCCAATCGCCGTTTATTCAGATCACACACCTACGTGCTTAATGGTAAGTGAAACGCTCGAGAAGTAGGTGAGATGTACAGGTTTCTATCAGTTGTATTCTGAGTTGTTATCAGTTCTGACTGTATGGCTAATTAAGATTTTAAACAAAACATACATCGCTCAACGAATCCACCACCACTGTGGTAACTTGTAGGGATTTAGAGACATGTCTACCAAGTCTTTGCCTCGGTGAACTCTTCCAAGCAGAAAATGTATAGCATATAGGTGTCCCACCAACGTCAGATGTCTGGCATGTGAGCTTTATGGCCAGTTGCATACACAGAGCAGGGGATTCGTATTGTCCTACGCTAGATATAAATTCTTGCACTGTAGTAGTTTGTTTTGTGCTGCTATTTTAAAGAAAGACCACCAGAGGGCAGCAGATACTTGCCTCTCTAAGCTAGTTGTTCAGCGTAGCGCCAGGAAAGAATCATCATTCTGGGATAAACATAGAATTAGTCAGAAGATAATGGCCATTAAGCCTATCCAGTGAGTCTAAATGTGGACATGGCTATATATAGCAATATGGAGGGTTGACAATAGGGCACTTTTAGTCCAGAAGCTTGAGTAACGATTTAGGTCAGCGTGGGTGTCAGTTAAAAATAAAAACATAAATTGAGACTTGCGTTTGCTTGTTACGTCACTGACACTTGGTATTTAAACCTATCTCACAAATGAATAGGCATTTAGGCTCCTATGATTTACTGCACGCGCAGCCTAAATTTATGCTTGCACATTTAACCAGTCTAGTGTCGCAAACTGGAAAAAGAGAGACTGTGAACCCACTCACTACTTGGTCATTTCGTACAGTAGCCCGGCGACAGGCCATCCTCGAAGGAAGGGTCACAGGCAGACCCCCAGGAAATTGCAGCATGGGTTAGGAAAGTTTTCGGCACACTATTGCGTTT
This sequence comes from Triturus cristatus, assembly GCF_964204655.1. Taxonomy (NCBI): domain Eukaryota; kingdom Metazoa; phylum Chordata; class Amphibia; order Caudata; family Salamandridae; genus Triturus; species Triturus cristatus. The sequence goes on from NC_140594.1 coordinate 271,948,318, forward strand.
TTGCTGCATTTTTGCCTCACCTCATTTATGAAAAGACATGGTGTATATCCGACCTTCTAATCACATAATATGTTTTCTGTCACCTACGCTCTGAATAATCTCACGAGGAGGGACAGGGGCTTGTGAGGGCCAGCATACAGGCCCCAGACAGCTACAATGATGAAAGAAAAGGGTATGCTGTTCCTATGTTGGATTGGGGGGGAAGGAGACAGGGCAGGCAAGTATGGTATGCTTGTTAGAACCAGGTGCTTATAAAGAGAGTACGTGGTTCGAAAGGAATAGCTCCAATAAGGAGCAAGGGCCCTAACACACCCTGAAAGGTGCCATTCTTCATCATAGGGCAGCTCCTCGTTGGGCCGGCGCTGCAATGCCCAACGGGCCCCGCGGGTGGGCTCTTTGCCGGAAGTCTTCTCTGGTTGATGACGTGAAGCTGAAAAACAAAGGGGCATATTATCAAGGACGGCGTTAGCATTATCGCCGCTTTAGCGGCAGAAAACTGCCGCTAAAGCGGCGATAATGGGCTTGATAATATGCAGCAGAGAATTAAACCCATGTTGACACCAGAACATGGGCTTCTATGGGAATTCTCACGGGCATATTATCAAGCCCATTATCGCCGCCTTAGCGGCAGTTTTCTGCCGCTAAAGCGGCGATAATGTTAACGCCGTTTCTTGATAATATGCCCCAAAATTCTGAGGGGGCATACGTGTAGTGAGTAGAAGTGAGATTGTGTGAGTGTGGTTTAAAAATAGCTACAGGATTCTCCAAAAGTAGTTTATTCACTGGGTTTCTGCGCCATGAGTAAAAACACCAACTGTAAATGGTAGACTGGAGAGGGAAACGATACCCGCTTCAGTACAGAAGGATGTGTAAGGTGTGCAGGGGGTCAACATGTTTCATGCCCTATACAGTCCAAATGGATCTAGGCATTTCATCAGGACCTAGGTATCCTCATCTACTCTTAAGGGACGGCGTAAGTGTGTATGAAAGAAGGTCATGTCCCCTAAATTCTGGACTTGAACTGTAGTCCTATTAAGTGGTGAAAACAAGAGGTTAGAATTATAACTTCTGGAAAAAGGCACCTGGAGGGAATCAAGTACAAATACAGTATGGTTAAGTAGCCACATTCACAAAAATCTGGAAAAAACAAGGGACCGGAAGGGGCAGGGGAACAAGAGAGAGGGCACCAGCGTAGTACAGAGTATAAAAACATTTTAGGTTTAGATTTGAAAAAATGGACAGCAGGTCCAAGTGCATATAGTTCCATATTTCAAATAATCATGCATATTATCGATGATCTGGTGGCGGTGCCATGTGATGGTACATTCAAAACAATGGAAAGGCAGCCGGGTTATGAGAGACTGCACTACCTAGGTCAGTCACGTTAGGTATGAATACTGCCCGCCTCAAGTGATCAGCTGCCACTTGACCACAAATACAAACATGCACAGAGGGAGGATGAGAGGCAATATTATTAGCAAATAGTACAAAACAAAATAAACAGCTATAAAACAATCCATATTCGTTCATTTGAAATCTTTGTCTTTTATTTCAAATGCGCTTGGTTTGCATCCTTAAAGACAGCCAACGCGTTTTGCCCAAACAAAGGGCTTCTTCAGGGCTGTAAATGGCATACAATGTGCAAATATTTTAGAAATGGCGCAAAGACAACTGCATTAGATAATTATTAAAAGAGAGTGGGGAGAAAAGAGGAGAGAAGAAGAAGAAAGTGGTTTAAAAACATTGACAAAGAAATGCACTATTTTCTATAGTTATGTCAATGCTTTAAGATACTGTTGACCACCAAGCAAGTCCCCTTCCTACTTATTTCTGATTTGCCCCCCCCCCCCGTGGAATCTGCAAATATATGGTCCCTGTCGCATACCCAGTTGGCACTGTAACATTATTACCAGTCAAGTCCAGTGGTGACATGCACAGAGTTCTAACCACAGCTGTAACTAACACATTTTGCCTCTAAACTGTTTTTAAAGAATTTTTTAATATAAAAAAAGATCTGTTTCTTTGGAGGCGCTGTAACCTTATTGCCAGCCAAGACAAATGTCGACCTCCCTAATTACTCTTGTTGTGGTGCCTCTGGATGAGTGGCAGAGTAACCTTACTGCCAACACACCCTAATGCACACATTTACCCGTGTTTCTGAATATCTTATGTGATGGTACATCCAATGATAGTGGGATGTCCTGCGAAGGAGAGTGGTGTGTTCCCCTGCAGGAGGGTGCCACTGCAGGTGTCCCTTACAAATCACCCCATCGAATGACTCACCTAGAAGAGGGGGTTGATTAGCCCCGGCTGTAACATGCCATGGTGCTCACTGAAGTAGTGAGAGAGACAAGGCCTGCAACGTAAATGAAAGAATTGATAAAGCTGTCAAGAGGCAAAGGTGCTTCTGACAAAGTGGCTGGTCCGGGTGTATAATGAGACAGCACTCATTTATTGATGGCTGGCGGCATCCCCTTATACAGAATGGCATACTTTATACTGGGAGCATGCTCTACAATGATGAGACAAAAAGCAAAATGCGACATTTGGAGGTGGCTAGTAACGAGTGCTAACCCACAGGGGCCGGGAGCCACTAGTTGCCGGCTTGAGATAGAGGGTAGGCACGTGACGCTAAAATGATGCATAATTTGTTCCACCTGATGACAAGGGTAGCCCAGGGGAGTGACCCACAGTGATTAGCCGGCTCCCCGTAGTGCTGATGCAGCGGAAGCAGCTTTACTGCCAGAGCACAACTGGCGGTTGAACATATGGTCCAAATGGTAAGTGGTGGCTTTAACCACAGGTATTGGAATACTGCCGGCGGTGAAATAAATGCTCCAGGGTGGAAGCAGGGGGAACTGGAGCAAGTTGGTGATGCGCCACATGTCTTTAACGATCGGGCGCAAGTGAGAAACGAGGACCATAGGAGAAAGCGTACTCCATTTGAGTTGTCTTCCAGCACAGGAGCTACCCATGTCTGGCCATCACAGGATGTGTCGGCATGGGTGCGGAAGAGGTCTTAAGTACAGGAAAGACGAAATGGCTGGAGAGCTCACTTATGTGTAGGGAGACGGACACCTTGTTGCCACTTTGGAATATAAAAACGGTGATAGAAGGTGGGCGCCGTATTGGAACGGAGTCCCGCTAAATTAAATCAGATTACTGGACCTTAGCTAGGCCTCTAAGAAGGGGAATAGAAAAAAAATTGCAAAGCAAGTTATCAGTCTCACAGTATGGATTACACGTGTGTGTGTGTGCACGGGCAGTGTGAAGTGATGAAAGCTATCAAGGATGCATTACATCACATGTGTTTATGCAGGCAGTCTAAATCAATGAGGTGGGGTAAGGGGTGGCAGAGGTACAGCTGCTCGCCTCATTGCAGGAATCAAACATGGAAGGTAGCCACAATCAGTCTGATAGAGACATGACAATAAGGGAGGTATATTGCAGGGACACATGCACAAGCTGTCAAAGGTAAAGAAGGGTCTCGAACATGGGGAGGGCGGGGAGGTGGTGAGTGTATTATCGTGCCACCTCTCCCCAAGGAATCTCATCATTCAGTCCCATCTGGTGTGTAGCTAGGCGGAAAATCCACCGTAGCTCCCTAATCAGGAGGGCTTGCAGGGTTATATTTTTGTATGTTTCAAGGATCGTCCAGTCAATCTCATTTGGTGTGTGACAAAACTCGGTGTAATGAGTCAGCATTTTAGTCATTGTCTTCCTGCATCTTATATTACTGCGATGTTCTGCGATTCATATTTTCACCACCGGTGTGGTCATTCCACTATAGCGTTTCTGGCAGGGGCATGTGATCATGTACACACAATTCCTGGTGTTACAATTAGTGTGGGACCTCTGGATCCAAATATCAGTAGGACCCAGATCAAATTGTTTGAAAGGTAGTGTGAGTGGGCGCATGCTACATGAACCACATGGGTAGTGGCCCGTAACAGGTGGTTTCCTGTTTGACCAAACTGTGTGATCTTCGGCAAATGCTTTATTTGACTGAGCCTTTTTTTTGTTCATTACCAGATATGAGTGGACCCTCAAATATGTGTGTTCGGGATGTGCACTGTACACACAAATCCCTCTTGTGTTTGCTCTAATAATCTTATTATTCTACTCCAGCTTTCTACTTGACCAAATTGTGTGACCTTTATTCATTTTTCATTTTTTTACCTTAAGCAAATACGTTTCACTGAACCTAATTTATATTCATTACAGATATGAAAGCACCTTCAGACGTGAGTTCAGGATGCACACTATACCAAAACCTCTTTTGTTTATGGATCGAGTGATTATAAGGTGGTCCTTTCTATAATAACAATATAGATCCCATGTAGTGGGCACATGACAACTGACTAGTCTCTTGGTTCACTGATGGCATCATTGTTAGGGGGCGGAGGGCACATAAATGTTTCTGAAACTACCACTTTTGCTAAATGTTACTCAAAGCAGTAAAATAATTAAATGCACTGAAGTGACTCCACTTCCCACGGTGATGTCGGCCCCAGGGACCCTCCTCCCCCGGGGCCCAGACACTATTGTGGGTGTTCCCAGCATCACCCACGTCTGTTGGAGACTGGGGTGGGTGCCTGAAGGCCCTGCGGTCTCTGCTTGCTCCCCGCATTCTGCGGGAGACGGCATTGCTTTTACACACAGGGAGCTGCTAAACATGCAGCTCCCTCTGTGTAAAAGCACTCCTGTTCTGCTTCTAGCATGTGAGAGCATTTTTTATGCTCTCACTTGCTAGAAGCGGAGCACAGTTTGCTATGGCTTGACGAGAGCGGTAAAGCTCCCGGCAAGCCATTGCATTTTATTCTTTGGGCTCTGTGATTCTTTTTCTCTTTCGGTACATCTTTGCCCATGTTTATTGCCATTGTGCTTAACTGTTATTAAGTATTCCATGTTTTGTCCACAGGTACCATTGTTCCTTCATATATCAAAGTATGTTGTGGCTTAAAGCCAGGGCCTTGTGCGCAAAATATGTGAGAAAAGCCTAAGCTGCTGTTGACAATAGATTATCCACTAGTGAATGTCTGGGCATGTGCCCATGTTAAACAGCTGTAATAGAGTACTATAGACTAATTCTATTTAACAGGGATGTTTATAAGTTGCAGACGTTTATTTCCATAACATTGCTGCTGAGTTAGAGACAGCGTTTATTGTTGAATAATGTAGACTGTAGGGGTGCCCAACCCCTCTTGGCTCCCAACTCCCAGTGCTTGTAGCCTTCTGCAGTGTGCAGCTGTGCCCAAACCACTGCAGGCAGGAAACCCCCACTGCTCACAGCCTATGGCAATGGTAATTGGCCACAGGGTCTTGTCTATGACCAGACCTTTATAAAAAAAATCCTCTATTTTGGTACCCTGGTATTGGATGAATAACAGTAATTAACAGCAAAGCCATCAAATTAATAACAGGGGTTGAACCAAGATAGCCAAAAGCAATAATACGCAGACCTAAACCTCGCTCTTTCTATATTGTCTACAATAGCGCTTTGACAACAAGCAGCGAAAGCTATCTGTAGACAAGACCTAGTATGTCTATGTCTTTGGGCTTAATACACCTTTGGAACCCATTGGTTTTGTCAATGCTTTTTTTGTGATGCTGGACAGCATCGGTAAAAAGTGAAATGCATTTTGCAGATGCTGTGTAGCATTAACAACAAACAAAAAACAAAGCATGTTGGTACTCGTGCATAGTGCGTTTGCAGCATGACAATACTTGTGCTGAGTCATTCATTAGGCCAAGTGAATGGCGTGGGTACCATTTTTTTTACTTTGTGTTACATTTTAATATGGTGGAAGCCACTTGGATCGGCAAGTAAAAAAAAAAAGTACCTTTGTGAGGGAGAGAGCAAGTGAGGAAGTAAGGAGCAACAGGGACAGGAGTGTTGGGGTTTGGTGGGAAGAAAGCTGCACACAAGGGAGAGATTCTGAAAACACAAGGACAATCATTAAGTGTTGAAAGAAAATGAAAGAAGTGGTTCACTTAATGTGAGCAAGGGAAGGCTACAAGTCAGCCAAACAAAAAGATGGTAAAGAGATGATGCCGCTGGGAGGGATGAACACAAGAAGAGGAAGGCAAGCCATTGAATAAGAAGCAAGCAAATGAGAGCGACAGTAAATCCAACAATTGGTTAGGCCTGGGCGGTGAACTCCACTCCATTGGCAGAGTTCCGAAAAACTCAGCAGAGTTTTTTCCCCCTCTCGCGCTAGCCAACATTAACTTGGCTAGTGAGGAAAAACGGGCTGTTGCGGATGCCCACTACAGCTCACTTTGAGAAACCTTCCGTTCGCATTGAGGAAGCTGCTGCTCAAGTAGAACATCTACTAGAACGACAGAAAGAAGTAGCTCCCTTTTGCGCTGTTCATGGTGCCATTCGTGCTGATTTTTCAGTGTGGGACAAACACCCGATGCTAAAAATCTGCGCGAACAGTGTGACCAAATGTACTGCTCCACTTATGGAACTCCGCAGAGTTTTGCATAGCGGAACACTGCAAACGCCACCCAGGCCTACCATTGGTAAAAAGTGGGTCGTGTGCAGGGCCGTTTCTAGGAGTTTCGCCGCCCTAGGCGAGATTTGAAAAATGCCGCCCCCTCCCTTTTACTACTATCACTCTCTCCCCCTGTCATCCAGGCTAGAATAATTAATGCATTAGATATAAAAGAACTTGTATTGAACATTAAACAAAAAACACATCAAACATTAAAGAACTAAATAAACACTGTTCATGACATTTTATTCTGTTTTTAACTTTCTCCCTTCTAACTTCAATGGTGTTTTGGGTTATTTCTCTTAATCCAATGATACCTTCCTTGCCTTTATTTTAGCAAAGTCTTTAACAAGATCTCTAATGTCAAGCTGGTAAGCCATGTCTTTTTCTACTGAAATTGTGGCTAGTCCTATGAGTCTCTCTTGGCTCATGGAACTGCGCAGATAAGTTTTTATTAATTTGAGTTTTGAGAAACTCCTCTCCGCACTTGCCACTGATATCGGTAAAGTCAAAAGGATACGAAGAGCTACGGACAAATTAGGAAAACCATTTTCTAACTTGTTTTGGCACAGATAGTTCAGCACATATTCGGGTTTCGCATTTTTTTGTATTCGATGACTTATTCCTGAAAGTTCAGAGCAGAGAGCTGCCGCGTCAATGTCCTTTAGAAAAGATATGGTTTCTCCAGGTCTATGCTGGGTTAGAGCTGTTTCCAATTTGATACACAAATCCATGAGTTCTTTTGAAGTTTTCATCTTGAGGTCACTTATATTGTACAGAAAACCAAATATTCTTGCAATTTCATTCAACTGTGTGAATCGTTCTTTTACAGAACTAATTGCCGTGTCCAATATTGCAAAATAGTAATTTACTCTGAACTTCTCTTTGGGGTCAGCGATGGGTTCATCTTTTGATTCGTAAGCGAACATTTTCCTTTTCCTCCTTCTTATCTCTGGCTGAAAAATTGGCTCAATATTGATTTCTTCAGCTAGCTCTCGAGCATCAACCAAAACTCGCTCAAATTCCATGTCACACCTCATGTTTTTTAAATACTCCTCTGTATTTTTAAGCTCATTTACTGTTTTCTCAATAGTAAAGTGCTTCTCTTGCAGCAGTTTACTGGTCAAATTGATTTGAAATAAAATACTGTGCCAGGTTACAACTGCCACAACAAACTTAAATGAAGATATGCTGTTCAGAAGACCTTCAGCTTCAACCTTAGTCATTGTACCAGAACAGCCTTTGAGAGTCGAATCTTCAGTAATGTCAAACAACGCATCATACACATGCGGTAACTGGTACCTGATGGGAGTTAAGGCATCGATCCTGCTTGACCACCGAGTATCACTCAGAGGTTTTATATTCAAAGATGGTATATGGTGTTTCAGTATATCCCATCGACGTGGAGACGCTGCAAAGAATACATACAATCTTTGTATAACATCAAAAAAGGCTGTTACTTCAGTGCAACACGAAGCAGCATCATTTACCACTAGGTTCAGGGTGTGGGAACTGCAGGGGACATAGAAGGCACACGGGTTAATATCCAGAATTTTCTTCTGCAAACCTATTTCCTTGCCCTTCATATTGCTCCCCTTATCATAACCCTGACCTCGTAGGTCTTCAATTGACAATGACAAGCTTTTGAGCTGATTTCTCAGAAAATGACACATCGATTCACCTGTGGTTTCGGTTAGTGGCACAAATCCCAAAAAGTGTTCTTTTATTTGCACGAGGCTGCTTTCTTGGAATTCTTCACCTGAAGACTGAAATGACTCTGTTCCTGAAAATTGCACGATGTCCACAAATCTTATGATCATGGTCATTTGTTCCGTGCGACTGATATCTGGGGTGCAATCAAGGATGATGAAAAATACTTTGTCTTTTTAACCAATTAAATGATTTTCTCTTTGATAACGTTTGATAGCACTTGGATCAGTTCATTTTGAATAATGTTGCCTAAATAGTGAGCATGTCTTCCACCCTTATTTTGTATTCTCCTGAGATGTTCATTCATAATAGGATCAAACATGGCGAGCAATTCCACAATTTTAAGAAAATTGCCATTATCATGAGCATGAAGTTTATCACTGCTGCCACGGAAGGCCAAATTTTGTGCACCTAGAACTCTTACAAGAGATATTACACGCTCTAAGATCTGATGCCAGTACTTTTCTTCTTCTTTAAGCTTTTTTGTATTAGCACTATCTATAGTTGCGTCTTGTTTTAGACTTGTATACAGGCCCTTCCAGTTATGGAAGTTGGTAATATGTTCAACACTCTTTTCGTGTGAAGACAGAATTGCTGATATGTTATGCCAATCGTTGCATCCATTCTGAGTGAGACTTGTACTTGAACTTGAATTTCCGCCAAATACATTGCAGCAAAAACAGAAAACCTTATCGGTTGATACTGAATACTGGAGGTATTCACGGTAAACTTCTCCATTTGGAAGTTTTCTTTTATAATGTACAGCTGAAAACTTCCTTTTTTTCTCATCTAAAGGAAATTTTTTGCTCACTTGTTTTGGCCCATTTTCAACCAAAAGAGTTCTTAATTTGTCTCTACTTATTGGTAAGTCTTCCCAGGAAGCAGGATCTGAATAATCTATTTTAACGCTTTCTTCAGTTATTTTCGGGCGTTTACTTTGATCACCATCTTCATTTTCAAGGTTATCCTTTGCAGTATCCACTACAACCTGTTCTTCTTGCTCTCTGCTGTTAACTTCTAAGTCCTTGTCTGGTAGGCCTATATCGTCATCTTTTTCTGAGGTTGAAGTTGATGCACAAGCAACTTCAAGAGAACTCTTTGGAGGAAGTAGAAATGTTTCAATAGACCTGTTCAATTTGGATAGTTCTATTTCTCTAGCCGCTTTTCTTTTTCTGTACTGAGCACCTGAGAGTTTTTTCCTGTCTGCTATTTTTGATCCTTTCTATTCTACCTGAAAAATATAGGGCAATATTAGTTCTGAATATTGTATATAATAATTCTGTATATTGCATTAGAAAATTGTAACATTATTACTGAAAGATTTAAGAAGCCAGTAACATTAATGGAAACGATTTTCGTAAATCTATTTTAAGATCAATTTAATGATTTCAGCAAGCTACTCTGAGACCCATAGACGACTAGTGTTGAATTAGTATAGTGAAATATGAAAGTAATTTAAGTAGTGGATAGGTTAGTCAGTCATTTGGATTCGGAAGGATAGAAGAGGAAAAAAGGTTCATATTTATATAGCGCTAGTTACCCCATATGTTTTCCCAGGTCGAATTTGGCCAGCAGTGAAACGCAGATTTGTTCAGTGCTCACAAACCACTACTACCACTCACTTGCCAAGGCCCATTTTCCGATGGCCAAGAAATAGGCTCTGGTAGTCCCACTCCTCAAGAAACCTTATTTGCCTCCTTAGATTCCCAGTAACTATAATCCGGTCTCCTCACTTCCCCTTCAATTCTTAAGTTCTAGAAAAACTGCCCCCTCTACTTTTAGAGGCTATTTCAGCATGCTCTTCCACTGCTACCTGGTAGCCAAAAACTCTGGAATACTCTCCCACTTTCCCTTAGGCACAGAACTAACCTTCACTCCTTCTGTAAATACTTGAAAAAGTTTCTCTCTTCAGTTTCATGAGTCTATTTTTTACATATTTGAGCGGTGTGTTTTTCAGTTTTTCTCTGCGGCGCTAGGACACAACCTGTGGGTAATCGTGAGCGTTCCTAAACCTAGAGGGTTCAACCTCAAAATCATGCACTGTGAAGAAATATGGTAGTACCTAGCATAACAATTCATATATAAAGCAAAGTATATGGCAAGATAGCTGGATGCCAAAATCAAGAAGGACTTTTAACTCAAACACTTACCTGGCCTATTGCCAAACTATTATGCAACAGCCAACAGAGAATACGCTTTTGAATGCCTAATTCCTGAAAATCAGTTGTCACTCCAATTTCCACCTTTTGCCCTTATCTCCAGTACTTCACACTAGGTTTTAGTATGCCCTCCTAAAAAACTGGGCCTCGGTTTCAATAGGCCCAGTAACTGCCGTCACTAGACCCGCAGGAATGCACCGGGCAATCAAAATTATGGCCTAAATGGGAGAACTATTACAGAAGACCTACAGAAGAGCCACTGACTGTCAAACTCAGTTTTTTGGAAGTGCAAACAGCAGAGCAACCTCATAAAATATTGGGTCATTTCTGAAACAACAATACTGATCACCCAATGAAAGATGCGCAGACTGCAAATTACCTTTTTTCAATCCCAGCAGGGCTCCTCGGATGTAATTAGGCACAAAGGCAGGTCTAAACAGCTTAAGGTCTTCTTGCCATTACATAAACACTAAAGTTTAGATACATTTAAATAAGGGGCAGCATAGGATGCAAACATCTATGAGCAATACATTTGATTAACGGGTTTAATTCTGTTATGTAAGTGTCAGCTGTCCTGGATGAAGGATTTTTTTTAACAAAGTGTTATATAATGAGTAAGTCGTTTCAATTCGTGAAATACATATAGTATAATGATTGCAGTAACACAAGCCTGTAGACACAACCCTACAGGCATACGGCTTTAGAAAACAGAACCTACAGCATCCCTCAACCACAGCGCCGGATAAAAACATGGGCTGCTAATCCCCTAAGAGGGAGGCGGCGGCAGCGCCTTTGCAAGAGGATGAGACCAATTAGTGGCCTTACTTGCACATACTCTTTGCCACATAACGGACGCACTTTCCTTTCCTCAATGTGAAAGACTTCCCCCTCCATCATGCATCTCCACTCAAACATGAAGTCACTCAGAGACCACTTCCCCCCTCACCAATGGGCATTCTGCCCTCCCCCTTTTAACTTGGGACCAAGCCACTGGGATGACCCCAGTTGAAACTCTTCCCTAGAACCTTTAAGCAGGCAGCAGTACACGATGACCATTGATGCACATCTGCAATAATGGGTAATAACTTGGTACTGTCGAACATCAGGCATGCCAAGCTTCGCCTCTCATGACGCCGACGGTACCACTTCATAATCCCGTTCGATTCCATGTGTAAAACCTGAACTCCATCCATACATCCGATCCTCACATTTCACCAACAGCATCTGCCATGACACATCGCAAAAAACAACCCCGCCCCCACAAGTAATATGGAGGATGCCATCTATCTCCAGGTCATAGGACACTAAGGAAGCCACTAGCCACAACCGACCCTTTCTATTAAACTACGGTCTAAATATATCATGCAGAGAACCTTACACTGCTGCTGCAGAGTCAATGGCCGAGGCCAGACACACAGCGCTACGACTGCCTGGATGAAGATCAGATCACCAAGAACAGAGAGTTGAGTAAAGTAAGTTTTGCTACCCCCACCCGAGTATCTGTAATAGTACTAGATTAGTGCCCTTCAATTTCGGGTACTGTGCAGTATGTTTAAAATCTTCTTAGTGTTTCTCGTTGCTGAAATTAGAGCATTTTCTGATATTTATGTGCTTCCCTCATCTTTATGTTGCTTGCCAGAAAGTGTCACTCATAGTCCCTGAAACGGCACTCATAATTACACTGAAATTATGCACGTCACATCACACATAGCATTAACAAGAAATAAGCCATTCCAGGTGTAAAATGATGTCTAATTATTTCTGCAATTAGTGTAATCCTAATATATTAACTCTATTATAGCCCTTTTATCATCGTAACTGATTGAACCACGTTCAGGGCCGGCTTTAGTGCTGGTGGCGCCCTGTGCGACAATGTTTGTTGGCGCCCCCCCAATGACCACCTCCACCACGGATTCTCTCACTAGCACCCTTTAACAGTGAACAAGTCTCCATAACCACACTCTCTCAGATGCATTGAATTAGTTATATAGCGCCACTCATACCAGTGTAGGGTGTCCGAGCACTTTTCATCACACACACACATTACACAGAGACAATCAATCATACGTCTGTAAATCAGTGTATAGGACATGTTACACAAGCCAAAGGACTAAAAATGTAGGAGTCACATGTCATCCATACTGGTAGGCAGTATAGTTTAAGAGTGATTGGTGTGGAGAAGCACAAACTCAGAGTCGAAAAAGAAACCGCATAGTTGAGAGTTCTGTTTAATAATAAGAATGTATACTTTGCAGTGTGTATGCAGTTCTAGGATGAAAGTTGATAGCTCCCTATTCTATATTAGGACTTTAAGTTATAAATTACAAGTAACAAAAGGATGTCTCTTTTGAAAGCAGTAAACTGCTGATCTGTTTACATCATACGCACTCTGTAATCTACTTGATACACGTCCTTGCAGCAGGCATATTAACCCTCTGCACTAACTTCACATAAGTCAAAACCTCAACTATGCAAAAAACTGATCTCTCTCCAGGACGATAATTAATCACAGGAGTTATTGTGACATTTATGTGAGGCCCGGGAGAAAGAAATGCTGCAGCAGGTGCTTCAAAAGCATAATAAACTTTCAAGCAAGGCGCCCCCAGGAAGCCAGCACCCGGTGCACCGTGCGGTGGCACCGGCCGCACCGCCGTAAAGCCGGCCCTGACCACGTTAGTCCTAAGTCAAAAAAATAACATAAAAATATGGCCAGATATTTACATCTCCAGCTAAAAGAACTTTTCTTTTCTATTCAAAAACGTTTCCAGAGGTATGCCTAAAAAGCTGCCCCAGCCAGACAGAGATTTCCGTGCATCCTGGGAACTCATGATACATATTCCAAGGGCTCCTCTTCCACCTGTGCACAACTCTTCGTGCCTTAGAGTTTTGGCAGCTATGGTTTAGTGGTGGCGTGCCTGGAATGAGCCTGCCCTGCTGCACGCACTTCAAACCACCCTCGGCTCCAGACAGACACGACCGCTCAACTAACTTACTGCTTGCTTACTTTACTTTGGTTAATACTTAGCCTGGGCCAGGTTATAACTAACTGACCAGGCCTTTAGCCCCCTATACATTTTTTTTACATCTACCTGCCTGCCGCAGGCTGCCAACCCGGATGGATCCCACCGCTGCCTCCCCCGGTACCTGATAGGCAAGCCTCCAGGCCGCAGCGGGAACTCTCTGTCTCTGCCTCATGGCCCTTGCCGGCCGCGCGCGCACAGCCTCCGCCCGTGGCGCCGAACGTCGGTCGGAGGTAGAATTGAAGGAGCTACGTTACCTGGCCTCACGGTAACTGCACTGGGATTGCAAAGTCATGGATGCAAGGATCGCAGCTAATTTTTGATGATGATTATGATAGATACATATGGGGACTCTGGGGAGAAAGCACACCTGCCCAGTCTCGACCGAGCACACTAATGTTTATGGCTGATTATGCGTTCCTGAATTTGAGCTTCAACTCGGACACGCACCTGCTTTATTAGTGCTTCCTGACAGTTGACGTTTCATTTTTTTGCTGCGGCCGCCCTTCACCTTTTGCCGCCCTAGGCAGCCGCCTAGGCCTGCCTAGTGGTAGAAACGGCCCTGGTCGTGTGCAGGCTATTTTTTGTATGGCCTACCAGCCCCCATACATTTTGGATTTTAAGGTATTGTTTAGCATCAGGTGCCCACTTTATGTTTGGCTTGTAGATGTGCGAGTCCTCATTTCTGGAATTTTGATGACTTTCTGCATTCAGTCAAGTAATAGTATCCATATTGCTAGAGTTGAAATGGAAAACTTCACTGTTCAGCTGTCAGACACCTCAAACATCATATTTTTGCATTATATTAATTGTATATTTCCTGCCTGATAAGCAGTCGACCAATAACTAAGGAAGCTGTGTATTCGACGCTAACCTCTGTATAGTGCCCGCCGGTTATTTACAGCAGAGTCTCACCTGATCAAACATTTTATATTCAGCAGTGTTTAGATGAGCGACTCGAATCTGGTGTGAAAATCCTAGGAGCTGGCCCTTTTCACAATGAGCCAGCTCTCCTGTGTCCTCCTCACTGTGTGAAGCTTCAGCTGTGGGGCACCTCTGACAGGTTCACAGATGCATAAAAGCCAATCACACAACGGCACTGAAACACCAGTGAACCCAAAAGTCTCAGTTCCAAAATGGCAAATGGGTGTGCCATTTTATTCATTTATTTATTTGACTGTTCATTTTTGTCAGCTTTCGTGACTGAGAAGCAGGAGTGTGGACTAGTTTGTCTGACAATCCAGTGGCGAAGTTGGGCAGGGCCACAGGGGCGGTTGCCCCAGGCACAAACTTTTTAGGGGCATTCTTAGAGGCGCAGGGGCATTCTTAGGGGTGCAAAATTTTACAAGAAAAGTGGAAGGATACTTACCTAGCCCCGGGCGCTGGCAACCCATGCTACACCGCTGCGACAAAGCAAAACCAGTGACATCTTTCAAAAAGTGAATAAGTGATTAAAACGCTGAAAGCATATAACTTCAGATGTTTGAGCCTTACCACGTTGATACTGGAATGCATTTGTCTGTCTTTATCTGTTTGTTCTGTGTTCTTTTGAATTTGCTGTTATTCGCCTTTGTTCTACCTTGTGTACATTCTCCCTTAAAGTTCGAAAACAGTTTGAAGCCTCTTTTGGGCGCAAGTGCGTAGCTGTCATTAGTACAGCAGGTGCAGTGGAATCGGAGCCCTGGGGTGTGAGGTGCCCACTGCTACCCTGTTATGATGCTTTTACCACCCAGCGTATGGGGGTGGGGGCCCATAATCCTTGTTTGCATTGGGACCCTTCGCAGGGACGGCTCTTCTGCTAAGGCGGAGGAGCATTGTCCCACTGCTCTCAGAGCAGGAAAAAGGAAAACTAAAAAGATAACAGCCACATTATTATTATTTTATTTTTCTTAGCTACGGGGCTAGGCTAAGGTGTGGCGGGGCTGCTGTCATAGGGAGCAGGAGTGGTTTGTGCACAATAACTGTGCATGATGATTTGGCCAGCTGTCTTGTACCGACCAAACAGTCATGCGCACTTAGCATGTTCTCCACCTGGCTGTGTTGAACAGCCTGGGTGGAGAACATGCACAGGCTCCCACTCCATGTCCGAGTGATGAACCATGGCACTCAGACCAATCATGACGCTGCTGTCATGCTGGTGACAGCAGCGTCGTGATTGGCTTAGGGGAGCCTGTATGCGTCCTGCTTCTAAGTCTCAGAGTCAGGAAGAGAAGCGCAGGAGAGACGATAGAGGAGAGACACGGCCATGAAGAGGTAAGTGTTTTAAAAAAAAATATTTTATTTTTTTATAGTCCCACCCGACCTATCAAACCCGTTCCTTACCAGCCACCATTGGACCCTTGATTGGCACGCAGTACTTGAATAATAGTTTATTGCAAGAATGTAAAATAATCCATGTAAAGTGTGAAGTGGCATGGTTGTTGTCCTGCTGCAAAATTCTTGTAATTTCTGTATGACATTAGAAAGGTTAGAGCTCTTGACCGTATAATCAATATTCTTATTAATAGACTGGCATCATAGGGTAAAATTTCCTTTTCTTAAATGTTAAAATATAGACTCTACTAACAGAATCATACCCTTAAGATTTTTTAAAGTATAATTCCACTAAATGTTATAATTTATTTTTAAGTACGCAGTGCAAAATACACGACCCTGCTGCTGCCTTTCAATCGTTACTTCCGACTTGCCCGTCTGCCATCCAAAACACTCCCTTAAAACACCTTTTATCTTTTGTCTGTTGAATAATTTATTTAAATGTCTGTATATATTTAATTGTTATGCATGGCTCTTATGGAGAGACTTTGGCATGAATAACTGTATTCTAAATCCAGTAATTCACTGCTTTGACTTAACAAAACCTGTACTCACTGTTGCTACATCAGAAAGGATTCTCCGGCTGATATGGCTGGGCCCCCTGATGTGCATGTCAGAGTAGCGCTGAAAAGCAGGGAGCACAGCTCCTGCAGGAGAGGGAAGGGAAGGCATAAAGAGTGGCGGGGTGGGTGGCTGGAACCAAGGGCCATATTATCAAGGAACGGCAATAACATTATCGCTGCTTTAGCGGCAGGAAACTGCTGCTGAAGCGGCGATAATGTTCTTGATAATATGCCTTTGTGAATCCCCATAGAAGCCCAGGTTCTGGTGTGAACCTGGGCTTCTATGGGGATTATCCAGGGCATATTATCAAGCCCATTATCGCCGCTTCAGAAGCAGTTTCCTGCCGCTAAAGCGGCGATAATGTTATCACTGTTCCTTGATAATATGGCCCCAAGGTGTTTCATTTCTCCATTCGGGATAAGAAGAATAAGCCATATTATGTACAGACCCCCATTAGTCTGCTGCCCCTAGACAATAGTTGAAAGCAGGGGCAGATGATTGGGGGTGGAGGGGATAGCATAACATTATAGATGGATAAAAAGTGAATTACTGGGATGCTTCCCACTTCTGGGTCCTAGGTACATCTGAGACAACTTCAGCTTTGCTCTTGTTGTCTATTTGATGTCACTCAGAACCCTTTGGTGAAAAACATTCCCGTAATTCACTGTACCCCATGTGCACGTCTTGTTACATATGGCTGTCATTGAGCACCCCGAGTGGGAAGCAGCTGTGATCTCCCACTGTTGGTACATCATGTCCCAGCTTGCTCAGTACAGTGCTGGCTCTCTGCTCCAATCAAGATCAAAGGGTTGGTTTCCATGCGGGCGGAAAGGCACAGAGAAGGTGGTGGGGGTGGGTGGGAGGAGGCCATGAGCTTTTATGTTTTTGAATTTGAGAAAGGGAAGAGAGGCTATTATGCTGGCCTCTATATGACTCCTCTGACCCTGACTAGGAGTTGAAAGCAGAGGCAGATGATTTTGAGTGCCAAACATAACACAAAATTACAGAAGGTTAAAAAGCAAAAAACAGGGATATTTTTCACCTCGGGGTTCCGAGAGATTAGCTTTGGTTGACTATTTGATGTCACTCATAACCCCTGTGCATAACATCCCATTTATTCACCGTTACCTATCTATAATTCTCTATGTTTTGTGAAGTCGTTTTTTGTCACAGAAATCCACTTTACAGCTCTGAGAACCAGGCTGCAGGCGTTATTGCATCTGTCATTATAAAGGCGGTCCTTCATCGAAGCAGGCTATACTCTGGTGCAACCAGCCGATTGGTCATCCCATTTCCTTACCAGCACTGCCCTGCTATCCTATGCTCCCTCAATTCTCTATCTACCCCTGGTGCTTACATTAAACTAGCACTTGGCAATGGAGTTGTGTAGGAGATGTAGACATATATGGATGAATTTGCTCTTATGAAGGTTCAGCCTGAGAAAATTGTTCCACATCTAACAATGCAGGATAAATAAGCAGCTTTCAAGACCAAAGACACAAATGCTGGCGAATGAGGTGATTTTCCTATAGGTTTTAGTGTATGGCTTGAGGCAATCAGTGTGTGCCTCCTTCTCACCTGGAACCAAAGGCTCTACAGCAGCTGTGCTGGCTGGCTTGGCAAGGAGGGTGAACTGCTTGTGTGGACCAGTCTTTTCTCCAGCTTATTTCTAACCTACAGGACTCTATTACCTCTTTGACTCAAACAAATCGCCCTGCATATACATTCTTAACACCAGTGGTCTGGTGATAACTCAGTGAAAAAAAAAAATCACATAAATAAACATCTACATTATAGTTATGACTTGGTGTGACCAAGTAGATTTTTGGCAAGAAAATGTCCCTAAACTCAGGGTCTCGAGCCCAGCGTTGCTCCCTTTATCTCGACTGTGTATTTTCAAAATATACTATCAATTGGCACCATAGATCATTGCCATGTCTGTCCATTCAGGTGAGTTCCAGCAGGAGCCAGAAGAGGTCTCCTGCCACTCTGTTTCATTAACTCCTCCCAGTGGGTCTGGTTACGTCATGCAACTTCTGCAAATGGACGTCAAATTGAGATATTTGGTAACCGGGGCAATCTTCCCGTTCTATTTTAGACTTTAATGCTTTGTGAAAAAGTTATTTCTCCCCCTTCTATTCAATGTTTGGAACAGACCTTGCTTCAGCCTGGTTTTATTTACTAGAAATGAGAGTTTTGATTTTTCACCTCAAGTTATTACTTTGTGACCTACAATCTTTTCAGCAAAGGTTTGTCCAATAATCTGAGGTAGGTTAGACATTTTGTAGGTCTGGTTAAAGACAGTTCTAGCAGTTTTCTAGAGCTTATGCAACCAATATGCAATAATTAGAGAGAGGAGCAATGGTTCAGACTCCCTGAGCAATTCTTTATTGGATGGGCCAGTCCCAGTTATGACATAGGAGCTTTTACTTTTTATGAATTTACCTCCATTTGATGAGTGGAGTAATTTGTTGGAGTCCACATGGAGATATGACATAATATGGTAAAGAAGTATGCGGTGGCATAACAAAACCTTGCCCCCCCCTGCAAAGTAGATGGAGGGCCCCCCCTATGCTCCAGACCCAGTCTGAAGTTCTCAGGCCAGGGGCCCGCTGCCAGGGCACAGTGCCGGAGGGGACCTCCTGGAGCTCGTGGACCTCCCGCACCGCGGGGACTGCGGGACTATTGTTACACCACTGAAGTAAGTTGCAGCATTTCAGTGTCCCCACAAACAAATTTAACTAAAACAGTCCCCCTACTTATTGTAAATGGAAACCATCCTGGGAGTGTTATTTACGAGAATTCAAATGCTTCAGCTGAAGTGCAAGGCAGAGAGTGTTCTGTGCTGGGAAACAGAGGCAGGGCAAACAGCTAAATAAGTCTTCTTGCCAGGGTACCTCCATGCCTGAAAGAAATATAAATGTGCACAGCTGGTTAATCTGCAATTGTAAAGAGCGCCTGGAAGCCAGTATTGGTTTTGATGGATGAATCACTTGAAGCTTCCTGATAACACATATTTATTCGTTTAAAGTGGTATTGCAAGGGAGTTACCAGCTGATCTGTGAAGTGTGTGCTTCTAAAGGACAGTTATACAAATAATTGTACTATGTACAGTTTGACTATTACTCAAATTTATATTTTGGAAGTCTTTTTATCTTAACCCCTTCAGCGCGGCGCGGATTTCCGCGCCACGCTGAAGGTTCCGTGCGCGGGCGGGGCCATGACGGAACGGTTCCGTCATGCGCACAGCGCAACCGATGTGCATGACGGAACCGTTCCGTCATGCGCGTCAAACGGGTTAAACCTTTTTGCGCATTTTATAGCAACCTTTTGTCTACTGTGTAATGCAAGTTTGAAATAATGATTCACATATTCTGAGTGCTTTCTGTCACAGATTCAATTCTGTGGCTGTGGTTCCAGAGAAAAGAACTCTGCAGTGCATTAACTATTAACTAATAGAGGGTTCAAAATGTATGATAGTGAGTTTCCCACTGGTTAACTTAACTTGCATTGTTTTGCATTTCCGCTGTGTGTTATTTTATATGTAGCTACCTAAAGGTGAAAGACTGAATGAAGTTACAGAATATTTAGTTTTTTTAGCCGGCCTTTGACCCCGCCCCACTCTCACTCTCCCTGCCCCATTTGGCTCAGCATCATAATTCCCATACTTGTTTTAATGCACTTCAACCACTGCCCAGAAGTACTATGTAAATCAATCAATCAATCAATCAATCAATCAATCAATCAGAGATGTTGTAATGCGCTACTTACCCGTGAGGGTCTCAAGGCGCTGGGGGGGGGGGGGGGGTTACGGCGCTACTGCTCGAATAGCCAGGTCTTGAGGAGTCTTCTGAAAAGCGAGTAGGTCTTGGGTCTGCTGTAGGTGGGTAGGGAGGGTGTTCCAGGTCTTGGCGGCGAGGTAGGAAAAGGATCTGCCACCGGAGGTTGTTCGTTGGATGTGGGGGACCATGGCAAGGGCGAGGTTGGCAGAGCGGAGCTGGCGGGTGGGCGTGTATAAGCTGAGTCTGCTGTTCAGGTAGGCTGGTCCGGCATTGTGGAGGGCTTTGTGTGCGTGTGTGAGGAGCTTGAAGGTGATCCTCTTGTCGACTGGGAGCCAGTGCAGGTTTCTAAGGTGGGGCGTGATGTGACTGCGGCGGGGGACGTTCACGATCAGACGGGCGGAGGCGTTTTGGATGCGTTGTAGTCGTCGTAGGAGTTTGGCTGGGATTCCTGCGTAGAGTGCGTTGCCGTAGTCCAGTCTGCTGCTGACGAGGGCCTGTGACACCGTTCTTCTTGTTTTGGTCGGGATCCACTTGTAGATCCTGCGGAGCATGCGGAGGGTGTTGTAGCAGGAGGAGGAGAGGGTGTTGGCCTGTTTGGACATGGAGAGGGAGAAGTCGAGGATGAATCCTAGGTTTCGTGCGTGGTCGGTGGGTGTCGGTGCTGTTCCCAGTGTGGTCGGCCACCAGGAGTCGTTCCAGGCTGAGGGGGTGGGTCCGAGGATGAGGACCTCCATCTTGTCCGAGTTCAGCTTCAGCCGGCTGCTCCTCATCCAGTCGGTGACTGCCGTCATCTCCTTGTGGAGGTTGGTTTTGGCGGTGTGTGGGTCCTTGGTGAGGGAGAGGATGAGCTGGGTATCGTCAGCGTAGGAGATGATGTTGAGGTTGTGGTGGCGGGCCACTCGTGCGAGGGGGGCCATGTAGATATTGAATAGCGTCGGGCTGAGGGATGAGCCCTGGGGGACGCCGCAGATGATGTCGGTGGCTTCGGATCGGAAGGGTGGGAGGCGGACGCTCTGGGTTCTGCCGGAGAGGAAGGACTTGGTCCAGTCAAGGGCCTTCTCTTGGATTCCGGCTTCTTGGAGGCATTTCTTTAGTGTGCGGTGGCAGACCATGTCAAAGGCGGCTGACAGGTCCAGGAGGATGAGGGCTGATGTTTTGCCTTTGTCTAGTTGGCACCTGATGTCGTCTGTGGCGGCGATGAGGGCTGTCTCGGTGCTGTGGTTTCATCTGAATCCGGTCTGGGACGGGTCCAAGATGTTGTTGTCTTCGAGGTGGCGGGCCAGTTGCATGTTGACGATTTTCTCGATGACCTTTGCTGGAAATGGGAGCAGGGAGATGGGCCGGAAGTTCTTGAGGTCCGTGGGGTCTGCCCTGGGCTTCTTGAGGAGGGTGTTGATTTCGGCGTGCTTCCATGCCTCCGGGAATGTCGCTGTATTGAAGGAGATGTTGATGACCTTCCGTAGTTGGGGTGCGATGGCTGCATCTGCTTTGTTGAATACGTGGTTTGGGCACGGGTCGGACGGGGATCCTGAGTGGATGGAGTTCATGACCTTGCGTGTCTCGTCATTGTTGACTTTGGTCCAGGAGGTCAGGTGGTTGGTACTGGTGGTGTTTGCAGGAGGGTTGGAGTCTGGCGTAGTCGGGGCAGTCGTGGTGTTGAAGCTGTCGTGGATGTCAGTGATCTTGCGGTGGAAGTAGATGGCTAGTGAGTTGCACAGTTCTTGTGAAGGCGGGATGTCGTTGGGCGCTAGCGCTGGGGTTGGAGAGTTCCTTTACGATGCTGAAGAGCTCTTTGCTGTCATGTGCGTTGTTATCCAGGCGGTCTTTGAAGCTGTAAACACAGCAGAGACAGAGTTCTGATACACCAAGGGCTTTTAAACTATAAACTAATCAACCCCATGCATGTGGAGATAAAACAAATAAGGAAATATGCCCCTTTCCATTTCCTGATTCCCTTGAAGAGCCAGAGACAAACCATAATAACCGGCTCCCCTGCCCTGACCTAGTTATAGGGAGGGATAGGGAGTGACTAGGGTGGACTTTGCTTAATGGGTAATACCTAACCCACAGGACCTGTTGAGGCAAAAGTTACCTTTCTCTTCAATGAGTCCAAAACTAAGCTTAGACTGGCCAGACGGGCCCGTAGGGCAATTCTAAACCCGCTGTGGCTCATGTAGGGGATCCACTCCCCCTCACATCCAGATGTTTGAAAGAAACTCCAGGACTAGTGACTAAGAAAATGACAAAAACACATGGATCCCTCACAAAACAAACATTGGCAAAGCCAATCAGCTTTGCTTTTGTCAATGTATTTTGGTCTCTCTTATTGGCTTTGCAAATGTACATACAATTAAACTGGCATTGGTAAAGGCAGTAACAGTGACCGGCCATCTTCATAGTGTATTTCTCATACTTTCAAGATGGCTGCCATGTTCAATGACACAGGAGGGGCATGGACAAGGTGACTCAGGGAAAGTGCAGTTTACGCATGTACAGGAGAGGCATGAGCAGTCAAACTCCTCTGCCTTTTTGAGCTCTTCAACATGTAGGTGGAGGTGTCTCCCCCTCTGCCATTGGTGGAGTCATTTTTGGGAGTGGTGTTCGACGGGAGGTTAGACACGACTTTGACTGTAACTCTACAAATGCCGGTGTAGTATTGCAGAATTTCAGTTACCACTGTGGGCATAAACTGTGAGGGCCCACATATCTTTGCTCCCTAGCAGGTTTGGGTTTATTTTCCACAATGTTATGGCACAATATTTATATTTCCATGAAAATCGACACTTCCATGAAGGCCATTCTGATGGCAAACTCTGAAAAACATCGTTTTGGACATAACGCTGGATCGGTAAGAGTGGGTAAGCCAATAAATAAAGATGGAAAGCCCAACCAGAGCCGAGCCTATGGTCAGGGTAGGCTTTAAGAGCCCGTGCATGATCCAAGCCATCAACATTTTTGACATGTGAATCATGCAATAAACATCATCTTAGTATATGGCAAGCTGTCTTGAAAATTCAAAAGATCATATTTCTTTAACATGCGAAAGCATTTAATCTCAGTACATCAGATTGTATCTCTAAAGCGAGAATTATTTGTTAAAAGTGATCCGTTTTTAAATAGAAACCGAGGAACATTCCTGTCCCTTCCTTGATGCCAAGGAGTGAAGTAAGAAACAAGTCAGTTGTCATGTGTACACTATATGTGGCCTAGATTCTTATTATACTCAGAGCAGCATTATAGTTTACGGTTTATTTAATCAAACACAAGAGAGGTTTTTGTACAGCACGCATCCTGAACATGCATATTTGAAGGTGCTCTGACATGTGATAATGAACAAAAAGTATGCTCGGTGAGAAAGTATTTGCCTAGGATCACACAGTTTGGTCAAGCAGGGAAGGGATTGATCCCAGACTTTCCAGTTTCATGCTGGGCAATTCACCCTCTTTCTGACGTCAAAGGTTAATGCTTTGTTCTTAATTTTTGAAGAGGAGATTAGAGCATAGATGACAGACAGAATCCACATTTAATTTTTAGTAGTGTCACATATGGAAACCTTTTCCATGGAAATATGAGCGCTTCACAACAGACACAGACTACTTCACATATTTTGTTTTGATGAAACAAGGAGACTTTTTGGATTTGCAGGATGCGGAGCCCAAACCCGGATGTGGACCTGGTCTCCCATGTTGCCTGGTTGTCTCTCTAGTCTCACGCCACATGGGCTCATGTGAAAGCTCAGCTCATTTTGAGCCAAAACCAAGCATCAAGCTCAAGCCTGGCTTGAACTTTCAGTGGCCCAACCACCTCTACTAACTACAGCCAACATTTTTGAGTAGCACAATTGTGGTCCAAACAGTGGAACTGGGGATGTCTCCAGGAGAGGACTGTCTGCCATCACAGAAACTCAAAATAGGCTGGCTTTTCCAATGAAGGAGTAGATGAAAAATCCATCTTTTATCATCCTCCTCTAAATCATGCTGCATGATTTGAGTGTGAATACACACGTGTCCTAGGAAGGAACAGGCCCTTTCAGAGTGAGCACTGCATCTTTTTACCTCTGACATTTTTGGCCCAGGGAAAAGCCAAGTATCACAGATTAACACGTGGAAATCTTTGCTTTGGCACCAATGTCTGCATATGATTCCCCATTCTATATGAGATTACAGGCAGTGCTTAATTTGAGCCAGTGCTTGCCGGTGGAGGCCAAAAGCACTTATTTCTGGGGACCGGCAGGTATGTTTCCGTATCAGACCATTTCCGAGGGCAAGAGAGGGAAAAAAACACAAATCGGAAAGACGGAAGAAAAGAAAAACAGAAACATTGTTACACAGTGAGAAAGCAGGAACCAGCAAAAGTGAGATAAAGGAGTAAGCAGTGTATGATGATGGATTTAGCACCACCAACCTTGGAAGTTGGCGTGCTGACGTTTAATTGCACCAAACACGGTGTTCTGAGCAGAGCTTTGGGCACTGGCACTCTTTCGTTTACAAATTAGGCACCGATTACAGGGGTATCACATGAAATGCCCTTGTAATTCTGCAAGCTGGATTTACCAATAGCCCCAGTATTGGTAACACCAAGTGCAGCATTTCCATCTAACAAATGTGGTGGGACATATGATAAACACAACCGAGGGGCAGCAGAGCACTGTACATGGTCAAAAGTAAAGATACAGTCAATGAGTGATTGTGGGATTAGCTGGGTGCGGAGATGTCACTCCAGTGTGAGATGCCGCACCAAATGAAATGCCATTCCAATGTGAGATGCCGTACCATTGTGAGATGTCATTCCAGATCCCGGATGAGTAGATGTCCTGTTGCCTTTAGTTTTCATTCTTTTACTTCTTTACACTTTGTCTTCAGTCTGATGGTGTCCTGGCTACTGGGAGCAGAGTGCTACCAGAGATAGTGAGCCTGTCAGCCAGATAAACAGGAAGGGGTGTGTGTTTGGGGTGTGACACCCCCTGTAGTTGGATCTGGGGCCCTGAGTCATCACTGAGCTGTCTCTGTGTTGTCACTGAGTTATCTCTGTGTCGTCTTTTTTACCAAGAATGAGAGACAGCACAGTGACCATAGATGTAAAGGATGTGTGTATATATATATATATGGCTGGCATACCTTGAGTGAATAAACCAACTATCGTATGCACCGAATTGTGGTCCGTGCACCTTTCTGTTGACACACAGGCGCTTTCCAAGGCGTAGGCGAAGGAGTGCTTTGGATATTACCTACTGGCGGTCGCCAGTAGGTAGTTAAAGTTTGGTGTAAATCTGTTCAGTAGATTCTGAGAAAATAGCCTTTAAATCAATATATATATCTGAGCCCGCTTACGGTACGCTTACCGTACGCTTACGGTAAGCGTACGGCGGCGTGCGCGAGCGCGATTCTGATTGGCTGTTAGATCTTAGTAAACATTCGAATCGGTCGAAACCAGGAAGCGGCGGCCGCCATTTTGTGTATTTCACTCTGAAAAAAAAGAGTGAAAACAAGGAAAGGGGGCAATGAGGAGAGTTACAGACCCCCTAACATTTGTAAGGGGGTCAAAGAAGGACAGAAAAGTACAAAAAAAACATTTATTGATTTAAAAAAAAATCACGGGGTACGCGTACGGTAAGCTTACGGTAAGCGTACGGTAAAAAAAAAAAAAAATAGATAAATGAAAAGCAGATTTAAGAGTTTAGAAATTAGGGAGCTCTAAAAAGAGCTGTTGTGTTTATGAAGTCATTTTTTTAGTGGTACCTACAAGTAAGTACCGATGCAGAGTCTAAGGTTCAAGAGGAAGACTCTGTTCCCTTCATCATTGAAGTGCACACCATCTCCTCTATAAATGTCTTGCATGTCATAACGCAAGTTGTTGTGGTAAATGGCACCCATACCATAGTCACGGAGGAAAGCAGAAACAGATTTGTTGACGTGCTTTCTTGCTTTGTCAATCTGTGGACAGAAATGATTGGACCAGTTCCATTTTTGCCTTTGGCATATGTTGGAAAACACAAAGGCAGTTTTAGGGAAAAGTGTAAACAGTTGTGCAAAGGTGTCCTTCATAAGCATTTCCAGACCTACCCCAGTCAAAGTGCCTAGGTCATTGCCACCACAGTGCACTATTATGAGGTCAGGGTGTTGGATTTGAATGAAGGATTTCACCAATGGCATCAATTGGTGCCACTTTAACCCTCTCTGACCAATCCATTTAATGTCTACATTTGGCAAAGCAAGGTCTCTCACCATATCTGTTTTCTCTGCAAACTTTTCACTCCAGAAGACATAGCTGTGCCCTACAATCCACACTGTGAACATCTTCAAAGGAGAACTGGATGCACTCAGGAGGTGTCTTTCAGTAGAATGGCAATAAGAAAAGAAAGACAGTTTGGAAATGGAGGCATACATATTTTTTTAAAACAAAAAGAACTGATTGGCTGTTTCATACCATTCTAGAATAAAAACTAGGCTGTATGTGAAAATTAATAGAAGCATGTTTTGTATTGGTACAAAAAAATGTGTAACCAAAGAACAGTACTATGGATTTGCTGTAAGGTTTGAAAAGTCAAGCACTCTTGCTCTGTGGAATTGAAACATTGTGTGTCGAACTTCTGACCTAACTGCACACAGCAGTGTTCCATGAGCTGTTGCTATGGTAGCAGGCAGAAGTCAAGTTGGGGGAAGGGTACTAGGCAGAAGTCAAGTTGGGGGCAGGGTACTTTTGGAAAAGGGTTGGTTTTCAACCAATAGAAATGTGTGAATACATGTGAAAAAAAGGGGGAAGCACTGAGATTTGAAACTTACATGTATATGTGTGGAAAAATAGAGGGAAAGTTTGCCATTATCTGGTTCTGCTGAGAGGAGAGAGGTGAACAGAACAGAGATCCTGGCTCTGATAATCTGCTGTTTGAGTGTCACATTTCTTTCACAACTAACTAATTTTAAAGGTGAGTTTACAGTTTGAGAGGGGATGTATGTGGTAACTTAAGAAATGAATAATAGAAATGGGAATTGTTTTTGTTGTAGTTACACATGGTGGTTTCATAATGTGTCAGTGTGTAAAAGTGATTTACACTTGCCCCGAAAAAAAAAAAGAGCAGTAAGTGTGCTTTCAAATTGGCAAAGAAATTTCGTTTTGGCACTAATGTGAAAACATGACTCTGTGTGCATAGAAGAATTATAGGCAGAGATTTATTGCGTCTTGCTCTGGTGATTTCACAGTTGCATTAGATGGAAAGGGGGAGCGAATTTTTGGGGGAAGAAGCAGAGGCTTAGCACACACCCATGTCCTTGCCGTGTATAGTCATGCACAGTATTTACAAGCGAGTGGGGTTTTCAGGTTTAAGTCTGTAATGCAAATACATTCAGCATCACTAAGGCTGGTTGCCCTTGGTGGAGTGTAGGCAGTCACAGAGAATGCACATGGTGGTGGTCTGAAAAAAAAACAGCTTGGACACGTGCAATTAAATAAATCAAAAATAGTGGTTTCATAATGTGTCAGTCTGTAAAAGTGATTTCAAATTGTAAAAAGAGATTTTCACTTGGCCCGAAAAAAAAAAGAGCAGTAAGTGTGCTTTCAAATTGGCAAAGAAATTTCGTTGTGGGACTAATGTGAAAACATGACTCTGTGTGCATAGAAGAATTATAGGCAGAGATTTATTGCGTCTTGCTCTGGTGATTTCACAGTTGCATTAGATGGAAAGGGGGAGCGAATTATTGGGGGAAGAAGCAGAGGCTTAGCACACACCCATGTCCTTGCCGTGTATAGTCATGCACAGTATTTACAAGCCAGTGGGGTTTTCAGGTTTAAGTCTGTAATGCAAATACATTCAGCATCACTAAGGCTGGTTGCCCTTGCTGGAGTGTAGGCAGTCACAGAGAATGCACATGGTGTTGGTCTGAAAAAAAAACAGCTTGGACACGTCCAATTAAATAAATCAAAAATAGTGGTTTCATAATGTGTCAGTCTGTAAAAGTGATTTCAAATTGTAAAAAGAGATTTTCACTTGGCCCGAAAAAAAAAGAGCAGTAAGTGTGCTTTCAAATTGGTAAAGAAATTTCGTTTTGGCACTAATGTGAAAACATGACTCTGTGTGCATAGAAGAATTATAGGCAGAGATTTATTGCGTCTTGCTCTGGTGATTTCACAGTTGCATTAGATGGAAAGGGGGAGCGAATTATTGGGGGAAGAAGCAGAGGCTTAGCACACACCCATGTCCTTGCCGTGTATAGTCATGCACAGTATTTACAAGCCAGTGGGGTTTTCAGGTTTAAGTCTGTAATGCAAATACATTCAGCATCACTAAGGCTGGTTGCCCTTGCTGGAGTGTAGGCAGTCACAGAGAATGCACATGGTGGTGGTCTGAAAAAAAAACAGCTTGGACACGTGCAATTAAATAAATCAAAAATAGTGGTTTCATAATGTGTCAGTCTGTAAAAGTGATTTCAAATTGTAAAAAGAGATTTTCACTTGGCCCGAAAAAAAAAGAGCAGTAAGTGTGCTTTCAAATTGGCAAAGAAATTTCGTTTTGGCACTAATGTGAAAACATGACTCTGTGTGCATAGAAGAATTATAGGCAGAGATTTATTGCGTCTTGCTCTGGTGATTTCACAGTTGCATTAGATGGAAAGGGGGAGCGAATTTTTGGGGGAAGAAGCAGAGGCTTAGCACACACCCATGTCCTTGCCGTGTATAGTC